>NC_141695.1:528079986-528679986 GCF_964263255.1 Lissotriton vulgaris
ACAACAATAGAGTGACCTGGTCCATCAAGAAACACCAGAAGTGCTTAGGGGTCCTACTGGCTGCTTATTTATTCCTTTTTAATAACTGATTTGCGTAGCCTTGTACTATCCACCAAATGAAAACATTCATACACTTTCAACTGCTTAGCCAGCCTTTTTCTAAACCTAGACGAGTTTCCAAAATCCCTACTCATCTTAGCATCAAATCACAGCTTCAAAATTGACTCTCTATGAATCTAATATAGCTGGATCCCAAATACCAGGAATGACACATCTACCAAAAATAAGGAACAGCCAAGAGTTGTAGTTCAGTCTGTCATAGTGGGACACAACGGAGATTGGTGCTCCTACGTTTACAATATAAGCAAGACACATTTGATTGGACCTATGTTTGCAATGCACTGAAGTGTTGGGTTATGAGATATTACTTGCAAACTGTGCACCTACTAAACAATACGATGTGCAAATCGTTGAGCTTTCCCAATAATTTGCACACAAAAAAACACCCTACAGCAGATTGTATTCGCTAAAGATCTGAATCACCATTTGAGTCTTTTTGATTATCACCAGGTTAGTTGTTCTTTATTGTACAGTCAAGTAAAATGTCAGTTTGGCTTTGTGAACCCAGTTGCACCTAGTCTATCCTATCCTATTCCATTCTACTCTTTTCTATTCTATGACACACTTGTAAAGCACATAGCTACCCGTAGGCATCTCAGTGCTGAAAGGGAGGCACAGAATAAAAGAGAGAAACTGAAGGGAGCCATCCTGGAAGAGCCAGGTTTTCAAGGCCTTAAAAAAGGAACTTCTTTATGATTGAACGGAGAGAGAGCGGAAGGTTATTCCACTATTGGGCTGCATTGTAAGCAAAAGAGTATCCTCCATATGTTGCCCTCTTGATGACACCAATGGGCGGGTAATCAAAAGCGCTTTCTCAAGAGTGGCCTTATGAGCAATGCAGAGAGATCTAAATTGAATTCTCTTGGTGACGGCGGGGAACCAGTAAAGAACGCAGAGAGCCTGATGGGCAGATTGATGTCTGGGAATATTATACAGTATCCAGGCAGTGAAATTCTGCACAACCTGAAGTTTCTTTCTCGTGGCTTTGGGTGCCCCCAGATAGCCACAATAAGCTTATCGGCTGCCCTTGATGCTGTTGACCACATTACACTGCTTTGCCATTTGGATGGTAAGAGTGATAGGCTCTTTCCTTCATTGAATTAACTCAATATCCACTTTTAAAAGGGATTTCAAACAGTATGTCCTAAAAGATTGTTTGTAATCTCTACCGACTTAATCTACTTTGTCTTCTAAAATCCTGCACTACAAGGTTACCTCATCTTTTAAAAGAAACCTAGATGCCCTGTTTTGTATTCATTCTTTGCTTGACTCACTGTTATTCTATGTATTGTCTCTGGAAAGCACCCGGCCAGACTGTGTCCAAGATCAGCACACAGAGGTATGCAACGTTTACAACGAAGTTTTTACAACGCACTACCATTACAACGCAGGCATTACCACGCATACCATTACAACGCATTGCGCTGGTGGGCGCTCTAGGATAGGGAATACGTTTAATTTTCTATTCAACACCTTCCGTAGTGTCCACGGGGGACTGGAGTTGGAATAGAAAATTATAGTTACCACTATCCAGCACCTCTAAGCGCTATGCGTTGTAACGGTATTCGTTGTAAATACCGCGTTGTAAAGGTATGCGTGGTAAAAGTATGCGTGGTAACGTCATACATCCGCACACAGAATATCTAGGACCTAAATAAATAAACCAGTACTGTTCAAGCTGCTCACAGCTGATTACTGTCCCTTTCCACATCTGCTTCTGGAGAGATCGGCTGTGCAGTACCACATGGGTGCTATTTGTTATTTATATTTCACATTCATCCTCATGACGCTCTAATCCGCTCACATGGCTATGACTCCTAGCGCCAATAACACCCAGGTCCTCCACAAACCTAGCGAGCGGGGCTCTAGATAAGCTGACTACTCATTTTATAACTTGTATTTTGTACGTGTACACACGGATGCACAGCAAATGGCCTAAACTGAACTCTGGTGTAACTGAGTTTTTATTCCAGGCAATGGCAGTGAAGACATACGGTGCTCCTAGGTCTGGCCCTTTGGGGTGGTTTGCCTGCGCTCTACACATGGACACACATTTTGCAACCTAAACTTCAGGTTTCTTGCAAAGTTTTTCTATTTACAGAGGATTAATATTATCACTTCTTCCAGATTTTATCATTAATGGATCGGATTTACAGGCTTTCAGCATTAAGCTAGAGGGCTCACTACACATAGGTGTGTTTGGCTGTTGCCATTTGGGAACACCATGCTGCCTTACAAACACATGTCAATTAACTGGTCTGTCATCTAATGATATTGGCTCTTTGGATTGCACGCATAGAAAATGCCTTAAGGGCTATTTTACATCTCCCTGCTTCTCTCTGTCGGTTTTATTGTGGCTGACCCATAAGCAAATGCACGTTATGCATGCCCGCGTTTGTATCAATTAGCAGCCTACACGCAGACGTACTCGCTTTGCTAAACGCTTGCTCATTTTTGTACCCCGCAGATTGGGACGACCTACATAGTCTCTTCTTAGTTTCTTTTATTTACAAAATAAATATTTTTCTCTATTTCCGACTTAATTCTTATACCTCATTCCTATGGTTTTGCGCGCATGATTGTCAGTCACTGTGCATTACTAGGTACAAATCGAACCTGCCCATTCCAGGTTTATGCACATAGGAAGAAAAGAAAACCGAAGATATGAATTTAACATTTTCTTTGTGTTTAATAATATGTTAATCGTTTTGCAAATGCCCGCAGTCAAAAAGCTGTTGCTCAGACAGGTTCTTTTCGCCCTCAATTTTCAGCGCAATATCCCTTGGGTATTTAGGCACCCAAGAGGCATATGACCACTTTGCTTGTCTTTTCAGTCTTGACACTTTAGGAAAAGATCATCAGAAAGCCCATAGGTGGCGCCATTTCATTTCTACAAAAGAGTTTTGAAAATTGTCCCTCTTTTCGAACTGAATTCCCGCTGCAACGCTTGAGGCATCCCGCATCCGATTGATAGAAATTCAGCTCTCCCGCCTTACTAAGTTTGGGGAAACGGAAAGTGGACTATTGGAGGCTACATTCTGTCGATGTTAAGAAAGGAAGCAGTTCTCGAAGGAAGGATCAGGCTGCAGTCTCCTTTGCACTTTCCTTCGCAGTAATAGCTGTTTTTCAGAGCGCGGATCGGAGAGAGGGAGACGGATGCCCATACAGTGATTCAGTTTGACACGACACTGCTAGTTTACGATGACCTGGCCAGTAGCCTACCAAGGATGCCATTCCCCTGGTGCAAGCAAGGAAAATGGCCCCTTTGACTGCTGCTTGGATAGTAATTAAATAAAGAAGTTATCAGGGTTCAATGAAACCCTCAGGGATCTGAGCCCAGGTGCCCCTGCACCTGCTGCACCAAATGGCACCCCCGATCTTGGCATTGTGTGGAAGGGATAGTGGCAGCCAGGTTCTGAACCAGGTCACTCTAAGTACGTCCTAAGTAATAAAAGATACCAAGGGGGAAACGTTATGCATCTCACACACTCTTCTGGAAGACAAAACAATGAGGACATTGCACAACTGGTGTGTAGATTAACATGGGCATCCGATTATAAAATCCGTCAAGATTCTAGGGGGCATATTATCAGGGGGGTTTATCTCCGCTTTTTTGGCTTTAAAAGCCAAGAAAGCGGAGATAAAATTATCTCCCTATTACCTAGCTGTCGCTAACACCAGTTAGCGACAGCTAGTAGGAGATAGCGACCATCTTGGGCCCCACTTTGCATGTCAGTGATATTTATCACTAATGATATGCAAAGTGGGCGTGCCAAGATGTTAGCGACTGAAAACAGTCGCTAACATCGCTATCTCCTATTACCAACTTTTGGAGATATTCGCGTCTCCAAAAGCTAACAGCTGCCCTGAGCAGTTCTTAGCCATGTTATCCAATGGGAGGTGGATAACATGGCTAAGAGCATTAGCTCGGTAATGCATGAATATCGCTGACTTTTCAGTGATATTCATGCATGCGGCGATTTTTATCGCATTTGCGATAAACCTTGGTAATACCAAGGTTTATTTGCGGTAAAAATCGCCGCAGCTCAGCGGTAAATTTTTGTCTCTAACCAAGCAATAGCGATAATTATCGCTATTGCTTGGTAATATGCCCCTAGATGCTTATTTTAATTAGGAATGAGTTCCGCTAAATGTATATCTTTTTGAAGATATGTTTTATTTTTCCTGTTGCTAGTTGTAGGTTTCACCTATAGACAGCGTTTTGTTGAAGAGCTATTGCCACTGATATTAAAATATATATACATATAATTGGCTTTGAGTCAGCCCCTTGCTCCTGATTTGATGACTTCAGTGTCTCTTTCCCTGCTTCTTATCCAATGGCATTCCTCCATATTCTTTATTTGTTCTTCATCTAGAGCAGTGATACTCAGAGTCCAGCCTGGGGCCGATCACGGCCCTCCTGACCTTTACACGCAGCCCTCTGCTGACCACACTGAGCTGCTGTTTAGTTAAGAGAGGGCTGACTTTCAGAAAGATGTTAAATAAAGGAAGAGCTTTAGTTACAAGATAACCGAAGAAAAGAAGCAAAGGAGGTGTCCAGCACCACTTAAGTTTATGAACACATACATTTTTAAGACTTTTTGCAACAAATAAAAATGACAAAGTCTCTTCAAAATTCAGTAACGTGTATCTCATTAACAGGCAGAAAAGTTTTATTTAGTACATCAATTATATCAGTGCATTGAGAAATATTTTTTTTAAGCGTTAATTTAAAAATTTGATGAAGTCATGCCTCCGCAGACCCTGACACAAATGCCAATAATGAACTAAGAGACTAGTCAGTTGTCACGTCGAACCCTCTGGGTGGCCTGGGTTTTCACTAAGCATAGGCAACATGATAGCTTGTTAAATCAAACACAAGAGAATGTTTTGTAGTGTGTAGATCCTGAACACATATATTTCAAGGTGCTCTTACATGTGCTAATAAATAAAACAAGCATTGGCATAGCCAATAGGTCTTGCTTTTGGGACCTTATAAGTATTTAGTTATGCAGCACAATATCCTTGGTGCAACAACATCAACTGTTGCATGGCTAAACACTTATAAGGTTCCAAAGGCGAGACCTATTTGCTATGCCAATGCTTGTTATATATACCTAAGGTACCACCTAATAAACACAGGTGTACCTATCCAACCGAATTCAGTGTAAATGTGTGAAGTGATGAAATAAAATTCACTGCTCTAATGGCACTGTAAATATCTCACATTAAACTGAATGTTAGTGAGAGCCACTGGATTCAAGCTAGCCTTGCTGCTGAGGGGTGTTACCTTGAAACCGGACCCATGATGTTTGTTTCCGGTCCAGGGAAGACCTGGCTTGGTAGTTTGGGCTGGACTGTTCCCATGAGGCACAAGGTCGAGACTGGTTTGCATATGTCTAGGTCTGAACTGTTGTGGTGAAGTGAGCTAAAGAACGATGATGGATTCAACCCAGATCTGTGACGGGCTGAGTGTCTGAAAAGGTCAGTGCTCCATCCATCATCACCTTGTGCTCGCTTAGTCAGAGCAATAACGTCATAGAAGAGCAAACTTAAGCTTAAAGGTAATGAAAATAGGGTTGTTGAAATAGGGCAAAAGTGGAAACCAATAAAATGCCAGGACCAGTTGGCAAATGACCAAAGTCCAAGTGTTATCACAGCGGTTAAGTGCTAGGTTGAAAAAAACATAACATGGAACCTAATGGCCAATGATATCAAATAGATGCACAATCATCATAGTTCGGTTCACTAAAGGCAGCAGCTTGAGGCTCAGAGGTTTTATCATGGGTTGTTTACAAAGGTCCAGTCAATGAGGCAGAGGGGCCACCCTTGGGTCTCTAGTAGGAGATATGTTTGCACTTTGTTATGCTGTATGGGGTTTTACGGTTTCAAGTTCAGTTCTTTAAAGTTGTATGTCTGATGTAGTAGGCCACTGAGTGTCTGGTAGTCTGTGCCTGAGGGATATAGCGCAGTGATGAGACCAGTGAAAGAGCAAGCTGATCTTTCTGGACAAGGTGCAGGAGAGTCTTAGTACCGCTAACACAGAGGCTGCCTATGGATATCAAACTTCACAGGCCAATATATCAAAATGGGCCAGCAGCCGAAGAGATTTCTAGTTGCTGCCGACACCCAGCTGCGGTAGTTGCTAATTATGCCGTGTGCAGATCATAATTAACAGTGAAAGCAAGGTGGGGCACCGTGACAAAGTGCGTTGCTTCCCGCCATGCCTGCATGACGAGGACAAAAAGGTAAGGTCACCGTGCCCCCGCAGCCTCCCCGACAAAGAAAATGTCATGCCTCGGGCTCTGAAGCCGGCGTGATAACAAACAGGACTGCGGAAATATCACAACACATTACAGGGGCGAAAGCTGGCTCGTGAGCGTGGCGTCCGTTCTATAACTCGCAGAGGCGCTCACCTTGCATGACCAGGCAGGGTCGCCTGCCTCACAGGGCACAACCAATGTCTCCTCCATGTGTAGCAGTAGCGGTCGGCAGTAGGTGTTTCTATAGGGCGGTGACGTGGGCAGGAGGAGGGGCAGGGTGGGGGGAAATAATGTATGGATTACGGAGTTTTACAGGTAAGTAAACATTTAAATACATAAAACGAATTTCGTTGCGCACACTGCATCACCAAATGTGATGCAGTGTGCGCAACAAAATTTGTTTTATGTATTTAAATGTTTACTTACCTGTAAAACTCCGTAATCCATACATTATTTCCCCCCACCCTGCCCACGTCACCGCCCTATAGAAACACCTACTGCCGACCGCTACTGATGTGTAGTAAGGGGTGTAGCTGGCTTGAGATGAGTTTGTTGCGGTGCAGATTGAAACACTCTGTTGTCCTTTCTGTCATAGAAAAGGACTTGGTTGTTTAAAGGTGAAGTAACTCCCAGGAGTAGAACAAGATTTTCTAAGAGGCTCTGGTAAACCGGTTGCGCTGGGGGAAAGTCAGAGAGAACCCTCTGTATTTGTCCCATAAAGTTTCAAATTCAACTAAGGTAACTCATCCACAGACTCTTGCCTGAACCCCACAGCACTCCATCCCTGACTCTGAAGCAATAAGATCTCCGGTCAGGAACTGCAAATTCAAACCCTATGTAGACTGTTGGTGATTAAATTATGTTTCCCTCTGAAACATCATCTTTCCTTTCCGCTTGATGGCTTTGGCTAGACAATCGCCGTTCGTATGCAATCACCAAGTCTCAGTTTTGACTTTGTGACCTTATCCTTATCAGCCATTCAAAAGGTCAGGTACTGTTGGCCCGGTGCACTTTTGATATTGTGGCTGAGAATAGGCAGTGTTGGATGTTGCTTCCCTGTGAGATGGATCTGAAAAAGACAAGAGCACGCCTCGCGCTGACGAGAAGTGTAGGAGGCAGCAGGGGGAGGGGAAGAAAGGAGGGGCCCTGCCCCAGATTCCCTTGCGGGAACCATATGTCAAAGCTCGCTCCCACAAGGGAATCGCCAAACATGCACACGTTGCCATTGAAGATAATGGAACGTGTGCACGTTTTTGGCCTCGAAACCAACTCGACGGCCCAAGGTCTTTATCCTAGGCAGCGCATGCATGCTGCTAGCGAGACCTAAAAAGGGAGACAACGTGAAATAAAACAATTGCCTAGGATCACGCAATTTAGTCAAATTGGGAACCCGGGATTGATGTATGTTTTCTGCTTTCACTTTGTGTAATTCTATTTCACTCCAATTCAATAATGAATATACTTCTTCATTTTACACTCCGTAGGTAGTGATAGCAATTACAGAAAGCTTGCCACATTGTTTGGTACTTGACTCTTTCAAGGTAGGGATAGTAATGAAGAACCGTTTATACCATCTTACTGGGTCTTGCGGCGGGGGATCCGCCCAAGTCTTCCATGCCCTCCTTATATAGAAAAAGGAGACACAGGAGCCTTCGTCTGCAGAAGGAACCAAGTTTTATTACAATAGCCCGGGCTATGGAACAGAGTCCCTAGCTCGTCGGAGACAAGACAGAGGAGGCTGCTGCTTCACTCTGCAGCTTACAGGCCTTATATACACATTTCCCACCGTAAGAAACCAGTTTGGGTGGGGGCCTGGCCCCCGAGTCAAAAGGCAGTTACACCATTCTTTGTTCAGGCAGGACGGGGGCTGCAACAGATGGTACAAAAGATTACGACAGGTCTTGCAAAACAGAATATGTACGTGAGAGAGCAGACAGATCTTGAACAGCAGGATATGTGAAAGAAACAAGTTCTGGGACGGTGGCGTGACCAAGTCTTGTGAAACAGGACGAATGTGTGCAGGAGTTCAGTCCGAGGGTGGTGAGGCCAATTCTTTGTTCCCTTTGTCGAAATTATCTCAACCACAAGGAGCAGGAAGGGCAGGGTGGTCGTGACAGTTAGAATTTCATTAGACATCAGCAGAAACGACCAGGAGGGTCGTGCAGAGGTATTTGACACGAAATGTCAATGCAAAAATAATGGAGTCCTGACACAAAATAAATGCCGACAAGAAGGACACTTTTCCTCAGTAATTAGAGAAAGCTTACCACAAGAGGTGGTAGAGGGATTGTGATTCAGATTCTACATATTACAGAATTGTCAAAACTATGACCTTTCTAAAGGCTAGAGGTTTATTTGCAGTATGGAATGAAACCTTCAAAATAACTCTATTGCCAGCTCACCACAGCAACAATTGAAGACCATAGAACGTTGAAAACATTCTAGTAGACGCTATGATCCCCCCATATATAGTATTCATCCTTCTTTCTGGCTGCTGCTCACAAGATAAGTACACCCTCTATATTTTATAACTCTTATATCTATACCTATTGGAATTAACTAACCCACCCTTCCCGTTAGATAAGTTATTCAACCTATGTTACTGATGTATTGGTTAACTACTACTGATAGCAATTATAATTATTATTTATTTGAGGAATACTGTTTCATTGGTATCCACATATGCGTTTTTACTGTTCTGTCAGACAGGAGGTTTCCTCCCTCCACACCCGACACATTGTAGGCTCCCCCCCTCAGCTTATTAAGGCCGAGCTTTATCCTTTATTTCAAAAAATATTTTTTAATTTTGGATGCCGACCCCCATGCGCTCCTCCCAGCAGGCTTCAGTGTCCTTTTAAAAGTAAAGCAGGACGAAGCACATCAGCTCCCATGGCAACGCCATAACAACGACAAGCCAGGAGCCAGGCAACCGGAGCCGGGCTGTGCTGACATAACAGCGCCGCCCGGCAACATGTGCATCACCTTTGCAAGCCTGCCCTAATTCCTGACCGGTTCGGAAGACTAAGACCAATCTTCTATCCGCATACTCCCCCCCAACCCCCAGGCTAATTAATGCAATCTACCATGCGTATGGCCTTTATGGGGAGTAAACTTTGTTTCAGGAACTCTGGCAGCCCTCAATATCCCCAGTAATTCCCGGATCAGTTAATAAACACAAAAAAGTAGGAAAGATCTAAAAACAATGTTTACATGAAAGGCCCTTAGAAATGGGCAATAACAGTGTTTCTAAGTTAGCAGGCATTTTAATACTTTAGGAAATGTCATTCCCTGACTCGAGTGACCATTTAAGGCGGTGACATGGATGGTGCCTTGGGCACCTCAGGTGGGATCGTGGAAGGCCCAGAATTATCCATTCACATTGATAGTGATGAGAAGTTAGAAGATGAAATCAACCTCTCCTACTCATCTGCTTTTGACGCAGATGTCAAACAAACAGAAGTAAGGACAATGGGTACAACTGATGAGGCATCTAAGGCCTCTGGGTCTAAATGAGTGTTAGTGACCCATTCAGAGAAAGTATGTTTGGCCCCACTCCTCATTAACCCCTTCGATGCTCATGATGAGCTCAGCTCGTCATGAGGCACGGTTGAGCTGTGCTGATGACGAGCTGAGCTCGTCCTGAAAAATGGTAACTCTGTGAGTGCAGCACCGGGGGGGGGGGGGGAAACCTCTAGCAGCCAAGGTGTTAAACACCCCTTATCCCCAGAGTGGACACTTCTCAACACATTGGAGAATACCTGTCCTTTTGGCTTAGGAAAGAGATCCTGAAAGAAGTTAGATCCCCCCATGAGATCTGAAAGCCCACGCCCCTCCCTCCCAGATAAGGTTGCGCCAACACCAGACCTAGATGCTAAGGTAGGGGCATCCATCACCTAAGGAGGTGAAAGACCCTAGAAAAGGTCTGAACAAAGGTAAAGTCCTGCCCGGACCAGTTACTAGATATTACGGGACCTCAATCTAAAATATTTGAGATGGCTGAGGCAGCCTAGCTGAAAGATTCACTCATTGACCACAAAGAATTACACCAATGGGCTCAAAGAGTGATTTGCCTTTTGGGAAACGCGAACACTGCTCTATCCAATGAGAGAAGAAAGATCATTCTTTTGAATATAGACCCCAAGCTAGTGGAACTGGCCACTAAAGAAGGAGGTGCCAGAGCCTACTGTTTGGAGGCGACTTTATTCGAGACATGGCAAAATACATGGGAGCATTCAGTTCCATTCAAAAGTCCCAGAAAGACATTAAGAAAGTCTTGTAAGTGAGTTTTTGGCAGGGCTGGGAGAACATGTGGTTGGTTCCCGGATGTGGCCAAGGCTTCTCTAGACCCTACCTGGGACGTGGTACAAGATTTTCAAACCCCAGCTTCAATCCAGCCTTCTACACCCATAAAGAGAGGTTCTGTGAGAGAGGCTTCAGGGGAGAGCGGAGACAAGGGAGCTTTGCAGCAAGTAGGAGATACGAAAGACCCTTTAGATACCCCTTTTAAGGTGGGAGGCAGACTAGCCCAATTCTCTGGGAATTAGAATTTGGTGAGTCAGGACCCATGGTTTCTAGAGACAGTGAAGGTGTACAAGATAGAATTCATGGACACACCAAAAAGGAAAATCCCTTTGGAAATGATATTCTCTCAGAAAAGATCCAATCCTAGTTTCAAAGGAGGTAGAGGACCTATTGACCAATGGGGCAATTCGAGAGGAGACAGACTAGGTTTCACCAGCAACATCTTTTCAGTGAAAAGAAGACAAAGGGATGAGACCAGTAATAAATCTAAAAGAACTGGATGAATGGGTGTGCTACCATTACTTCAAAATAGATGGAGTACATCTCCTAAGAGATATGTTATGAAAACGGGACTAGCTAACACGACTAGATCTAAAGGATGCATACTTGACTATACCAATTTGACAACCCCATCAAAAATACCTGTAATTGACTTGGATGGGCAAACTGTGGCAATTTGTTTTTTATAAAGTTTTAAAGGATGAGTCTATTAAATATAAAGATAGAAATATCAACACTGTATCACAAAATATAATATCACAAATTACAGTCAGTGAGAATTAATAACAATTTAAGTGCTGAACTTGACACGTAAACTCATACTGATGGCTGCAATTGGAGAATGAAAAGCAAGGCTTAAACACTATAAAATATTAAACTAAAATGAGTATAGCTGGGTAATACAGTAAGTAATAATAAACACATTGTAATGAAATTCAAGGAGGTTTAACAACTTCCTGTATAAAAGGAACAGGGGCAAAGGATTTTTTAGCACTATCATCCAAAAATTGTATAATGGGAGACCATAATTGTTGTAGTTTTTTGGCAAGAGACATAGGAAATACAAAGGCTGTGTCTAGTCTGTAGTTGTGGCAAACAGACTACCACCAAGCTATGTATGAGAGTTTGGAAGCACCTTTCCAATTTTTTGTTATCTGTTGGAATGCTGCTGCCAACAGCAAATCAATAATTGGTACTTGAGCTGCCTGTATATCCCAACCAGTGGAGAGGCTGCCCAGAAAGATATTACCAGGGGTCAGTGGAACTTTGGCATGAAAGATTGAGTTTATTTGTGTCCAAACTTGAGTCCAAAAGTGTAGGACCTGAGGGCATGAAAATAATAAATGCTTCAAATCAGCGTGCATAAAAGAACAAGACCAGCAAGTGTCAGGAATTTCGGGATGCATCTTATTTAAATAAATCGGTGAGAGAAGGAGTCTCTTATAACAAGCATTTGCAATGCAATAGGTCTCGCATTTACGCAAGTTTAAGCTATTGGCATTGTAAATGACAATGCGTTTTCATTTATGTTTTATAAACCAAAACCTAAATAAAAGGTATTGTAATTTACAATGCCAAGAGCTCAAGCTAGCGTAAATGAGAGACCTTGTTGCATTGCAAATGCTTGTTATACCTTGTAATACTGTCTGGGCAAAGATGCCACCTTAATGGTACCGATTTAACACACAAATGCAGCAATAATTAAAGGAAAGATGACCAGTCAACATTTGTGTGCCAGTTCAGGTCTGCCAGGCTCCTTCTCTTTGCTCATAGAACCGCTGAATGCTACGTACAATGGGGCATAGCAGGCGAAAGCGATTTCTCAATGACCGCTTTACTCGAAACCATACACATTGTTCCCTGCCCATCCTTGTATTGGCGTCTTCTGTTGCGACCAAGGCCTTCGCGTGGACCCAGAAGATGCCCCCTGTGTCATGTGTCTGTGTGCCTGGGGTGTGCCTAGTCCTCTGAGGAGTAACCCCACTCGTGCCTCTCAGCAAGGGTGCGGGTCAGATGGAGGGAACAGAGGACGTGGAGGAATACGTTTATATAGTACTTCATGCCAGACGTGTAGCCCGAAGCACTTTCCAAGCAGTTGCGGGACCATGTAAGTTTGTGGGAGTGGGTGCGCTTCGCTTTCGGTGGTGGTGTCCGAGTGGGAGGCAAGTGATCGATAAGAGCCAATGAAGAGGTGAGAGAGGGGAAAGAGGGCGGCTTATGGGGAGAAATGAATGGGGAGGGCTGAAACAGGAAGAGAATCTAAGGGAGGAAAGTGGAAGGCTTGAGATTAGAAGGGAGGGGTCGGAGAGAGAGGTTGAGGGGAGAAGGAATAGCGGGTTGTGAAAAGAAAAGGAAGGAGTGAGAGAGGAGCGGGTGGACTCGGAGAAAAGAGAGGTGGGGGAGAGAGGAGGCATTGATTGGTGAAAGGACAAAGTGATGCAAGGTAGCGAGCATGGGCTGGAGAGGATGCGAGAGCCCTCGCCCCACCCTGTGCAGGTGGACACGATAATACCACAGGGAGCTGGAGGTGAGGGTGTAAAGGGAGAGTCCAAGGAGGAGAGGGCGACGCCGGGGAGTGGGAGAGAACGAATACAGGACGCACTCATCACCAGAGACAGAAGAAGGCAAACGCATCGAGAGAGTGGACGGCGGAGTAAAAATGAGGGAGGAAGCGTAGGTTAAAAAATAACAGAAGAGGTGCAGAGACAGAAGGTAGAAAAGAGCGAGAGGCAGTGGATGGGGAGTGGGAGGGATGCCAGAGAGCTGTTTTGAGTCTGGGGTATTTAAAGAAAAAAACAAGTTATTCACATCAGCTGTTTGCAATGAAACAACACAACACAAAGGCAGCCCTGGCAACTATTTACTGCACCCTGGGATATGGATGGAAGATGGTGGGCAATGCGCTCGCTAGTGACGGAGACTACAGAGGTAACTCGCAGTTATTTTATCTACAATGCGATGTATTTCTAAGGGCTCGGCAGGACAGTTAGGTGTAATTTTTTGCGTACACGTGGTGCCATGTCTGTAAACACACTCTGACCTTCCGGCTTGCCTAGAGATCGCATCTCAACACAGCTTAGAGTGGAACCTTAGATAGGACGGTTAAATAAGGAAGGAATACTAACAGCGGGAAAGGATACCTGTGGCTGGCAAAGCCTCCAGTCTCTATGTGCAATACCATTTGTTTACCCGCCTTTGTGCGATCAGCACTTCAGTAGTCTTTTAACATTCCCTGCAGACATTTCCGTAAGAGGTCGGCATCTCTCCAAGATTTCCTGAGGGTTACCAAACAATAACTAAAGTCCCTTACTGTGCACGTTTGACGCGGAAACCGCCTAGCAGAAAACAAACTGTTGCGGGTGACACGCTGGATTGTATGAACAAGAACAAGACGTGCAGGGCGAGTGCCGGTCCGGCGAAAAGGGGCGGGACTCCGAGAGCCGATTCCGACACACGCCTTCGGATTGGGCCGCGCGACATCACGTGAGCTGTCTACGGTAGAAGTTCACGCGCGCAACCCGATCTGAAGGCGTGCGTCGGAATCCGACGCCGCCTTAGGGAATGCTGGGCGCGCGGCCAGCTCTTGTCTCCCCTCGAACGGTTTTTCGGCTGAGACGCCGACTCTAGTTCTCGCAGCGAGAACACGCTTAGCGCGTTCGTCGTAATGAGACCTAAAAAAAAAAGGGTTTGTGTAGCAGTGGCTGCCCTAGAGGATTTCCAAATTTTCAACCAAATCTTATCCCATAAGGGAATAGGCCAATGTGTGTCTAGGTCGGTTTCCTAAGAGAGCTCTGTGCTTGTTTTGTTCTTGTCAATGGAAGATTGTGATAGGCGAAGGTAAAAAGTAGAGGCTTTTGATGTGTTGCGAAGTATGCTAAGTCAAGTAGAGTCTGGTGGTGGAGAAGGAGGAGGGAGGGATCTGAAATAGGAATACGACTAAAATAGCAGTGTGTAGGGCTAAAAATGCAGTTAGAAAAGAGGAAGGCAACTGGAAAAGAGAACATGCAGTGGAAAAAGTAAGGAAGGTATCGTTATCAAACAATTGGTGCACCTATATTATACCCTTGGCGCTCCATGTTTTCCAGTAGATGGGTTTAGTTTTGATGCAGATGGATCTATTATGCCAAATGGTTGAAGAGAGGAATGAATCAATATTGTAAGGCACAGAAGGAAGGAGAGAATTCCATACCTTGCAGGAGTGATTAATAATTGGTGAACAGCGTTTCTGTGGTTTGCGAGTAAAAGACAGAAATTCTTGAAATGAAAAGGAAGAAAGAAATGATCTCTCTAGGTCAATCCATAATGGAAAGGCAAGAGGTGAGTCAGATATCCATTTGGATAGGTGTCTTAGTAGGAAGACTTTGTGGTATCTGGTGAAGTCTGGAAAATTAACAACACCTTCAGATGTTGGGTGTGATAACTTTAAGAAAGACATTTTGGGTTTTTCATTCAGCCACAAAAAGGATATGAGTATAGAATACATTTTATGAAATAATCTTATCGGTATGCATATGGGGATGTTAGAGATGATGTAAAGAACAATAGGAGTTAACATCATTTTGATGTTGTCAAGCTGTCCCCACCAAGAGAGATATAGGGGATGCCATTTAGTTGTCAGGGTAGTCAACTTATCTATGCATTTATCCAAATTTAGGGCACTTGAAGATTTATTGAATGGGGTAAACCACAAACCAAGGTATTTGATCTGCTGAGAACACCAAGTAAAGTTGGAGATCGAAAAGTTAGCTTTCAAAGTATATTTAGTTAGGGGTAAAATTTCACTCTTATCATTATTTAATTTATAACCACGACTTTTGTAAAAGATTGAACTTCCTTCAAAAAAGCAGTGAGGGTAAGATGAGGCTGAGAAAGAAACAAAAGAACATCGTCAGCATAAGCTGCCAGTTTAATTTGTAGGTCATTTAAGACAAAGCCAGTAATAGATTGATTTTGCCTAATTCTTTTTACCTACCAGGAGTTGATGTTTTAGCTGTGAACTGAAGTGTCATTATCATCTATACCTCTGTTCTCAGTTTTTTGCTTAGATTTATTTCTTTGTATCCGTCTCCCAAGATGTCAATTGATTGCTTCACCATCAAATATATATAAAAATGTTTCAGAAATATAACTCACTATCTCCGTGTGTTTTTCCTTCCTTTGATTAGTTCTACTTACTGATTTAATGTGATACTCTGTTGATACACTTGAGTCTGTTACATATGTACGACTCACAACTAGGTTTTATTGTTTCCAAAAACTAATCCCTTGTAGCACATTGTGTCTTCAAAAAAGTTTAATTTGTAGGTCATTTAAGACAAAGCCAGTAATAGATTGATTTTGCCTAATTCTAGACAAGAAAGGTTCCAATGCCAAATCAAAGAGGAAAGGCTACAATGGGCACCCCTGTCTCACTCCTCTATGCAGAGTGAAATAAGATAAAGTGAGACTAAATATGGGCGAATTTTGCGAATTCGCGGTTCGCGAATTTGCGGATTTGCGAATTCGCGATCCGCAAAATTCGCGAATTTGTGGATTTTTTTGCGTGTTCGCGGGGCGATTCGCGTGTTCGCGGGGCGCTTTGCGTGTTCGCTGGGTTTTTTTTGTGCGAGACCGCTCGTTGTTGTGCCCTTCTGTCCTCTGCCCCACTCGTTTTTTTGCTATTCTGCCCTCTGCCCCACTCGTTTTTGTGCCATTCTGCCCTCTGCCCCACTCGTTGTTTTCCCTTCTGCCCTCTGCCCTACTGGTTTTTGTGCCATTCTGCCCTCTGCCCCACTCGTTGTTTTGCCATTCTGCCCTATGCCCCACTCGTTGTTGTGCCCTTCTGCCCTCTGCCCCACTTGTTGTTGTGCCCTTCTGCCCTCTGCCCCACTCGTTTTTTTGCTATTCTGCCCTCTGCCCCACTCGTTTTTGTGCCATTCTGCCCTCTGCCCCACTCGTTGTTTTCCCTTCTGCCCTCTGCCCTACTGGTTTTTGTGCCATTCTGCCCTCTGCCCCACTCGTTGTTTTGCCATTCTGCCCTATGCCCCACTCGTTGTTGTGCCCTTCTGCCCTCTGCCCCACTTGTTGTTGTGCCCTTCTGCCCTCTGCCACACTCGTTGTTGTGTCCTTCTGCCCTCTGCCACACTCATTGTTGTGCCCTTCTGCCCTCTGCCCCTCTCCTGTTTTGTTTTAGAGTGGCGGCGGCAAGCTGCCAGCACCAATCTAAAATAGTTACTAAGTTAGCTTCATCAGGAAGCACTAATAGATAAAATAAAGCAGGTGCTCGAATTCAGTTAAACTCGAACACCTGCTTCTATTAGTGGTTCCTGTTGAAGCTAACTTAGTAACTATTTTAGAATGGCGCTGGCAGCTTGCCGGCGCCATTCTAAAATAGTTACAAGCTTGAAGCTTGAACTTTTCGTTCCGCTCACGGATTCGCGGATTTTCGGCAAATTCGCGGGAATTTGCGGATTGCGAATTTGCGCAAAATCCGCGAGCGGAACGGATTTTGCGCCCATGCTTAAGTGAGACCATTTACAAAAATTGCCGCCTTAGGATTTGAGTGAAGCAAGAGAATCAAGGAAAGAATTTTCGTGTCTAAACCAAATCACGTCAGTACTCTGAACATGAAATGCCAATAGACTCTATCAAATGCCTTTTCCGCATCTAGGGTGATGGCAGGGAGAGGCTCTGCATAATTGTTAAATAGCATGTCAGCCCCTATTTTAAGAGCAAAATGGTTTAATGTCCCGCATTTATTATCGCCATTGAAAAAGGTAATTCCTGCCGAAACGCGTCTGGCAAAAGATATGAATAAAGCTGCTACTTACCCATGAGTGGTCCGTTCCTGAGGGATTTGTTTGTTAATACTAATACGTGAATTGATCACTATCTCTTCGGAGGCGAAGCGATCTAACCAAGGCTCTCCCCACTGCTGAAAGAGACCCTGCGTCACCTCCAGCTGTAGATGCCATTTGTGATCTGCTAGGCATCAACGGCTGAGTTTTTTTTGCCCTGGCATTCACAGAACATGCCAGGTGTTGAACCACCAGTGTTATGCCCTTCTGTTCCAGCCAGGGATGCAGGGCCTATTGACAAAGGGTCCATGACCCCACCCCACCCTGCTTGTTATTGTACCACATGGCAATAGTGTTGTCCACGAACACTTGCACTAACTTGCCCTTGACAGAGGGAAGAAAGGCTTTCAGAGCCAACCGGATCGCCCGAAGCTCCAACAAATGTATGTGGAGCCCCGACTTCACCGGAGACCAGTGTCCCCTGATATCCACCACTCCCACATGGTTTTCCCATCCCAGGAGTGACACATCTATCACTACTGTGAGTTCTGGTTGGGGAAGAGAAAGAGGTCTTCCTCTGGCCCAATTGTGGTTCCTCATCCACCACAGAAGGTCTTTTGCAGTTCCTTCTGAGATCTGGACCATGTCAGAGAGATTCCCCATAAGCTGAGCCCACTGGAACTTCAGGTTCAAACGCAGAGCCCACATAGACCATCTGGTGCGATTTACCAACAGGATGCAGGAAGCCATGAGGCCCTGCAGCCTCAGAGTCAGTCTCACTGAAATCGAGGATAAAGGCTGAAACATCAGGATAATACCCTGAACATGCTGGACTTGCTGCTTGGGAGGATAAGCCCGAAGCTGCACCATGTCCCGAACAGCTCCAATGAAAGGGAGCATCTGAAAAGGAGTCAGGTGTTACTTTAGCACATTTATAGAGAACCCCAGCGAATACAGATGGTCCGCCGTAGTCTGGAGTTGGGAAACCACAGCCTGGAGTGACAATGCCTTCAACAGTCAGTCGTCGAGGTAGGGGAAGTCTGAAACCCCTAACCTATGCCAATGAGCAGCAACGACCGCCATCACCTTAGTGAACACCTGAGAGGTGCTGGTGAGACCAATTGGAAGCTCGGTCAAATAAAAGTGCTGGAAGCCTACCTTGTACCACAGGTAATGCCTGTGGAAAGGCAGGATGGGGATGTGAAAATACGCATCCTGCAAGTCCAACGCTACCACCCAGTCTCCTTGGTCTAGGGCAGACAAGACCTGAGCCAACGTGAGCATCTTGAACTTTTCCTTTTTGGGGAAGAGATTCATGGTCCGAAGATCTAAAATGAGCCGCAACCCTTTGTTTTTTTTTCCAGAATCAGAAAGTAGCATAAAAAGCAACCACTGCCTACTTCTGAAATCTGAACCCTCTCCATAGCTCCCTTAGCCTGGAGAGCTGTAACTTCCTCTTGGAAAATAGTTAGATGATCCTCCGCCAGCCATTCCTGAATTATTGGTGTAGGAGGAGGAAAAGAAAGAAAAGGCAGAGAATAGCTGTCCTGAATGATCTGCAAGACCCATTTGTCCAATGCTATAGACCTCCAGCAGAGGAGATAGTGATAAATTCTCTCTCCAACTGGAGTGGAATGGTCTTGCAGACTTAAACTAGGGGTGCTTGGAAGCCCAGCTGCTGAGGACTGGGTGGCAGATGACTTTCGGCTACTATGCCGAGGTCAGAATGATCTGCATCCACGTCCTTGAGCAACTTGAGGAGTCAGCACAGAACGGTGTCTGGGATATGGCCCAAGGATCTGGCTGTAGCACAAGAATCCTTGAACTACTCCAAGGCCGAGTCCGCTTTCTCACCAAAAAGACAAGATCCATCAAATCTTCTTTACTTGACAAAATACCTGCACCGAAGGAGGTGGCCTTTTTATATAACTTAATCTTAGAGGAGATAGACGGAGAATTTCAGCTGCCAGATCAACTATGGGGTTCACTGTTACTTTCTGTCAATTTGCAGGAACTATGGCTAGCATCTTGTAATGTTCTTTGGGATATAGTTAAACCAGCTTGGCTCCGGAGAAACCACCTGTATACCCTCCATAGAGCTTACTATTCCCCTCAGAGACTGTCAAAATTTTCAATGGGGGAACCAGTGGCATGCGCCCGGTGTGGTCAAGTGGCAGCCTCGGATGCACACATGTTCTATGACTGTCCACATTTAACATCCTATTGGCATTCAATAGCCAACAAATTAACATCTTCAACAGGCTCTATAGTGGACATAGATCTTCAGCTTGTAATATTTGGAGTTGTAGATCGTAGCCGAAGTTCAAATAATAACCTTTTATTCTACTCTATGTTGGTGGCCCGACGAGAAATCTGTAAACGTTGGAAAGAGGCGTCCCCTCCGTCCTTGCACGACTGGAGCTCTTCTATGCTACAACTATCAAAAATAGATCTTTCCAGGGCCGGTAAATCAGATAAAAGAGCATTTTGGCAGAAACTTGATTGGTCCCAATGAATTGAGCTGGGGTTTTTTTTTTTTTTTTTTTTTTTCCCCCAGTTCCAATGATTACAAAGCCATGATACACCCTTTCTGCTACAACATCTTCGCTGTCTTACTAGGCGACTTGGTGCATAAAGCAATGGTGGTAACTGGCTACAATGGCAAAACATCTGTTCAACCGTAAGCAGGGTCTAAGGAAATGACGGGAGACAACCTGCTGAAGGGAGTTTTCTATTTATTTGGGGCGGATCCACATTATAACAATTCCCTTGCCAGTCCTCGACTGAGACAGTATGTTGTCATCTTATGTCATCCTACCTGTCCATTGGTATGGCAGATTGAAGTCATGGTGGAGATGAGGAACAAAAAAAAAAAAAAAAAAAAAAAAGATCCATCAAAGGGCATGTCCATGAGATTAGCCTGGAAATCTCCAGAGAAGCTAGAAGTTCTGAGTCAGGTGTGGTGGCATAAGATCACCTTTGATGAAACCGCTCTGCCCAGCGAGTCAGTCATGTCTAAGCCACACCTAAGGGTGGATTTTACTGCATCTCTCCCATCCTTTACTGCCTGGGAGAGTATGGCCCAGGCCTCCTCTGTGACCTGTGGCAGCACTTGCGCATCTGTCTCCGAAAGGGTGTGGGAGAAACGTCCCAATAAGCATGCTGGATTCACTGACCGCAATGCCAGTCTTGAAGAAAAAAACATATTCTTTCAGTGGCATCCGGCGTGGCTTGTAGGTGGCGGAGCAGGTGTGGAGGGGGTGTGTATTGTGCAGGGGGAGAAGCACTGGGGTTGTGTGCAATATAAAAACAAAAAATTAACATATCTTTCCTCCAGGTCCCGGGTCCTGTGTTTCTGCTCCTGCTTTCCTGCGTCCTCCTCCAGGAACAGGTAGCACAGCCAGGCTCCCCTGACCAATCACAAAGCTGCAATGCAGCATTGTGATTGGACTGAGTGCTGTTTCACGGCACTCAGCCAGGGTCTGAGAGGTGGGCATGTTCTCCACGCAGGCTGTAATGCAGCCTGCATGGAAAACAGGGAAAGAGCGCATGACTGTTTTGAGCGGCCTGCGAGGATCGACCAAACAGTCACTGCGCACTTAGAAGTGGGCAAAGAACTACTGCCCTGCTCAGAGAGCAGACCAGCCCCACACAGCAGCATGAAGCATAAAATGATAATAGCAAAGTTATTATCATTTTATATTTTGTGCTTTGCACTGCTTAAAAGCAGAGGGGCGATGCTCCTCAGCCATAGCAGAGGAGCCACCACTGTTTTCTTTCAAAGTGTGTCCAGCCTCTTTGATTCCCTATCTGTAGGAGCGGAAGCCATGGACATCGAGGCCTGCACCACCAAGCTCCCGTGGTGGGGTGTTTGTGAGGAGCCTAGGGTCATCCAGAACCAGACGATGGTGCGTGCAATTGTCCTGTTCACAGGAGCCTCTGTGCTAACCTTGGACCACTTGCCCAGAAGGACATCGGTCAGTGCTTTATTAAAGGGCAATAGGGGTTCAGAGGCGGAAGCCCCAGACTGCAGCACCTCTGTCAAGAGATTAGTCCTAAACTGCAGGGAGGGCAGTTCCAGTCCAAGGACCTCTGCTGCACTCCTTACCACATAAGAATCCCCCTCCTCTGTAGCCACAGTCAGTGGAGAGAGCATGTCAGTATCTGGGGATGTGTCCAGTCCACTGGCTTCCCCAAGATCCTCATACTAGTCCATCTGTTTAGCTGGAATATCTATTTGTTTTCTAAAAGTTCCATAGACCCCTCCCAATCCTCACTCATGCCTGAAACTTCCTCAAAATGCACAGGCAATGACGTAGAGCATATGGGCTCCATCTGCGCCGGAGTCGACACCGATCCAACTCTGAAGCATCGGGTATATGGATGGAAATGGCACTGCCGGTGGTCACAGGCTGCGCCGAAGGCACCAATTTTGGGTCCAACGCCAGAGAAGGTCGAATTGGCAAAACCGGCACTGACCCGGATCCGCAATTGTATCCATCAGACCCCACTGGTGCTGTGGCCAGAGATGATGGCGGCGAATTCGATGGGGCCCTTCTTACCCTGCGGCCAGACGTTTCACCAGAGGAGTCAGTCTGCTCAAATACACTGTGCATGGCCTAGTAATATTCCTTAATTTGAGCAGGGGTCACTCCGGATCCCGGAAACTGGGGTGGGGCAAAGTCAAACCTGGCTCCGGCTCCGCAGAACAGTGCCTAGACCGTCGGTGCTCCTTACCTGTTTCCTCGACAGACAACAGAAGAGGCGAAGAGAAAGTCTGCTTGGACTTCTTCTTTTTGTGCCTCTTCCCCAAGTGTCCCGAAAATCTTGAGTGGGAGGCAGAGGACATGGGGCTCCTAGAACGATCCTCAACCTCCTCTTCTTTGAACAGGACTGGGATCTTGGCCGAGTCTTGCTGGCTCTTGTCGACTGCCGGGCTGCAAGGAACTTCAAAGTTTGCTCCTGCAATGCCTTTGGAGCCATGGCTTGACAGTCTGAGCACGTCTTTGTGTTGTGGGCGCGCTCAAGGCACCACAGACAGACAAGGTGGGGTTCAGTTAACGTCATTGCGCAGTGACAGGCACCACATGGTTTAAACCCTGTACATCTAGATGACATACCTCGACACACAAGAAACATTTCGCTCACAAAACGTTGAAAAAACCTGTTAAAAAAGGGACAGAGGGGTAGCTCTTCTCTGGATCAGCACTTAACTGGCGCAGAAAGAAAAGAGCTGACATTCATGTGTCTGGGTGACACCTACATAGATGACCACGACATCATAACCAGAGCTAACGATGCCGATGACGTCATGAGGGCCTGAACGGAGCAACCCGACGCGCGCAAGGGTACTGTTCAGGTAAAAGTTTCCAGATCCAGCCTGATACCTGGAAATTCAAAGGTAAGGAATCTGCAGCTAGAGGTCTTTATCAGATATAGCCTTAAATCCTACTGCTGAGGGCTATACCAGTTGTTAAAAGCCCTGAACCTGAGTTATAGGCCCGAGCCGCAGGGCCTTTAAGAACAGGTATAGCCCAAGGCTGGAGGGCTATAAGACTATTAGAACATTCCACCCACTGAGGGTAGAATGCTCTAAATTAAAAAAGGGAGAAACAGAAAGACAAACATTGGAATGTTTGGGCAGAAGCCTTATGCCAGCCATTATTAGCCTGGACCTCCTCCATTGTCTTCAAAGGAGTTCTCAACATTCCAATATTCTAATTAATATTAATAATGACTATTGTAGTGGTATCAGTGAGGAAACCTACTTGTTTTTATAAATGTTGGTTCCCCAAAATGACAATTGCAGCTGAAGTGAAATAACTGACCAGTCGGAACCAATGACTTCACAGGGTTGACCTCTTTCCCACCAATAGTAAATCTTTGAGGCTTACATAATAGGGTGGTTGCGCAAATTTTTCGATCTTGGGCGACCTAAACCTCCACTTCGATAGGTTAGAGTCTCTGGCCATCAGTGGTTTTTTGGCTGACCTAGAGGCCTTGCAGTTGATCCAGCTTGTCTCTCAGCCTACACACGTGGCCGGCCACACTCTTGATCCGTTTTTTACGACTCTCTTGGATGCCCAGATTGTGGCGGTTGATCCTGTGATATGGTCTGACCACTATCTGGTGTCTGCTTGGCTTCCCCTCCCTGCCAATCCCACTATTCCACCTCCTTTGCGGATACCTCGACGCCACTGGAACAAACTCAGGTTAGAGGACCTTCACCGCATTATGGGTGCTGAGCCTCTAGGTCCGCTGCTGAATGTTACCTCGGGCTATGACCAGTTCTGTAACTGGATTACCAGGGCGCTGGACGTCCTGGTACCTATCATCTCCAGTAAGTCCAGTCCCCGGCAGGCTAGCCCCTGGTATGACAGCGCGCTGCGTGCTATGAAGTCCTCTTGTAGACGGGCAGAAAGGGAGTGGCGTAAGTCGTATGATGCCGATAAGAAATCCATCTACCTGGCCTTAGTTAAGCTCTACCATCGAGCTATATGTAGGGCCCGGGCGGGGTTTTACGCAGCCGAATTCCGAAATAGCCTCAATCCTACCAAAACCATCTTTAAAACCATAAAAGACGTGATGGCAAAGAGAGTTCCTCCACAGTTGGACAGTTCCACCTCCCACTGCGAAGCCCTAGCCACTTTCTTTCTAGACAAAGTTAAGAAAATCTACCAGGCGTTTCCGAGCACACTGCCACCAGTGATTCCCTGGAGCGGCTCTAGCAGCTGTCCATCGCTGCACTCCCTTCCCACTCTTTCTAATGAGGAGTTTGCTAAGTGGGCCCTGCGAGTCAAGTCTGGCTCGCCTGCAGACCCGGTAAGATCTGCTCTTTTCAGGGATATCGCTTTTCAGGGACGCACAGTAGTATGCTCTCTAATTAACCTCTCCCTGACTTCCGGCATGGTCCCTGCCAAGTGGAAGCAAGCGGTGGTTTCCCCGATCCTAAAAAAACCATCTCTGGATCCGCTGAGACCAGAAAACTACCGCCCTATATCTTTGCTCCCGTGGCCGGCCAAGGTCATGGAGGCCCATGTAAATCTGGCCCTCACGGAGCATATGACCCAAGTTAATGTCCTGGATCCCAAGCAGAATGGGTTTCGTGCTGGCCACAGCACTGAGACGGCCCTTCTGGCAATGGTTGAGCATTTGCGGATTGTGCTCGATGCAGGTCAAACGGCAGCGCTTATTTTATTAGACCTGAGCGCTGCCTTTGACACTGTTTCCCATCGCATCCTGCTACACCGCCTGCAGGACATTGGCATTTGTGGTTCAGCTCTGCAGTGGTTCCGCTCCTTCCTCAGTGATCGCTCCTTCTGCGTTGCCACCCCTCCATTTCAGTCCAAGTACCATCCTTTGGACCTGGGGGTCCCTCAGGGCTCCTCGCTGAGTCCTACGCTTTTTAACCTGTACGTGCAGCCGCTGGCTGAGGTCGCCAGGCAATGGGGCCTAACCATGGTCTCCTATGCTGACGACACTCAGTTGGCGGTTACGATCAGCGGGGATGCCAAGCAGGATGCCCTCAGGTTCCGAAGTGGACTGAGAGAGGTGGCCAGCTGGATGAATAACAACTGTCTCCAGCTGAACGCGACAAAAACGGAGGTGATGATCGTTGGAAGGGAAGCGGATCACTGGGGGGACGGATGGTGGCCTCCGGAGCTGGGATCAGCGCCGGCCCCTGTCCTGGAACTCAGGAATCTGGGAGTATGGCTTGACCACACGCTAAGCTTTGTGACTCACACGAAGAGAGTGGCGGCCTGCTGTTTTGGAGTATTACGCGGGCTAAGACCCCTGCTCAGATTTTTTGATGCTCCTACAAGACAGCTGGTCATTCAAGCAATGATTATCTCTCGGCTGGACTACGCCAGTTCACTCCTTTTAGGAGCGAACCAAGCCGAGATTCTTCGTTTACAGCGAGTCCAGAACGCTGCGGCTAGGGCGGTGGTAGGTTTGCCCCGAACCTGCCCCACCTCTAACACTCTGCGGTCCCTGCACTGGCTCCCGATAAGCAAGCGCATCCAATTCAAGGCTCTTTGCATGGTTTTTAAAATTCTTAGAGAGTTGGCACCCGTGATACTCAATAAACTGCTCTCTCCCTACGTTCCCACCCGCTCACTCCGTTCCCTTGGACAGGCCTTGGTGGTTGTCCCCCGTTTTAGACTTAGTCGGATGGGGGGTCGCTCCTTCCGCGTGAAAGCTGCAACCCTCTGGAATGCGCTCCCCTTGGAAATCCGCCTCCTGGATGATTTAATATCCTTTCGTAGGGCTTTGAAAACCTTCCTGTTTTAAATGTTCCCTGTTTTTAATGCTTCTGCTTTTTTGTTACTGGATTTAGTGTTGTGTTGTGTTTACCTTTCCCTGCGCCAGGACGCTCCTTCGCTGGAGCAGCTGTGCGCATTAAAATGCAAATAACATAACATAACATAACATAACATAACATAGAAAAGGGACAAGAAGAGGCGACTACAGAAAGGAAACAGTTCATAGAGCTCTGCTTGCTATCCCTTGCTATCCTGACTCCTACACATCGTGGTAATAAGTGTCTTGCCAGGCTCACCAAAGCGCAAGCCTGGAGTAGCAGCCACTTCCAGTAGCTACTTCTAAGTGACTTCCAATTCTTTCGGCTTAATTATCTCACGGTGTTCTTGCGCTGTGTATTTGGATAATGTGCTACATTTGCGCGGCAAACCTTTGAAATGTTATAACCAAATTGTTATGACCTCTGAGTAACCTTTCAGACATACCATTGAGAACTTCCTAAAATCTCCCGCCTTTCAGAGCGGGACTACTGTTGCCAGTGCCACTCCTAGAATTGCGTCCACAGGAAAGGGAATAAAGGCCCTTGACCTGCAGTCACGGAAACCGCGTGGTCTTATGGGAGATTTATGACATCATATAAAAAGATGGATGGCCCCACGGGCTCTTGGTAGATCTGAAGCCAACGAAGCTATTTTTCAAGCCCCTCTGTCCCCCCGTACAAGCACGGCCTGTGCTAGGCCGGGCATCTTTCTTCCAGTCTCAGATGAATCGCTTCTTTGTAGTAATGTTTTCGTGGCCCTCACACTTAACATGAACCGACTGCGAAGCTGGAAAAGCAGCTTGTACTTTGCAGCTCTCGTGGGCCAGGCCCAGAGCAATTACCCACGTCAGCTAATCTGTAAATAAGCTGTTCTGGAACAGTTTCTCCAGCATAAGTGTGACGGGTCCTCCACTCGCACTGCTCCCGCGCGATAACCTCCTTGTCAGGCTGTCATGCTGTCGAGGTTTAATTGTGTATTATGCCCTGATTAGCCTCGCAGGATGTTTATTTTCATATACGGGTTTAAATTAGTGAGCCCACGCGGATTTCCACAGCCGTACAGCGCAGAAAACTAATGCGTTTCCTGGATTTGCAAGTATTTAGCCGAGATACGCTTCTTTCTTCACGTTAGCCCAGAACCATCAATTAAATCAGTGCATCTGTGCGGCGAAATCTTACTCTAAAAATCTGCGAGACTTAACTATGGATAGGAGGTGATATGAACTGCCTGAGTGAGGATTTATACAGCACACACTATGCCCAGCTCCAGAAGGTTCATCTGTTGCTGAGGCGGATAGAATTTCTAGAAAACCCTGGGTTGTAAAACAGACATGTTCTGCTTTATCCTGGACTGCAGAGGAAATTGGCGATTCGTAATTTGCTAATCGCAAATTGAGAATATTTTCAAGGGTGCAAGGGGGCCAAAGGACACCCTGTTGCACCCCTGAAATATGCATGGGTGCACATGTGGCGCACATACATGCCCTAAGGGCATGTATGTGCGTCACATGGCACTTTGAAAAATGCAAAAATATGCATTTTTAAAGGAATTCGCAACTGTAATTTGCGATTCCTTAAGGACAATTTGCGAATTTTTTTGGCTTCTTACATTGCATTTAAGGAATCACAAAATTTGCGATTCCTTAAATGCAATCGCAAAATAAGGAATCGCAAATTTTGTTCTTCCTTATTTTTCAAGCAGATTTCCGTGATACATACCATTAGTCCAAATTGCATTCGCAAACGCCGAAATTCTGCGAATTTCGGCGTTTGCGAAGTCAATTTGGCTTATACATATGGCCATTCATCCCATGAAGGAATCAGAGAATGAATTACTGGTCTCTTCAAAGAAAAGCTCTTGAGCAATCTGGAAGTTAATTAGATATGGACAGGATGTCTGGGCCCCTAATGTCTCTAATTGCTTTCCAGTGGCTTCCTAAAGCGGAAACAGCCAAGGAAAGCAAAAACCCATAACGAAAAAATATTGGATATTAACTATGTTAAAATTGTCTCCAGTGTCTAACATACACCTTCAGTGTTTCTGGTCTTCGAGACGGACGGATGCAAATACCTCCCTTTGAAAGTTGACGGGGCTAGAACTCGATGCAGTAATGAGATGCATCATGGGAAATATCCAGGGTGGATGACATGCTAACCGGACTACAAGGGGTTACCATTGTCATTGCGGCGACCGAAGTTCAAGTATGAATAGCCTATCCTTGTTTTGGACTCTCCTTAAAGCCTGGGAGGGGTGGCAGTGGGCAAGGAGCAGGACGTTTTTGGACATGCAACTAACAGGGCATCTATTCCCCATGCTTTTGAAGTTGGAGTCAGAAAACAAAAATTCGGCAGAAGTACCTTGGTCTCGAGACAAAAGGGTCTATCCGTGGCTTGCCAAACCAAGATACAGTCTCTTGAAAGACTAGAGGGCATAACCTCAGGTGGTAGGCAGAGTCATTCTCCCTCTCTGAAAAATACATTGCTGTCAGATTGTGAATATTGTCTTCTGCCCACAGGGAAATGCCCTGAGAAAAGGCAGCTAACAAAACATTCTGGGGACTTCCCTGTCAGTTTATATTGCGAGCCACCAGATTGTCTGTCCTGACACTTACACACCATCTGTCCTTGCATTAGATCTTTGAAGAGAATTAGTGGTTGCCGACTGGCAGCTAATTCTGTTAGCGTTTGTTCTGAGGATGACTACCTTGGCCAAGTTCCCCGGCTCGAGCCAGCACTGAAGAGTTTGACAAATGCCTTGAGTCACAGGAACTAATATCTTGTAGTTGATTGACGATGGGCACCAACAAGCCAGAAAATGTTACACCATAGGTTCCAGATAAATGTGAGATTAGGGTGGAAGATATTTTCTTCTTTACCATTAGCCAGTCTCTGGCTGTTTTCTGCTTCCTCTGCAGCAATGCAGACATATGGGAGAACATGTTTTCTTTTCTGAACTGGGGAAGATAAAAATCCCCATATCTTTCTAGAACACTGCTCCAATAAATTGGAGATTCTAAGTCAGAGCAAAGTGTGCCCTATCGGCAGGACTGGATCACCTGGCATGCTTACTGAACCTACTGGGAAGAGAAGATGTAGTTATGTGTCAATCATCTAAGTACATAAAAAGTTTCATTCCTTTGGCATGAAGAATTCCTGCCAAGAGGGAAATATTTTTTGTAAATACCCTAGGGGTTGATGAATGGCTGAATTGAAGAACTGCAAACTAAAAGTGCTGACCCCAGATGTAGAAATGAAGAACCCTTTGCTGTTCTTGATGAATTGGGATATGTGGAAAAAAGTGTCTTTTATGCTCAATAATGTCAAGTAGTCCCCAGTGACCACTAGAAGCATAATTGAAGATTCACCATTTTGAATGGAACTTGAGGAATGAAAGTATTTACATCCATCAGATCAAAGAGAGGATGGAACTCTGACTACTACTGAACCAGAAGAGACTAAAATAACATCCCAACCCTTGTCCCACTTCAAGAACTTTCAGAAGAAATTTCTGTATCCCTTGAAGAAGAGCGCAATAAAATAGAGGGGAATGAGGGACTCTGGTGTCAATCTGATGTTGTTTGGAGGACATTTTGAGAAATTAATTTTGTATCCAAGAAAAATTGTTTGTTAAACCCACGCCGTGTTTGACATTAAACTATTCCAACCTTGGCCAAAGTTTTTTTAGATGACCACCCATGGGAGCATTTTTAAAAGATTCTCTGGGCAAATAGTCAGGGACTTTATTGTAGGAGAAGGGGCCAAGAAGGAGGTCTGTCCCGGATTTTATCAGGGACGTGGCACCTCAGCCACTTTACCAGTCATCTGCCGATATTTTCACCATTTCCTCCATTTCTGGGCCTACTAGATTTGTTTTAGAAAATGAAATATGCATCAGCTAATCACATTTTTAAGCTATTAGCCCTCCATGATCTCATGCATATATGTGTGTGTGCAGCCATCGAAGACCAAGGAGCATCAGCACATAAACATTAAAATGAGAAATCTGACTTGCTACTCCATCATGGATAAGATAGCAGTACAGTCATATTCCAGCTGTAAGTAGTGTGCAAGATCTTGAAAGTCTCTTGAAAGGAGTTACACAATGCAAGTTGTATGCACAGGAAAAGGTTGATGCTGCATATGAGCACTGGACTGCAACCTCTACTTTCTTAGCTGCCGGATTGGAAGATGACCCATCCTCCAAGAAGATGGAATCCTGTGAAGATAGTCCAACCATCTATATGAGGGAACTTCACATTGAACACTCCTGGAGGTTATCTTTGGGATAGAAACCTTGGAAAGTCTGGCTTCTCAGCCTTCTTTCACCCCCTGGCTAGGATTTTACAGACAGCATTATGAAGATGGAGCTTTTCAGGTTCTTCCCTTTGCTAAAGCTTGAATGCTACAAGCTTTTCACGGATATGCTGCAGGACTTAATCTGCCACTTCTATGCAGCAAACCTGATGACTTGCTCCTCCTCTGGTTCATCAGGGTCAGGCTCAGGCTGACATCCAGTTCCTAATTTGGTTGTAAAACCGCTGGCAATACATAGTTTATTATTAATTGTAGCAGCACCATAGAAGGGAGTTCTAGGGTAGCAACAGCATTGCTTTCCCCCAGTCTCCATTGAAGGAGAATTATCTTCAGGAGAGTTTAAATCGGGTGCTGCATCCCACTTGAACATTGTTGTTACAGAAACAAGGTCACACGGTGTTGCCTAAACTTGCAATACCTCTTCCATTGCATCTGAAACATCACCACATATAGGTGCAGCTCGGGGTGCTATTAAAGTATTGGTGTGCTCTTCGGGGGTCATGCATTAAATGAAGTAGGAGACTTCAAGTAAAAAAAAAAACTTTCCTTGGTGACTGCTGTGCTCCCTGCAATTTCAAAATTGTAGGTTGTGCCTCTGCCCTTCCTTGGGATACTACCACAACCACAATTTAAAGCAAAAGGCCCATGCATGGCATTATGAAGATCAAAGGGCAGCCTCATCACTTCAATAGTAGAGCAGCAAGGCCTCAACATTTCTTTTTTTTTTTACTTTGGAGTCACTCGGGTGCTGCTCGGGACACCCATTACCTATTTATTTTTTTGAAAAAATTACAGCATGTAGAGGCCCCTCCCACGTTGCCCGTGCCATGTTTCTAAATATTAAATGGGTGGTGTTGGAAAATGGGTTATTTGTAGTGGTAAATATATATCTACCACTGGCAATAAGGCCACTAACACAGTCTAGGGCTCAGAATAGGTCTCAGAAAACGATTCCCATGCTCAACCCTTGGTAGCTTGGCTGTGAGCAGGCGTAACTTCAGAGGCAGGTATGTAAAGCCTTAAAAACACTAATTCTGTAAATAATGAGAACAAAACATACAATAAAAATACAACACCAATTTATAAATATAGGAAATATTTTTTTCTTTAAAATAGCACTATATAGTACATAAAATACTATAATGCCTATTGGGACATCTGGCTGTACTGGACCAGGACAAAGTCAAAGGTTTAGATTGACCGCGATGGAGCCCAGTGCAGCTACCCCTTGTGGTAGGCCTAGGTGACAGTTTCTACCTTGTGACGGAGAATCTTTCCTGCAGCGTTTTCTGTCCCCAAATGTCCTCCACAAGTCTGAGTTAAGTGAGGGTTCACTAGCTTGCCTTTTGACGAGCTCCCAGTCAAACTATGGAAGTCAGACCTCCGTAGCTTTACATCGGGATGAACCAGGAGGGATCCAGGCCACCTTGCGGTTGAAGGTGGGAAGCTTGGTTCTCGTGATTAAAGCCTGTCAAGTCTTTTACCTTCAGACTTAAAAACTTTTACAGAACTTTTTCTCCTGTTGCCCCTCGATGCTCTTTACTAGGCCAGGTTCGGGGAGGGTTCACCAGCTTGGCTTTGGACGAGCTCCCAGTCAAACTCTGGAAGTCCGACTTGGAGGGCAGGCCAGCTCGTGGTTGATGGTCGCCGGCTTGGCTGCTCAGATTGAGTTGGTCCACTTCTGGAGTTTTTTTTCCAAAGTTGTTCCAAACTTCTGGAACTTCTTCCTGAAGTTCCTTTTGGTTGCCCCAACGTATCCAAAACACAATCCAAGGGTCTGGAATCTCCAAGATGGTCCTTGAAAGTTTGGGACTTCATTGCCCACAATCCACTTGGACATAACCCTTACAAATCCACGGGACTCACTCCAAGCTGGGTATTCTTGGTGGTGATGATCCAGGTGAGTTCTGTTAACGTGTAGCTTGCAGGGAGTCTGCTCTTTATTCCTTTTTAAACAAATTAGGTCCACAGGGATATAGTTCCAGAATCTGCAGCAGGCACAGTCAGTCAGAGTGCAGGGCCTAGTTGGTGCAAATCAAACTTCCAGCATGGACATTTTTTCTTCAGTTATTTCAAGCAGCAGACCTGAGAGGCTATGCCCCTCTCAGATACTTATTCAGTGTTCTCTGGGGTCAAGCAGGAAGGCACTCCTGTCCGATGAGGTGCAGGGCAACACCCCAGGGCATGACCATTTTCTCCAAAGTGTGTCACAATGGTCTCCCAGAAAGCACTATTCTCCCAAAATTAAATACGGCTGAAGTCTCAGCAGAGAAGCAAAAACTAGCTAAGCCAACCTCCAGGATGGCTCATTGTCATAGCTCCCCTCCCTCCTATATCTGTAAATTCCTTTCTTAAGCCTACTATCTGGCTGGCTTCAGAGTGGTAAGGGGTAGAATGACAAGGCTGTCTATGCCCGTCCCCTTCTACCTTTGAAACTGATACTTTATGACCCCTCCCTCCTGATCTGGCATTCCGGTGGAGCAGGGTCCTCTTACAAGAGATAGCATTTTCTCCTTGGGTGCCACTTATCACTTCATCAAAGCAGCCTGGCTATTCCACTTTACTCTGACCATTCAGGGCAGACCACTGGAAGACAGAATTTTGCCTTACAGACAAGAAAGTCTTATAACTTCTCTTCTGTACATTTTAGAATAAATTCAACAAGGGAATATTGTTGGATTTATCAATACAATTCTCCTAAGATATTTGTCTGCTGTCCCTTGCGGTAGCTATGAATTCATAAACTATTGCAATGTTAACCTATGTGGCTGGGGATCTACAATGGGTAAAATGAAATGTCCAATTTCTCCAACACCAGGACCTATGAAACTGCTTTTATAAGGAACCTGCTTATATCTACATGATCCCCCACCCAGGGGACACCTAGAGGAGACTTTAGATGTCCTGAAGAATAATGTAGTTCCTCACTCCACAGCTCTCCTAGCACAAAAGCCAATTTTGGGTAGTGTGCAATTTCTCCATCCCCAAGTCATTTAAAACCTTCTCTATAAGAGTCCTCTTTATAATTACCTGACCCCCCCCGAACCCTGGTACACCTAAGGGAGACCTTGGTGGTAAATTATATGCCAAATAATATATTGTTGTTTAGGAAATTCTAAGTGCCCCTAACATAAAAGTCGAGTTTGGGCACAATTTACATCTAAAAGCAGCTCTGCAACACAGGGCTACGTTTAAAATGACCTCAGACTTTCAGGAGTACACATATGCAAGTGCAGAAAGGGCTGCAGGCCTCTGAACTGCTATGCCCTATGTATTATATACTTGGGACTTAGAACTATTTTCAATCCCCCTGCCATGTTATGTACAAGGGCCTTACAGGGTAGGTCATGCCAATGTCAGTGGTTCCCCAACCCATAATGTACCCTAGCGTGTGTAGGTGTTTTCACTGTATTCTAAGTGTTTTCAGCTTGGCAATGGCCCTGGGATTGGTTAGGCAGAGCCCAGGGACAGTCAGAGTTAGTTACCACCAGCACCAGTCAGCAAAAAAAAGGAAACGTGGTTGCCCAGGGCACAGGATGACTTTGTAACAGGTGGGACTGCTGCATCCACAAAATCCATAAGCATTGGAGCCATAGGGGAGGCCCATGGCCCCCATGTCCCTGCTGCACCCCGGCCAGCGCCATCCTGTATCAAGCAGCTGTATTGCTGAGTCAGCCAGCTGTATTGCTTTGCTCCATTGTAAAAGAGCACATTTTGTTTCTGCTCCCTAAGGCCTGGATTAAGGATATGTTCCCTGCTCAGGAGAGCCCAGTGTACACTGCCCGCACTCTACCGGGAAGGGAAAAAGACAGTGTCCCAGGGTATAAGGTCCCCTTTAACACTGGCTGCACTCAGGTCAGGCCCCTGGAGATGGGTCCCTGGGGCTATTCTTTGGCTCGGAGAGGAGGGGCACACACCTCTCTCCTATTAGCATACAAATAATGGCTTAAGCCCCAGGGATGGGGTCCCCGGGTCCATTAAATTGCTCGGGGAGGGGGCTGCATGCCCTCTCCCCTTCAAAAGGAATGACACACCATCCTCCTGTGCCTGGCCCACCCGTGGGCCAGGCAACACCCGTTCATTAAAAAGTGTAGTCCTGTCTTGTTTCCTTTTTTTTTGCTGCAGTACTACTACGGTATAGTAAATAAATATTTTTTAAATGTTTGGTCCCAAGCAGTGAGGGGCGGGTCTGTGTGGGCCTACTGGGTCAGTGTATACCTGCTCTGGCTCCCTAGACCTTATTTTTGTTTCAGGGCACAGGGACACAGTCCCCAATCCTAAAATAGCTGACAAACATCTTTGTTGATATGAAATAGGCAATCAGATCTTATCTTATGATCTATGGTTCCTGTGGTACTACCGTATTTCTATATATACATACATTTTTAACCTTTTTCTAAAAAAGATATTGAATGGATTTACACCAAATCACAAAAAGCATTCTTTCTGGGTAAAGATCTAGCTTTTCTCCTCGATTTTAGGTTCCTCATTTCATTAGTTTTTGCTGTTTGGCTGTTCAATTTTCCTACCGAAATTAAAAAGGGGGGAAAGGCATTTTTGACCCTCCTTTTTATCACCCCCCAAAACTTTCCTGAAAGGAGCTAAGTTGCCTTTGGTGAAAAGTTGCAAGAAGATTTGCAAACAACACAAACTATTAGCAAACAAAAATCCCTTTCTAACTACACAGTGGTGCCTGAAAAAAAGGGGAGGGTCCCAAAACAAATTTTTCCAATTCATTATTCCACAGGAAAATTAGAAACAGCTAGAGCCCAAACAGCTGAACGGTTTTGCACCAAATTAGACAGAGAGAAAAATGTTGCATCTGAAATTGCTCTTTTTGTGATTTGATATAATTCTGTTCAGTAGTTTTTGAGAAATTATGGTTCAAATATGTAGATATTTCATGATGAGAAGGATCCGCGGAACACACTGACCTCAAGACGTGATCTGATTAGCTGCAACACATCAACAAAGATGTTTTAGGAAGACCTTGAAGACTTTTCTCTTCTCTACAGTCTAGTCTGTTTCCCGTCTAGCCTTCTTACTCGTGTTGTGTTATTCAGATCTCCAAGCGCCGGGACGCCTCTTAGCTGCGGCATCCGTGCGCTATATAAAAAATAGATAACATAACATAACATAACATAACATGTGGTGGTCGCCATCTTAAGACTCAGGAACTTGGTTCCCTGTCCTAAGAAAAAAGTTTTAAAAAACATATAGAGGGCAGGATAGATATGCACTGTCCCCCATTGGCCTGGTGAGGGGATCCCAGAGGACCCCCCACCCCAGGGGCCAAAAAACTGCGGCTCAAAAAAAAATGCTGGTCTCCTACATTTAAGAACCACCCTCATGATGGGCCACGGGCGTTGGGAAAACACATAAGTAATTTATGGGGAGAAGGGTGAGCGCACCCCCTCTCAGAACCTTTCAGAGGCACTGGGGACCTCATTCTCCAGGTCTGATGATCAAATAATTGAGAGAGGTGAGCTTGGCCCCCTCCTTGTGCCTCACAGAGACCACAGGACCCCTTCCTCCAGGGCTAAAGATTTACATTTAGCGGAAGGAGCGTGCGGACCCCCTCTGCAAGACTCTATGAGGCCCAGGGGACCCCATTCCTGGGGCCATTATCAAACGGTGGGTGTAGGCTTATCCAGTCTCCCATCCTCAAGCTGATGATATGCCTGGGGGACCCCATCCCCTGGGGCCAGATTTTAGCAGTGTCCCAGGGTCCCCGTCCCCTAGGACACTCCTGATTTCTACCTGCACACTCTCTCCAAGGCAGAAAACAGAACATTGCTCCTGCTCTGCAGAGCAAAAATATGTTGCTAGCTAGTAGACTGGGGGCCATGGGGACTTTTGGGCTCCCCATGTGGCGCCCCAAAAATCTGGAGTGTGGGTGCCCTGGGTGGGCACTGGGGTACCCATCAACAATTTAAAAAACATCCTGCTCCTGCCTTGGGAGCCAACAGGAGCTGGGGGGCCCTGGGCTCTCCCTGCAGCCCCTAATGAAATCAAACATGTGGGTGCCACATGTGTGCATCCACCAAAAAATGAAAAAGTGAGTTGCTTTCACCACAGTGGTGGCTGGGGAGCACCAGGGCCCCTCTGACCCCCAACACCAAAAAAGATGTAGGTGCCCCTGGGCACCCTGAAAAGTTGCAAAAAAAGAATAATAAATAAGAGACAGGAGTCTCTCATTTATTATCCACTGCTCCCAACAAGGAGGACCCCATAATGCCCTCTGAGGGCTATGTTCTTAAATTAATAGATGCTTGTTATACCCCTAGAAGGAAAAGTGGCATCAACCAAATTTTTTTTATGTAGTTGGGGGCTTGAGGGAGTGCAGTAGCCCACCAGCAAATAAAAAAAACACTGTAAATATCCTGGGTCATTAAATCCATTACCCTAGAAGAGCTTACCATATTTTTAACAAGCATTGGAAATGCAATAGGTCTCAGATTTTTTTGAGTTTGATCTAATGGCATTGTAAATGGCAATGTCTTTTCGCCATGTGTTATGGAGTGTATGCATGTGGTGTGTAGTGGAATTATGTGGGTTGGATTTGAATTGTAGCAATGGTGGCATGCTGTGCTTTAGATGAATATGTTTAAAAGTAAAGTGTGCCATACTGCGATTGCTACAATAGTTAATTGTGGATGCGTTAACAATTGATGTTTGTACTGATGGCTGGTGGTGTGTGCCTGTAGAAATTGTGCACTGATGGCTGGTGGTGTGTGTGCCTGATGGAAGCGTGCACTGCTGGCTGGTGGTGTGTGTGCCTGGTGGAAGCGTGCACTGACAACTGGTGTTGTGTGTGCCTGGTGAAAGCGTGCACAGATGGCTGGTGGTGTGTGTGCCTGGTGAAAGCATGCAATGATGGCTGGTGTTGTATGTGCCTGGTGAAAGCGTGCACTGACGGCAGCGGGTGTGTGTGTGTGTTCCTGGTAAAAGCGTGCAGTGACGGCTGGTGTTGTGTGTGCCTGCTGAAAGTGTGCACCGATGGCTGGTGGTATGTGTGTGCCTGGTGAAAGTGTGGTGGTGAGTGTGTGGTGGTGATTGTGTGTGTGTGTGGTGTTGTGTGTGTGGTGGTGTGTGTGTGTGGGTAAGTGTGTGTGGTTGTGTGTGTGTGTGTGTGGTGAGTTTGTGTGTGGTGTGTGTGTGGTGGTGTGTGTGAGTTGTGTTGTGTGGTGCTGTGTGTGTGGTGGTGTGTATGTGGTGTGTGTGGTGTTATGTGTGTGGTCTTATGTATGTAGTGTTATGTGTTTGGTGTTGTGTATGTGTGTGTTATGTGTGTGTGTGGTGTTGTTTGTGTGGTGTTGTTTGTGATGTTGTGTGTATGTGTGGTGTTGTGTGTGTGTGTGGTGTGTGTGTGTTTGGTGTGTGGTGTTGTGTGTGGTCTTATGTATGTAGTGTTATGTGTGTGGTGTTGTGTGTATGTGGTGTTGTGTGTGTGTGTGTGTGTGGTGTGTGTGTGTGTGTGTGTGGTGTGTGTGTGTGTTGTGCAGTGTGATGCTCTGAGAGACACCGGGGTCTGTCATCTGTAATAGAAGCTTTAGTCAGATAGGGGAGCATGCGAGATATAGGAATAGATTATTAAACAGGAGACATTCCTCGTGAATTCATTCAGGTGAAACCTCAGAGATCAGGTGCCGAAAACGCGCAACCTTTATCATTAAATACATAAATCCCATGTAGAAGCCTGCTCAGGGCCTGCTTCTAGCCCAAAAATAACTGCAAAAAAAGAGGCTCAAACAGACGCACATATTTTGTGCTTTATTGAACAGGGAACAGCTTTTTCAAATAACATGGTCAATAAACTGGTCACCAGTAACTGCAGAAAAAAAAGACAGGTTCCTTTTAAATTATTAATTTCATATACGCAAGCGAGAAAATGAAAATGTTAATCGGGAATTTAATTATATTGTGACCACATTTTGCAATTAATGCAGAGGCTGGATTTATTTCACGCGCGCTGTATTGTACCAGTAAGAAGCAGGAGATGTTACTTCGCCAGGCAGCCCATGTTAGTTCATGTTTATTTTACTGCAGGCACTAGGACAAGCCATGGCTTAGTTATACATAGTGTAGCTCACACAATCGGGCTGTGCATTTGTCCAGTCTTACTACAGATCACAAACACGACAAGAAATAGTGTCACCTCGGAGACATAAATGATGTATCTTTTCCTAGATCCGCCCTTGGAGACCTGTGGTGCCTACAGCCCTGAACAGTGGCTTTGCATTTGTCCGAGTATTTGCCTCTCTTTGCCTCGCTCGCTCCCCTCACTGGCGGATCAGTATATATATATATATATATATATATATATATATATATATATATATATATATATATATATATATATATATATATATATATATATATATATATATATATATATATATATATATATATATATGTATATATATATATATATATCTATATATATATATATATAGATATATATATATTACCTACTGGCGGTCGCCAGTAGGTAGTTATAGTTAGGATTTTTTTCAATGCAAAATCTCAAAATTCTCTTTGGAATAACTTTGGCGCCAGTTGACGAATCTGCCTGAAATTTCCTCAAAATGGCCTCGTCGAGCTCCGGTCCTTCCCTGAAAGTTTGGGGGGGATGCGTCAAGCGGGGGCTGAGATAAAAGGGGGGTCCCAAAACGCGTTTTCCCCATGTTAATTTCCATAGGGCGGTCAAACTCACTTTTAGCCCGAACGGCTGAATGGATTTCCACGAAACTTGGCAAAATTGTAGGGACTGGTAGCCCGGTGTGCCTTTGCTATGTCTCAAGATATGTGCTCCAGTGGATTTTGAGTAATTTAGGTTAAAAAAAATATATATATCTATGGCAGCGCCCCGGTACGCGCTCCGGGGAGCGCTCCGGGCGCGCCACGCGACTTGCGCACAGAAAGCTGATTGGCTCTTGGGTGTCTGTAAACATTCGAAACAGTCCGGAGCGGCCCCCATCTTGTGTCTCGGTAAAATCGAGACATAAGAGGTGGAAAAATCAAAGGGGGAAATGACCATAAGGGGGCAGGGATAGACCCCCCTGACCCCCTAGGTTTGATGTGGGGGCCATAAAAGGGCCCAGCGGGGCAAAAAACTATTTCTTTTTTGATTTGCGCGGGGGGAGCGCCCGGTACGCGCACCGGGGAGCGGACCGGGAAGCGTCCCATGGGGAAAAATGAATAATAGAGTTTTTTTTAAATGTAGCCTTTTTTTATAAATTGGAGGTAGTTCTAAAAAGAACTGTTTTTTTTTTCTTCTTTTTGTTATTTTATATTTTTGTATTGTTTTTTTGAACATTTTGTACTTTTTGGGGGTTTTCTGAACAGTTTATATTTTTTTTGTATTTTTCATGGGGAGAAACGAAAAAACAGGGAATTGAAAATGGCTCAACTGGAGCAAAAAAAAAAAGAAAAGAAATAATTAGGGTTTATTGGGGCATTTATGGTTGTCCCCAGCAAGGACGATGAGCTTTACGCTTTGTTCTCCGTAGGAGATGGTCTTCCCACAATATTTACAGATAATTCGGAAATCTGCAAATCGTGGCTGAATGCACGGCATCGTCTCACTTTCCTCTGGTGCAGATGGAGTGGGTTGCTTCCTTTTTGAGGTGGTGCTTGTGGATTGGGGAGGGTTACTGGCCAGTTCCCTCATCTCTGCAGCAGAATAATTTATTGGATGCTTGCGCTGCATGTGGCGTATCATCGTGTTGTTTCCAAATGAATATTTCTTGTTCGGGTTTCCCCTGGAAAGTTCCACGCCACAGATTTTGCAAGTCACCTTGGCTGCATTTACTTTTTTCTTCCCCTGGGGGATGGAAAAAAACTCCCATATAATGTGTGATCTTGGCTGGTATGGGGTATTTTGTTCATCAAGCCATCTTCTCCCTTTTTCCTCCTCCTCCTCCTCTTCCTCCTCTTGTAGACCACCAATGATATCTTGTGGTGGTCCTCTTGGTAGTTGTGGTGGTGGTGGTGGTGCAGATGCACCAGCTGCTGCTGCTACTGAAGCCATTATAAAGATCAAAAAGGTACAGAGAGGTACAAACAGGTCTTCCTAAGTCAAAGGACAAAGTCAGAATAAGGAAAAAAGGTGGGGGCTTTCATCCTTTTGAAAAAAAAAATGTATTGAACCAATGAAAAGTGTTATTTTCAGGTCACATGACCAGGGGCTTCATCATTATGAAACCAAAACTGTTATGAACCAATAAAAAGTGTTATTTTCAGGTCACATGACCCGACGCGCTTACGGTACGCGACGTGCCCCGGGGCGCGCCCCGGGGCACGTCGCGTAAGCGCGTCGGACGCCTACGTTGCGCGATCGTATTCGCTCGAGTGCTTCCGGGTGCGTTTATGCCGTGCGTATCACGCGGTCGCGGCTACGCGATACGTCACGATCATGTTTTCGTTCGCGATATTGGCGCTTAAGGGACGCTCCCCGGTGCGCGCCTCGGGGCGCTTCATAAAACTACGCTTTCCGGGGCGCTCACCGGGCGCACACCGGGAGCGCTCCAAGGCAAAAAAAAATCAAAAAAATATATATATATACAAAAAAAACATTTGGCAAAATTGTAGGGACTGGTAGCCCGATGTGCCTTTGCTATGTCTCAAGATATATGCTCAAGTGGTTTTTACGAAAATTAACTTTGAAAAAAATATATATTGTGCTACATTGGGCTATATATATGTTTGAGCCCAAATGTAGCCCAAATGTAGCCCAATGTAGCCCAAAGATGGCCACCAGAGACAAAAAAAAACAAATGTAGCCCAAATATCAGCCAGATGTAGCCCAAATATAGCCCAATGACAGAATGTCACAGAGTGTTCTAAAGAACAACTAGAGCGCTAACAGTCTTACTTATAAACTGAGACTTATAGTTAGGGATTAACATTTAAAAAACCTTTGAAATTCACTGAAAAAACCATAGGTTTCACACCAGTTATAGTTAGGAAATAGCATTTAAAAAAACTATTAAATTCACTGAAAAAACCATAGGTTTCACACCAGTTATAGTTAGCTGGAAATTTTACTGACATAAAACCATTGAAATTCCACGTTATAGTTAGTTGGACTCACTATAACTTGCGCGTGTAATGCACTGCTGATGACGTCACATATTACATCACTCATGACATGGTCAGTGACATCACTCATGACATCACTGATGACACCATCCTTGTGACAGAGTGACAGACCTCCTTTCACTGTAACCCTTGAAACACATATTCAAAAATAGAAACTAAAATTTTCAAAAAAAAGGAGATACCCATACCAGTTACAACAACCAATTCAGTAATTCCACCATTTAAATACACATCCACTAATTCACCAACAGTTCTATATAGTCACTCATACATATACTCACTCATCATATGTAGTGATACACCTATACATCCTGTAACACATCGACAGTCTTCCAAAAGTTGCTCACACACATACTCACACATGCAAATAAACTATTGATCATCCATTTATTTGCATATACAGCTATACACACACTACCACCTTACTTCTAAGGAAACTTACACATACTTACTCTCTTAAGCAATCACTTATAGAAACACATACTTATTTAAACAGGAACTCTTACAATCTCTCACTCTCACATATACTCACTTATGTACATCAATACTCACATATACTAGATTAAAACATATGTAGTTACTGATAAAGACACTAGTGAGACAGTCATTCACTCACTAACACACACATATACACACTCATCCATCCATACAGTCCTGCACATATGCCGTCTTCCAAACACATACAAACAGTGAGTCAGTCATTGATGCATCTATGTGCTAAGTAATACCCCCACCAAACCATACAGACACTCATACTGATACTTAAAAAAACATCTAATAACCCATATACACACACATGTAGCTACTCATTAACCCATGCAGCCACTTATACACAAAGTGAAACACTGATACAAACATTTAAATATTCAAACAATATTCGCTAATATATGTATTCACTAAAATACACTTAATAAGCCAGTTAACCAATCAATTAAAAAAAAAAAACATCCATTAAGACACTTATTTTAACATTTATTCTTCCATCGACCTTTACATATACATATATAAAACATATTTATTTTTCAGAAAGGCACACATTCACTGGATGGTGTCATCAGTGATGTCATGAGTGATGTCACTGACCATATCATGAGTGATGTAATATGTGACGTCATCAGCAGTGCATTACACGCGCAAGTTATAATGAGTCCAGCTAACTATAACGTGGAATTTCAATGGTTTTATGTCAGTAAAATTTCCAGCTAACTAGAACTGGTGTGAAACCTTTGGTTTTTTCAGTGAATATATATATATATATATATATATATATATATATATATATATATATATATATATATATATATATATATATACACATATATATATATATACACACATATATATATATACACATATATATATATATATATATATATATATATATACACACATATATATATATATATATATATATATATATATACACACACACACACACATATATATATATATATTTTTGGAGCGAGAGAGAGAACGCTGCATCAAACCCTTAGAAAAGACACATGTTGATGCCTGGCATCAGGCAGGTCTGACACTCTCACCCGCCCAGCATTACAAGCACCGAGCACAGCCCCAGAGTTAGCTGCAGCTGTTTGTGTGACCCTCCTTTCAAGGCATGTGTGATGTGAGTCCGGTTGACCTCGGTTGAGGAACAGGCAGGGGTGTGTATCGTTGTAGCGGTGAGTGCAGTGCCTGTGGTTGTGAATCTTGCACCATCCTTCCCTGACAGCAGCCGTGTGCTTGTCAGCAGGCTGCGGAGGGCAGCTGCAGCTTGAGACCAGCTCAAGTGCACCACAGACGGGGCAGGTCTGGCAGCGGTGACCCGACCTACAGCCCAGGGTCCCAGCAGCAAGGCTCGCAAATAAACAAGAGAAATTGTAAAAATGGAAGTTGACGCCACAACAAACGTACGATATTCACATTAAGCATGGGCGGAAAATCCGTTTCGCTCGCGGATTTTGCGGATTTTCGGTAAATTCGCAATCCGCGAGATTTGCGAATCTCCCGCAAAATCCGCAAATCCGCGAGCAGCGGATTTTGCTCGCACTGCTCGCACTGTTCGCGTGAGTTCGCGGCTTCCCAGTACAACTTCGCGCCCCGCGAATAAGTGCAAAATTGCAGAAATACGATCTTAGCAAAACTGAAACTACTTACCAGGTTCAAAAGTTCAGGCTCATCATTAGTAGCCATTTCCTGTAGTGCTTCCTGAGGGGCCCCTCCAGAGTTCAGTTGCCAGTTGCAACTATTATGTGACCCTGCTCTGAACCTCAGAATAGTTACACATATGCCACAAAGGTCCTGAATTACAGCTAAGGGAGACAAGCAGGAGCCAGGCTGGAAGTTCAAATCCATTAATCAGCCCCTAATTCATTATTGTCAGTTGGGGCAGGGCAGGTGTTGTAACTAATTTTGCAACAATAAAAGCACTTAGCAAGTGCAAAAGATCACTAATCAGGAAGCACTAAGGAAGCAGGTGCCAGCTAAAAAAATATTCTGTGACACATTAATCAGCCCCAAATTAATTCAGGTCACTTGAGGCAGGGAAGGTGTGCTTGCGTTGCCACAATAATGTACACTGCCTGGACAACCAGAGGGTGCTGTGATGAAACAGAGGGTGGCATGGGTGGGCCAGAGGGTGGCATGAGTAGTCAGAGAGTGGCAGTGGTGACAGAGAGTGGCAGTGATGAAGAAGAGTGTCCCAAACAGGCTGGACACGTAGAAACAACAAGTTCGCGAAACTTGCGACCCGACAGGTAAGTTTGCAATTTGCGACATTGTACAAAACCCTCGCGAACTGGCAGAAACCCGCGCAAACACACAAAAAAAAAAAATCCGCAAATTCGCGAGAATTCGCGGATTTTGCGGATTGCGAGTTCGCAAATCCGCAAAATTCGCGAACGCGAGATTCGCAAAATTCGCCCATGCTTAATTCACATGTTCCATCAGTTGCACACACCATGACATCATGAACATGGCAATTAATCCATTCATTAAGGTGGGTTTCCTCCCAATCCTACCGGTGTTGTTTGTTACTATTGTCAGATGTCTCAAAATGACAGCCCCTCCAGGAAAGTGTGTTTATTACTAGGTAATGTTTCTCCATATAGACGTTTACTTTTATTTTATATTTGTTGGAAGGTTAGCGCGGGCGCACACATAATGTTGAACTGCTCTGTGGGAAGTCTGTTTCTAAACAGTTCAACTATGACATAATACAGTCTTTTGCAAAAAAAATCAAGTAGAAACAGTGAAATCATTAAATTAGGGTAAAGAGCATAAAGAGATTGAGAAATAGGAGAACTGACCATGAAAAATGAGAGTATCTACACTACTATTATAAAGAGAGAACTGGGAACCTTTGAGGCGGGTAAACTCGAGAACCACAGCGCCAATCCAAACACCCGATACATCATTGTAATTGTCAGGGTCTGCAGATGGACATAGGCTATATAAAATAAAAAAATATACGTTCTTTAAAAAATTTACGATAAAAAAAGTAGTCCCTTGGAAGTAGCGCCGGCCGCGACGTGCGTGCTGACATCAGGAGCGCGGGGAGGAGCGGCGTACAGGAGCGTGAGGAGGAGTGGCGGACATGATCGCGGGGAGGAGCGGCGGACAGGAGGGGAGGAGCGGTGAGGAGCGGCGGACAGGTGGGGAGGAGCGGGGAGGAGCGGTGAGGAGCGGCGGACAGGCGGGGAGGAGCGGTGAGGAGCGGCGAGGAGCGGTGGACAGGCGGGGAGGAGCGGTGAACTCAGGAGCGCGGGGAGGAGCGGTGGCTGAGGTAGGTGAAGCAGCTGCGGGTGCGCTCCGGGGGACCCACGCACAACGTTGGGGCAGGTGGGGGCCCTGAAGCTTGATTGCTCACACGGACAACGCCGGGGCGGGCGGGGGCCCTGAAGCCTGATTGCTCCCGGACAACATCGGGACGGGCTGCTAGTATAGAAGTAAGGATGAGAGAAACAAGCAGTGGCTGGTGGGCAGTGATGTCACACGCATGTGGTGCAGTCTTATGACGTCACCCCATGCCTTGAAGCAGCATGCACTGGTGATAGGCATGAGTCCGCTGTCTTATTCCATCCACTTAACGGTAGCAGTGCATTATTGTGATTGGACAGCGGCTGCAGCTGCTGTTATAGACCCCCCCCCGCCAGCCATGGACCTGCACTTCTACACAGGGGGGCTAGAAGTAGCCGGCGGGGGGGAGGGACTACCCCATCTGCTGCTTGGGGCCAGTGGTGTGGAGGATGAGGAGGGACCTGCCAATCTAGGAGGGTTACTGTACACCCCCCAACACCTCTACAATGGCTATGGAGGGAGCGCCAAGGTGAGAGGTCGCGGGGAAGCAATACCAAGATTCGGGTTATTAGTGAGAGGTGAGGGGGTGAGATTCTTTCAGGAGCAGCGAAGACATACTATGGACATGTACTCAGTCAGCTGCAGTGGTTAGAGTTTCAGCGGCGTTCCGCAGCAAGCATGACACGTTTTCTGCCAAATTCGGAACGCCTCAGACACACGTGAAAACGGACATCTACAAATTCAAGAATCAACGTGCTAGTGCCTAAAACGTCAAAACTGACTTTAAGTGGCACGTTTCGCAATCGTGCGTCGTTGCTTAGATACGTTTCAGGGGCATATCCCTTTCAAATACGCTCATGAAGTAAATGCACTATGACTCTTTTAAAAATACGAACTGGATTTAATCTTCGTGACCCCTTAACGTAGGTTGCTTAGTGAGTGTAAACCAGTGGACGGTGCTATTTTATTTACAGGGATGACGGACGTGGTTGTATTGATCATACAGCAGTAGATGTAAAATAGTAGATGCTGCAGTGCACTTTGCAGCTCTGGTCAGAGATTAGGAGTGTGACAACTGTAACTTTCAGGTTAGGGTGCGGGATGAACAGAATAGTGGGGTGGTGGCTAGACGCTTTCAATAGTACTGATGAGAGGTTGGGAGTTGCTTTGGGCAATTCGTTAGCCCAACATAAGCAGGGTCTCTTGAAGCTCGAATGGACCTTACCGGGAAACCTTATTTAGAAGCCCACATCTCAGTGATGTCAAAATCAGGTTAATGCATAATAAATTATACAGCGCACTGCGGCCTAAAAGGCTTTGTAGAAATAATTGTGACTGACAACTCAAGGAGAGGAAAATGAAAGCAATCAAAAGCGATTGCGAACTACAAAAAAAAAAAGCCTGCAAGTGGTGCGCGCGTGCCACTGCGAGCATATGTTTTGAATTATCGCGGCTGTCAAGCCGCGATAATTCAAAACATATGGCCTCTGGTACACGTAACAGACACCAATAGGCCATGGGCGGAGCTACGCGGCCGCCCATGGCCTATTGCGTGTTTTTGTTAAAAAACAGCACGCATGCGAAGGCCATTGAAAATGGACCTTGGAAATAACACGCACGAACTGCGCGGAATTTCCAGGTCCATTTTCAAATACCCGGGAAAAGGACTCTCGCTGCGCGACACTGCATGTGCAGTGTACGGCAGGCCCGATCCCTAAAAATCACTCTTAGCTGGAGCTCAATGCGCTTCAGTTGGAGTGCAGAGCCCCCTTGTGGTTGGTTCTGTGACTTCACTTTGTAGCTTGAAACATGTTAATAACAGACAAAAAGATATGTTAATAATTTTTTCAAGTAAACTTTACTGAATTTTTTATGATAATCACTGTTATTAAAAATTACACTTTGTGAGTTAATGAAATATAAATTTGATTAGAATTGTTGTTGATTTTATGATAAAGACTGCAGCTGGTTGGATATAGGGTCTGGCCAGTGGCCACGCCCTGCGGCCAACACCACATTACTCATGGCCTTTTGGCTTATATGCAGCCCCTCATAATACACTTCTGATGTTTCTAAACATTGAAAGATAACAGATCTCCATATTGTCCAATTGATGGTACTCAATTTACTTTCCTTGGAAAGCTGAACTGGTCTTGTCAGGATTCAGGCTTGTGAACCTCAGAGCTCTATGTTTGCCAGCTGTAATACTTCAGCTTATTGTGCCATCCAGTTCTTGCACAGCCTCACCTTGCTTTCTCAGTAGAAATGTCTTTCCTGTCATCCCCAGAGACATCCAGCTCTGATTGGCTCCTAATATCAGGTGCATCATTAATATGACAAGAAACACCCACAAAATTCTTCTTTGAGTGATTGGGTGATTGGAAAGCATGCTATGGACTATGACATTATTGTTTGGAGAAGCCTACATTCCCTGGGTAAGTATCACCACATTGAGCAGAATGGAAAAAGGGAGCCCTGGTATTGGGCTTACTGTCTCCATTCTCCAGCAATGAGGAAGAGAAGGCATGCTGATGTACTGCTTTGCTGTAGGACAAGAGGCCTTTCATATTGTGCCAGTCCAGAGGCCGGAAAGCTGACTTAGAAGAACTGGACTTCTCCCTGACTGGGGTTGAATGACTGCCACTGCATTCTCTACATATGAAAAATCAAGGGTTTGTCATTTCTTCCATGCAGTGTGTGTTGCAGGCCATGATGTTGTTAAAAAATAAATCACGTTGGAAAGCCTAAAGTCAAACTAGTTCAGTCTTTTCAGAGGGGTAGACAGGTACCCGGCGGGTTGTCACAAGATCATTACACACCATTTTTTCAATGAGGACAATCTGTCTTTTGTTGTATGGCTTATAATTATACAATACCTTACAAAGGTGAACGGCCTAAGCCAGCTCTGGCTGTTTTACACTTCACTGAAATTATTGCATTAATGTCTGAGTACCATTTAATTGCCCTCTGGCCTTTCTGTACAGTTTTGCCTTGTCTGTTGAAAGTAAAGTACTTTTATTTTTTAGTAAGAGCACTGGCAGAAACCTACGTTATTGACTGATATTATGTCTCATTGAGTTCTGAGGTTCTAGCCCGCACCACCTACCTGAGTATGAAGTTTACTGCTGGACTTTGCTAGCCTAAAGGTCTGGTGTTTTGGGGGTTTTCTTGGAGCTCTGGTTTTGGTTCATCAGTAAGGTAAAGACAGTGGGTAACGCCACCTGTCTAAAGTGATAAGGCAGCCACGGGCAGAAGGCGTTTTGGGGGGAGAAATAATATAAAGGGGAAAAAATAAAGACTTACCTGTTGCTCCGCTACTGCTGATGGCCACCTCGCTGCTGCTCTTGTCAAGCCGGGAGGGGATAGTCCCTCAGGGCACAGGGACAACACCCAATCTAGACACTGATCTCATAGCATGAGAGCAGTGCAAGGATTTGTCTGAGCTGCATCTTATGCCACTCAGACAGTGAATTGAAGTCTGTGGCTTTTCTCCAACCCCGCTATGTTACACAGTTGGTTGGAGAAACATAAGTGCGCATGTGTGTTTGGCCAGCCAAACACACATGGGTACTTATAAGTGTACAATACTCCTCCCCTCTGACATGCCCGACCCCACTCGATACTTATTGCGGGGCTCAGATAGACAGCATAAATCAAATGATGACAGAATTGTGTTATTATCATTTTATTTATCATCTGCTGGCTATGGGGCAACATTCCTCCGCCATTACGGAGGAGCCGCCCAGGATATCAGCGGTTAAAGACTCTCTTGGTCACAGTTTCATCCCAGTAACCCCTGATTGTGGTAGGAGGACTCTTGAAAAAATGTTGACCACGTGGTTAGAACATTAAAAGACAGTACACTCTAAATTTCACAAATATTTACACTGCACAGTTGCTTCTATAGTGACAATATTCATGATAGAGTGCAAAAGGGATTTGAGCAGAATCGCAGAATGATTGTCAAGAGCCTCAAAGATATAAAGGCTAAGCTCCTGTCTTCAGAACCTCTCTTCCTTCTATATCAATACATCTCGCTTTCTCTAACTCTATCTTTTATCTCACTATTATCCTCTTCCTTTCACTCCTCAACCTTATAAGTGCCAAGAGGTCAATATTTATTTCATTTTGGGATTTGTAAAGTGCTGGTAAACACCCTACGATGGGTTATACATACAACACCCACATAGGTCAAATGTATTTACTTACGGGATCAAGATGATTTCATACATCGTACAAAAGAAAACTTAAAAAGTAGTAAGTTTTATTCGCAGAGGAGGCAGGCGAGGGCAAAGGTCAGATGAAGAATGCCCATTTTGATAGAACAGCCGGAATGAATTGCTGCTATGCCTGGTATCACCCTCTGTTTTCCTCAGTTTTGTACATCTGGAAAATTGGGATTATGTTTTTCTTTTCCCATGAGCGACTGGAGTCCCAGGAATGCGGCAGAGACTCCCAGACAGGGCAAAGACAGGAGCAAGCGTATAGATGAGCAGTGGAAAGGCACAGGAACTACAGGAGACTGGGACAATTGCTGTTTGAAAAGCCCCCATGATAGAAATAAAATGTTAATACTTTAAACGTGAATTGCTAAAAAAACAAATACCTCAGATGCGCTTTTGCTGCCAAATATCTTGGAATACGTATTCTCGAACATGTGGGCACGCGGCTGAGGTAATGCATGGACAGTGCAGGGGATTCCGGGTGTTTTCATTGGCTGGGTTTCTCCTATCTACAAACCTTGGGCACCCTGCCAGCTCTTGCATGACAGGAAACCGCTTTTCAGAGTTATTCCATTCAGATAAATAAACTGCTGCCGCACATCAGGCCCCTCTTCTGAAATGTGGCCTATTGGTGTGGTAGATTTGACCGATTTCAAAGTTGGTAGGGAGTGCAAAAGTGAGAGAGTTAGCCATAGAGCTAACATTATCCCATTTCAACAGCCTGTGTTTTTCCTATTAACTACTTGTGAGTGGACTGAAGTGGCAGAGTGTTAGAACTGGCTATTTCTGGTAGGCTAAGGCTGACGCCATAGCCAGGCAGAAACCACCATTCTAGTCAGGGCAAGGAAGTCACACGCCAAGATAACCTCTGCTCACCCCCTTGGTAGCTTGGCTCAAGCAGTAAGGCTAAACTCGGAGGCAATGTGTAAAGCATTTGCGCCAGCGCACAACAGCAACAACATACTAGGCACACCACAGAAGAGACTCCACACAAGGTTATTATAAAAATAACTTTTGTATTGTAAAAACACATCAGATAAAATCACACATATACATTGTGCCAACTGGCACGGGCAATATTCACAGGGATTATGTACACAAGACAGGGCCACAAGGGCCACTGTCATAGTCAGATATAGCACTTCTAGAATAAGAAATAATAAAACATAAAATGGTAATCACAAAGATAACAACCAGTAACCACTGGTAACAGGAACCATGACCTTACTAGGACCACCTGTACTAAGAAAGAAGAACCACCTAAGTATCACACAGCATTAGGGGGCTAAGAAAGAATACATTACTCATGATGCAATAAACCTACATTCAGAGGAGTAGAAAAGACAACCACCTAAGAATAACCATATTTAGGGGCATAAACCAGAACACCTTACCCATGATGCATGAACACATTCAGAGGAGTAATAAGGAGAAACACATGATGACTAAACATTCAGAGGTGTTAAGAATAGAGCACATGATGCAATAAAATCACATTCAGGGGTGCAGCGCAAGAAGACACATGATGACTAAACATTCAGAGGTGCAGCGCATGGAAAGGAAGACACATGATGCGGTAACACATTCAGAGGTGTTAAGAATAGGGCACATGATGCAATAAAATACATTCAGGGGTGCTGCGCAAGAAGACACATGATGACTAAACATTCATAGGTGCAGCGCATGGAAAGGAAGACACATAATGCATAAACATTCAGAGGTGCCTAATAAATCAATAGCGCAAAAACTCACACAAGCAATAACTATTAAAAAGCATAGAAATCACATTGCGCCAACACTACATAAGCCACAACCTGTGGCAGTCCCTAGGCCAACTGGCCTTGTGGGGCAAAGATGCCCTGGGTCCAAAGTCAGAGCGCGCTGCCATGCAGCGCCAGTCCAAAGTACAAAAAGCCTAAACGTGGCAGCTGCCCACAAAGTGCTGGACAGTTGGGAAACAACAAAACTGCGCCAAGGCCCTCACTGGCCCTTAGGCGCCGACTGCGCCACTGCTGGAGCCACACAGGCTCTGGGCATATCACACATGCCCCAGACGTTGGAGCCACACAGGCTCTGCTACGGTAAATAGCCAAACGTTGGAGCTCTCAGGCTCTAAAAACAAGGGTGCCCCCATGAGCCTCACCGGACTCTAACCCTCACACTCTGAGGCAGGAGGGGATGGGCACCGACAATGTGCCCCCAAGAGCCTCTCATGGGCTCTCTATCACGTTGGGGCGACCCACTGGCAAACGGGGCCGCCCTGACTCTCCATTCACTTCATAGAATGCCCCCAGTGCCTCTCAGGGCACGAAATACGAAAACAAATGGGGCGGGGAGCCTCTCCGGGCTCCGTGCACGTTGGGGCGACCCACTGCCAACCGGGGCCGCCCTTGAAGCCCTCGTGGCTTCACACCCGCAAGAGCGCAAGCTCCCGCTACTGCGAGGGGGGGGGGCGGACACCGACAATGTGTCCCGGCGCCCCTCCCCTTCGTCTGCCCCACTCACCGGCAATCTTCCTCTGGTGTCGGCAGGCTCTTCGTGAGGCAGCGCGGGGTTCTCCATGACACCGGAGCCCCGCCTGCAGCTGCCCTCCTCCTCGCACCGCCAGGCTTCTCCTTGCTGCCGGTCTTCCTCCTGCAGCAGGGCTCCCTCGCATCACGGGAGCCCTGCGATCCGGCCGCCATGCTGCCTCCTCTCTCTCTCTCCCCTCGCCTCGCGGTCGCCATTTCTCGGCACCCGGGCTGCGGGGGCGGGACTTCCGGCCGGCCGCGCAGGGATTGGCTGGCCGGCCATCCACTTCCGGGTCGCTGCGGGCAGCGCAGCGGCCCTTCTCCTTTAGGCAGGCAGGCGGGGAGGCATTCAAAATATCGGTAATACCGAAAATAAAAATAAAAGTACAAATAAGCGAGGTGGGCACTCGCAAGTAATTAATCCAATTAGCGGGGTGGCACCCGCCAATCCTCACGCAAAATGCGTGCAACGAAATGCTCGAAATGCAGCCAGGAGCGCTCTCAAGCGCTAGGATCCCAGCACAGCGCTCCCAGGCGCCAAAGGTCCCCAGAGCAGACCCCTACAGCAAGAAGGGTCCACAGAAAGCTCAGGAAGTCCTTAAAGATGCAGCCAGACAGGGGGACAGCCAGGAAGAGTCCCCCAGCAGTCCATCAGATGTCCATGAGCTGGGCAGAGCCCAGGGATTCCCCTGAGCCCCAGCAGCAGCATGCCCCTGGCAGATTCAAGTTGAAAACAAGAACAATTTGGAAGGGGATACAACCCCTTTTTATACAGTGCAAAACCTTTGAAGTCCTTTGAAGCAGGCAGTGTGAGAACCAGCTGGACTGGTTTAGAGGGAAGTCCCCTTCAGTATCAGGGACAGAGGTGTCAGTCGCCCAGCGGGAGGTGGAGCCAGCTTTGTAGTTACACAGGAACAGCCCTTCACTATCAGGTGCCATCTCCTCCCACTTCCCTGGCAGCAGATGCTGCCTTTCATCCATGGGCTGACTTCAGACAACCTCCTGGGCTCTCCAGCCCCTGTCATCCTCAAACCAGACAGTCAATCCACAAGCAGGCCCATGCACTCTGGGCCAGGCTCACCAGCCAATCACACGCTAGCAACAACCTACACAAATATGCCAACTTCCAAAAGTAGTACTTCTAGACTAGACACAGTCATGCTGCATACATCATTTTGCAGCATTCATTCTCACGAGTTCTCTCATACCAAACTCGCCCCTGCACTCCCCACGCATCAGGAACTACCATGGGCATACATATTCCCCATTCATTCCTATGGGAGGGCAGGTCACTCACCATTCATCCACAGAGAGCTCAAGCACTTTACACTGTACCACAGGGAAAAAGTGCGCAGAGGCCTAAAGTCACCAATACCAGGTTCCATAAATAGGCTAGGAAAACGCAAAAAGTCTAGGGGTGAACCTGCCTAATGGGCCGGGTCCAACACAACCCCCTTCCAGCCAAAACGCAGGGTAGACCAATCACACCACTGATGGGCTTCACTGCTTTGGGCGACAAAACCACGGACACGGCCTCGCACAGCAGGGACACCGTCCAGTTTTTCGCCACTCTGAACCTACATGGTTTCCTCCAAATAATAACTCTCTGACTCAACTAGGGTACCCCACTGGTACACACTAGTCATCCACAGCCAAGACCAGGCCATAGGCCATCCAAATCACAGGTCCTAACTAATCCACAGAGTGGGGGGTAGTAACCCCTGGCATACAATAGCCATTCTCCACTCTCTCTCTCAGTGTAGCTACAACTACCACTGATCCAACAACCTAGGGACCATACCCTCAGGCTGACCAGAGGTCACGGGCAAGAATGCCCCACCCTACCTCTACTTCTGGGTTTCCGCACCCTCACAGAAAAGCACTTCAACAGAACATAATTCTCCTACCAGATCAGGACCTCACTCCATCACTGGTCTACCACCTGGAAACTATTCTACTTCTGAGGTACAAAGCACACAGCACAGTCCCTCTTCAAGCAGGTGGGGAGACACAGCACACAGCAAAGCCCCCTTTCCTCTACCTTAGTGAAAACAACAAACTGCAGGTGAGCCCCAGAACACACAGCAAGGGCAGCCCCCTCAGTCTCTTCAGCTGATCCACTTTGGTAGAGATTCCTCTTGACCTAGAAGTTTCCTAATCTCCCAACCTAAGATCTAAACCCTCAGGTTACACCGGGGTCAGAAGTAAGGACACCGTCCCTCTGCACCCCCTTCCAGTATCAGTATGTCTCAGGCTAGACAGAGCGCACGCCAGCGGCGTATCAGCGACACATTTTCCTCCATTACTCCTTCCAGGTCAGGCCACACCCCAACCCGGCTTTCCCCCCTCCTCGGGGAACGACCTCCAGAGGCCCCACAAATGGTCAAGCACTCTAGACGGTCAAATGCTCAGCGAGCCAGGACTTCTGCACCCTCCACTTAGGAGCGGTACTGCCTAACACTAGGACCGCCGGAGTTCTGGTTACAGACACTCCCCATCCTCTAGACACAGGAAGATCCTCCTCAAATGACCTATGTACAGCTTAGGCCCCTTACCTGGCGCTCCTTTAGGGAACCCTCCAGGCCTTGAGATAGGGTTTCAGGCCAACGTGGGACACACCGTCCCACACTCACTCCGCCTCCACTGAGACAGGGCGTGAGCCCCTACACCCCTACCATATAACTGGGACCAAGCTGGGTTACACATGAACCTCTTCCCCTTTACAGGATCATCAGATACACAAGCCACTCCTTTTGGAACCACTCCCTAATGCCTCTGCAAGACATCTAGCACACCGCCAGACATCCACCTTCTTGTCCAGTGCCTCTGCAGGACCTCCTGCACACCACCATAGGTACACCTCTCATGCAAGCTCTTTAACAAAAAGAAAACTCACACCAACTCCTCCAGTTCAGCACATCATTCGTTCGCACACTCCCCCCCCCTTGGACTGGTAAGGCAGTTTCCACCACCCCTGATCACTCAACCTGACCACACGTGACACAGGTACCAAACTCTGGGAGCGGGGAATGGGAATTAACACACTGGACACATTAAAGCTGCCACCACTGGATCCTACCACACTGGGGAATCCAGACACACACACTACACTCAGGGAACAACCACCCTCCTGAGCTAGTCATTTCTCCTCACACTCCCTCTCTTCCATCTACCCACACAGGGACAGGATTTGGGATTGGACACGGGACCCAGCAAGGGATTCTTAATCTATGGGAACCTCCCCCCTCTAATGGCGTCCCGCCCTGTCACTTTCTCTCATCTGCCACTAAACATAAAGCGCAGAAACACATTTGAAAATGACACTCGAGGAAAAAAATCAAAAACAATAATCCCAAACATGTGACTATCTGAAAAAAACTATTGCAGAGTTTTGTAATGTAGCCAGTTGTCGCTATGGCACTGCGCAAACACAAGTTCCAAATCCGCACCGCTGACCAACAATGTTAGAACTGGCTATTTCTGGTAGGCTAAGGCTGACGCCATAGCCAGGCAGAAACCACCATTCTAGTCAGGGCAAGGAAGTCACACGCCAAGATAACCTCTGCTCACCCCCTTGGTAGCTTGGCTCAAGCAGTAAGGCTAAACTCGGAGGCAATGTGTAAAGCATTTGCGCCAGCGCACAACAGCAACAACATACTAGGCACACCACAGAAGAGACTCCACACAATGTTATTATAAAAATAACTTTTGTATTGTAAAAACACATCAGATAAAATCACACATATACATTGTGCCAACTGGCACGGGCAATATTCACAGGGATTATGTACACAAGACAGGGCCACAAGGGCCACTGTCATAGTCAGATATAGCACTTCTAGAATAAGAAATAATAAAACATAAAATGGTAATCACAAAGATAACAACCAGTAACCACTGGTAACAGGAACCAGGACCTTACTAGGACCACCTGTACTAAGAAAGAAGAACCACCTAAGTATCACACAGCATTAGGGGTCTAAGAAAGAATACATTACTCATGATGCAATAAACCTACATTCAGAGGAGTAGAAAAGACAACCACCTAAGAATAACCATATTTAGGGGCATAAACCAGAACACCTTACCCATGATGCATGAACACATTCAGAGGAGTAATAAGGAGAAACACATGATGACTAAACATTCAGAGGTGTTAAGAATAGAGCACATGATGCAATAAAATCACATTCAGGGGTGCAGCGCAAGAAGACACATGATGACTAAACATTCAGAGGTGCAGCGCATGGAAAGGAAGACACATGATGCGGTAACACATTCAGAGGTGTTAAGAATAGGGCACATGATGCAATAAAATACATTCAGGGGTGCTGCGCAAGAAGACACATGATGACTAAACATTCAGAGGTGCAGCGCATGGAAAGGAAGACACATAATGCATAAACATTCAGAGGTGCCTAATAAATCAATAGCGCAAAAACTCACACAAGCAATAACTATTAAAAAGCATAGAAATCACATTGCGCCAACACTACATAAGCCACAACCTGTGGCAGTCCCTAGGCCAACTGGCCTTGTGGGGCAAAGATGCCCTGGGTCCAAAGTCAGGGCGCGCTGCCATGCAGCGCCAGTCCAAAGTACAAAAAGCCTAAACGTGGCAGCTGCCCACAAAGTGCTGGACAGCTGGGAAACAACAAAACTGCGCCAAGGCCCTCACTGGCCCTTAGGCGCCAACTGCGCCACTGCTGGAGCCACACAGGCTCTGGGCATATCACACATGCCCCAGACGTTGGAGCCACACAGGCTCTGCTACGGTAAATAGCCAAACGTTGGAGCTCTCAGGCTCTAAAAACAAGGGTGCCCCCATGAGCCTCACCGGACTCTAACCCTCACACTCTGAGGCAGGAGGGGATGGGCACCGACAATGTGCCCCCAAGAGCCTCTCATGGGCTCTCTATCACGTTGGGGCGACCCACTGGCAAACGGGGCCGCCCTGACTCTCCATTCACTTCATAGAATGCCCCCAGCGCCTCTCAGGGCACGAAATACAAAAACAAATGGGGCGGGGAGCCTCTCCGGGCTCCGTGCACGTTGGGGCGACCCACTGCCAACCGGGGCCGCCCTTGAAGCCCTCGTGGCTTCACACCCGCAAGAGCGCAAGCTCCCGCTACTGCGAGGGGGGGGGGCGGACACCGACAATGTGTCCCGGCGCCCCTCCCCTTCGTCTGCCCCACTCACCGGCAATCTTCCTCTGGTGTCGGCAGGCTCTTCGTGAGGCAGCGCGGGGTTCTCCATGACACCGGAGCCCCGCCTGCAGCTGCCCTCCTCCTCGCACCGCCAGGCTTCTCCTTGCTGCCGGTCTTCCTCCTGCAGCAGGGCTCCCTCGCATCACGGGAGCCCTGCGATCCGGCCGCCATGCTGCCTCCTCTCTCTCTCTCCCCTCGCCTCGCGGTCGCCATTTCTCGGCACCCGGGCTGCGGGGGCGGGACTTCCGGCCGGCCGCGCAGGGATTGGCTGGCCGGCCATCCACTTCCGGGTCGCTGCGGGCAGCGCAGCGGCCCTTCTCCTTTAGGCAGGCAGGCGGGGAGGCATTCAAAATATCGGTAATACCGAAAATAAAAATAAAAGTACAAATAAGCGAGGTGGGCACTCGCAAGTAATTAATCCAATTAGCGGGGTGGCACCCGCCAATCCTCACGCAAAATGCGTGCAACGAAATGCTCGAAATGCAGCCAGGAGCGCTCTCAAGCGCTAGGATCCCAGCACAGCGCTCCCAGGCGCCAAAGGTCCCCAGAGCAGACCCCTACAGCAAGAAGGGTCCACAGAAAGCTCAGGAAGTCCTTAAAGATGCAGCCAGACAGGGGGACAGCCAGGAAGAGTCCCCCAGCAGTCCATCAGATGTCCATGAGCTGGGCAGAGCCCAGGGATTCCCCTGAGCCCCAGCAGCAGCATGCCCCTGGCAGATTCAAGTTGAAAACAAGAACAATTTGGAAGGGGATACAACCCCTTTTTATACAGTGCAAAACCTTTGAAGTCCTTTGAAGCAGGCAGTGTGAGAACCAGCTGGACTGGTTTAGAGGGAAGTCCCCTTCAGTATCAGGGACAGAGGTGTCAGTCGCCCAGCGGGAGGTGGAGCCAGCTTTGTAGTTACACAGGAACAGCCCTTCACTATCAGGTGCCATCTCCTCCCACTTCCCTGGCAGCAGATGCTGCCTTTCATCCATGGGCTGACTTCAGACAACCTCCTGGGCTCTCCAGCCCCTGTCATCCTCAAACCAGACAGTCAATCCACAAGCAGGCCCATGCACTCTGGGCCAGGCTCACCAGCCAATCACACGCTAGCAACAACCTACACAAATATGCCAACTTCCAAAAGTAGTACTTCTAGACTAGACACAGTCATGCTGCATACATCATTTTGCAGCATTCATTCTCACGAGTTCTCTCATACCAAACTCGCCCTTGCACTCCCCACGCATCAGGAACTACCATGGGCATACATATTCCCCATTCATTCCTATGGGAGGGCAGGTCACTCACCATTCATCCACAGAGAGCTCAAGCACTTTACACTGTACCACAGGGAAAAAGTGCGCAGAGGCCTAAAGTCACCAATACCAGGTTCCATAAATAGGCTAGGAAAACGCAAAAAGTCTAGGGGTGAACCTGCCTAATGGGCCGGGTCCAACACAGAGTATAATTAAAAGGAAGAGGAAAAGTAGCATGATAGCATGAGGCAGTCAATATGTAAAGCAGCTCCTTACTGGCCCCTGGAATAAGCATTAAGGTTGTAGTGTAAATGAAGTTAGGCCCTAGTAGGTAATCAGTTCAGTAGCCAGTAGTGTAGATTATGTAGATTTATTAGATACAGGTAAGATGGTATAAGCCCCACAGGGAACAGCATCCCGCTGCTCATCCCCACTCATTCCAATTTACCACTCATCCAAACCATGCACTTATGAACATTCTATTACTCACACTCACACATGCTGAGCAGCAAGGAACTAGGAGACACAGGATATAACAGTGCTGACATAGCGGTGGTCCTGCAGGTCTCTCTGATAGAAGCATGTCTGAAGAATGCTGTTAATGCTGACTCACCGTTGCCTGTATGTCCTCCCATTTTTAATGGTAGAAATATTCCCTGCAGTACTGGAGAGCGGGAGAGGTGATTCACCTGAAAATTGTGATTTTAGAAGCAGCCAGGCCTACACCCATCCCTACTACCACAGGTGACAGCCGGTCACTAGACTGTCAATTCGAATAAAGTCTGAGGGTGCACCTAAATTCAATGTTTCTCAATATCTCATCAGTCAATGGCAACTTTTGTGCGGAATGAGAAGTGCAAGAAAGGTCTCCTTAGTTTTATAACATTCAGGTGTCACAATGGACACAAAGAACGCATGTGCCAGGAGCGCCGCCTTGTCACAGTGATTAACGGTGTACAATTGAGAAGTACTGGGGATTACAGTTCACAAATGCATCCTGTAATATTATGGAAATCAGGAGGGATGTTTTCCATAATGGCATCTTTATCTCATTGACAAATACTGGTTTCTAAATCTTCTGCATGAGTTTAGAGAAGTCGATTGCGGGAAATTATTCGATTTTGTCATGGTCCCCCCATTTGTCCTCTCTGATTTTGCTGGCTGCTGTATTCTGTACACTTAAATATTGCTAAAGAGAAATAAGGCACCTCTGCTTCCCCCTTAAACATATGCAGTATAGTGGAACTCCATTTTTACGCCGTTTAATTTCTTCATAAATCCATTGCAAATAGTGCTCAAATCCATATATGACTTGGTAGGTCATATGCACTGTGGCTACAGTGTGTAATTAACCCCCCCCCCCCCCCAAACAAATATATGACAAGGATGTATCTGCCAAGGATACTACTATGCTCTGGCTGGGCTTTAGTTTAAATGTACGGCAATGAAACATGTCATGGAAAAGTGCCTTTCCAGACAAATTTATTATCTTATTATCTTAGCCAAGAAATTTAAACAGAACAAAAGACAAAATAAAATAAGATATATAAGGAAACAAGGATTGTCCACACTGAAATTATATAATTTGTATTAACTGTTTTTACATGTGCTGGGGGCCATTGTTGAATATCTTATATGAGCCAACTGCCGGATGTACTACTATTTAGGGGCCAATTCTGATCTCGGTCGGAAGGGCACCAAATATGGTTCGGCATTAGCGGATCTGATTCGGAGGCTGAATTTCCGTCCCAGTCGTACACGGGTCCGGACGTCGAAGTACAATGTGAACAAGCGCAAAATCTCCGTCCGAATAGTTTCTGGCTCCGAACCGCTCCGTACGACTCGGTCAGAAGCAAACCATGGCGTGCAATGGAGAAGTTTCATGACCGAGCTAGTACGATGCTCGATTCGGACAGCCGGATCGAGTCGGAGCATCCGGCTCGCAATAGCTCTCGGAGTTCGGGAGTCCTGTCACCCGCAGTCTTACAACTCGGACACATGGGGAGACCCATGGGTCTCCCCAACACAGGCATGTACAGTGCAGATGGCACTGACCCATACCCACTGTAGGGGGCCTACTTGTCCGCAATGTACCCATTCAGTCAATGGGAGCCCATGTACCCGTCGTATGACCGGCTCCCATTGACTTCTATGGGAGTCCGATCGAACCAAGCCCGACAGCATACGGCCGCATCGTACTCGCTCGGTTGGACTGCAGGAGTCCGGATCGATCGGAAAGCACCCCGGATCCAGCTCGGTCGGAGTGCTTTCCGACCCAGATCGGAATCGGCCCCTTATTCTATTTATGTACCCTTGCTGCTATAGACTTCTTAAAGTTATTGAGGGGGGGGGTGAAGGGGGAATTGGATAAAGGCTTAGTAAAAATTAATAAAAAATAAAAAAAGGAAAACTGCCTTTGCCATTTAGGAAAAGCCTATTTCTTATATCCATTAGTCACCCCTAAAGAGAGCCTTGCAAGCTCCCAGGGCTGGCTGTGAATACAGAAAATAGGGCATATTACACATTAGTATACACTTTCACAGAGAAATACAACCTGAAAGCTATTTCACTGTATAAGCCTTGTTATACCATTTCCTGGAGAGGCCTAGATGGGTTTAAACTGAGACAACTGCAAGAAAAATGCTTCAAAGTTATTTTTAACTTAATTTTCAAACCTGATTTAATGGTGAAATCAGATATTTATACCTTAGGTGGAAAAGTAACTTTGCAAAAATGTACTTTAAGTGGCCAGAGCCAGAACTGGTTTTATTTCTTTATTTCCACTCATCACAGAGCTGGAATGTACTCCTTTGGTTTGGAGAGTTAAGAGAGTATGACTCAGAAGTTTATAGTCTGCCCCTGAGCTCAGGAAGAGGAAATCGATTTAACTGATGCTTAGAGATGTCAGAGATGTCTAGGGGCCCTCATGGGGGTCCTGAGGAACCAAAAACAGAGATACCTGGTGGTATGTGGCTTCTGACATCTTGAAACAGGGGCTTCTGGGTAATTTCACTGTAAGGCAAAAAGGAAGTGGTGCAACTGGAAATTAAGCTGAAAGAATTTTTTTAGGATTGGGTGGCTGAACTTCTCCAATCACAGGCTAGTGACCCCCACCTCTTCTGAACATTCCTGGACCTGGGAAGACTGCACCTGAAGAAGAAGGCCCTCATGAAAGAATACTCCTGGCAGCTGACTCGTGACACCTACTGGAAGAAGATAACTCACGTAAGGCCTCCTGAATCGTGATGGCACTGGAATGACTCGCCAATGATGTTTCATAAAATCAGAAGGACACCAAGCACCAAGAGGGCCCAGCTGACCAGGGAGGACTAAAGGAATCCTGACTGGAGAGAGACCTGGTACCCAGAAGCCTGCCCTGAAGATCTAGGGCTGTCGGACTGACCAGAATAAACTTTTCCCAGATGTTGGAGACTTAGGCCAAGTTCTACAAAAAATATGTGCATTGCAGCAGAGCCAATAAAGTTGCTGTGCTCAGTTGCATGAGCGAGAGAGAGCAGAACAGCACCTTATCTACTAATATGTTTCTAAAGAAGAGCTCCTGAGTGAGGGGCCACGGGGTCCTTTACACACGTGAGGTTGGACCCTAGCACAACAAATAAACCATAATGGAGGATCTTGTGTCGGATTGCTAAATCTTTGCTAGAATGTAAATACCAAAAGACAAATCAGTTGATCAATGTAAGAATTCATTACTTCATTCTTCAAATATTTAAAATATACAGCGTTAAATACAAACGTATAATGTTTTGTACATGTGACCAGTCATCAGTAAATCAATCTGTGCAATATGAAAAAAGCTAAATTCAGACATAAGCATTGAGTGGTATGTACTGCTCAAACAGACGATCAAGCATGTAATAAGTTGAGTTCCAACGTGTTGGCACCTCTTGGATGAGTGCTTTAACTGGCATTTTATGCTCACGTTGAATGACGCTCAGCTGCTTCCGGGCTTTAAAAGAATGGTTGAAATGTATACATATTCTTCTGTAGGTGGTCAGTAAGTTGCTGACTTTGCATTCATTTTTCAGAAAGTTTAGAAAAGATTAGGGGATCCTACTGTGAGAGGCACGACCGTTGAAATGTGCCAATGCGACATTAAAGGTCTTCAACAACATTGTTAATGCAGAGTGCCAAACATGGCACCCTGAAATAGCCACCATCTTTCATGGCCCTAACTACATTACTGCCATTGTCTGTGGCAACAAAACCAATGTTAAGCCCTCTTGGGCGCAGCCACTCAAAGACCTCTTCTCCACAAGAACCCACGTCACCTTCGACAACACAACCGAACCCCACTGGACTGACCACCGCTGCATTCACTTCACCTTCAAAAAGCCAACCACGCATGATCGCACCCAACAGCTGTCTCGCCGCTGCTGGAGCAAAGTCACCGGAGATCAGCTGATCACCACCCTCTCCAAGAACCCACCCACCGACCCCACCAACCCAGACGCCGCAGCCTGCAACCTCAGACAGTGGATCAACGACTGTGCCAACACCCTTGCCCCACTGAAGAAACCCTCCAACAACAACGCCAGCAAGAGAGCCACCTGGTTCACTGACGAGCTCCTGGCCTCCAAGCGCGCACGTCGGAATCTGGAGAAGAAATGGCTCCACGAACGCACACCGGACAACCACCCAGCCCTCAAGGACGCCACCCGCAGACACCACCACCTCATCAGATCAGCCAAGAGATCCTCCTTCAAAGACCGCCTGGATAACAACGCACATGACAGCAAAGAGCTCTTCCGCATTGTAAAACAACTCTCCAACCCCAGCGCCAACACCAACGACATCCCGCCCTCACAGGAACTGTGTGACTCACTGGCCATCTTCTTCCACCGCAAGATCGCTGACATCCAAGAAAGCTTCAACACCACGATCGACCCGACCACGCCAGACTCCACCCCTCTCCCGAACACCAACAGCACCAACTGCCTGACCTCCTGGTCCAACGTCAGCGACGTCGAGGCATGCAAGGTCATGAACTCCATCCACTCAGGATCACCGACAGACCCGTGCCCACACCACATATTTAACAAGGCAGACGCAGCCATCGCACCCCAACTACGGAAGATCATCAACATCTCCTTCAAAACAGCGACATTCCCGGAAAGCTGGAAGCACGCGGAAATCAACGCCTTCCTCAAAAAGCTCAAGGTGGACCCCAAGGACCTCAAGAACTTCCGGCCCATCTCCCTGCTCCCGTTCCCGGCGAAGGTCATTGAGAAAATCGTCAACATGCAACTGACCCGCCACCTCGAAGACAACAACATCCTGGACCCGTCCCAATCCGGTTTCAGACGAAACCACAGCACCGAGATAGCCCTCATCGCCGCCACAGTTGACATCAGGCGCCAATTAGACAACGGCGAAACATCTGCCCTCATCCTCCTGGACCTCTCGGCCGCATTCGACACGGTCTGCCATCGCACTCTAAAAACACGCCTCCAAGAAGCCGGAATCCAAGAGAAGACCCTTGACTGGACCACATCCTTCCTCTCCGACAGGTCCCAGAGCGTCCGCCTCCCACCTTTCCAATCCGAAGCCACCGACATCATCTGCGATGTCCCCCAGGGCTCCTCCCTCAGCCCAACGCTGTTTAACATCTACATGGCCCCCCTTGCACAAGTGGCCCGCCACCACAACCTCAACATCATCTCCTACGCTGATGACAGTCAGCTCATCCTCTCCCTCACTAAGGACCCACGCACCGCCAAAACCAACATCCACAACGGAATGAAGGCCATCGCCGACTGGATGAGGAGCAGCCGTCTGAAACTGAACTCGGACAAGACGGAGGTCCTCATCCTCGGACTCAACCCCTCAGCCTGGGACGATTCCTGCTGGCCAACCACTCTGGGGACAGCACCGACACCCACCGACCACGCACGCAATCTTGGATTCATCCTCGACTCTTCCCTCTCCATGTCCAAACAGGTCAACGCCGTCTCCTATTCCTGCTACAACACCCTTCGCATGCTCCGCAGGATCTACAAGTGGATCCTAACCAAAACAAGAAGAACAGTGACACAGGCCCTCATCAGCAGCTGGCTGGACTATGGCAACGCACTCTACGCCGGAATCCCAGCCAAACACCTACGACGACTACAGCGCATCAAAAATGCCTCCGCCAGACTGATCATAAACGTCCCCCGCCGCAGCCACATTACCCCCACCCGAGAAACCTACACTGGCTCCCCGTCGACAAGAGGATCACCTTCAAACTCCTCACCCACGCACACAAAGCACTCCCCAACGCCGGACCAGCCTACCTGAACAGCAGACTCTGCTTCCACACCCCTCGCAGCCAGCTCCGCTCCACCAGCCTCGCCCTTGCCGCCGTCCCCCACATCCATCGAACAACCTCAGGCAGCAGATCCTTCTCCTACCTCGTCGCCAAGGCCTGGAACACCCTTCCTACCCACCTACGGCAGACCGAAGTCCTACTCGCCTTCAGAAGACTCCTCAAGACCTGGCTCTTCGAACAGTAGCGAAGCTTCCAATCCCCCCCTCAGCGCCTTGAGACCCTCACGGGTAAATAGCGCGCTCTACAAATAGATTGATTGATTGATTGATTGATTGATTGTTAAAATCATTCAACATGTTTGCAGCAGTATGAGATTTCTCCATAGCAAACATGCCTACAGTTGCATGTTTGCGAGTGTCATTAAAAATCTCAGCAGTGTCAATACCTGCAGATATTTTTTCTCTAACACCCAAAAAAGAGATACAGTGTGCAATGATGCACATGTAATCAGTGGCTTGGCAACTGGTCCGCATGTCTGTTGTCAGGTGGATACTCTGAACAGCACTCTGTTTTAAGGTTTTTCCAAGCAATTCCAGCTCGTTGTGATGTAGTGCTGGAACAGCAACTCTGGCGAAATAGTAGCCGCTGGGAACCTTCCATTTTGGGCAGATGGTTGTCACAAATTCCAGAAAACCCACCCCTTCAAAAAAAGAAAAAGGTAGAAGGTACAGTGCTAACATTTTAGCCAGCTTCACATTGTACAGACGTGCTATTGGGTGGTTGCGTTCGTACTGCCCCTCTGACCCAGTAAACATGGTAATAATGGTAGGCTGCGTGGTATTCCTTTCTGTTAGGCTCAACACAGCACTTTTTTTCATTGCAGTACTCCTTGGTGTCCCAGGCTGACTCTTACTCTTGTGCCACTGAGATGTTGCTGAGGATGTGGGCGGTACCACTGCAGTGGTGGGGACAAGGCTACTTTGTGTACCACTACCAGAGAGAATGTCTCCCTCTTCTTCCTGTTCCACCATGATCGGACCTTCTTCTCGTTTATCCCCACCAACAGCAATGGTTCCAGTTTCTATATGGCGAAGATGGTCCTCCCAGTTGATCGAGTGGTGTTTTTTCAGATGGGCCATTTGGCCTCCGGTACCATAGTTTGTACCAAGCTTACCCCGAATACCAGATGTATTACAAATGGAGCATATAGCAATGTTCTCCTCCTTTTCGCTAACCGTAAAGACGTCCCACACTGGGGAGTTTAACTATTGTCTCCTGCTGGAGGTGCCACTTCCAATGCCGGATGAACTGGAGGGTGTGCGTTGAATTTGACTCTGCGCCGTACCACTACCTACTTCTACTGAGGTGGTGCTTGTGCTGGATGTAGGACACTGCAGGGCCTTTGATAACGTATATATGGAAGCTGGAGGTTGTGTTGTTGTTACCTGTGTTGGAGGTATGCGTGCTACATCCCTCACAGCCATTTTGAATAAGGTAATAATGTTGGTCTCCATCTCCTCGGGCCGGGAGTGATGTTCGTGATGACTGGCTTATCATCATCATCCGGCTGTTCTGCATCGACCTCCATAAGTGTAAGGCTTTCTGGAACCTTCTTTTTCCCTAGCCTGGTCTTGGGATGCGTCTCCCTCTCTTGCTCAGGTTGTTGTGGCTGCCAAGTGACATCTAGATCATCAGAAGGGATGCTTTGCAAAGAACTTGATGGACTAACCATCCTTTTCCTTGCTGGGGATTTGGAAGAGAATGGATCTCCTGAATGAGTGGCTTCCTCTTCTTCTTCCTCTGCATGAGTCTCAATTTCCTGAACCGCCCCTACTTCGGGAGGAACAACTACTACTATTGCGGGTGGTGGTTGTGGCTGTTGTTGTTGACCACTTATCTGCTGTGTTTCCTACTTCGTTGATTGTGTACTACTTTGAGATAGTGATAAGTTTAGTTCAGGCTCAGCATCACTGGTTTCCACCATTAGGCTTGCTACCTCTTCCACACCCATCTGCTTGGCCCTGGGTTGGTGGGTTGGGCCCACTGATGCGGAGGTGCTGCCCCCAGCTTGCCCCCCCGGACACCACTGCTGGCGGCATCATTTATAGTTTCCCAAAAAAGGTTTTGGGGGGCACACCAGACTTAAGTGACACTTCTTTCTTCTGTTCCTTCTTCTCAATAGCAACTTTCTTGGTACCGGAGGACCTGGTACCTGCTTTCTTTGGGGGCATCTTCTTCAGATGTCAGAAGCACTTAGTTGCATAAGTTGCAGAGGTGTCTGGTCAGGTCACTCACACGTCACATCGTGTACAGCAGCAGGACTTATGTCTGGTACCACAACGAGCGATGATGACACACCTCCTCCTCAGTCTTTTGTGCACCTAGAAGCAAAAAAGCCAGTCAAACGATAGTACAATCAAACTAATATAAAATATAACTTCTTAGTGTGTGGTGGTCACAATTATTCAATTTTAGTAACTCAGTGAACAACAACAGTGTAGCCATTTATGAGACTTTGACAACAAGGCCTGGGCTTTCCTGGTGTACTGTACTGTGTACCATCAGGAAGAAGAAGAATAGCAAAGAACAAAAACATGAATGTAGTGGAGCATGTTTACCCTAAATTTGTGCATCACGTGGGATGGATGCAGCATCAGGGAGCAACAACAACACATACACATGCAAAAAAGGCATTTATTTAACACACCCGAAAATTGAAATACACTTCAGAAAAAAAACACATTTTGCAATTCAATCCAATGCCATTCATGCCATACATGTTGTTAAAATTCAACAGACAACACAAAAATATTTTTTTAACTTTCATTTACCCATGATGATTGATGAGTACCTCTGTGCCTACTGGCAGAGTAGGCCACAAGCTTGGAGGCCTATGGCAAAAGCACAGTGGCTGTTCCCACAAAATGGCTGCCACCACATGGCCAGGCCACCCACAAAAAAAGAAAAGGAAGACAAGACAGACAATGCAGGCCTACGGCAAATGCACCATGCCTGGCTTCACAAAATGGCCGCCACCCACATGTTCAAGTCACCCACAATAACAAGAAAGTGAATACAAAGGACAGGAACAGGAAGTTGGAGTCTCTGGAGAACTTCCTTCCTCTTTTAAAAAATTGTAAAAAAAGAAAAATGACTCCAGGCTAAAAAAACTACAGCCAAATGACAACCTGAGGAGTTTTTTTTAGCAAAATGAACAAAATCATCATTTTCGAGAAGTTTTTATGCTGCTTGAGATATATTCTTCGTCAGATTGCAATTTCGGCGTGTTCGGCATCTTGATCTTTACAAAATGTCATTATCGCGTGCGTGAAAACGCCAATTGAGTGCACAAAGAAGACAAAAACTTTAAGTCTGTGTTGTCGGGCTCTGTAGTCGCCAAAACTACGTGAGCAGAACGCCTATTGTTACCTACTGGCTTAAAAGCCCTATTTATTTAACACACATCCAAAAACTGAAATTCCACCCCAAAAAACACATTTTTGCAATTCAATCCAATGCCGTCCATGCCATACATGATGTTAAAATTCAACAGACAACACAAAAACAGTTGTTTAACTTTCATGCACCCATGATGATTGATGAGAAACTCTGGGCCTACTGGCAGACTAGGCCACAAGCTTGGAGGCCTACGGCAAAAGCACAGTGGCCAGTCCCATAAAATGGCCACCACCACATGGCCAGGCCACCCACAAAAACAAGAAAAGGAAGAAAAGACAGACAATGCAGGCCTATGGCAAAAGCACAATGCCTGGCTTCACAAAATGGCCGCCACTCACATGGTCTGACCACCCACAATAACAAGAAAGTGAATACAAAGGACACGAACAGGAAGTTGGAGTCTTTGGGGAACTTCCTTCCTCTTTTAAAAAATTGTAAAAAAAAGAAAAATGACCATGCTCAAAAAAATACAGCCAAATAACAACCTGAGGAGTTTTTTTAGCAAAATGAACAAAATCATCATTTTCGAGAAGGTTTTATGCTGCTCGAGAGATATTCTTCACCAGTTTGCAAATTCTGCGTGTTCGGCATTGCAATATTTACAAAAAGTTGTTATCGAATGTGTAAACACGCATATTGAGCAAACGAAGAAGACAAAAACAGTAAGTCTGCGTTGTCGCGCTGTGCAGAGTTTAAAAAAAAATAATAATACATGGTACGGTACAACAGTGTAATATAGAGCCATGCATCACTGGTCACATTATTGTACATGTAATTGACACCTTCCCGTACTGATAACAAGGAAACAGTAACTTCCCCGCCCTATTATTCTCAATGCAGGTCCAAAGATCTCTTCATACAGTCCAACATTTGTCATTACAGCAAAACAGCACAACATGCAGGTAACAACTTTTGTCAATATATACGAGGTCTAAATAACACAAATCACAATCATGATATAGTCTTGATTCATGTCCAGAGTCGGAGCATCACCATCAGCCGCTATAACCATAGCAAGGAGGCCTTAGCGCATCCACATTCCAACTCGAGTCGCTCAACATTATCATTGCCCCTCGACATTGCCTCCCGCAAAGGTAAAGGATGGGTTACGTACCCAGCTGCACTCCCCGCCTCTAGCATTGACTCCTCCCCCTCCGTCTCACCATTTGCCTCCTGCGCTAGTAGATATGAAGTTAATGGGTCCCAAATATCTTTTAGGAGCAACTTAGTAGGCAATTGATCCGCATAGTGATGCATGTGCTCCTGCCAAGTAGTCATTACATGGATCCAGCCTTTAAACTTGGGGGCACGGCCTCTTCTCCAGCGACACGCCATTCCGCCAACAGCATCCCCATTGACAAGAACCTTTTGTATATTGTGTCAAAACCCTGAATCAGTCCCAGGAGGGCCAGTAATGGGCACGGAGTCATCGGGGCTCCTATCATGGCTGACATCCCATCAAACACCTGTGACCAGAAGTCTGCCACCCAAGGGCAACTCCACACAAGGTGCAGAAAGTCTGCTCTTTCCTGACCGCACCTCATACAGTTGTCATTATCCCTGAGTCGGAACCTAAACAGTTTAGCAGGGGTATGAATAAGGCGTAGCCTACAATTACTGGTGATGGCTTCTGTCGGTGTACAACTGAGTTCCCATTGGTCATCAGTCAGTGGTGTGCCTAGATCCTCATCCCATTGAAGTCTGGCCCGGTCTGGGTGTGAAAGCGGTGCACTCTGTGTACGTTTATATAGGAACGAAATAGCATGTTGGGGGGATCCGCCTGTAGGAAGGCATGTAAGGTGGCCAGCACATCCAGTTCTATAGGAAAGCCAGGGGTAACTGCCTTCAGACTTTGCCGGAGGCGAGTATACAGAAATGTGTCCATGACCGTTGGTGTGCGTGCTCCAAAGAACTGGTCCAGGGAGCAGAACTTTTCTGCTATATAAAGGTCTCCCCAGGTGTTATATTTAAGGCCATCCAGCATTCTCCGACAGATTCCCTCACTTGTCACCTGCAACAAGGGATTACGTGACAGGGGCATTTTAGGAGAGTATAACATAGTAGTCTCTAATTTATGCGCTATCCGATGCCATGCACATACAGTACAGTCCACAGTGGACGGGTCTCAGCTGTGCTCCTTCACTGCTGTGAACAGGTAGCCAGATGGGGGTATCAGAGCCATATAACCATCTTTGGACGCCAGATGTGGCATGAAGGGCGGCAGGTGGAACCAGAATTTTGCGAAATGGGCCTGAGCGCAGTAATAGTAAAATTCAAAGTTCGGGACATCAAACCCCCCCAGGTGATATGGGAGCATCAGCGTAGCTAGGTTAAGCCGTGCTTGCTTCCCGCCCCATATGAGCCTTGTATGCTGAGATCGGAGTGTACTAAAGAAAAAAGCGCCGGGGTGATATGGAATATTAATGAAAAGGTATAAAAGCTTCGGTGGTAGGACTATCTTGATTAAGGAAATCCTTCCCGCCATGGAGAGGGGGAGTCTTAGCCATTTGGTGATAATGTCGGTTATTTTCTCCATTGCAGAATTATTATTAGTGTGCTTTAAGGCATCTGTATCTCTAGTGATATGAATGCCGAGATATTTTATTTCATATGCCTCCTACATTAAAGGGTAGTCCAGCTGGTGTGACGGGGTATTATTTGTTAGGGTGAAGACCGCAGATTTTTACCAATTTATTTGCACACCGAAATAACACCAAATTTAGTAATTTCTCTTAGTATAGGATTGAGATTATCCTGGGGCTTATGAACATACAGGGTCATATTGTCTGCATATACGGAGATAAGCAGTTGCCTAGTTGGGTAGATGAGTGCTTTATCATTATGGTGTTGTCTTAGCTTCGCAGCCAGGGATTCTATGGCCAGGGCAAACAAAATACGGGACAGGGGACACCCCTGCGCATTCCTCAATATAGAGCAAAGGGGCAGACTTTGCACCATTTAACAATACCGATGTCATCAGCTGAGTATAAAGCAGCTGCACCCAACGGAGGAAAGTAGCGGGCATTCCCATATACTCCAAGGTTCCAAGCAAGTAATCCCACTCCAAGGAGTCAAAAGCTTTGGTGGCGTCTAGGAATACAGCCACCGCGGAGCAAATAGGGTCGATGTCCTGCAAAACTGCGGCAAGGGTCCTAAGATTGTGCGACATGGCCCAGCCTGGGATGAACCCTGCCTGGTCTGGGAGCACAAGGTGCTGCATTAACAAATTAAGTCTGCCTGCCAGGACTTTAGCAAGTATTTTTGTATCACAGTTTAATCGGGATAGAGGCCGGTACGAATCGCAGAAAAGAGGGGACTTCCCCTGCTTTAATAGGGAGACTATTAAGGCTTCGCGCATAGTGCTAGGCAAACAACCCTCCTCCAATGAAGCATAGCATACCTCTTTTAATAGGGGAGCTAAAATTGAAGCATAGGCCTTATAAAACTCTATAGGCAGCCCATCGGACCCCGGGGAATTTCCAGACCTCATCGTCATGATGGCCTCCGAAATTTCATCCAGCTCCAAATCCAAGTTCAGAAATTTTTGTTGGGTATTAAGCTGGGTACTTCTTTGGGAAGAGTACAGAGTCCCATAAAAGTCGCTAAGCACGAGCAGCTAATCGGGGAGATTCCTGTGGGTGTTATCCTGTGCGTCCTGTAACTCAGTAATGTAATTGGGGAATTTGGGGGGGCGTGTTTCCGCTGCAACGGCCCTCCCCTGCCTTTCTCCTTCGTCATATATCCTGGCTATGTGTGGTTTCCCCCGGAATGTACACTCTCTATCCGCCACTTCGCTATACTCTGTCAGCTTACTGCGCATGATTGCTCTGAGTGAGTGTCCTTCTGTGCTAGTACTAATGTTGGTTTCTAATTATTTAAGTTCCCTCTCCAGTTTAGAGAGGTCATCACGCAGCGCCTTAAGTATCCCCCCACCTTTAGCTATACACCAGCCTCGAACCTTTACCTTGAACGCCTCCCAGACTGTGGTGATACTGGGCATTGATTTTACATTACGCTAAAGAAAATCATGAATCTCCTACTTCAGTTCCGCCCTGAACACCACATCCTGTGGATATAACAGATTGAGGCGCCACCCGCTGTACGGGGAGCATTTTAAATGGGCCTGGAAGATTGTAATAACCAGGGAGTGATCTGAATACGTGCCGGCCAGATGGGTTACCTCACCAAGCCAGTGCGTCAATCCAGCAGAAACTAATATGTAGTCTAGTCTGGCCAAGGACGAGTGGAGTGCAGAGTATTGTGAACTCTCCTGTAACTTGGGGTGTTTATATCTCCAGGAGCCCAGCAAACGATTACCTGTTACAATATCTTGCAGCGTCAGTGTGTAGTGTCTCGGGGAAGCTCAGGACCTATCTAAACGGGCTGCAATGCCCTGTTGAAGTCCCCGCCATACAATGTAAGTAGTGCCTATCTCCTGGACTTTGTCCCATACCTGCAGTAGGGCTTGGGGGTCATCCGTATTAGGGCCATAGTAATTGGCAAACGTCACATTCCAGGAGTGAAGCCTCCCCCATATCAGGCAGAATCTGCCCTTCACATCTTATATCATTCCACTGGGCACAAATGAAGCTCCCCCTTTTGACCAATATGGCCACACCTCGGGAATCGCTAGAGTAAGATGCAAAGCACCGGTGCGAGGCCCAATGCGAGGCGAACAGAGGTTCCCCACTGGGGCTAAGGTGCGTTTCCTGTAGCATAGCAACCATAATATGATGTCTGTCTAAATACCCACGTATGTGCCTTTTCTTCCTGGGGTCTTTAAGTCCCCGTACGTTCCAGGATGCTACTTTAAGACTGTTGGAATTATGTGTGTTGTCTGCTATTCTCTCTACTGTAATTTGCCGTATTCAATCTGACATCTTTGACATAGTTAGCTGTAAGTACTGGACTATTGTAACCCCAGACCTCCCCCCCGCCCACACCGACTTCCCCAACATACCGGGTATTTGAACCTTCCTCGCCCAGAAGCCCATTTAAAAAACAACAATTACTTTCCCATACCTAATCGTAGAATTAGGGGTATGCCCACGTGTGGAAAACACCAGGGGCCCACGACCCGCCCACTTCCTCCCTAATAGCATCCGCCAGATCCTCCGCTCATTGCGGGTAACCGCGGCGGGACGGAGGGAAGGTGCCGAGCGGGAGATGTTACTAACAGTAAGAGCAAGTATACATCACCAAAATCGAGCAGTCCGTCAAGCGTGAAGTGACAGTATAAGTCCCAGTAGAACCGAAGTACACATCGCATTTCAGTCTGGGTCTGACAGTGGAGAGTGGGATCTGGAACGTTGTTGTGCCCCCGAGTCTTTGGATGCTGCTCTGCGGTGTCGCCTGAGGTAATCTTCAGACTGCTGCGGGTTCTGGAAATAGTACTGTTTCCCAAGATGACTTATCCTTAATTTTGCAGGGTACAGCATCGCATAGGGAATTTCTTGCAATTGAAGCTTTTTTTGACGGCAGTAAATTTGCGCCTGGCTTCCTGCACTGACTGTGTAAAGTCTGGAAAGAATGCCAATGTCGTATTCTCATAGTGGATCTGCTTCTTTTCGCGGGCCAGGCGCAGGACCGTATCTCTATTAAGTATGGGCGGATTTTGTGAATCTCGCGCTCGCGAATTTTGCGGATTTGCGAACTCGCAATCCGCAAAATCCGCGAATTCTTGCGAATTTGCGGATTTTTTTTTTTTTGTGTTCGCAAGGATTTCTGCCAGTTCGCGAGGGTTTCGTACCAGTTCGCAATTGCGAACTTACATTTCGTCGCGCAACGGTCGCAAATTATGTTGTTTCTACGTCTGGTTCATCATCACAGGTTCCCAGCACCCTCTGTTTCACCACTGCAACCCTCTGTTACATCAATGCCACCCTCTGGTTCATCATTACTGTAGATTATGGGGGGGAAAAGCAAGCACACCAGCCCTGCTTCAACTGAGATGAATTAATTTGGGGTTAGTTTATTAATGTGTCACTGTTTTAAATTTCCAGTCTGGCACCTGCTTCCTTATCTGTAATTTTGCTTTCTGTTGCAGTGCATTTTTTTTCCCCAGGAGTCAGGACCTTCTTTGTGGCCTACTTGTAGCTATTGTATGAGCCTGCTGTGAGGGTCAGAGCAGGGTCATACAATTGTTGCAACTAGCAACTGAATTCTGGAGGGGCCCCAGTCAGGAAGCACTACCGGGAATTGTTACTAATGATGAGTTTGAACTCTTGCTCCTGCCGAGTGCTTTCAGTTTTGAAAAACTCGTTTTTCTGCAATTTCGCGGGGTTCGCGGGGTGCGAACACGCGCGAGATCGGATTCGGAAGCCGCAAATTTGTGCGAATATGCAATTTGTTTTTTTTGCGGCGTGTTAGTTGGCAAGGTTTTGTGCGTTTTTGCGAGCCGCTCGTAGCGCAAGACGCGAAGTTACCCTCGCGGTCGTTCAAGGGCGCAGCCATCTTGTTTGCCTGACGTATTTCCGTTTCCGGGCGCGACGTGTAATCTCGCATAGTCCGCGGCTTGCCAGTACAGTCTCGCGCGTGTTCGCAAGGAAAATCTCGCGCGAACTTACCCGCGCGGTCGTGAACGGGCGCGGCCATCTTGTTTCTCATTCATTGCTATGGTTCTGGGCATGGTCTTTGTATCCTCTGTCAATCTCTGCCATCCTTTGCTTGTTTGAAGTTTTTTTTGATCTATTTTACTTATTATCTATCCCTCTATTTTTCTAGCCCTATATTTTTGTGTTTACTGCTACTTTTGGTTAATTTTAAACTACTTTTGTAAACTCTTTTCTTTTCTTCTCTTCCCTATTCTATTTTCTTTATTCCTTTCCGCCCAGACCATGGTGAAGGGAGCCGGGAAGCATCCCGAGAAGGGGAAAGGTCCCGCACCCCGTGTCCGGCTCCCGTGCGGGCGTTTGAGGGGGGAGCTAGTGATGCCACGGGAGATCTTTACCCCGGAGGAGGTGGCCCAACTCATTTTTTATGTTCAGCGCCGCCTCCCCAGGACCATCATGGGAGGCGGCAGGATCAGTGCCGGGTACGGGGCCCGGGAGCGCCGGAAGCGGTGGGAGAAGGTGTGCCAGGCCATTTACCACCACTCTCGGGTCTGGCGCACCTACAACCAGGCCACCCACCGCTGGACGGATGTCCTGACCCGTGAGCGAGATCTGCTCGACCTCCTTGGCCTTGAGATCCCCGGGCTTGGTGAGTAGTAGTAGCTATGTCTTTACTACTATGTTTTCTCCTGCTGTGTTATTATATTGCAAATTTTTGTTTTTTACCAAGAGCAATAATGCTGCTCATTACATTGTAGGTAAATTTTATTTCAAAATCTTCTGTGCATTTCAGGTACACTGCTCTCCTTCTTCTCAGTAGTGTTGCTACTATGCTTATTTGTTTTAGATTTTGTGTTCATTTCATTGGCCTGTGAAATTATGTATGAGTGTAGTTGAAAGAACTGCGTAATGCTACACACTAAGGTTCAGATTTTTAATTACCGGCGCATCCCTGCAAAGTTGCAGGGATGCGCCAGTAATTGTGCGTCACGCCACCATCACCCATGGTGCGCCGTATTTACAATGCGGCGCGCCATGGGCCCAAAACGTCACCAAAGCGTTACGCATCTGTGCCGTAAAGGCGGCGCATTGCTGGAGTTGCGTCGCAACGATGGTGCAGCTCCATCAATGCTCTGGGGTGCCCTATCTCCCCAATGCTGCGTCAAGCCGTACGTCTGCTTCAAGCAGGCGCAGGGTTTGAGTCACGCATCATTGTCCTCAAAGTGACTGATTGAAATCTTGTAGATTTCCCTCAGCCACTTTTAGGATGCGTTCCTGTGCAGGAACGCCCTCCCTTGCGCCGGAACACCCCTATTGTCGCAGGGCTTTACAACGTGATGCATCTCCCAGATGCGTCACGTTGTTAATATACGCCGCACCATTGCGCCTCTTTTGTGCTGTCGCTGCGTCACAAAAGTCACGCAACAATGGAGCAAAAGAGCCGCAAGGGCCTTCTAAATCAGCCCCTACAGACTCAAGTCCAGTCCTTCCTTTGTACACATGGCGATAAGAAGAAATAGTGGTGGTGGATTAATAGTTTGAGTATTTTAATGACTGGTGAATGTAGTAGGAAACTTTAGTGTTGTCGCTGATCTTCAATCACGATGGACTTTGGCTGTCACTTTGCGTGCTGCGGACTGCTGCCTGCCAATCCTAGGCAAACCTTTTTAGTACTTTGTTTAGTGAGTTACATAGGGTAGTTTCCAATTCGACGGTCCGCAAATCAAGCAATACTAAAGTAATGACGTAGTCGACCACATGAGATTGGTCAATAATATATCCCGTGGAGTCGTTCCCTATTTGCTATTTCGCAAAAATATTTTGTTACTTTGTTAGTTCTTTTTTAAATGTTTGATTTGGTTGAGAAATATCATCCATGTTTTCTGTTTTTCTTTCTTTCATGTTGTACATCAGCTTCCCCCAGGGGCAAGAGGAGGACACAGGAGGATGAGGAGGAGGGTGCTGTTGTCGATGCAGGCCAGGACCGGGCAGTCGAGGGCTCCTTTGCTGGCCCCAGTAAGTTTTAATTTTAATATAGAGTACTTATTTTTGCCTAGCGTTCCTCATTCGATTTTTTCTAAATCGTCTTTGATCTTCTTGTAGACAGGATCTAAATTCTTATCCTGCCTCGACTATGACTCCGTGTGGTATTACTAGATTATTCTTATTAGTCTGTCTGTGTAGCTAACTAAGATTGCACATTTGGCATTTCCATTGGACTCCCATTCTAGTCAGCAATAGCTGTATGCACTGAGTGTAGTCCTCTGGGATTGTCCATAATGTCTTTTCAAGTATTCTAAATGTTTATGCTTTGACCATTGCCAACAATAAAAAGGTGAATGACCACCACCAAGAAATAATAAGATACAACTTTACTTTTGGTTTTGATAGGAGGACAATCCATTCTACTACTGTTGCAGGGACAAATCTGCACAAACAGAACTATGGACACTAAATAATGCATCGCTTAGCTTATCAATTATAATAGGTGCTGTAACTGTTAGACTTTCCACATACCTCAGTGATAACAGACTTTGTAGTTGAACCCCCAATCTCCTTACTGACTAGATAGTGTGGCAGAGTCATTTAGCTCCCAAAGTCACCGATGGCAGAGGCACGGACTCATGCTTGCAAAAATTCGAAAACCTTTAGCTCATCCACTCTAGTCAAGAGGACCAAAAACCACAGAGTCTACTTAAGTTTAAAAGCTTTATTAAAAGTAAACACATTTATTAAATTCAAGTTCGTCATAAAAGTGAACGTGTAACTGAAAATGGAAAAGTGCTTAGTGCTGACGATTAATTGGACACATTTCTTGTGGTCGAGCCGAGCTCTCACCTGGTTTGAACTTGATCCTGCTCGTGTTCTTAGAAGTCAAGGTTCTGTCTGTTAGGAGAAAAAGTGGTGCGTGTTAAAAAGTAAAAAGCAAACATTCATCAGTTGTGCCAAAAAGTGCAGCAAGACAACAGCCTTCCCTGGAAAAAGGGACATTTTTACTCTAGAGTACACAGTCAAAAATTATTAAATTGTACACTTTTTTTCACATTTCCTTCTTCCTCCTAGACCAAATATTATATAGTAGTGAGTGGTGTATTCTAACATTATTAAATGTACTTTGTAGGTGGAACATCTGGAGACGGGGCCAGCGCGGAGGTGGTGGTGGCATTGGACGAGGAGGACAACTCTGGGGAGGAGGCGGTGCAAGTGCCGGACAAGGACATGCCTGTGAGGGTTCACACGGTGGTGGCGGGCAGAGGTAAGCTATACATTCCTTAGTCATTGAGATTGAAGACTGCAGAGTGTGCTTTCTGCACGGGTGTATTATAAAAAAAAGCAGGTAGTAGCCTCCTCTAAATGTACTTCGACTTAGCTGTGAAGTTTTTGGCGAGAAGAATCCCAATCAGATCTGAGGTGAACTTGATGGATGGGATGAACGAAAAGCGAAAGAAGGGTGTAAGTAAGTGTGGAAGCACGAGAAATGTAATGATGACTGGCAAAGAAGAATGATATGTGTTTGCTTGGTCCCCGAGGTGGCTGGGAAGGTAAGAAAATGGTATGGTGCATGGCTGGGTGAATGATGAAGCAAGGATGGGTGGAAGGAGAACAGCCTGGGTGGGTGAGACAGAAACTGTATGTGTGCAATATACTTTGAATGGATGGATGCCTGGATCATTCATGGTACTATCTGACTCTTAGATAGCATATGTGAATCTAGAGAGAGTAGACGGTCACTGGATGAACTAAGTGTTACTTTGAAGAGCATGTAACACCGCACCTGCACGTCCGTTCCAGTGTAGGAAAGGCAAGGAAAAGAAGTTGTAACGTTGTCCAAAGACTACCATGAATAGTAGCAGTAGTTTGTATTGCAACTGCAAGCACAGCATATATCCAGTTATTACGGTGGACACTCCCTACCTCCCTTAATAACTTTAGTTTAGTAGTAGTATGTCATTCATGTGTGGGGGTATCACTGTTCACTCAATAATAAGCAAAGCACCTAAAGTCATCCCATATGTCATCAAATACATCCCATGTGAAGTGATAGATAATCAGATAATTTAGCTTCTTCATTTTCCTTTTCTAATACTCATTTGCACTGTAGGGTGAAAGCTAAATTAATTAAGCAGTAGCCCTTTTAACAGAGTATTCTCAGTGCCACCCGTAATAGAAAAGTAAGAGCTTCACCACCTGCATGTACTGGACCGGTACAGTGACGCAAGTCTGTCTCACTCACCATGGTGTGCGTCTGTTTTTCTCGGGTGCAAGTTCACTGCGCTGGCATTATGGCGGCTTGCATAAGATAACGTACCAATTTTCCTAAACAAGAGAGAAGAAGAAGAATAAGAGTGGTGTACTGTCATAGTCGACTGTAATAGAAGTCCATAGTGCTCGTAGAATTTGTTCCTTAAACTCCCACTAATGTTAGAGCAAGGATGAAGAAGTCGGAGGTTACATAGATACTGTCCTCAATAGTTATGCACTGTGCTTTCAATTTGCTACTTGTACTGTGACAACTTTCTGCTCAATCATTTTGTGTTAATCTTAAGGAGCATTGGTTACAGACTATGTCTTTCTTTTTTCATGTAGTTGCTCCTTCCAAATCCAAGACACCATCAAGGAGGAAGGAGCTGGCTCGAATGGCCCGGCAACGGAGGCTGGATGCCACTGTTGCTGAATATCGGCGGCTGGTGGCCCTGGAGGAGGAGGAGACGCAGTCTGGTACAACAACAACGTCCACTGGGACAGCTGCATCCTCCTCCGTGCGTGCTGCCAGCCAGCGCAGTGCTCCAGCGGTACGGAGCCGGGCTACCAAAGCCAAACGCCACCGCCCAGCAGCAAAGAAAGCAGCTGCCCCTCACAGGATTTGCAAGGCACACCGGCGCCGCTTATCCCTCAGACTGTCCTACCTGGAGCAGGAGGTCCATAATTATAAGAACGTGGTGGAGGGCCTCCGCTTCGAACTTGCCACCCTCCGCAAGGAGCATGATGCCCTGGCTGCTAATTCCAACAGCACCCTGCCATAGTGTCCCTTGCCCCTTTTTTAGAGACTTTTGGGGGGTGGGAATTGGGAGTTGTGATTTTTGGGGACTTTTGAAGGACAATCGTTGGGGTTAGGGAGGGTCTTGCGGGAGATTCTTTTGTTAGGGCTATAAAAATATACTTTTTGAAACTTTATCTGACCATACCTGTTTTTTACTGCTTTTGAGTCTGGTGGGTGGGGGTTTAACATAACAGTAAGTTTGTTTTCCTGAATAGTCCTAGGACTTTAGTAGTACTACCGTCAATCAAATCTCTCGTCTCTCCTAATACTCCATTATACTACCTCCAACCAAACGCCTATCTTACCTGTAATTTCTGTTTGCAAGTAGGGCTAGGCCCAGGGCTGGCTCCACGGGAAACAGCAAATAAGGTTGGCAATCCTGGGCGGATAAAATTTCCTCATAGCGGTGGTACTAGTGGTGTGACACAGTGGCAGTTGCTTGCCTATGAAAAAAAAGAAAATGAAATCTGGTTTGTGCTCCTGAGCAATACAAAGGTACAATACAGAATATAGCAGGTGACAGAAGTACACTAGAACAGTGCCACATTGTAGCCTAACAAATGTTAAAGTATAACTAATTCGGTTGAAGTTCTTTGACATTAGCCATGGGTCTTTGTCAAGCAGAGTAAGAATATATCCTCGGATTTCTTCACCAGCCTGTTGCTATCACCTTATCCTCCCCAGCAAGTGTGTGGATTTATTGCTGTAATTTAGTCACACATCAATCAAAACCACACAGCCCGGGGGAAGAGGGTTAGGGTTTGAAAAATGGATGGGTACAGGGGTTTTTGGGAAAGGTTTTGGGAGACAAGAAAAAGTAGCACAGCATGGACACACAATTGTGAACATAAACAAATCTTTGGGTACAAACCTATCCATCAATCTTTGAAAGTGCATACACTACTGCATGCATGTCAGTTAAAAGTAAGTAGTACTTTCGACAACTGTGGAAGAAAGAATGCGACAGTACAGGGCGTGGGTGGAAATATTGATAACTATATTCAACATAAGGTCTCTGTAGCCAGATACCTGAGAGCCTTGCTGGTCACTATAAATCCATTCACAACAACACTCAATGGGGTTGGTCTGGAAGGTATAGTAGATAGAAAAGGAGAAATTGCTTTTTTTCTAGGTGTCCCCTCACTCACCAGGGTTGCCCCTTGGTGACATGCTTCATCATTGGGGCCATCCCAGTCCTCTACGGGCTGGGGCGTGCTGCGACTTGCGAATTACGTAGGAGCACTTACAAATGACTATGTGTGGTGCAGATGTGATAGTGGAGTGGACTAAGTGATGTGTTAAGGGATCAATTTAGAAGCCGAGAGAGATCCAAGAAATGCAGTCACACTCAGAGAAAAAGGCAAGGGATACTGTATCTATGTGGTTGTAGTGGTCCTGTTGGAAGTGGTAAGTAAGTTGCCTGCAGAAAAAAAATCCTCCTTTTAGCGGCACTCCTCCATTGCAGCCGACGCTTCGTCCATCGATGTTGGTCACCAGAAGACACCCTGTAAAAAAAAGCACAGCATAGACAAACAATGGAACATAAACAATTATTTGGGTACAAACCTATCCATCAATCTTTGAAAGTGCAGGAACTACTGCATGCATGTCAGTGAAAAGTAAGTAGTACATTCGACAACTGTGGAAGAAAGAATGCGACAGTACAGGGCCTGTGTGGAATTATTGATAACGATATTCAACATAAGGTCTCTGTACTTAGCCAGATACCCGAGAGCCTTGCTGGTCACTATAAATCCATTCACAACAACACTCAGTGGGGTTGGTCTGGAAGGTATGGTAGATAGAAAAGGAGAAATTGCTTGTTTTCTAGGTGTCCCCTCACTCACCAGGGTTGCCCCTTGGTGACATGCTTCATCATTGGGGCCATCCCAGTCCTCTACGGGCTGGGGCGTGCTGCGACTTGCGAATTACGTAGGAGCACTTACAAATGACTATGTGTGGTGCAGATGTGATAGTGGAGTGGACTAAGTGATGTGTTAAGGGATCAATTTAGAAGCCGAGAGAGAGCCAAGAAATGCAGTCACAGTCAGAGAAAAAGGCAAGGGATACTGTATCTATGTGGTTGTAGTGGTCCTGTTGGAAGTGGTAAGTAAGTTGCCTGCAGAAAAAAAATCCTCCTATTAGCGGCACTCCTCCATTGCAGCCGACGCTTCGTCCATCGATGTTGGTCACCAGAAGACACCCTGTCCACTGCCTGCCTGATGCTGAATTGTGGCTCGCTACTGTGAAGCCTGACTCCATCCTTTTTTCCCCATTGCAGAGACTGAAACCCGGCCTGTAATTATTCAACGAAAAACAGGAAGTGATATAATATTACAACACCACTGATAAATAAATATAAGGTATGTAGGCTGTGGAGTGCAAAAAGTCACAATTTGATTTTCCTAGTAGACAGTACAATATTTTTGAAAGTGCGTACTCTGAGTCACCTTTTGAAGGATAAATAAGTATGGGCAAATTAATGTAGCGGATCTTGCCCCTCAAGCTAGGTGTACTGTAAACTGTGTTTTAGAACAAAATTAGATCTTCCTAGCAGTGCTCCCACCCAGACCCTTACTAAAGCCAGTCGCAAAAATGTAGAAGACCCCCAATCAAATCTCAAAAAACGAGGCCTAGCAGAAAACTGGTGACAAAACTTACTTTGAAAGTAAAAGTAGGCCGAAGTACCCCCTTCCTAATTACCCATTACCCACCGTGGATTGCATTGAAACCACTTGCAAGCAACCAAGCAAAAGTAGCCATAGCCAGCATCGCTCCAAGACTCGAAATCCCCCCCACTCAAACACATGCAATAGAAATACTGCTAACCCTAACGAACCCTAAGTTAAGAATAGTGGCAAAGGCTTTCTTTAACTATGCCAAATCCCCCCTTTCCCACCTTGGATTTTCTTCAAATGACTTGCAACCAAAATTACACATTCTCACGAGTGCTCTAAGACCCCAGAACTCAGTTGGAATAATCTAGAACACCCCGAAACACATGCAATCCTGCTGCTAGGGCTAACCCTAACGAACCCTAAGTTACAAAAAGTGCCAAAAGGCTTTTCCGCGAGGATTTTGTCCCAACCACTTCTACCCGGTATTAGACCTTCCCAGGAATGCCCCAAGACCCGCCAACCCACCCGCCAAGAAGCATAACACCCCCAAACAGGCCAAAAGCAAAATCTCATACTTGCAATATTTCTGGGCCTTCGGTCCAAACGCGCTGCGTAGCTAGGCCATAAGTTGGGGTTGGAACAACGGATTTCCTGAAAAGCAAATGCAATCAAGATTAGAGTGTCCCAGCAGTGCTCCCAGACCACGAAACTCACCCACAAACACCAGGAAGCCCCCCAAACAGGCCCCCGAAAACGCTACATAGAGCAAAATGTCAGAAATAGCCAAAAAAAAATCGGCCTGGATTTTGTCCCAACCACTTCTACCCGGTATTAGACCTTCCCAGGAATGCCCCAAGACCCGCCAACCCACCCGCCAAGAAGCATAACACCCCCAAACAGGCCAAAAGCAAAATCTCATACTTGCAATATTTCTGGGCCTTCGGTCCAAACGCGCTGCGTAGCTAGGCCATAAGTCAGGGTTGGCACGACGGATTTCCTGAAAAGCAAATGCAATCAAGATTAGAGTGTCCCAGCAATGCTCCCAGACCACGAAACTCACCCACAAACAGACGGAACCCCCCCTAAGAGCACCTCAAAGGCAAGCAAGTCATCAAAAACACAAAAAAAATTACGCCTCGGATTTGGTCCAAACCACTTTTAGTGCTTCCCAGCAATGGCCCCAGACCCGTCAACTCACCTGCAAAGAGGTAGAACAACACCCCCACAAGTGCTGAGTCTTTCTTCATTGGGCGTAAACCAGCCCTCTGCTTTGATGGAAATAGGAGTCTGGAGGAGGAGGATAGAGGAGCATGTTCTTCTGAACTTGTGAACCTGAGGAATGCAGACTGCGGCACCTTCAAATCAATTAGCAAACAAGTGAAGACAGTTCTGCTGATGGGCTTGTTTTTGTGATTATCTGATTAAAGTTTGAATTATATTAACTGTGCACAACAAAGAAAGACAGACACACAGGAATAAAAGTGAATAAGGATGAAAAAGAAAGTTATTGATTCGTTGTCTCATTTTCAGGGCTCGGTATCACGGTCCAGGAATAAGAATAAGGCTTCGTCATCATACTCTGCGAATTCAGGCAGGGTGAGCTCAGTGTCACCTGACAGAGTAGAAATTCCCTCATCTATGTTGCTGGCCACCTCCTCTTCATCCGGCACGCTCTCTCGTACTCTGAAATCTGGTGGTATGAGGTGCTGATTCATCTTGATCATTGTTAACCTCTCCACATTTTTGGGCGAGAGGCGGCTCCGTTTGGGAGTTACAATCCCACCAGCCGCACTGGAAACCCGTTCAGAAGACACGCTTGCGAGTGGGCAAGACAAGTAGTTTAAAGCCAGGTTGGTGAGCTGTGGCCACAATTCTTTTTTCCCATGCCAATACGCCAATGGGTCAGAATTAACATAGACCTCTGTTGAGTCATTCAGATAGTCCTTTACCATCGACTCAAGGTCCTCATCCAAGGTTCCTCCACTTTGCTTAGCTCTTGCTGTGCCTCTGACCTTTTGAGAACCAAACCCACGCAGAGCTAGCCAATCCTCTTCAGCCTCCAATGTTTCTGTTGTCTTTCGTGCAGATGATCCGGTTGCCGGTGTCTTTAACGGCTGAGAGGTCACTTGTGCCACAGCCACAGGTGCAGAAGTGGATTGTTTTGACTGGGGATGGCCTGCTGATGTACTGCCATTTCCTTCAATTTCCAGCCGTTCTGTTTCAAACCTCTTGGCTGACAAGGCTAGCCAACGTTTGTACTTTGGAACATGTTCATCATCAAAAGGAAAGAATGCTTGGCCTGCCAGCGCCTTTTTGTAGCGTGGATCCAGAATAGTAGCACAAATGTAATGCTGTTCTGAGTGGATCTTTTTAAGACGTTCATCACCTTGTAGGAGCTCTAATAATTGCTCAGCCAGAAGCAAAGAGTCTTGGTTTTTGTCATCTTTTCCAAACACAGAACACACCTCCTTCAGTTGGTCCTCCAGCATGTACAACAATGGGATAGCTTTTCCCAAATTAGAGTCCTCCTTGCTGACTGCACGCGTGAAGAACTCAAAAGGACGAAGCATGCGTGTCAGGCTTTCAACTATGTTCCATTGCGGCCCACCCATCCTCAGCTCCTCTGTACCCTCTTTAAGGAAATATTGATCGAGTTCCGTATACTGCTCATACAGACGCTCAAGCATGTAGAAGGTTGAGTTCCAACGTGTTACCACCTCCTGGATGAGTGCTTTCACTGGCATTTGACGTTGATATAGCAGGCTCCTCAGCTGCTTCCGGGCCTTAAAAGAATGCCTGAAATGCTTGCACATTTTTCGGCAGGTCTCCAATACACTGTACGCTGCACTGCCTTTATTACCCAAGAATTTTTGGACAACCAGGTTTATACAGTGCGCCAAACACGGCACTCTGAAATAGTAACCGTCCCTCATGGCCTTAACTATATTGGCGCCATTGTTCGTGGAAACATAACCAACCTTGCGTTTTAGTGGGGACAGCCAGTTAAGGACCTTTGTGTTAAAGACATCCAAAATGTTTTCTGCTGTGTGACGTTTCTCCAAACCAAACATGGCTAGTGTTGCATGTTTCCGAGCACCTTTAAAAACAATGTTCGTGTCAACACCTGCGTTTAGCTTTGCTTTAGCCCCTGAAAAAGAGACCCAGTGTGCAGAGATGCACATGTAATCAGCGCCTGCGCCATTGGTCCACATGTCTGTTGTTAGATGTATAGTGTGAACAGCACTCTTCTGCAAAGCTGCCCCAATCACCTTCAGAACATCTTCATGTAGTGCTGGAACCGCAACTCGGGCAAAATAGAACCGGCTAGGAACCTTCCATTTAGGGCAGAGCGCTGTCACTAATTCTAGAAAACCAACCCCTTCTACAAAAGAAAAAGGGAGAAGGTCCAGAGCTAGCATTTTAGCCAGCTTAGTGTTATACAGACGGGTCATTGGGTGGTTGCGTTCATATTGCGCTTCTGTAAACAACATCTTTTTAATGTTGCCCTGGACCAAGGATTTACGGGATGATGATGATCTCTTCGACCCAGTTACGCTCGCTGATGAACTTTTCCGCATTGATGTCTCACTCTCTCCCACACTCTTAGTGTGGCTCCCATGGGGTGTGCTGCTGACAGGGGAACTGGGTGTAAGTGAAGTGTTTGAATCGGCTTCTTCCTCCTCGTCATCATCAGATGAAAAATCAACGTTTTCATTGCGTGCAATTCGGGCTTCCTTGATCGCGTGTAGGTGCGCAAACCATTGGACATCGTGCGTTCTCCTAAGATGACCTCTCTGGCCTCCGGTACCATAGTTGGAACCCAACTTACCACGACTAACTCGAAGCTTACAAATGCTACAAATGGCTACGTTTTCCTTTTTTGGGCAAACACTAAAGAAGTCCCAAACTGGAGACTTGAAATGTCTTCGGGGGCCGGAGGAGTCGGCGATACTGGTGGTGGTGGTCCTGCTGCTAATGCCAGATGAAGTGGAGGATGTGGATTGCCGAACTTCAGTACGTTTTGCACTTTCACCACCACGAATTGAGGTCGAGGACGAGGTGGGTACCTTCTTGCGAGGAAGAAATATGGAAGCGGTAGGTTTTGGTGTACTACTTAACTCCAAATCTAATGATTCCATTTCCATTGCCTCCTCGCCGACATCATCATCACGCTCAGCAGCTTCTCGGGATAGGGTCAAAATGTCTCTTTGCTGCATGCCCGGTGGGGCTGCAGTGACCTTTGTGATGACTGGCTCGTCGTCATCGTGAGAGGCTTCATCACCAGCAGTATCTGTCACTTCTTGTTGAGCCTCATCACACTCCATAGGTTTGAGTTTTTGGACGACCTTCCTTTTACGCTTAGGTACCGGTGTCAGATCATGGTGTGCCTCACTGTCAGACCGCAGTTGTGGTTCCCAAGACAGATCACTTGCATCAGAACGAGGTGGGCTTGAAGAAGATGTAGACACCCCCCTTGATCTTTTCCTTGCTAGGGATGTGGAAGACAATGAATGATCATCAGGAGGAGTGGCTTCCAATGATACCTCGGCTTCATTGTCGATTTACGGATGTGCCCCTACTTCGGGAGGAACAACTATTGTGGGCACTTGTGAACCTCCATGCACCTTTGCTTGCGCATCTCCTTTTGCTGCCTCTCCTTCCACATGTACTTGGGCGTGTACTTGCACATGGTGTTGTTGTTGCGGCTGTGGTTGTTCAACACTTGTCAGATGAGTTACAACAACCTGTGTTGATTCAGGGACATTGCTGCTACTTTCTTGCGATGAGCCAACATCACTGGTCGATGGTGATTGGAGAAGTACACTGACTGCCTCTGAAGCACTCAAGGGCTTTGACTTAAGTTGGCGTGGTGGTGGAGGCACTGAACCCAATGGAGCAGGGGTGCTGCTCCCAGCTTGGTCCCCAGCAGATCCTGCTGCTGCAGGCGTACTTTTTTTTTTTCTCCCAAAAAACGTGGCGGGTGGCACACCAGCCTCCTTGGTAACTTGCTTCTTCTGCTCCTTACTAGCAACTTTCTTGCTGGAGGAGCTACGGAGAACTTTCTTTGGGGCCATCTTCTTCAGAGCAGGTCAGACAGCAGGCCGCAGTTGCACGAATTGTAGAGTTGTCTGAGGCCAGACGTGACGTCGCGTGACGTTATGCTGCACACACACACCGCTGCAGGACTTCTTCCTGGCACTGGTGGTTCTCTTGAGTCTTGTGCACCTAAAAAAAATGGAAGACAGAGGAACATCAGTTCAGTTATAGAGCACAAAAAAATCGAAAAACACTGCAAAATCAGCACAATCCCAATCCATCCATGCCCTCCATAATGTTTAAATTCAAGACAACCCACAGAAAGACTAGGCGCATGCAAGACTCACTACCCCTGGGCATAAATAAAGGTTGAAAAGTAGGCAAAATGGTTGGAGGCCTAACAACAAAGCCTGCATTCAAAATGGCCACTTGCCTCCTAGCACAAGGCCAGGGCCTGCCTGTACCAGCACTCAAAATGGCCCCCACCCACATGGCCTGTCCCCATGAACACCCCCAAAAATCGAAAAACACTGCAAAATCAGCACAATCCCATTCCATCCATGCCCTCCATGATGTTTAAATTCAAGACACCCCACAGAAAGACTAGGCCCATGCAAGACTCACTACCCCTGGGCATAAATAAAGGTTGAAAAGTAGGCAAAATGGTTGGAGGCCTAACAACAAAGCCTGCATTCAAAATGGCCACTTGCCTCCTAGCACATGGCCAGGGCCTGCCTGTACCAGCACTCAAAATGGCCCCCACCCACATGGCCTGTCCCCATGAACACCCCCAAAAATCGAAAAACACTGCAAAATCAGCACAATCCCATTCCATCCATGCCCTCCATGATGTTTAAATTCAAGACACCCCACAGAAAGACTAGGCCCATGCACCACTCACTACCCCTGGTCAAGGCCCCAACAACAGGTCAAAAATCGAAAAACACAGAAAAATCAGCACAATCCCATTCCATCCATGCCCTCCATGATGTTTAAGTTCAAGACAGCCCACAGAAAGACTAGGCCCATGCTAGACTCAAATACCCCTGGTGAAAAGGCCACAAGTACAGGCCCAAAAAACGAAAATCACTGAAAAATCTGCACAATCCCATTCCATCCATGGCCTCCATGATGTTTAAATTCAAGACAACCCACAGAAAGAATAGGCCCATGCAAGACTCACTACCCCTGGGCATAAATAAAGGTTGAAAAGTAGGCAAAATGGTTGGAGGCCTAACAACAAAGCCTGCATTCAAAATGGCCACTTGCCTGCCAGCACATGGCCAGTGCCTGTAGCTGCACTCAAAATGGCCACCAGCCACATGGCATGTCCCTCCCCATGAACACCCCCAAAAATCGAAAAACACTGCAAAATCAGCACAATCCCATTCCATCCATGGCCTCCATGATGTTTAAATTCAAGACAACCCACAGAAAGACTAGGCCCATGCAAGACTCACTACCCCTGGGCATAAATAAAGGTTGAAAAGTAAGCAAAATGGTTGGAGGCCTAACAACAAAGCCTGCATTCAAAATGGCCACTTGCCTCCTAGCACATGGCCAGGGCCTGCCTGTACCAGCACTCAAAATGGCCCCCACCCACATGGCCTGTCCCCATGAACACCCCCAAAAATCGAAAAACACTGCAAAATCAGCACAATCCCATTCCATCCATGCCCTCCATGATGTTTAAATTCAAGACACCCCACAGAAAGACTAGGCCCATGCACCACTCACTACCCCTGGTCAAGGCCCCAACAACAGGTCAAAAATCGAAAAACACAGAAAAATCAGCACAATCCCATTCCATCCATGCCCTCCATGATGTTTAAGTTCAAGACAGCCCACGGAAAGACTAGGCCCATGCTAGACTCAAATACCCCTGGTGAAAAGGCCACAAGTACAGGCCCAAAAAACGAGAATCACTGAAAAATCTGCACAATCCCATTCCATCCATGGCCTCCATGATGTTTAAATTCAAGACAACCCACAGAAAGACTAGGCCCATGCAAGACTCACTACCCCTGGGCATAAATAAAGGTTGAAAAGTAGGCAAAATGGTTGGAGGCCTAACAACAAAGCCTGCATTCAAAATGGCCACTTGCCTGCCAGCACATGGCCAGTGCCTGTAGCTGCACTCAAAATGGCCACCAGCCACATGGCATGTCCCTCCCCATGAACACCCCCAAAAATCGAAAAACACTGCAAAATCAGCACAATCCCATTCCATCCATGGCCTCCATGATGTTTAAATTCAAGACAACCCACAGAAAGACTAGGCCCATGCAAGACTCACTACCCCTGGGCATAAATAAAGGTTGAAAAGTAGGCAAAATGGTTGGAGGCCTAACAACAAAGCCTGCATTCAAAATGGCCACTTGCCTCCTAGCACATGGCCAGGGCCTGCCTGTACCAGCACTCAAAATGGCCCCCACCCACATGGCCTGTCCCCATGAACACCCCCAAAAATCGAAAAACACTGCAAAATCAGCACAATCCCATTCCATCCATGCCCTCCATGATGTTTAAATTCAAGACACCCCACAGAAAGACTAGGCCCATGCACCACTCACTACCCCTGGTCAAGGCCCCAACAACAGGTCAAAAATCGAAAAACACAGAAAAATCAGCACAATCCCATTCCATCCATGCCCTCCATGATGTTTAAGTTCAAGACAGCCCACAGAAAGACTAGGCCCATGCACCACTCACTACCCCTGGTCAAGGCCCCAACAACAGGTCAAAAATCGAAAAACACAGAAAAATCAGCACAATCCCAATTCATCCATGGCCTCCATGATGTTTAAGTTCAAGACAACCCACAGAAAGATTCAGTCCACCCACCACTGAGTACCCCTGGGCAAAAGGCCCCAAAACAGCCCAAAAATCGAAAATTCCAAAATTTTAATTGCAGCAACTGTAATGCCCCAAACAAACTTACTTGTAAAATTTCTAATCCAACAGTGATCCAAAGAAAGTCAAAAAGGCCTCAAATCCAAATATCCAGCAGCATCCACAAAAAGTAATCCTTCCAGCTCCAGACCCAAATGAAAAGTGACCAGGAGATGGACAAAGCACTGGGAGGAGCCTGCTGAACAGGAACAGGAAGTTGAATACTGTGGGGCACTTCCTTCCTCCCACCCCCTTACCCCCCTCCCCAAAATGGACTCCTCGCTAAAAAAGTGCAGGCAAATGTCAAACTAAGGAGTTATTCAGATAAAAATCATCATTTCTAGAAGGTTTATGCTGCTTGCTGGTGGATTTCTTGTGCAGAATTGCAAATTTATATTTTCGCTCGCCGCATCTCACATCTCGCAATTGCGAAGTACCGCGAGACGTGATCTCGCCGTACTCGCGTTGACAAACTATCGCTGGCAAGCTGCGATGACGTAATCGCGCTCGCCAATTCTCGCGGGATCACACAGCAAGATCCAAAATGGCGCAGCACTCGCAAACTATCGAAAAAAACAACTCGGCAAACGATGATAACCGCCGCGCGCCGCAAAAATTGTATCACCAACGCCGCGCGCCGCCAAAAAAATCCGCTGCGTGCGAATTTGCGGATTTTGCGGGAAATTCGCAAATCTCGCGGATTGCGAATTTCCCAAAAATCCGCAAAATCCGCGAGCGTAACGGATTTTCCACCCATGCTTAATCTCTATCTCGGTAGTTTAGAAAGAAAACAATTATCGGTCTCAGCCCTGCTCCCGGGGGCGGACGGACCGCCAGGGATCTGTGCGCCCGTTCTAAAATTAGATGCGCCGAAAAGGATTCCCTGCCAAATAGGTCCACAATCAGTTTTTCGATGAAGTCCTCCATTCGACCCACATTGGTCAATTCCACCAGGCCCAGAATGCGGACGTTATTTCTTCGGGAGCGGGCCTCCAAGTCCTCATTCTTGTCAGTGATAATTTTGAACAGCTTATCCATCTGCGATATCTGCCCCTTACTCGCGACGGCTCTGTCCTCGAGATCTGAAACCCTGGTCTCAGCCTCCTTAAGCCGTTGGTCGTGTTGGTCCAGGTTGTTGACCATGGCCTCCATCCGTCTGTTCATTGTGTCCATTTTAGCGTCTATGGATGTAAGACTTTGCTTCATGCCTAACAGCAGAGTTTTCCAATCCTCGTCAAGTGCATCAGTGGCTCCAGAATCCGTATGGTCCAAGGAATTTGACTTAGGCATTTTGCGCGCCTCAAATTGGATTTTGGACTGCTTGGCGTCAGTGCGACCCATACCACCGCTCAGCACATAAAACATAGGCGTTAAACGAGGCAACCAGAGGGTTCCTCAGCGTTTGCGTGCAATCCTGCGGGTAGGGGGATCAAATGGCTGCAATCACCACATGCAGGTCAGGACTCCCAATGATAAAAGGACCGTGTTTTGATGCAAGCCCCTCTGCTTCAAAGTAGGCTGTAACAATGACTGTAGGTCGTCTCACAAGCGTGTGCACTGTACTTACAATAGGTATGGGGAAAGAGTCACTGCCAGACAGCCACCGCAAAGACACAAGAGGATGTATCAAATGTCCAAAGCCCTACAAAGAACCTCTGAAGCACTAGTGGCAAGCCAGGGGGGAGAGGCAGCAGGTTTGCAATATATGTACTTTCAGCCCCTCCTCTGTCTCAAAGGGGCACCGCCACGGGTCCTGAGCCGCAAGTAGCACTTTGTGTGTAGTTACTACAAAATGTCCTCCAGAACCAATAGCCACAATGAGCATGGGGCAAGATGCAGTACCTGCGGGCAGTTTTGGTGTCAGATCACACTTCCTTCGGCCAGGACAGCAGGCACACTATCCTTTGATGATCCCTGACAGCATTGGAGGATCCGCAGTGCACTCGCGGGCAGCATGCGAGTTGTGGGGCAAAATGGAGTCCGCCACATCCACCAGCCGCCGTAAGCAAATGGCGGTGCCCCGGGGGTCTCCGCACCCGAGGAAGTCACTTAGCAGGAGAAGCAGCACACATGAGCCATACCGAGCTTCTTCCACCACAGGCACCGCTCCCCGCCACGCCGGAGTCCCACCAGCAGCCGCACGCACTGGGGCACGGTCCGCCATCGGGCCGCGGCGCCAGTCCAAGATGCCTCGGCAGCGGTCTTAGGCCGCGCACCTCAGCCCCGATCCCCTGCAGCGTGGCAATCCAGGAAGCCTCGCTGCAGATCCACAGGTCCAAGGAGGGGAGGGCACCGGAGGCAACTTGATATCCGCCACTCCCGAAGACCATAGCCTCGGACTTTCCTGGTGCGGTTCGCCGCGCCGCAGGCTCCAAATCAAGACAGCCGCGTGCGCCCAGGGGTTACCTAGCTCGTCCTCAGCCGCAAGGCATACCCAGGCACTTAAAATAGGTATTTGCAGTATCAGCATGTCCTCAAGAAGCTCGCGGTGAGGTCGGATGCCTACTTAGTTGAGGCAGGATGGGATTGTCGGATAGTTTCCAGCTCGGCAGGACTGGAGTCTCACAGGCGTGCAACCATTACAGTTGTGCGCCACCTAGCACCCCTGCACTGTGCAGAGTTGCCAAAACTACGCGAGCTGAAAGCCTAGGGTTACCTACTAGCTGAAAAGCCCTATTTATTTAACACACACCCAAAAACTGAAATTCCACCCCTAAAACCACATCTTGCAATTCAATCCAATGCCATCCATGCCATACATGATGTTAGAATTCAACAGACAACACAGAAACAGTTTTTATGCACCCATGATGATGACTACCTCTGGGCCTACTGGCAGACTAGGCCACAAGATTGGAACTGAAGCCTATGGCAAAGCAAGCACACTGCCTGGATGGCTCCAGAAAATGGCCGCTAGCCACCCACAACAAAAAGAAATGGAAGACAGACAATGCAAGCCAATGCCTAAAGCACACTGCCTGCCTTCACAAAATTGCCGCCACCCACATGACCAGGCCACAACAACAACAAGCATAAGCCAAGGGGAACAACAAAAAGACATACAGGCCTATATGGAAAAAGAAACACACTACTAAACAGCCACCACAAAATGGCCCCAAGCCACATGGTCAATCACAGTCACAATAGGCCATGGAATACAATGAACTGAAGCAGGCCTATGTATGACCAGACAAAGGAGGCCTGCTAAACAACACAGCTTTAATACAAAAATGCAAAACGAAAATCAGCAGGGCGACGAAAGGTTGGAAAGTTACACATCAAGCACACACGCACATCCAACAAAGGTATTTAACACACACACCCAAAAAGTGAAGTACACCACAACCACATTTAGCAATTCAATCATATGCCATCCATGCCCTATATGATGTTTAAATTCAACAAACACCACAGAAACATGTACCCATGGGTACCTCTGGGCCTACTTGCTGAAATTTCAAAGAAAAATAACTAGGCCCCTACTGAAACTGCAGGCCACCCACAACAATACATTTAAAAAAAGATGAAAATCCCCAAAAACATGTAGGTACAAACAAGCCCCAATCAAACAAACATGTACACCAATTCTCCAACTTACTTGTAAAATGAAATCTCAAATCCAAAAGTCCTCAAATCCAATCCAATGATATGATGCAGCAGACAGGCACAAAAAGTGATCCTTCCAGCTCCAAATCCAAATGAAAGTGAACAGCACATGGGCAAAGCACAGGAGGAGCCTGCTGGACAGACAGAGGAAGTTGGAGCCTTCCTCTTGTAGAAAAGAGTAAAAAAAAGAAAAAGGACTCCTTGCACAAAAAACTACAGCCACATCACAATCTGAGGAGTTTTTCTGAGCAAAATTATCATTTTCGAGAAGGTTTTATGATGTTCGAGCGATAATCTTTGCCAGATTATAGTTTCTGCGTGTTCGGGATCGCTATCTTACCAACACTGCCGCCGGACGGCAGATAGCGCGTCCGAATAAGTGTTTGCGTTCCCACAGTCTTGCGGGTACGTGCGGACGGATTCCAAATCTTGTGGCGCACGCGAACCGATAGAAAATTGAGTCGGCAAATACAGAATCACGGTAAGTCGTTACCACGCCCGCGAGAACGCATATTGAGCACACGAAGAATAAAAACAGCTACGCTACGTTGTAGATTGCGTAGTATTCGGTAACTACATGTTCTATGAGAACCACGAAGTTACTGAAACTTCGCAAACTCCACAAGCGTTACCCTATGTCCTGGAATCATTGTTTAGGTTATATTTAATGTGGAGCCGTGCAAGGGGACTTAATTTCTCATCATCCATCTGCACAGGAAGTCACATCAATGAATTACCCATCATCCATATTTACAGTGAGTGAAATCACTGGATTTCCCATCATCTATCCGCACAAGAAGCGACATTACTGGTTTCCTATCAAAACTGTCTTTAAGAAAAGAAGCCAAGGAAGTGACACCTCTGACGCCAAACAACAGAACTTCATTTCCCATAATCCAGGAAGTTATTACAGGAAGTAATACTACTATATTTCCAATCATCCATCTGAGAAGGAAGTGAATTCTCTAGATTTTCCAAGATTCATCTGCAAAGTAAGTGACATTACTTCTCGTCTTCTCCGTACTTCAATGAACTGTTCAGGCCTGAGCAACCTTCAAGTGTCCCCACAAAGGGGCAAGCACAGGCATTGCCTGTTTGGGCCTGTTAGAACCAGGAAGGGCCTTGGACCAGAACCCCTCTTCCACTGAAACTTACAAGGTAAGCTATAATCATGGGCAACACCCCCAATCAAAACCAGATGTAGATGACTAAGCCACTCACATAGCACTCAGATAACAAATAAACTCAAACTCGTACACATCCCACTAACTACCACACATCCTCAAACTAAAGAACACACATTCCAGCTGAAGCTCATGAACAATTGCCCTGCAGCACTTCCCAGAAAATGCAGACCTCATTACCTATCAGAGTGGAGTGGTTTGGAGTGGAGTGTATTAGAATGGAGTGGATTAGAAAAGAGTGGATTAGATTGGAGTGGATTACAGTGGATATGACTGGAATGGAGTGGAGGGGGATTGGATTGGACTCGATTGGAGTGGGGTGGAGGGGATTGGAGTGGAGTGGTTTAGAGTGGAGTGGATTGTTGGGGATGAGAGTGGAGTGGATAGCTGTGGATTAGAGTGTGTTGTAGTGTAAGTGTAATGTAGTGGATTGGAGTAGACTGGATTGAAGTGGATTGGAGTAGACTGAATTGAAGTGGATTGGAGTGGGTAGGATTAGAGTGGAGTGGAGTGAATTGGAGTGGAGCAGAGTGGATTAGACTGGAATGGAGTAGAATGAAGTCCATGGAGAGAATGACAAAACAAATGCACACACAAGGAATCGTCCTCGCACAATTGCGGTCAAGTAGAAAAGCTCCAAGAACTCTGCCTCAAAAGCAGCTTAAAAAAAATGTGACGTTGTGTAATGTAATTTGAGCTCATGTTAAGAGCTTCACTACCTTTGGATTGGGTCGAGTTTGCACTATAACCTTATGTAAAAAAAAAGAAGAATAAATAGTACCTCAATCACAGCATGTAAAGCAGATGGACACTAATAGAAATATATCAATGTGTACTTCATCTATGTGCCACACAAAGACAGAAGTGATGCAGGAACTGAAGCCTGGGACGTGCTGCAAATTAGAAGGCAGTCACGAAGAGTGATAATGATGCTGGTGAATGGTAAGTATAGGATGGGCTAAAAGCCCATTTTAAGTGTTTATTTTAGATACAGTAGATCGCCAAGTGACAGCAGCGCATGTGCACTGCCAGTAGGCTAGACCTAAAAATAGAATCTTATTTCCCCTACTTAAATCAGCTACGCTGGTGCACAGTTCGCAAAGGATTCTAGCTTAAATTGTAAAGGATCATTCATAAAACAATATATTGCTCTACCTCCCTGCTTTGGAGTGTTCATTCAGTTGCTATTCCCAACTCTCTTTCTTAGATATTATAATTCTTCACTCTCGCAGATTCCCTTGTCATAGAAAACCAGTTCCTGAGACAGAGTTTTTAGGTCGAGGCTACCGTCGCACTGCGAAGCAGTGGGCGAAGCCGAAGATTTGATGACTTCTACAGTGGGGCTTTAACCCGCCTCTCTCTTCCATTGGCTAGCTTCGTAAATGGAGGCTAGCCATTGGAAGAGAGATGTGTCAATCATTCTTGGAGCAGATTCGTGGGCGTTTCTGTTTGTTTTTTAAGCCCCGCCCCTTTTTCCGTCATGCAGAGGTGGGCCATTGTGGGTGTTTCCTTTTTTTTTTCTTCCCAGCACTGTTTTTTCGTCAGTCTGTGCCAGCTCGGTCCCGGTCCCCTCTGAAGCCTCTCCCGCCCAGCTTCCAATTTCACGGTTTTTGCCTGTAAACAACAGACCTGTGTGTTACATGTGAAAAGGGCTGTCACTTGATGAATTTCGCCTCAGTAGATATTTTACTGTTGCACTGTTTTTCTGACAGATATAACACATTTCTCTTAGGTCAAGTTACCTGTAAATAAAGTGTGTCTTTTCGACATACTAACACAGTAGGTGTGTATTTCCATTGTAGAAATGTTTAGTAAAAAAAATCTTCACTCGGTGAATGTAAACAACTGACACACTATTTGCCGTAGGAAAAGTTTTGCCCGTGTTGGACGACAAAGGGAGCGACAGCGTGGCTCAGGGAGCAGCGCAAAGTAAAAACGTTCAAAGTTTGTTTTTGGTGTTTTTTTTGTGGTGGGTAGGTCACTTTAACCACGAAATTTGGTGCTTTGCATGCAGGGGCTCCTTCCACTGGGGCAACAAAGGGAAGAGAGGTCTTTCCTTCAGAGAGGAATGCTTCTGGGCGAGAAGCCGCCCCCTTTCCCACGAGGTTCGGCCTGCTGCCCTCCCGCACGCCCCCGCTGCCCCCTCGTACCTTGGAGCACGTATTTCAGGCGGGCAGGTTCCCGCAGCTGGTCTGTTTGTTTGCAGAGCAGCCGGAAGAAGAAAGTTAAACAAGGGGAACGACCCCGAGCGCACTCTTGCTTACATTTTTGGTTGGGTGCCCTGGTATGCTGTCCAGTCAGCAGAGCACAGCTGCACCGAAGGAGTGAGGGCAGCCCCGGCAAGGAAGGAGGCATAGCGGCGGGAGCGCCTCTCGGCGGACACAGGACCCCAGCCCGGAAGAGCAGCGCCAGGAGCACCCCGAGGAACTTCGCCAAGCACCGACATGGGGGTGCGTAGCGCTTTTCACTTTCTGTTCTTTGAAACAAAAGGCGTGCTTTGACTTTGAAACACCATCACTTTAACAGACAGCAGGCTGTGGGGGTTAGGGCAGAGGCACAGCAAATGACGTTACAGGCACCCCTCTGCAGGGCTGAAATCTTTTCATAGGACAGTAACGGGACTTCTCAATTGTGCTGTTATACCTTTAATGAATCGACCCCAACATTCTCAGCGGTGCCGGTGTGCGTTATGTGCAACCGTACTGATCCTTTCAGCACGGCTGTTGTCATTTGAAGGGACTGTACTGCAACTTTGCAGAACGTCTGTAATCATTGGACAGTACTGCAGCTGTGCGGCATGGCTGTAATGATTTTAATGGACAGTACAGCAACTTTGCAGCATGGCTGTGATCATTTTGATAGGACAGTACTGCAACTTTTCAGCAAGGATGAAATAATTTAAATGGGACAGTATTGCAGTTTTGCAGCATGACTAATCATTTTATTGGAACAATGCTGCAACTTCTCAGCAGAGCTGCTGCACTGTTCTTTTCAGTTCTTTACTACTTTACAGTTAATGACACTGTTAGAGGCGTATGTACTATTAGTGGAGCAATACACTCACTTCCCATAGCGACTGCATTCTATTAATGGGACAAGCGCAGCACTTCACTGTGGGTTTGCTGTATACACGGTATATTTCTATTATTGGCATAAGGACTTTAAAGAAGGGTTGAATACTTCTGATCACATTCACTGCAGTGCTGTGTATACTTGTAATATTTATAGTCACAAAATTAACAAATAGTACCTAATATATTAGCTGATACGTTTTAAGGCATGGGCAAAGTGGGTCCTGGCCCAGAGCCCCCCTGGGCCCCAGCCTTTCATGGGGCCCTGATAGAGCCAGTTCTGTTCTGCAGAGATTTTTGCCCCATGACCTTGAATAATTCTTAAACAGATTGTTTTAATAACTGTTTTCCTTTCATTTACTTTTTATATGGGTGATGTGTGATTGTCTATTACAGACATTTTGCAGAAAAATGTTGTGTTTATGTTTCTTGCAACATCCATTAAAAAAGTTTCTTTTTAATCAAAACAAGACCTCATATGGACGACGATGACTGAATTGGAATACTATGCGTTCACTAACGGGCCAGTAATATATACGATATGATGTTTGTCTATGGGTGAAAATGATGGTTAAATAAAAACAAACTGTCATAATTTGGACCACTACGCAAACACGAGTTTCCGCAGCGCTTGGAAAATAAAGGTGGCTAGTAAGCATTTTAAAGTATACAGCTTCACTGTCCTCATGAGCACGTCTTCATTTCACCATTTCACATGAGTGTGTGTCGGGCCCTGTGTGTGTGTGTGGGAGGCTCGCTCTGTGTGTGTCTGTGGGGGGGGCTCCGTGTGTGTGTGTGTGTGGGGCGAGGGCACTCTGTATGTGTGTGTAGGGCTGTGTGTGTGTGGGGGGGGGGCTCTGTGTGTGTGTGGGGGGGGGGCTCTGTGTGTGTGTGGGGGGGGCTCTCTGCAGTGCAGTCTCAGAGCATGGGTCACTCTGCTCACAACTGCCGTGCAGCCACAGTGCACGGGTCACTCTTGGCATTGTAAATAACAATGCAATTTATTTAACGATTAAGCTATTGGTAATGTAAATGACAATGCCATTTATTTACGATTAAAAAAAATAATAAAAAAAATGTCATGAGCAATGCCAATCAATAGCTCTACCTTTAATAATGCCGAGACCATTGCATTGTAAATGCTTGTTTCTCTAGCTGTGGCCAAGCTTTGGAACACTCCACCATTCCATCTTCATGCTCAATCTGCATGGACTATTTTTAGGGGACAGTTAAAATGTGGCTTTTTGTTTAGTAGATTTCCTCTTTAGTTTCCCCTTTTCTGCAGATTGTTTGGATCCTATACCACCAAGCAACAATGGCATCTATGTGCTCCAAAACCACCCAGCATCACAAAATATCTATAAATACCAATATTATTGCCATGCACTTTGGTTCAGCAATACCTGGTCAGTAGTAAGCTCACAAGGGCTCGCAAGGGCTACTCTTGCTATTGGCTTCTCATCGAGTATAGTTTACAAATGATTTTACTATAAGGGGAGTGATGCAGTGGAGGCGATGGCACTTTGATGCAGCACATATGAAAAATATCTCATCTGCATGTCACTGGCTCAATTCTGGCCTTGTTGAACAGTAACCAAAGCTCATGTAGAGATGGGTGCTGTATCCGTCAACTGCATGCTTCCCGTGCTGGATTCTGGAGTATTGGAATCCAGAAGGCTTGGGAATCTGGCAGTTGCTAAGGAGCTGGGATATGACAGGGGTTGTTACATTAAAAAAGAAGAGAAGCATTCTAAAATTCAGCCGTGCAACGTGCAGGAAGATGTGTGAATGATTAGGTGCTGCCTGATTACCCGAGGACTTGCTGAGAAAAGAGTCAGGTGGCGTATGGTGAGTCGAGTAACTGTTTATGAGCGGGCAGAAGGAAGGCATTTACCAGGTGCTGGCAGCGGGTCTGATAATTACTGCATTGTTTGTACTGGGTCGTGTTGCAGACAGGAGTCACTGTGGTCTGGAGCAGGAGTGGTTTAGAGCATGTCTGTTGTCCTGCTATGCTTAAAGCGAAGTAAGACTACAAAGCTGACTCATCTATACTGTGAAGAGTGTAGAAGGACTAAGTTTAGTCTGCGCTGTGGGGAGCAACTGAATTGTGAATTGCTTTGCATAACACCACAGATCCTACATTTGTCCAAGAAGTCGGGGATGGGCACACTAATTGCCTGTTGGCTATCTACACACAGTGATGGTCGCACCTTGATTTTATTTCATCTGTTGTTCAACACACTACCTACGGACTGTTACCTATAGACTGCTGGCTTTATTGAGTGGGTTTAGAGTATGAGGAGTTGGCCCGGAAATCTGTGTGATTGGATAAAGCTTAAATGTGTCCATGTTAAGAAACAAATTGCTGATGCGCAATGCTTTAATAGTGTACGGCATATTCAACTCCACACGCGACTGCATTATGGGAGGGGGGGGGCATTGGTGGAGATTCCCAATACTACAATACACATAACTTGGGGGATTGGTTGCTACATCCATAGCTTTACTAAGTTGCGTGCTGCACGAATAGGCGGTTGCTACTCAATATCGTTGAGTGAAACTATCCCTACCGTGGGAATGTATTTAAATTGTGGTGTTAACGTGTCTAAGTGGGCATTCTTACACATATGTTGAACACAAATGTACACCAATATCGGGTGCGGGAGCTAGAGTGTATGTGTTTTCTAAGCCATAAGTGGGGTGTGTATTTGTTCACACATATCAGCTCCTTTGTGTAATGTATGTACTGTTCCTTTAACCATATAATTGGTACTGGGCTGGGAGTGTTTAGGGTGCTCAGGGTATTTAGTACCTGCACTTCCAGTGTTTTTACAAGATGCAAGGCTTTAATGTATGGGATGGGAAGACTGGAAGGAATCATTTGAAACCTACTTAGAGGCTATAGGGTGGGTGGTGTTTCTGTTGCATAGAGGAAACTGCCCAATTTTGAAACATAGTTTGGGGCTGGAAGGCAGAAAGGTTTGGAATACTCTGCCTAGACCTGTAATGGAAGGGAGAAACACAGACAAGGGGTTCAATGCGGAGGAGGATGATGTGTAGGAAACTGCAATAAGAGCATTGGAGGAGAATTTTGACACAAAGATTAGCATTGTGGTCGAAAGACACAAACCATTTTCGGAGATCTCCGGGCTGAAATTATTAGATATCAAATGATTAACAGTACAAGCAATGTTAGAATTCAGCAGAAGCAGATGGGACTGAAAGATCCTACTTTAGATAAGACCGTTGAAGTAGCCAGGCTAATAGAGAATAAGGAATTTGGAGGAGCTGAGGTTAAAGGAGCAGGTGGATCGGAGAGTGTAGGCAGTATGACCATAGTGAAGAAATCTTTGCAAATCAAAATGTTGATATAAAGAGAGTGTGCTACAGGTGTGATAGTGAGCGACATACGGCAGAGGCAAAAAATTGTCCTGCTGCTAAGAGTAGGTGTTTCAAAAGTTAAAAAAATGGGTCACTTCTCCGGAGTGCATGATGATGGACAACTTGAAGTCCAGGAGTGCGGTGAATTGAGTGAATAGACAAGAAATACAAGAGGTTGAGATGAATTCGAAATTGAGCGATGTGAGAGAGATTGAAGTGATGGTGGTAAGTGAGAAAGAACCACTATGCACGAGTCAGTGAAGGGAGACTGGTGAGAAGTATTATCCGCCTAAGTGTGCAATAAAGGTGATGGTCAAAGTGGAGCATTTTTGGGCTGACTCTTGCTCACTGCTTACCATCATTGATAAATTGACATGGGAAAGATTGGGGGGGGGTGTAATTTTTGTTCCCCTGATGTTGAACCCAAAGGGAATTATTGCAAGTTTTAGGATATTTATGAGCGGAAGTGCAATTTCAGGACAGGAAGGCAATGGGAAATCTATGCAATGGAGAAAGGAAGATCTTTGTTGGGATGGAAGGAACAAAGAGTTTTCTGCATGATTTTGATTCCTAATCACCCGAAACAACTAGATGAAAACCCCAAAGCACCATTAGCCTTTCCTGAGCAGGCATGGGCACATTTGGTGATGGAAATATGTGGTCCCTTTGACTGTGGTCACTGTGGTGTCGTGATTATGATGTATTGTCTCTTGCAATGGCCTGAGGTGAAATTTATGAGAGACGTAAAGACATCAAAATGTATTGCTTTTTGTGAGGAGGTGTTCCATCGAGAGGTTCGTCCTGCCTCCATACTGACCAATAATGGTTCTCAATTTGTTTCAGATAATTTTGAGTTATTTCTGGCAAAAAAAGGAACTAAGTATCATAGGAACTTCTTTGTACAGCTCAAAGGGAAAAAGAGTGATGGAGCGTTGAAATTGCATGTTGAGACAAAGACTGCAGTTGACAGTGAATAGTGAGGTTCAAGACATGTTATGGAAGTATAGTTCCACTCCACTCTTTTTTTTGGGGAAAACCTTTATTTACAACACAGTAGTACACAGCTATTCAGCCATACATCCCGAGGGCTTGGCAGCAAGACTTTATGCAGTGGAAAATGGTGCACACAGAATACAATACAGAATCATGAGGCCTATTTTATAGTATAAGAAGAAAGGAAACAGTATAACAACGGAAAAGCACCTATAATGGTGCAAGAGGGCAAGGCAAAGGAAATGAGTACGGCATCGCCCTACTTCAGGGCAGGATGGGCCTACATATGGAATAGGATACATGAACAGGTCACATGCTTGGGCATCGAAGGGAGGGAGGAGACAGGACATTGTGTATAACTAAGTCAGCTGGATTCAGGGGCTAAGGGGACATTTGCTCTTCCAAGGGCGCTGCGTCCGGCGGGAGGCAAATATCACCTCTATATTCATTCCAGGGCCCACAAATCTTATTCCACTTTTTCGGCCTACCCCTGGCAACATACACAGTTTTCTCCCGGAACATGCACCAGTCCATGTTAGCCTTCCACGTCTCCACTGTGGGGGGCAGAGCCGCTCCCCATTTCTGTGCAATATCCCTTTTAGCCACCATGTTGTGGTGACCCATTGAGTTTGTGAACTGGTGTAGTCTGTGGGGCCCCATACATTTAGTAGACAGCGCCGGGCTTCAGCGGGCAAGTCAACTCCCGTCACTTCACCCATCACTATGTGTATACGCCTCCAATATGCAGCCACCGCCCTACATTCCCATATAATGTGCATGAATGTCGCTAGGGAACCACACCCCTGTCTACAGAGACCATCCTCAGAGTGACCCAAGTGGACCAGTCGGGGGCCAGTGACGTAAACCCTATGCAAGATTTTCAGCTGCACGAGACGCAGTCTGGCCGGGATTGCCACCTCCTTCGGAGACGAGATCGCACACTGCCAATCCTCGTCGTCCAACTCAATCCCATCACGGGTCCACTGATCTCGCACCCATAGCAAAAGGTCCGTACGAACGTTAATGAGTTTCTTATAGGTCAGTGAGATAGCGCTGTCGGGCATATAGCCGTCCAGCAACCTGTCCTCCAGTGGGGAAGATTCGGGGATCGTTTCACCTTCCGGTTTAACCGCCAGGAGGGCGTGTTTTAACTGAGCGTACCTGAAGAACTCCTTTTCCCCAGCTGAAATTCCCTCTGAAGTGCATCAAATGGCTTGATCTGACCCCTGGCCATCATATCTTCCACCCTGGAGATGCCTATCAAGTCCCAGCGGTCAAACCCCTTTGTGTGCCATAAGTTACCCAGCAGGTCGGAGTCATAGAGTGGAGTCACCATTGTGAGTTTGCCTTTCCATCCCTGTGCCTTCGTCACCGCTCTCCAAATGTGGACCGACGTTTTAGTGGGACCTGTCATTCTTCCATCCAGAGACCTAGAGTACAGAGCCCTGTAGTATTTCCCATCACCCAGGAGCCACCGGTCCATGGCAAAGCCCGGATTTACTGCTGGCCCATAGAATCCGTGATTAATGGCCACCAGTTGAGACGCCCAATAATACCTGCGGATGTCAGGCAGCGCAATCCCTCCGTCATACCACGGGAGAGTCAGTTTGGTAATAGCGATGCGTGGCCTGCCATCCCAGAGTAGGGCCCGCTGGAGGCCTTCAACCTCTCTGAAATATCCCGATGGGACCAGATCCTGGGTATTCTGAAGCACGTACAGAAACCGGGGTAGGGACATCATCTTGAACAATGCCGCCCGTCCGAGCAAGGAAAGCGGCAACTTCCGCCATCCCTCCACGTCACGCCGAAGGCGCGCAAGAGGGGGGAGCAAGTTGTTCGTGTAGGGCACCGTGGGGTCAGTAGAGATGTAGATGCCCAGGTATTTGAACCCCTGTCTCGCAAACTGTATGTTGCAGTCCCGCTGGAGTCTCGGGACCTCCCCCCCAGGACATATAAATGAGACTTCGACCAGTTAATGACGAGTCCAGAATGTCTACCGAAGGTACCCAGGACGTCACACACAACAATAAGGGACATACACGGCGAGGTGACGTACAGGAGAATGTCATCTGCGTACAGAGACACCCTATCCTCAAAGCCCGGGGACCACTTGATTCCCCTAATGTCCGGATGCCCTCTCAACCAGGCCGCTAGAGGTTCCAGTGCCAATGCAAACAAAAGAGGGGACGGGGGGCACCCCTGCCTAGTGCCTCTACTAAGGGCAAATGGAGCCGATGCGCGGCTGTTAACCGCCACCTTGGCAAGCGGGTTGGCGTATAGGAGCTTGACCCATCCAATGAACCCCGGACCAAACCCAAACTTCTCCAGCACTGCCCACAAATATGGCCATTCAAGGGAGTCGAAGGCCATCGTGGCGTCCAGGGACGCCAGGATGGCCGGCTCTCGAAGGGTGCGGACCCTCGCGAGGGCCCCGTGAAGTCTCCTCAGATTGAGGGCGGTGTTACGATGTGGAATAAAACCCGACTGGTCCAGGTGCACCAAATCGGCTATCGCTCCAACCAGCCGGTTGGCTAGCACTTTAGCCAAGATCGTGGGCTCAGCATTCAGTAGCGAGATAGGACGGTACGACCGACACAAATCTCTAGGCTTCCCTTCCTTGTGAATAACCACAATGGTGGCCAGCCTCTGATAGGGGGGAAGGGCACCCGACTCCCGAGCCTCAAGGAACATAGCCCGCAATGGCGAAGTGACGAGGTCCGGTTTAATCTTGTACAGCTCCACTGGGATACCGTTGGGGCCTGGAGCCTTTGCGGATCGCAGGGAGCGTATCGCCTGAGCGATCTCGTCCACCGCGATGTCTCTATCCATGTCTTCCTTCTCAGTATCCGTCAGGCACGGGACCTCTATGTCTTGCAATAAGGCACCAGAGTCTTCTTTCGACATCTCGGAGGCTGAGGTATAAACGGACGAGAAGTATTCCGCGAAGGCAAGAGCAATAGCGCTAGGGTCGGTAACAGCCAGGTCACCTTCCCCCAATACCTCCGGGACAACGCGGCTAGCCCTCTCCTTCTTATCCAGCCAGGCAATAAGTTTACCAGCTTTGTCCCCAACCTCATAGATTCGCCCCTGCTGCTCCCTACCCATGGCCTTCGCGGCCTCAGTAACAGTGGCGCGATACTCCGACTATTTGAGCGAGAGCGCGTGCAGGAGATCAGGCGTCGGGCCGGCCTCCAATTGGGTATCAATCGCCGCTATGTCGGACTCGATAGTCACCACGTCCACGTCTCTGCGTCTCCGCACTTCAGCAATAAGGGAGAATGCCTCCCCCCTCAGGACATTCTTGAATGCCTCCCATAAGGAGACAGTGGAGGCAACCAAGCCCGTGTTTTCGGAGAAGTAGGGCTCAATGGCTCTGGCCAGGAGTCGACGAGTCTTGGGATCACGAAAGTACCACGGGTTTATCGGAGCCACCCTCTCGGCCACTCCAACATCAAAATCGAAGGACAGCCAGCCCGGAAAGTGGTCCGAGATGCCCCTCGCCATCAGTCTGGCCTCCGAGACCGCCAATGCGTGGGCCGCCAATGTCAGAACACAGTCAATCCTGGAGAGGCTACTGTGAGCCCCTGAATGGAACGAGTATTGGCGCTGGGTGGGATGCAGCAGTCTCCAGCAGTCAACAAGTCCTAAGGTGTCAAGAAAGTCAGGAAGCCAGGTCTGCGCACCTCAAAGGTCTCTGGATTGGTGCCGATCTAATGTCCCTGAACCCACTGCATTGAAGTCGCCTCCCATAAGAAGCAGCCCCTCGGGAAGACTTAAAATGGCGCACCCAAGATCTCTGAAGGTGTCCGTCTGTAACCCAGGGGGGACATACATCGAAACTAGAGCCAAGTTACACCCCTCCCACCTCCCCGTTACTGCAACGTAGCGTCCTCGCTCATCGACCACCTTCGAGTCAATCTCCAGGGGGAGGGTCGAGCGCACCATAATCCCCACCCCCCGGGAACCCGAGGAGAACCCCGAGTGTGCCACCATCTTGAAACCCTTTCTATTAAGTGCATAGCATGTATTCCCCACCAAATGCGTCTCCTGCAACAGTATTACATCCGGCACACACCTCTTAAACATTTGCAGTACAATACCCCTCTTAATACGGTCCCCCAGCCCGTTGACATTCCAGCTTAGAACATTCAATTTCCTACCCCCCATCATCGAAATCCCCACCCATCCCGCCCTCGACGGGCTCCGCCATTACATTAACAGAATCATACAACCAATTGCCTTGCCAAAAAGGAAACAGAGAATAAGGAAATTCAACCGAAGAACAAAAACAAAGAACCCGTCCGCCCCCCACCCTGCACCCCTGCATCAGACTAAGTAGCCCACCCAACTCGCAGTGTGCCTGTCGCCCTTAGAAAACTAATCTATGAAAATCCCCCGAGGAGAAAGGAGGTGACCCTATGCCCCCCTATCCTCCAAATAGAAAAGTACAGGGGAAGCCCCCTTATGAGTACAGGAGTACCAAACCAAACAGCTGATGGTAGACCCATTGTCCAAAAAAAGAAGTCCTGTAGCCAATCCTCATTCCTGCCGGTCTTGGCCGCCAGTGGCTTCTTCCGATCGTTCCTCGGTGTCTTCACGTCGCTGGGGCAAGGTGTCAAGCCAGTCCGACACCACCTCCGGCAAGTCAAAAAACAAAGCCCGGCCGCCATGTTCGATAGGCAATTTGGCAGGAAACAACATAGCGTACTTCATACCCATGTCTCGCAATCTTCGTTTCACTCCCATGAAACTTTGTCTCCGTTTCTGCACGGACTGGGTGAAGTCCGGAAAGAAGTTGATGGCAGCGTTCTGGAACTGCAGTGGCCCACCGCTCCTTGAGGCCTGTAAAATGGAGTCACGGTCCCTAAAGTTAAACACGCGGGCGATGATAGGCCTTGGGGGGGGCACCTTCCTTCGGCCGACCCCCAGGCATCCTGTGCGCCCGCTCCACGGAAAATAACTTACTAAGTCCTTTAGGGGCTAGATGGTTCTGGACCAGGTCTTCAACGAAGAGGTCCACAGCCGAGTCTTCGGCCCCCTCCGGCACACCAATAATGCGGACGTTCTGCCGCCTGGCCTGACCCTCATAATCCTCAAGCCTCCTCGCAAAAAGGTCGTTGGCCAACTTTAATTTACGGACCTCGGTTTGCAGATCCCAGACGTCCGTGGTTAGGCTAGAGGTCTTGATGTCGAGCGATTTGACTCGCTCGTTTGTTTTGCCCAAGTCCGCTCTGATCAGGTTGACGTCAATCGCCAGAGTGTCCACCTTGTTCGCCATCACTTCGTGCTGCTGGTGCATCTCGGCCTTCATGCCTTCAATGGCGCCCATTATGTCGCGGAGCGTGGGTTCTTGAGCCTGAGGCGACACCTCCCGATGCAAGTCCTTGGGTCTCGTGGAGGCACCAGGCGAGCCCCTCGGCTGAGCGTAGCGCTCCATGTTGTTCGACTGCGAATACGTAGTCTTCCTGCTGACCCGAGGCTGTGTTTTGTCTGCGCCACCCTTGCCAGCCATTGTTGGTCCCCGGGCCACCTCGCCAGTCAACACAACGGGCCTCACCAGTTCACCTGCGTTTGGGACGATCTGTCCCGCACTCCATCTAGCATACGCTCACTCTGCCACTACGCTAGCTTCGTTGTGAGCCAGAGCAGCCAGAGCTGTGCCTCGTCACCTCCGTCTGGCAATGTCGCAATCACAGGCCCCGGCTTGAGTCTTGGTCTCCCGGCAATCCGCAAACTTCCACACGGTGTAACTGCACCCAGGAGTGTCGGATTTGGAATCGGACAACGGGATCCGTTTCAGCGTCGGTTCATCTTCAATATTTCACGAGAATCTGAGAGGATATGTAACAGGATTAGTACGGAGGATCGGAGGGTCTTCGGAGCTCCGAGCTCACGCGGCCATCTTGGTTGCCCGCGAAGCTCCTCCTCTCCACTCCACTTTTGATGTCTGGTGAGTCTCTGTTTCACCTACCTAGAGGAAGAGTGCCCTGTGATGTGACAACCCAGCCAGAGAGGGTATGTTCAGGTAACAAGGTGATGAAAAGTTATGAAAAGCTGTTCGAACCGAGGAGGGTTGGGGTATGAAGAGATGACTTAAACAACAAAAGGAACTGGAAATGCAGGGCAACATCCACTTTTTTACATAGGGCCGGTGTTGGGGGTGTTCACCTCTACCCAACAGCTGGTCTAAACAATTTCTCAGTCTAACTCAGTCCTAATAACTAAATATCTCAATTTTACTTCAAATGTAAGTCAGATCACTCAGCACATACACTCCCTAGATTGAAACAGCTGTATGTAACCAACAAAAAATTGAGTGAAGGTGAAAAAGTACCTCACGTGCGCTACACCAGAGGAGCTACTGGCAGGTTCTCACCATCTTGCCCACGTTTTATTATCATTGGTAGCTTGTTCACCTGTAGAAAAGAAATTGTGTCCAGTGTAAAGAAAAATAATAAAAAGGTAACAAACAGTGATCTTTTTAATAAATAGAAGACCTGTATACGTGAGAGATAGTAAATATCTCAAAATTAAAACTGAGTTAAGACTCACGTATTTGGCTTGACCCTTTTTAATCAGAATTGTGAGCTTACTCAACAGTAAAAACACAGCATGTTGTAGACCAATTCAAAGTAGGTCAGCATGTTTCATTGCCTGTACTTCATTGAAGCAATTTTGTCATGGCTCGAGGTCGGCATTCATCTCACTGGACATCTGACTTTATGCATAGAGTGACAGGTGGCAGCCACGGGCGAACGTACCAGCTCCCACCATGCCAGGGGGTGTATGTCTTATACATTCAAACCAGGACACCGGAACGAGACAAAGCTTGAGACACGTGCGAACGCGGTACATTCAAAGCAACAGAGATGCTATAAAGTAGGGGTTTGATTGTATAAGATATTATGTGCAAAGTCAAGTCAAGCTCCCCCTCTAACCTCTCTCCTCCACACATTATGGTGTGACTTGCTAACACTTTGCTTCCACACATCACAGCACTATTCAACCTCTCTCTTTACACTGCCACTGTACCTCAAGTGTGAAAGACAGTTTAAGTTATGCCCATTCTGAAAAAATCCAACACAGACCCTCCTACGCCCTCTAATTACAGGCCATTATCTCTTCTTCCCTACCTCAGCAAAATTTTAGAAAGCCTAGTCAATCAAGAACTCACCCACTGTTTATTATCCAATACCCTCTTGGATCCTTCACAATCTGGTTTTAGAACCTGAACACAGGACTGAAACCGCACTGATGGAGATGCTGGACACCATAAGACTCTCCCTTGAAGAGGGTTATCCAGCCATGCTGGTGCTACTTGATCTGTCTGCTGCCTTTGACACCATTTCACACTCCATCATGGTCCAAAGGCTTCCGAGATTGGTTTCCCCAAGGCAAAGCCTTTGGCTGGTTTCAGAATTTCCTTAGCAATCGTACTCAAACCATTAACTTAGGTCTCTTCAAATCTCGTGTCATGCCACTAAAAAAAGGAGTATCTCAGGATTCCTCATGAGCCCTATTCTCTTTAACATATATTTTCCACCACTGGCTCAAGTGGTATGGTCCTGTGGCCTTGATGTCAACTCATATGCAGATAACATACAACTGATCATATCCATGGGCCCAAACCCCAAATCTACGAAACTAAATTTGGGAAATGTATGTGGAAAATTGCTTCCTGGATGTCTCAACATTGCCTACAACTCAACGGCTATAAAACTGAGGTAGTACTCTTTGGCAAGGCCCATGACTACAGGTCGTATGATTGAAGGCCATCTGAACTAGGCACTTTACCCCAACCCAAACAGGTGGTTGGAAATCTCGGTATTCTAATTGAAGACAATCCTACAGTGAGGGAGCAGGAAGGCTCCACATGTGACACTTGCTTTGGTATAAAGTACATGCTTAGAAGGGCATTCAGTGGTTGCCTCTCCACAAAAGAAAAACTCTCCAGCAAGTTCCTGTGGTTAGCTACTAGACTATGGAAACACCCTCATTCTAGTGCTCAATGTATCACTCTTTTCATAACTACTGGTGGTTCAGAACACTGAAGATCACCTTGTCCTCAAACTCCTACCTCACACTACATCAAAGCACACTCTAAGGTCACTGCACTGCTTCATATAAGGAAATGAGCCATTTTCAAGCTACTGTGCATGGTAGACTGATCCCTGTCAGGTAAAGGTCCGGCATATCTCTAAAACAAACTCTTCCCCTACCTACCAACTAGAAATCTGAGATCCAATAATCAACTCTTGCTCCACCCATGCCGCATTCGCACAGCCAGACATGGTGGTCGATCCTTTTCCTACCCTGACCCATATCACTGGAACAGGTTTCCACGACCAATCTGTGCATGCTCTGATTTTGTTCTGTTCAAAAGACTTCTCAAAACTTGGCTCCTAATCCACTCCTCTCTCCTTTTTCTCCTTGTGTGGGTCTGTGCTCTAGTACCAAGATATCCTTCGGTGTGATTCGCCACGCTTTATTAAGAATCGGTAACATAACATGTCCTGACTTATTATAGGGTGAAATAAGGACATCTCAAAGAGCCAAAACCTCACATAAGTCTGTGAATAGCTGCATGGAGGGTGCTGTAGAACTCAGCTCGACAAGCCTCTCCTTTCTCCTCAACCTCTGCTCAGTGGTCGCCGTTCTTAAACTCTACTCATTAATAAGTACAATCTGTTTTACATCTCCACCCATCCATTGCATCTTAAAGCTAATGCCACTGGAATTATGTGGTGCCTTCCTCGTAATTTTGAACTTGCCGCATTTGTCACATAATTCATATTAGCTGAATCATTTGCAGGTTTGTAAATAACACATGTGTTTCTAGTTCATACAGATCAAATGTTAAACCCTACTACGCGTGCTGCTGTGTAGTCGCAGGCCCTTTGCAAAGATTAACTGGTAATCTGTAAATTACTGATTGCTCTATTTAGGTATTAAACTGATACTAATGAGGAGAAGCCTTTGCCCAGACTGTGTTATCCTGCATGGAAAGGACTAAATAATCAAGAAGTATAACCACAATATCTGCTGCATTATGCTGCATAATTTGCCTTTTAGACGCACAATTTAGGCAACCCTGCGAAATAATTTGGTTCTACCCTGCCTCATATTTCCCGTGGCATACCTGGCATGTTTACAACAAACCATTTTCAATTTTCATTCCACGTTTCCAATATATGATTCACCCATTCTATTCCATGCACACGTTTTTTTCCAGAAAGGATCAGCTGAGAATTATTTTATTTTTGAAATGTAAACTCTCCTGACACTATAACGTGTTACTGCGAGCGATAACAATAGCAAAATCATCTACTCTATCGTGCTTTGAAGAATAAACAGATCGATGTTCTCCAATGCACAACTTTTCGTGAAATCCCCCATAATATATGCATTTATGGTGATGGGTACTATGATGATAATGACTATAGCAGTGTGGGTTGGGAAGGTAACTGTGTATTTAGGGAGGCCAATAGCTTGTAAGCCGAATGGGAAACATCTCAGCCAGAACACACAGAGAAAGGCTATTTTTCAAGTTAGGCTTGTGGGCTTGTGGCCCATTGGAACCTATCTGAGGGGGTCTGTGACCCCAGGGAAGAGGATCTTCTCCGCATAGACATATCGCCTCTGAATTAGTCCAAGGACTTGCAAATACAAGAGATGTGTTATTACTCTTATACGTGACCTTTTTCTACATTGCAGGCTCAGTCAATCATTGTTTTTTCTTCAAATTATATTCATGAGAGTTTAATTAATTGAGTTCTAAGAGCTTCATGAGATTGGTTTCAACCTCAGAAGTTATATTGGGATCAGTGTAAAAGGGAATTCAATCTACAAGGCATGATGTTTTTTGTTCAAGAATGAGTCCTTGACAGTTGCTATGGCTCATGGACAGGACCATGCATGTCAATTGGGTCTGCCTATCTGAACTAGGGGTACTAGGGCAGCCATCGAAACCTTTTATGATGAAAGCGCCATATTGCACCAGGTGGGAGGAGAGCACAGGAGGAATGTGGAAGATCCTCAAAATCCTTAGCCAATGTAGGCAGAGATTAGAGAAGATAGTGGAATCCTCAACCAATCCATTGGGCAGAAGGGGAGATCCACAGCCAATCCACTGAGGATTAGTGGAGATCCTCCCTCTACTCAACAATCTATGGAGATTAGTTGATACCTTCAGCCTATTCAGAGGGGATTAGGGAATATGTTCAGATTCCCAGCCAATACAATGAGGATTAGGAAAGATCCTTGGAATATTAACCGAGCATGAAAACATCCCAACCAGTGGCATGGCATTTGTGCCTGTAACCTCAATGTAAACAAGAAAAGCAGACTGTCTGCTCCCCAGCTGTGCAGTAAAAGCCAGCCAGCTGGGGTGTCAGGGACCCTTAAAACCCTTGGGCCACGGTGCCACTGTATTTATTACACTACAGAGACTGTCGCACCTGGTCATGACTAAGACATCACTGCCACCAAATTGTACTCCAGGCGCACCATTTTCACCAGGGAACATTACAAACATAGTGAATGGGTTAATAAGTGCTCACTACGTATTTGCTTCTCGTTTGAATTGGTTGTATGGTGCTCCGAGGTATCACTCTCCGATGCAAAGTGTACCAAAATAACTCTAATGGTTGCACCCCCTTAAATATGGGGGGTGTCCCCCAGGCTCCAATGAATCCTTCTACTGGGAAGGCTGCTGTAGGGTCATCAATGAGTATACGCAATAGTTTATCTTGTTTTAAACTTGATATTTATTCCATCTTGTTATCTTCAAAGTGATGTAAAGTTCATTGTTTTTCACTTAATTTCATGAGTAGACATTTGAACATTCCCAATGCATTTCGGCAATGAATATGCCTTCTTCCAGGGGATTTCTCTATAACAAAATAAATGAAACAGCATTCAACATAAATCCTAACTCTGTTTTACCAGTGAGCATGAATAAAACATGCTTAACCATAATCCATAGTTGTAAAGATTAGCTATTGATCTTCAACTCATAGCGCTACACTTAGATGAATGTGAAAATGATATGTTAATGAGATAGGTCATTATAAACCCCGACAAATCGTAGCTAAATATCCGTGTGTAAGCTACAATAACCTGGACGCTATCCACATATATATTCGCAAAAATACACAAAAATCAAAAAACTCCCCCTTGCAGACCGATAGTTTCTACCGTTGGAAGCATCCACGAACCTGTCTGGAAATTCTTGGACAGATACCTGCAACCAATTGTGACGTCTACACAGACATACATTAGGGACACAACGGACTTCTTAATGAAACTACAAACATTAAATTTGGAAAATAACGACGACATACTACTGTGTATTGTAGATGTCACAGCATTGTACGCCTCAATACCACACTCATTAACATATCATTTTCACATTCATCTAAGTGTAGCGCATGAGTTGCAGATCAATAGCTAATCTTTACAACTATGGATTATGGTTAAAACATGTTTTATTAATGCTCACTTGTAAAACACAGTTAGGATTTATGTTCAATGCTGTATCATTTGTTTTGTTATAGAGAAATCCCCTGGAAGAAGGCATATTCATTGTCGAAATGCATTGCCAATGTTCAAATGTCTACTCATGAAATTAAGTGAAAAACAATGAACTTTACATCTCTTTGAAGATAACAAGATGGAATAAATATCAAGTTTAAAACAAGATAAATTATTGCGTATACTCATTGATAACCCTACAGCAGCCTTCCCAGTAGAAGGAGGATTCATTGGAGCCTGGGGGACACGCCCCATATTTATGGGGGTGCAACCATTAGAGAACATTACAAACGTACCACTGCCTCAATGTCTTAGAATAGGCATAGTGGGACTTCAGTTGTCAGAGGCATCTGATCAGTGCAAGGGATTCACATGCTTGGTACAATGTGCCCCCACTGGGAAGGCAGGGGCATAGGTTTCAATGATGCAACAGTGGCAGGTGCATTAGGGCCAGAGGTCTCAGGGACGCCCTGATCCCTGATAATTGCTATGTATTACTTCCATACAATAGTCAGGGGCCTGTGTTCCTTGTTTGCAGTGGAGCACATGGTACACTTACTAAACAACTGGGGTTAACTCAACAATTCCCTAAGTTACAGACATGGGAGCCACGTTTACAAAATAATTACACAGCGCTGCTCCGCACGCTATTTTGCTGCGCCAAGCTGCATCATTTTAAAAGCACAGGGATGGGTCATATTAACAACAATAGGATGCATCGCTGTGCTTTCTCCTAAATTAGTGCAAAATTGGCTGCCTTGCGCCAGCACAGCAACCCTTTTGTCATGTTGTTAAGGGTCCTGCATTGTGGAGATGATTGTTTTTGTGCAGGAAAGGAAACCTTCTGGTACAAAAATAATAATTTATGGCATTTTCCTCTTTCTATGTGTGCTGCAGCATTGAGCACGCATGAAAAGAGGAACAAATTAGGAGAAAAAAATTATTTCTCCTCGTTGCACCACTACTACACCTTCCCTGGAGAGGCATGGACTCTGATGCATTCCCTGCTTTACAAAATGTTGCAAATCTGTGAATGTATCAGGTTCCATGGATGTTGCGTGGGAACATCCATGGAATGCCCCTTTCATGTAAAGTAATGCGTGAAAGGGGCCCGTGTTTACAAGGCCATGAAATGTCAAACAGGCTTTACGTGGCCTTGTAAATATGAGCAAGCCCATAGCACTGCTGATGCGTTAAAAAAAAGTGATGCACCTGTGGCGCAATGGGCTTGTAAATGAAGACCACAATTTGGTCACCAGGAGACAAGGGTTGTTCAATTGCATTAAATCCTAAACCGTGAATAATGTGACCTTCAAAGAAAGTGAAAAACCCAACAATACCACCAAGTTATAGACACGACAGAGCAAAAAAACGAATCAAATGAGCTAATTCTTTACTGACTTCAGTTTAGAAAACTGTAACAGTGCGACCACAGAAACGTCATTCTCAAACCTGCCACCAAACCACAAACAACACCAAATAAAGCCACCTCGAAATGGGCCATTAAGTCTACAAATCAACAAGGTATCACCAAGGGGCCAACATTGAACAGTATTAACACTACATTTGCCTCAGTTCATAAATCGAACATGATGTGCTTGTCAAACGACTTCTCTAGCTAAACAATATACCAAACTAAATATTTAGAAAGGCGTTACCGGTAAGAATAATGGTAATTCAACCCTGCTTAGGACGCAAACCTGACACGAGGTGTTCATCACTAGATATCAATGGCTAATCTCTGCCACAATGCAATTAGTTTTCAAAGGTTGGTAATAAAGGCACAGAGTTAACCAAGATCTTTCACCAGAAAATATAGGGGACAGTGAGGCAAGCAAGGCAGGCTAATTCATTTCTGTTTCCATGGCACAGGCCAGACAGAAAGTAATACGCACAAGTCATGGTACTTCAAAAGGACAAACATTTGACACAGTAGGGACCCCAAAGGACATGGCTGACTTGGCTCTGCTGTCAACAACAGGCCGAAGCAGAAGGGTAGAGGACATAGTTAGCACTGCCCCAAGTTATATACCTTCCACTGTGAAGCGAAAAAGTACAGTGATACCTGAAGCCTTCCTCTACGTTCACAGAGCATGAACAACACTTCCACCATGGATCCAGGCTAACTCACCACTGCTGTCAAACCATAGTCCTGTCATATTGTGGCCACCAGGGAACTGACTAGGCCATCACTAATCCTAACTGATAAACTGAGGGTCTTCAAAGTTAACTCATAACGGTGCCAAGTCAGAAAGGCGGATACGTGACCATCATGAAACTGAGTATGTCAAGTGTAGTCCCAAATAATAATCACTGATCAATGTTCCAACATATGGACATGGCCATTTCAACAATGCAAGTCATATACGTTTGGTGCTGTATGGCCACCAACCGCTCGTCAGAGAATGAAGATACAAAGGTGGCCTTTTACAGCCATCATAGGGCAGGATGACTGGACCCTTCCCATATATCGTTGCTCTTGTAGACTGTGGTCGAAAGGGACAGTGTACCGCATTACTGCCTCAAGAAATAAACCTAGCTCTCTGTAGACAGCAATTTACATGGCAAGTTTAATACCAGGGTTAAGAATTAGACCTGGAACAGTAAGGTTCACTGTAGGACAGTATTATTACAACTGTGTCCCATGCCAGAGGCCTTATCCTGCTGCAATTGGGCCATGTGACTCACAAAGGTAATACAATGTTTCCGTAGAACATATGAGCCATAACCCTTAGAGTTTTTATAATATTGTTCTTTTTAAATAAAAGAGAGAAAAAGGAAAGTCAATATAAAATTTTCTCCCAAAATAGATGAATTGTATAGTATTTTTAAATGTTGGTTTTAAATTACATATCACGTTTTAGAGTGCAGGGTTGCCCAATAAAGTATTTGACGCTATTGTTACTTCATTTTAAACTATTTATTCTATTGTTAAGATTGTATAAATTGTATAGTTTGTATAAATTATGCTGTGGAATGTTTTAACTGCAATCGGTTTTATCATTGTTTAAAGACCAAGGTTTAAATAAAGATTATCTTGACTGACTGACTCACAAATGCTCGAATGTGACATACCTGGCACAGCAAGGTTGTATGCTTCATAAAGTGTTAATTAGCAGCAAAAAAATCACATAGCTAGTTTTCCTCAGAGCAGCATTTAACACACTGTGATTTATATAAATAGTTGCACAAATTCAAATTTAGGCTGTACACATCTTTAGAGGCTGCAACATGACTTCCCCAGGGCCGGCTCTAGGCTCATGGTGGCCCTGGGCAAGGAGCATAGGTAGGGGGCCCGGAAGAGGGGGTCCGGGCGGGGCGGAGCGCGCAGGCCAGTAAAGAGGGGAGGGGGTCAGGGTGTTTAGAAGTGGAACAGAGCCGGAGGCCGCCAAATCCCTGCCAGGGGCCACCACGCAAATATGTATCCATCCTCAGAGGATTAATATATTAAGGCTATGTATTGGCGTGGTGGCCCCTGGGGTTTGGTGGCCCTGTGCAGGTGCACAGCTTGCACATGCCTAGAGCCGGCCCTGACTTCCCTCTCGAACCCATTAGATGGAGAGTAGTCCGGCCATCTGTAGGACTCCAGTTGTGGTGAGGGTGACTTATGACATCGCGCCCTAAAACGTGCAAGGCACAAGAAGGTGTTTCATTTAGGAACATAAAATTCCCTGTGGTGTTTCATCAGACACATGAACGCAGCAACGAAAGAAAACCACAACGGACACAAAGTTCACACGTTTGGTTAATTGTACCTTGGCACCTTGCTAAATTGCTGTTGTATGCTTGTTGACGGTATGCAACATAGCAGGAAATTGGACCCCTATTGCTGTGCCTAGAATTAGCTTCACTCTCAGTTGCATCTTGCCAAAAATCATAAAAAAGCACTATTTTACGTGAAGGCATGATTCTTTTCAGGCTTAATAATGCCAATACTTTAAGTCTTGAAAGCCCCTCCCTATTACCGTACTTTAGCCCTTTTCTCATTCACTGGTCAAATAATAGTGCATATTGTAACACAATTCTGGTAATTTCAGACAGTGATGCTGGAACAATTTTCAGGTTGGTGGTGCTACACTCAATAGTCAGAGAGCACCTAGCTAGGCAGTTCGGGATGGGAAGTTTCAATTGGAGCACGACCAAGCTTGAAGCTTGATTTGCATTCCAACCCAATAAGAATGGGTTGGAATGCTAACTCAAGTGACAGCAAGTGGTTAGACTTATTGCAAGATTTCCCCCATCACCTTTTATATTAGATCCTTGTTACATCACAGAAGTCACAGGTGTTGTGAAAAATCCAAGCATCAAACTAAGAACATGTATACCAAATGATCCATACACATTAAGCAGGAGAGTGGGGGCATATTATCAACAAATAGCGATAATTATCGCTAAGTAGGGTTAGCGGCAATTTTTTTATCGCCTCGCATCACTGGATTTTATCGCTGAGATAATGTGCTATTAGCAACGTTTATCTCAAAACCGATAACATTTCCAGTGACAGCGGCGAAATCCGTGAATATCGCGGAGAATACAGCGATATTCACGCATTATCGCTAACAGGGTCTTAGCCATTATATCCACCTCCCATTGGATATAATGGCTAAGAACTGGTCTGAGCAGGTGTTAGTGTTTGGAGATATTCGCGCTTAGCGCAAATATTTCCATCGCTACGCCTGTGTTGGTAATAGGCAGTAGCGATGTTAGCGACTGCTTTCAGTCGCTAACAGGTTGGGTACGCCCACTTTGCATGTCACTAGCGATAAATATGGCTGACATGCAAAGCGGACCGCAAACCGCTCGCTATCGCCACTTAGCGGCCGAAAACGGCCGCTAAAGCGGAGATAATTGCCTATCGCCCCCCTTAATAATATGCCCCCAAGTGCGAGTGTGTTATATAGTCTGTGCTGTATTTCGGAGCTCACTGTTGCAGGTATATTACTGAACCACGTATGGTAGCATATCGTCATTTACTGACAGCACATTTTTCATTGAAACAGGCATACAATTCGCACTGACATACCGTTGTGCTGCTAAAGATATAGCATACAAATACTAATAATGTGTGGTAATCGTATCTAAACAAATATCATGTACATATCACCATTTAAAGTATTATGATTTTTTTTACTCTGTTTCATCTTTGTTTCCCTCGCACTGCAGAATTACAAAAAAGTGCTTCATTTGCGCTTTCCTAGCTGCTTGTATATTTTGAAATATTTGTAAAATTCCTTTAGAGGTATTTAAATGCTGTTGTGTGTTAGAAAATAAACTGACATCATACAGTCCTTCCTTTCACATTCCCTGTACCCATCAAGATTGTTGATACTTCAATTTACAAATTCCTCTAACTTAAAATTAAACATCAAGCTCCAAGTTAAAAGATAAAGCAACACTTTGTCAGAAGTAATAGCCAGACACATGACCTCTGTCTTTGAACACACAGCAAATGTGAACAGATAGAAACAACATTTAAAGGCATCTTTATTGGTCATTCACCTTCTGAACTCCAGAATGATTATTTTGGAGGTGCTGCATCACTTGCCTCTCCTCCCAACGCCCCCCCCCCCCCCAGCACTCCAGCTTCCAGCACCTGTGTTTAGCAAGATGACGCCACATACTGCTGCACTGTTGTGTGTGCTGGTTACACTAAGAAATACAGCCATGGCTATGTGAAAATGAATCAGGACCGTCAGGATTACTGCCTTAATCACGGTGTGCATAAAAACAGATTCTTTTTAAAGCGATAACTATGTATTCTTCACAAACGTTTACTGTGCATAAAGTACCCAATCTTAACCCTCCAAATCAGAGAGTTGGTGGTAATTATGTATTAAACACTTACCTTGAAATGTCTCTACTCTTCACTTAACCTCTTGTACCTCGCCCCTCTCTGTTGACTTCTCTTGCTGCCTATCTCGCTACCTATGTACCTGCCTCTTAACTGTCACACTTAACATTATCTACCTCACCTCTCTCTCAATAACACCTTTCACTTCCCGACCGATTTCTACCTCTCCACTCTCCTACCACTATGTGATAGCAGAGATAGGAGTTTTTCTCACCCTCTCTGTACCTCCACATTGTAACTCAACCCTCTCTCAGCCCGCACTACTCTTTTTCTGTTCAATCTTCCAGTGTCTGTACCTTAATTAACTTCACTTATCTATCACTCTCTTCTTTTTGTAGCTCACATATCTTTTACTGTGTATCTGCATCTCACCGGTCTCACTCTCAGCTTTCTCTCTACCTCACTGTTCTATATCTAACCTTTCTCTCTACCTAAGTAAGTAATGATCTTTATTTAGATATAAAACAAATATCTTTAAAAGAGAAATTTCCGGTTCATGTTGTTTACAAATATTAAAAACAATACAGACAGTCAAATACGCAGCAGAAATATGCATAATCATCTTCCTTGGTCTCTTAGTTACAAATATTATTAAAACTGGTCTCTTTTGTTTAAAATTGCGATATGCCTGCTGGATCAGGTTTGTCAGTCTTATGCTTAGATCTGTGTTGTTTGGGCTCAAGACCGCAATGATAGCTTGCCTGCAGGACCGAACACCCAGCCGATTCCATTCCCCCCTCAGCTTAAACTTACGTTGGAGATCAAAGGCTGGACAAATGCAAACCACATGCAGTAGTGTTTCTGCTACTTCGCCGCACCCTCTACATATTGTATCCTCCTCCGTACGATGCCAGGCGGGTAGGTTTTGCAAAAATCGCCAGTCGGCCATTCTAATTGCTGTGAAACTACGTTTTAAGTACAATGAATAAGGGCTGGAGAAGTAGGAGGCAGGGGTTAGGCGATTATAAGAATTAATACCTGCCCATGAATGGCTTTGTTTTGTAAACAGTACTTTGTCACTAATGAGTGATAGCGTTCTTACACACTTTTTAATTGCGAGCTTAGACGCTGACTGACTGGGATTAAGGGCCCAGAGGCCGTCTGCTGACGTTTGTTGAATGTAGTCCTTAAAAAGACGGCCAAATGTTCCTTCTGGATTTTTCACACTTATTTCTTGCCAGACTAGGGACTCTAGTGTGCCTGGGTTAGATTGTCTTAGTTTGTGGCAAAGGTTAAGAAATACCCCGATACTGGAGGCATCATAGTTCAGTAACCCCATCTCTAGTCTAATCTGTGGGGGGGAAGCAGAGTATGGCAACTGAAGGACCTTTTTGTAAATTTTGGTCGTGTGCTGATTTAGAACGGTGTTCAGTTTGCCCTTGAATATCCCTATGCCATACGACGGAGTGGGGCCTGTTTTCGCTTTCAAGACTTCCAGAAGGGGTGACAGAGTGGAACCTGACAGATTTTTCAAGAGCTTAGTCAGTGACACCGCGAGTGTTGTTGCTTTGACTGCGATCTCGTCACGCTGCTTTTTGAGGTTGCCCCTAGAGTCTAAATGAACCCCCAGATATTTATACGACTTGCCTGTTGCGAGGCCATTGTTATTAAATGACCATCCGCCACCGACATATCGCTTCTTCCCAAACTGAACTACCTGGGTTTTCTTCATGTTTACTTCTAGTTTGTTCTTAATCATATATTGCAGCAGTGTGTCAAGGAGCCTTTGCAACCCCACCCTTGTGAGGCTGAACAGCACCAGGTCATCGGCATATAAGAGATTTCTTAATGTGTGCCCTCTACCTTTGGCGGGTGGCTGTTAACGTCATCCTGGGTGCTGGATAGGTCGGCCAGGAATAGGTTGAAAAGGAGAGGGGCCAGCAAGCATCTCTGCTTGTTGAAATTTTTCGCGAGAGATGCGTGCCGTTCCCTAACTTTACTCGAACCCAGGTACGTGAGTGCAGTTCAATGATTGCATTCAATAATTTGTCTGGGATTCATTGGCACCCGGTTATGATCTTTTGCCCAATGCCTCAGGTCCTCCAAAAGGAGCCCTGCGTAGTGTTTTGCCTCAATATGAGTCTGGGATTGTTGCTGTTCTCAGTGCATAGTTAAAAAGGTTTGTTAACAATCCGGAGCAAAAGATTATGTCCGATTTAAAAAGTTTTTGTGGGATGCCATTAGGCCCTGGTGCACAGTCTTGTCTGGCCTTTGTCACTGCGATGATGACCCTGTCTTCGGTCACATGATAAGCCTCGTCAGACAGGTGTTGTGGCACAGTAGGAGTGCACCCTGTGGGGCTGAGTCCGGTGCCCATTTCTCCTTGCAATCCGTGTCCTGCGTGTCCTGCGGAGTCTAGTTTGGCTTGTGACTTGAAATGGTCCATAAGGTAATTAACCCATTCTGCTTTTTCAATGTTAGCAGTTCCAAGGCTCGAAGAACTCGAATTTGAGTTGTTGATTAGGGCCCAGAATTTCCTTGAGTTTTTGCTCTTACTCTCCCACACCAGTTTACACCAGAATTGGTTTTCGTGGGTCCGCTTGTCTTCAGTGATCGCCATCCTAAAAGCCTTTTGGGTTCTGTGATATGCTTTTAGGATCTCACTGTTCCCAGGGAATTTAACGAGTAGCCGTAGCGCGTTGTTTCTTGCCTTTTTAAGCAATTTTATTTTTAAAGATACTTCAAACTTACGAGACTGAGTTCGGCTATGCCCCTGCGTTTTAGATGAAAAACTGCTGGTCAGATGGGAGCAGAGCCTCGTCCATGTAACAGTCGATGAGGCGTCAGGGTTGATGCCGCCATTTATAAAATCCATGCTCACTTGTAGAATTTTGGGGCTGATGTCGTCGCTCCACTTCAGTCGCTTTAGATTTTCAGTATATGTTCCTTGACAGGTTAGAAGTGCTGGTTTGTGAAACTCTGGCTTGGTTTTGAGGGAAATGACCTGGGGCCTATGGTCGCTTTCGGTACGTGGGAGGATGCTAAAGGTGTCTAGGTAGTGAAGCAGGTCAGCGTTGCAGATAGTATAGTCTAGATGGGAGTGCTTGCTGCCATTTGACCAAGACCAATTTGGCGGAGTGTCACCTGCGGACCTGCCGTTCATTACCAGGAAGCCTGCACTGTAAAGTCTCGACACACAGAGTTCTCCCAGTTGACTGTGCGCTTGGTTAGGTGGTCTGGTTTGGGTTACGGCCTCTATGATGGTGAAGAGAAGGTGCTCATCGGTTTCTGCTGTTTTTCCCTGAAATAGGTTGGTGTTGAAGTCCCCCGTAGCGATGCAGTCAGAGTTTGGATGCTCAGCCGCAATGTTGCTCATAATTTCTATTAGGCGGGCCAGATGGACTTTTTTGGTACGAGAGTTTGGATTGATGTACACATTTAAAAGAAATAGGGAACGCAGATGTCGCCACCGATTGATTTTTACCCCTAGTACCCAATCTTCTTTAATGGGTAGTTGTTTAATTGTACCTTTTAAATTGGTGGATATATAGGTTGATAGGCCACCTTTTGCGTGGCCGTAGGGGCTGTCCCTAAGAGATGGGTTCCAGAATTCGAAAAATCCACTAATAGGGTGGCCGTCAGTTGCCCAGGTTTCCTGCAGGAATATTGCTGTGTGCTCACGTAACAAAGATGAGGTTTCTTGGTTCTCAATTTTTTGGTGAAGCCCGCTGATATTCCAGGAGCACATTGAGAATGTAGCATATCCTTGGTGTTCATCTATGATGGGAAAAACTACAGGCCGTGTTGGTGCGCCCAGAGGTTTGTTTGTCGTGGGCGGGTGCCCTGCCACTGGGATTCATTCTGTGCCTATAGATGACAAGATGCCTGGAAGCCACCACCAGCCCTGACTAGGATCGACCTCGTGGGCCTCTGTTTGCAGAGTTTTACAATGAACTAGTGGCCCTAATGCATTTTTTTAAATCGAATATGGTCTAACTTTTGCGACCTGTCTAGTGCTGGCGCCTAGCTGGAGCAGTGGCGATTGAGGAAGCAAGGTGGTGGTGTAGCCAGGGATGGAGTATGGATAGACTCTGAGGCCCCAATTTCACAAGGTGGACTTGTGTTCCAGGAAGGCTCCCACCCATCTGGCCAGCTTAAATGACACCAAGGTTGCTTCCGACAGTTGAGTGCCTCTGGGGGGGAGGAACTTTATGGATTCAATGTCCTCCGAGGTCATCCCTTCAAGCCCCAGGATGCCTACCACTAATTTTATTATGTTTGATCTATTAAGAATATCTTGGCGGCCCTTTGATTTGTATTCCAGGGCCAATAGGAGCTGATAGTGTGGCATATCGTTTTTTGTCGCGTGCTCAGACGTGTTTGCTTCATTGGGCGGCTGCCCTACATCTGTTTCATGCTTCTGGTCGGTCTGCCGATAGGAGGTCTTCCATGATTGTTGAGCGGGGGTAGGCTGCTTCACATGATCGTTGTGAATAGTTTTTTTGTAGGTCATTCATGATGTGACGATGTCCACTCCAGAGAGGGTTGGGGCCGGCACTAGATTGTTTTTTTCTTGTTTCATCATCGGCCACATTGGCTTAGCCACGTTGGTTTCGTTGATTTTCAACCTTAAGATTTCTGTGGCTATACTAGGCTCGTCTGTTGCTATCTCCAAAGCTGGTTTGCATGGTGCGGGGGCACTCATCGCGATCTGTTCAGTGGAGGACCCAGTCATTTCTTCTTGAGGATTCGTCGGGGGTGACGAGGCATCCGTCTCACTTGGGGTCCTGTTGTTTGCCGTTTTCTCAAAAATAGGGAAAAACTGCCGATGGGCAGTATGGGTGGGGGCCCTGGTTTTATTTCTTAGGCGTTTGCGCTCTCTCTTGCTGCGCGGTGGTGGGGGAACTGATACTTCTTCCCGTGTGGACCCATTCAAAGAACCTGGACTGTCCTTCGGCCCTGTGGCTAATTGATCCGGGTTGATTGTGTGCCCGTGCGAAGCCCCACCATTTTCGATCGTTGGTTTGGCACTTGTTCGTAAGGTTTCTGAATGCCCGCTATTCACCTGCCCATTGTGTTGGGTTGTGCATGGGGCTGTTCCATCCGGTAACTCTGTTTCTTCATTTATGGTGGGCCAAGAGTTTGCAGGGTATTGGAGCGGGGCAGGCTGATTTTGATGTTGCTGACTGGAGTTTGTGGGTGGATTGCCTCCCTTCATGCACTTAACTTCCTTTATGATGCTAGATAGAAGCTCTGGGAGCGAAGAAAGAGAGTCGATTATTGGGGAGCAACAACAAACTGATTGAACGAGCTTTGTGGATGCTTGCGCCCCTAATATTAACTTATTTAATTTATCAAGTTTGTTGTCGATCCCGGACGTAAAAAGTGCTAGAGTGTTTAAAAGGTCAACCTGGACCTCCAATTTTTCCGAATGATAATTTAGAGCAGTGACTGTGTGTTTGAAAGTCTGAAGAAGTTGAGGCCAGACACTGCTTACTACATATTCTTCTTTATGAGGGTTTTTATTAAGCGCTGAGTTTGGTGTTGAATTGGGAGAATTTTTGGTGTCTTTGAAAAAGATTGATAAATCTGCTAAAAGCTGCTCACTTGGGTCAGGCGTTTTTAACTGTTTTTGTGGTGATAACATAATGGCTCCAGGAGAGGGAAATGAAATATGATCAGAAAGTTGTGCAGCTGTCTGCTCCATTGGGCTTGTTGTGTTTTGAGGTGAGACCGGCAATTGAATATTATTTATACGAACATTGGTGCTCTGGCCGTGGATTTGCGCGTAGGTTAATTGGCTAGGAAAAATCTTTGAGGGAGTCATTGGAATCACCAAATTTTGGTTGGTAAGTGATTGTTGGAGTTCCAATGGCTGTGTGGGGTCGAGGCGTGGGCTTAAAACTGACTGTGGGCCCGCCAGCTGGGGTCCCAAATGGCCTAATACTTCTATGTCCACCGCGGGAGGCTTAGGCGGCTCACCCAGTGGTGGCCGGGCTTGATGATTGAGGAAGCAAGGTGGTGGTGTAGCCAGGGATGGAGTATGGATAGACTCTGAGGCCCCAATTTCACAAGGTGGACTTGTGTTCCAGGAAGGCTCCCACCCATCTGGCCAGCTTAAATGACACCAAGGTTGCTTCCGACAGTTGAGTGCCTCTGGGGGGGAGGAACTTTATGGATTCAATGTCCTCCGAGGTCATCCCTTCAAGCCCCAGGATGCCTACCACTAATTTTATTATGTTTGATCTATTAAGAATATCTTGGCGGCCCTTTGATTTGTATTCCAGGGCCAATAGGAGCTGATAGTGTGGCATATCGTTTTTTGTCGCGTGCTCAGACGTGTTTGCTTCATTGGGCGGCTGCCCTACATCTGTTTCATGCTTCTGGTCGGTCTGCCGATAGGAGGTCTTCCATGATTGTTGAGCGGGGGTAGGCTGCTTCACATGATCGTTGTGAATAGTTTTTTTGTAGGTCATTCTTGATGTGACGATGTCCACTCCAGAGAGGGTTGGGGCCGGCACTAGATTGTTTTTTTCTTGTTTCGTCATCGGCCACATTGGCTTAGCCTCGTTGGTTTCGTTGATTTTCAACCTTAAGATTTCTGTGGCTATACTAGGCTCGTCTGTTGCTATCTCCAAAGCTGGTTTGCATGGTGCGGGGGCACTCATCGCGATCTGTTCAGTGGAGGACCCAGTCATTTCTTCTTGAGGATTCGTCGGGGGTGACGAGGCATCCGTCTCACTTGGGGTCCTGTTGTTTGCCGTTTTCTCAAAAATAGGGAAAAACTGCCGATGGGCAGTATGGGTGGGGGCCCTGGCTTTATTTCTTAGGCGTTTGCGCTCTCTCTTGCTGCGCGGTGGTGGGGGAACTGATACTTCTTCCCGTGTGGACCCATTCAAAGAACCTGGACTGTCCTTCAGCCCTGTGGCTAATTGATCCGGGTTGATTGTGTGCCCGTGCGAAGCCCCACCATTTTCGATCGTTGGTTTGGCACTTGTTGGTAAGGTTTCTGAATGCCCGCTATTCACCTGCCCATTGTGTTGGGTTGTGCATGGGGCTGTTCCATCCGGTAACTCTGTTTCTTCATTTATGGTGGGCCAAGAGTTTGCAGGGTATTGGAGCGGGGCAGGCTGATTTTGATGTTGCTGACTGGAGTTTGTGGGTGGATTGCCTCCCTTCATGCACTTAACTTCCTTTATGATGCTAGATAGAAGCTCTGGGAGCGAAGAAAGAGAGTCGATTATTGGGGAGCAACAACAAACTGATTGAACGAGCTTTGTGGATGCTTTCGCCCCTAATATTAAGTTATTTAATTTATCAAGTTTGTTGTCGATCCCGGACGTAAAAAGTGCTAGAGTGTTTAAAAGGTCAACCTGGACCTCCAATTTTTCCGAATGATAATTTAGAGCAGTGACTGTGTGTTTGAAAGTCTGTAGAAGTTGAGGCCAGACACTGCTTACTACATATTCTTCTTTATGAGGGTTTTTATTAAGCGCTGAGTTTGGTGTTGAATTGGGAGAATTTTTGGTGTCTTTGAAAAAGATTGATAAGTCTGCTAAAAGCTGCTCACTTGGGTCAGGCGTTTTTAACTGTTTTTGTGGTGATAACATAATGGCTCCAGGAGAGGGAAATGAAATATGATCAGAAAGTTGTGCAGCTGTCTGCTCCATTGGGCTTGTTGTGTTTTGAGGTGAGACCGGCAATTGAATATTATTTATACGAACATTGGTGCTCTGGCCGTGGATTTGCGCGTAGGTTAATTGGCTAGGAAAAATCTTTGAGGGAGTCATTGGCAACACCAAATTTTGGTTGGTAAGTGATTGTTGGAGTTCCAATGGCTGTGTGGGGTCGAGGCGTGGGCTTAAAACTGACTGTGGGCCCGCCAGCTGGGGTCCCAAATGGCCTAATACTTCTATGTCCACCGCGGGAGGCTTAGGCGGCTCACCCAGTGGTGGCCGGGCTTGATGATTTATGATAAGATTCTGGTTGAGCGTTACGTCTCCCCCGTTATCCCTGGGCTGAAAGCTGGGTGAAGATCCAAAGATATATACTCCAGAGGGTTGGTCCAACTTTTTAATTTCAAAGGACCAAGGTTGGAAAGAAGACGAGTGCTGGGAGGATGCACTTAGTTCAGCTGGTTCGGACGGGGCTCCAGGCCTCCTTCCCTCCGAAGGTTGGAACTGCCGCTGAAGAGATGAGATGAGATGCTGGTTGTTGGGACTTTTTTGAAATAATTCAGCAGACTCGAGGATTTTAAGACTTTTGACGTGTCCGTGATACTGTCTTTGTGTAGGTCTATACCATCGGTCGATGGTGGTTTTGCCGCTTTTTTGCCGCTTTTGCTGTTTCTTGCGGGGTTCTGGGTGTTTTTTGACTGTCCGGGTGGGGCTCCTCTGCCAGAACATGCTGTTTGGGTCTTCTCCGTTTAGGGACCACTGTGGCCTTCCTTACTTTTCCTGATCTCATAGTTCCTGGTTAAAGGGAGTGGCTGGTGCTGCGCAAATTCCAAATTTCGAATTTCCGAGTTCCAGATGCGGGGCACGGAGCACTGCCAAGGGGATAGAGATTTAGTTTTAGATTGTCCTATCCCCAGCAGACTGATTACCAAGGTAGTAGGTGAACTCGCTCCCCTTGGCGAGCTGGAGGGGTTCAGCAGTGTGATGTAGCTTTTCCCCCACCCGCACCACTGTGGGTGCCAATGCTGGTGGTAGGTCTTAAGGCACCCCCCGCTCGACTATACCCACCCTTCCAAGCGCTGACCTGCAGCGGCCCTCACTCACCGCCCCCTCACGCCCTATCTGGAGCCAGCCAACGACCGCACAATTGAGTAGCACGACCAGGCTGACTCACAGGATGGGCAGAGGGGGCAGCGGAGCTGGCCACCGCTGGACTGGGCTGAGCAGGGCACAGGGTAAGAAGGCAGGGGGAGCAGCCCCAGAGCTGGAGGCGACGGCCCGACAGCTAGACTGGCTGGCGAGCAAGGGCCACAGAGAGAGCGCGGCGTGTGAACCGGTGGGAGCCGGCCTGAGCCAGGGGGCAACCAGAGCAACCAGAGCAAGAGAGCCAGAGAATGATGAGAGACAAGAAAGCAGCACTTGGGCAGCACTGGGGTTAGCCGGTGAGGCTAGGATGGAGCAGGCGACTCGCGGTAGTGTGCTGCTGTGAGCTGCTGTAAGGGGGGGTTAATTAGGGCGAGAGCGTTCCGCGGCACAACAAAAAAAGGAGGCTGCAGGCCTCTCAACCCACAGTCCACACCCCAGCACAGGCTTGGCTCAAGCGCGTTGCGCGATGCTTAGCGGCCGTCGGCCGACTTACCGATCTGCGCCTGCTTTATCTCCGTTTTCCTCCACACCTCCTCCGACCATCAACGGGGCAGCCTCTCGGGCCTTGCGACCTTAGATATCGCAACCCCCGCGGGCCCCCGGCTCTCTGCCCTCCGTCTGTGCACACCTCCGGCTCCTCGGCTCCCTCCTCGGCTCCCAGCTCCCAAGCAGCCCACACCTGCGCGCCCATCGCTGTCCTGCCTCGCCACGCCTACCTGCTGCTGACACGCCTATGCTTCCGATAGTGGGGCAACGGGCAGGCGGCCAGGCGACGGGGAATCAGTCAATCAGTCCGGCCCTCTCTACCTCATTCTCTACTTCTCATCACTCCCAACGTAAACTATTTAATCATGCTATCTATCTCTCTCTACCTAACTTCACCTACCTAACTTTACCTATTTGTTTGGTAATTCACCTCTCTACTTGTTTCTCTTTTTAACATTGTTCCCGCTAACTAACTTCTCTCATTACCTAACTTCTTTCTCCCTACTTCTGTTTCTCCAATTCTACCTCTTTTTCTTTATCTGTTATTTTGTACTTCCCTTTCATCTATGTACTTTGGTCCCTGTTCAACTCAACTTCCCTATCTCACCTATCTACCTCCACCTCGCCTTCACTATCTCTAAATATTTCAACATCTCCTCTGTTTCTGTACCTCACCTTGGTTTACCTATTTCACCTTTTTATAAATAGCTACACCAAATCTCTCCCATCTACCTTATACTCCTCTTTCTCTACCTTTCTCTCTTATTTCCATTCTATCTCTCCTCCTCCTTCAACTCATGTAGATTTTGGGTCTCTGGATGCCGATATCTCCTTTTCCTAAATCTTTCACGCTGTCTCCAAATTGCGTCATGGTAAAGCCCCTGGCCCTGATGGGTTTACTATTGAGTTTTACAGTCATTTCGCTTCTTTTCTCTTACCAAAACTCTTACTTCTATTTCAAACTTTTCAGAGCTCTGGTCTATCACTGAAGTTCATTTCAAACAAATGAGGAACCATTTTTGCTGTCTTTTACTCACTGTACATAATTATCATCAGTCACTGGTGTTGCTACCGTGTTGTTCACTCACTTGCACTGAGAAACCAAGTACAATTTGGGTTTTCTTGAATGTATTACATTGCCTTTTGCAGTGCTGCAATAACTGCAAAATTATCTCTTTTTTACTGGTTGTTCCCCTTTTTATATCTGTAATAAATATGATGCTGTGTGCACTTATATGAAATACCAAAAGAGACTCCTTATCTCCTTTTGATAATATTTTATACATATCTTCTCTAAGTGTCTCTAAGTTAGACCAGTTGGGATACTATATGTTAATTGCATACTCTCTACCCCAATCCCAACGTGGTTGAAGGGTTTACTCCTGTTGCTTTCACAATCAGGTATACTGTGGCGCAGGAGTTTACAAAGTGACGCCTCTCCCTAGATGCGTCACTTTGTAAATATGGCGCAACATGGCGCATTTGTTACACCAATGGTGTGTCACAAAAAGGGACGCACCAGCAGCGTAAAAGTGATGCAAGGCCTCATAAATAAGGCCCTTAGTATGTAACTGCCCATGTTCTTTTTGCGTTGAGGATTTTCTTTACTTCATGTTCCCTGTGTTCTTCCACAAAAAATGGCGATGCTCTTTTTCCAGTTTTAGGATGTCATGGTAATATATCAACAAGGAAACGCAAAACACAGACTGTAGTGGGAGAGTCCAGTATTGTAGCTACAGGACTGATCTTTTTTATGAAGGTAACGAGGCCTATATATATTAGGCTGGAATTTCTTATGCCGTTTTTTCAAATTCCTTGTAGCTAACTAAATACAAGACCTAGGGTTGATGTGGTGTTTTTACTATGTTTACCACTTGCCATTTATATGTGTCTTTATCCACCTGGAGGTGAAGTTGAGTGGCATTTAAATCTTTATGTAGATTCTAATTTAATAGGTAGACTGTACCCACACTGATGGTACTCAATCAATACCTGGAAGCACCTCTCGTGGTTTCATTCCTAGGAAGTAATCCTGTGAGACAGAAAAATGGTGAGTCCCCAGTAGCAGAGTGAGGACCATACCCAAAGGCGGCCATCACATTGTTTTTTGCCGAATGTCTCCTGTTATTTCAAAAGAAGCTGTGTTGACACAGAATCGTTCTTTAAATTGGCTTGCCAACAGAGGTAGTGCCACCAATGCCTGGCATATTGACAGCCAAGCTATCAAAAAGTAAATAACAATCTCAGGAACTCCCGAATTAGAACTTCCCATCACCAGGATGTTTTCGAAGGTGGAACTGGCTGAGACACCACCATCAGAAAATAAGAATGTGTTCCATCTCTGAGGCAGGGAAATTTATGCTGTTTGGTAACATGCTGCTTTTCATCACATTTTTCCATCATCCATATGCAATAGAAGTGACATCACTTGATTTCCCAACATCCATTTGTACAGAAACTGACATCAATCCTCCTACTTCCTAGAACTACTTATTTCAATTCAAGTCAGATATGTAATGTGCATGGCTGCCCCAGCAAGGTTTCTCAGCACTAGGAGAGAGAAAAGGAGCAGGATTATTCATCTAGAAGAGCCTGGTCTTAAGCATCTTCCTAAACATCTGGTAGGAGTTACAGAGGTGAAGAGTGAAAGGCAGGGACTTCCATAACATAGACCCCAGAAACTAGAAGAACCGCACTCCCTGTCTTGCCAGTCTAACTTTTGAAATTGTAGAGGGATTGAAATCGCTCAAAAGAAGCTCCTGTTTGGGGATGTATGGATGGATAAGGGACCGAATACATGCAGACACACCCTGGTGCATGGTTTTATATACATTCAATACTGATTTATATTTTATGCGTTTTACTATTGGAAGCCAATACAAGCAGCGAAGATATTGAAAGACTGAGGCACTGCCTGGAATATGGGAAAGTAAGCAGGCAGCAGCAACAATTTACAGCTGCTTTATTCAGGAATTTTTAACACCCAGATATAGCACATTGCCATTGTCCAATCTAGCAATGACAATGCCTGCTCAGTAGTTGTTTGGGTCTCAGTGATAAAAGCCATTGTATCTTTCTTAGGCATCTTAGCAGGCTAAAACAGCATGCAGCTACCTTATTGATTGGCTGATCAATAATAAGTGCATCGTCCAACCAGAAACCCAGATCCTTAATCGAATTCCTAGGGGCCAAACAAGTTCCTTTGGCCAACAATGAGGGCCTCACAACTAGGGCTGGTTACCCAGCACCAACACTTACGTCTTACTTCTGTTTAATTTCAGACGGTTAAGCCACAGCCAATTTGCCACATTCTTGAGACAGTGGGCCATGTTGGATGTACTTGTTGTATTGTGTATTATATATTTCATATCAACATGTCTTTAGTTTGTCCTGTTAGGAAACCCTTAGCTAAGAATAACAGAATTGGAATGATACGATTGTTGTGGAATGTAGTGACAGTGCATCTTGTAACCAGCTGGGATCTTACTGGTTGATGGATGCTGCTGCCCCTGCTTCTGGGGTATTTATACTACAATAAATCTTTATGAAACCACTTGGGATTCTGGATTCTACTACAGAACGGTTGTCTGACGATGAGAAAGTTATGAAAATCTGAGTGTAATCCGCACAGGAGTAAAGAGACAGTCCATAATTTTTGACTATATCTGCCAGTGGGCGTAGATATAAGTTAAACAACGTCACACTGAGCGATGAGCCTTGAGGGACTCTGTAAGGTAACATGTGCACAAAGAATTCATATGATTTAGACATAACGTGAAATTAATGCTCTTCTGAGAATGATTGAAACCAGGAGAAAGGAGTCTCTAATAGGGGCTGCTGGCACATTGAAGCTCGCCAAAGGCAAGCTCACCAGTGCCTGGCCAAATCTGGACCATACCTAGTGCCTCCCACCCCCGTGACCCTCTGCAGCTCAATCCTGGACACCACTACACAAACTGCTGGCTCACTGCACCACACAACACCAAAAAAGTATTCTCATGCACTTTGTGCAAGTTTTAAAGCAATTTCCCACACCCAAAACTCACTACAGCGGCACCAACGGTGCCAACCACGCCACTCTCTCACACCCACACAATGCAAAACCACCCACACAACACTCTGCACTTACATACATGCTTCTCAATACCCACTCACTCTAAAACACACCACAGATATCTAGGATCTGCTACATAACAACACCTTGGATCTACTTATCCTCACAGAAACCTGGCTGAACCCCTGATTGGAACCTGTCTGACACTGCCATCTCCTCTCCTCTCCGGCTACAAGATTGCCAGGAAAGACAGAATTCACCAACCCAGAGGAAGAATTGGTATCATCCATAGGAACGCCATCATCTGCATCACCTCCATGGATACATCATCTTCCAGCATGGAACACCTGTAGTTCAATCCCCACTTCACAGCCAACTAAGCAGCACTCTCATCTACAGCCCACAGGGACTGCGGACCAACTTCAATGACACCATCATGGACTTAGTTGCACCTGGAGCCCTCAACGCTACCAATTTCATTCTTCTCAGATATCTGAACGCCCGCCTGAAACATCATCCAACTCAAAAGCACTCAATGAAGAGCCTGGAAGCCTGGGCCTTATCAAACAAGTAAAGTAACCTACCCATGTCGCTGGACATATCCTGGACCCTATTTTCACCACCTTTGACAACATGCAAGTAGACAAGCCCACACCAGTGCCCTGGATAGACAACATTCTCATCAAGTTTAGCAGCCCCATCCCGTTCCAATGCACACGCGCTACCACCAGACAGCTCACCATAACTGGAACGGCATTACTGGCAAGGACTGAAACACCGCTCTCACTAGAGAGCTGACCCTGTGTCACTCTCCCAGGCTATACACTAGGATGGGTGTAAGCAAAATGGAATGACTTTGCAGCAGGAAAATGAATAAAGGTCAGACTGAAAGACCCTCTATGCAAGTACTTATAGTGTTTTTATTTGCAAAATAGGTATTGGATAAACACCAGACATAATGACATAGAATGGTGAGCCACAGATGACAGATATAGAGAAGTTGAGTACACAGTCTACCAGCATTAAGCCCTTCTCTTGCATGAAACCATATTAACAAAACCGACCCATCACAGAATTGCAAGCTTTCAAAGAGATGCCAGATATGGGTAGGGCCACCAAAAACACTGCAGGTGTTACCTGCAATGTATTAGTGTTTTCCTGCAGCAGTTTTCTTCACCTAACAATACCCCTAGGCATCCCTGATCCGGACGGGCAAGCCACACTTCATGCAGCAGTTGCCTCTTTAAGACTGTCTCTTCACCTGTAATTTGGCCCTTGCTTCTTTTGCCTCCCCTTCCAAAGGAACATATCCATATGGTAGCAAGTGAAAGGACCCAGGGACTAAGAATTACAGAGATACTGTACCAATGGTTTGCCGTTTACAGGGCTCTCAAGGGCAAAATGAATGCTGCCTCATGGGGCTAGCTTTAGGCAAGAGTAGTTTTCATATGCTGTGGAGAAAATAACAAAATAATAATGAACCCAGGATGCCTCGCTCTAGTTTTAGATTAACAAATACACTGTTCAAGTTCAAGTTCCAAAATTTGTATAGCGCCCTACTCACCCAGAGGGTCTCAAGGCGCTTGGGGGAGGGAGGTGTTTTACTTATCGAATATCCAAGTTTTTAGTTGCTTTCTGAAGGAGAGGTGGTTTTGTGTAAGGCGGAGGTGGGTGGGGAGAGAATTCCATGTTTTGGCAGCTAAGTAGGAGAAGGATCTTCCACCCATGGTGGATCTGTGGATGCGCGGAATTGCGGCGAGGACTTGATTGGACGATCGTAGTTGTCGGGAGGGGGTGTAGAAGGATAGACGTGTGTTGAGGCATTCGGGTCCTAGGTCGTAGAGGGCTTTGTGTGCGTGGGTGAGGAGGCGCAATGTTATTCTCTTGTTGACAGGGAGCCAATGGAGGTCTTTCAGGTGGCCGGAAATGTGAGCTTGCCGGGGGATGTCCAATATGAGTCTGGCTGAGGCGTTTTGGATGCGTTGGAGTTTTTTCTGTAGTTTGGCTGTGGTTCCGGAGTAAAGGGTGTTACCGTAATCCAGTCGGCTTGTGACCAGTGCGTGGGTTACCGTTTTTCTTGTTTCGGTGGGCATCCAACGGAAGATTTTTTTGAGCATTCGTAGGATGTTGAAGCAAGATGAAGATACGGCGTTGACTTGTCTGGTCATCAAGAGGGAGGAGTCCAGGATGAAGCCCAGGTTACGAGCGTAGTCTGTAGGTATGGGTGCGGTTCCGAGGGCCGGTGGCCACCATGAGTCGTCCCAGGCAGAGGAGGATGACCCTAAGATGAGGACTTCTGTTTTGTCCGAGTTTAGTTTTAAACGACTGTTCTTCATCCACTCGGCTACTTCTTTCATTCTTTCGTGTAAGTTGGTTTTGGCGGTGTGAGGTTCCGTGACAATTGTAAGTGGTGTTTTTGACTCGCACGAATATGGTCGAGTCTGGTATCTATGAACCGCAAATGATGAGTTTAGTGGGTGTACGCGTTTTCGCTGTGCTAGCCTAAACCGTTCGTTTGTTTCGTGGGTTTCTTCATCTGAACCCACGGGTTCCATCTTAGATACGGCATCCATTTTGTTTCTTGCCCTCAAGTAGCCAGCGAACGGACGCTGTCCGCTTCGCGACCCTGGGATTCCCAAACTCTTGCGGAAGACACGTGTTCCTTTGAGGGTGTCTTTATGATGAGGGGGATGACACTGTAAGGCAGATGGCCCCTCTCGAGGCTCGTCTTGCCGTGCCGGACTATTGTCTTAGTTGTGCATTACATTAGGCGCGTCCTTTGATCCCTGCAACTCGTGTTTCCTGATACCACCCCTTTTACACCCTTTTCGATCTGTTACTGTCCTCGTCTTCCTCTGCACCTGTTTCTGTCTCTTCCTTGATTTGTTTACAGCCAAACGGAATGTATTAATGGTGGGAAGATGTACTTTTACAGTTGAGAATCGCCAAATGTTACTGTAATTATGTTCCGGGCTCTGAATACATGAAAGCGACCCCTTATGGTCTTTACGATGGGAACCAGGTTGTAATCTTTTGTGCACCATGTTAACCTATGAGAGAAAACTGTATAAAAGGAGCGATCCACGGATACAATTTGAAGCAGTCTCCTCGAACCTACACGTGTTGTACTTCCTGTGACTTCTGTGTTCCCTGCAGTAAATAAACCTCGAATCTTTGACGTCGAAGCAAGTGTCCCGTGTCTCTGTCATTTGTACGCCGGAACAGGTTACCCACGAAGGTTTTAGGCGTTATCTCTGGCACCGCTGGGTCTTAGAAAAACCCAGTCCTTCAGTTGGCGCCCAACGTTGGGCTGCATCAGTGGTACCGGTCCAAGCCCGACGATCGTGAGGAACTTCGTGTGAAATCTCCGAGGGAAGGTGCACCCCGCTTCATCGATCCTGTTGTCGAAATAAGTGGCCCGACGACTTTTCCCGCGAAGATTCCCGCCTCCTGACGGCTGCGATGGACTGCTGCCCTGACTGTAGACCTGTTTTGGCACCTGGCATAGACCTTGGTACAGCGAGACGATAGACGGGCCTTCCTGGTGACGCCATTGATCTCTGAGTTAAGTATTTGTGGGTCGCTCCCAGAGTCCTTTGTTGTGGGTGCTTAGTTGTTGCATGGTTCCATTGCATTTGTGGTTCTTAGTACTTTGTTCTTTGTTGTGATATTTGACGCCTGCAGTCGCCAAAAACCGAGGGTTTTTGCTCTTTGCAGGGACATTATAATCCCGTAACCCTTGACGTTTGTGAAACTCGGTTAGTGTGCACGATGCCTGGCTGTAGTACTTTGTTCAGTTGCTTTAAGGGTTGTGGTACGGATTCCCGGCTGGAGGACTCGTGTCCGATACCTCCGGTTGGAACTCCAACTTATGAGTTATATAGCCGCCACGGTTTGGGTCCAATCACGTTTAATGAGTGTTGGGTTTGTTACACTAAAAAAGACGGTGTCCTTAGTTGGCCACCTCATGGTAGTTTTGAGGCCCCGATTTTAGATAATCTTGAGGCTAAATTGTTCCAAAGAAAAGCAAGGCCGGCCATGTTTGATTCCTTTCGGTTGTGGCGTAAAGAAGCCAAGCAGAGAGAAATCAAGCAGCTAAAAGGTAATAAGAGAGAAGGTATTGTTACAACGGTAAGAAATGCAGAGCAGTTTCAGCGAGATAAGGAGGAAAAGGAAAAGGAAGTTTTCGATAGATTGCAGCGCATGACCATAGATAAGTGTTACCCCGCCTTACCGACGGATACAAATAAGAAGGAGGAATCAGTAGAGGACCCCTTGTTGTCCTATCTCCTGAAGTCACCACCTCCGTACGCACAGGGTACCGCAGTTCCTGTGGTTCCCCCTGTCCCTGTACCTCCACCTGTTCCCGTTCCTGTGCCCCAACCTGTTCCCGTTCTTCAACCTGTTCCTGCTCCATTACCTGTTCCTGTCCCTACTACTCCCCCGCTTGTACTTCCTCATACTCCTGCTCCCGCTGTCTCTACTGTTCTGGTTACTCCTGCTGTTCCTTCTGTTACTGACACTTCTCTTGTTACCCCGTTGTCTTACCCCATCTGCTCGACGTCGTACCCCTTCTGTCGCTGCTAACTTCTTTAACTCTCTTGGACCCGTTCTCGAGTCAGCTGGTTCTGATGGTCCCCAAAGACGAAGTCAGCTTACCGGTAGTAGGGAACGTGACTCGCTGTATAATATGGCGATGGGTTGGATTAGATATCCCCTTAGGAATCCTCCACGTGTGGTGCTTGATACGTTTTGTCAATTCAACAAACCGACACAAAGGTTCGTGTTTGAGGAAATGTGCAAGCTTCTACGTGATCAAATATCGGCTGATGCATCTGACGATGTATTGACTGCTTTGACTAATCTTCAGCTCCAGTTTGCGAGCGAAATAATGGTGGGTAGCAATGTTCGACGTGCTGTCGAGCAGTTGCTGTCTTTTCGTCCTTCTATAATGCCTCGGGCATTGTTTTTAGAAGACATTGAGGAACCGCCAGCAGCGCCTGGTCAGTATCCCATGCGCGAAGTTCCACCAGTGTGGATGCCAGGTAACGCTGGTGCTGCTCCGCCGATCCTGCCACACTTCCAGAGAGTGTGGATACATCTTCCGTGGAAGCGATCGGAAGTATTGCAGGTGAAGCAATCTTTGCCCGACCCTCGCAAAAATCCTGCAGGATATTATAAAGAGTTATCGCAGCTAGTGGATGCTACGATAATGAATCTTGCTGACATTGATATGTTGTTCGGTAACGTAGTTCCGCAACCGGTTTGGGCGAAAATTCGTCAGGAAAATCATGTAGCAGAATTAGATGGTGATTGGGCTGCTCTTATAGCGGCGGATACACGGCAAGTTGGTGGGGCTAAGCCTGAACAGTTAATTACGGCTTTGCCCCAGAGAATTATTACCCTTATGAAGACGCTTATGCCAGCTATGAAGGTGAATTGGGACAAATTGTCCGCTTGCAAACAAAAGAAGGATGAGAGTGTCTCCGATTTCTTTACGAGATTTGAGGAGGCATTCATTGATCACAGTGGTCAAGATATGGGTACTGAGGGAGGTCAGAGGTTGTTTGTGGACAAGTTTGTCTCAAATTTGTTGCCGGACCTAAGCAATAAATTACGAAATTCAGAAAGTGCGTGGGCTGTTTCCACTTCTGCTCAAATATTGGCCACGGCCCAATATTATGAGAATAGAGAGAAAGAGGAAAATGATTGTGCCGATAAAAAGACGAAAGAACTCAAAACTAAAGTGTTGTTGCAACAGGCGTATCCTCCACGTTCGAATCAGAATGATTCGCAACAGCGGAATCGATCGCAGTCTCAGTCGAATAGGTCGCAATCACGAAATGACTCCTCTTCGCAGAGATCTACGTTGGGGTACAATCAGTGTGCCTATTGTAGAGGAGAGGGTCATTTGAAATTTGATTGTCCAGTTCTGCGTGATCGAAATAATGGTAATTCATCTAGAGGAGGTCGTAGTGGTCCTCAACAGGCATCACGTGGTAGAGGTCGTGGTGCTCCAAATGATCGTTCCAATAATTCTTCTGATTCTAATAATTGTTTCGATCAGCGCGGATCGTCGCAAGGCAGATCTGCGCAGTACAATGTGGACGATTATTACGTCGATCAGGACGCTGACGACGGTAATTACTAGGACAGCCATAGACAAGGAGAGGGAGTAGTATCAGTTCCGGTTGATCAGAGAGGGCCTTACGTCGCAGTTGCCACCTCGGGCGTAGTTGAGCCTTTTCTGTTGGACACTGGTGCAGCGAAAAGTTCCATCATGCAGTCGAAACTCCCTGGCGCACCTTTGTCTGGCTTAACAAATGTTTCCGTTGGATTCTCTGGCGCCCCTGTTAGCAATCCGGTTTCGCGCCCTTTGCCTCTTACAATTGGGCCTCGCGAGCTGAAAGCTCCTTTGATTTTGACTACTGGTTGTGGTGAAAATCTCTTGGGCCTGGATTTGCTGAAACGTCTGTATGCTACTTTGTATTGTTCTCCTGCGGGAGTAAAGCTTACATTGGGTGAGAGAGTTGTCTCACCTATGTACTTATCCATCGACAAGCTTCCACCGGAATTGAGTTCTCTTCCTGCATCTTTGTGGGCGACAGGTCCCAATGACGTGGGTCTACTTGATATCTCTCCTTATGTCGTTCACTTGAAGTCTAATGTGCGATTGCCACGTATTCCCCAGTATCGTATCTCCCTTGATGGTGAGCGAGCGCTGTTAGCAATTATCTACGATTTGATTGAGAAAGATGTTATTGAGGAGACACGGGGAAACGTGTGCAATAGCCCTGTGCTGCCCATCTTGAAACGCACTGATCCATCTAAGCCTCCTGTTTATCGTTTTGTTATCGATTTACGGGAAGTGAATAAAATTGTGATTCCTCAGTTCCCTGTGGTGCCTGACATCACGGCTCTACTGACTCTGATTCCAGCATCGGCGTCCTGGTTCTCAGTGATCGATCTGAAGAATGCTTTCTTTAGCATTCCGATTTCTGAGGAGAGTAGGGACCTTTTCGGTTTCTCTCTTGGTGGCCGCAGCTTTAGGTTTAAACGCGCTCCTCAGGGCTACTGTGAGAGTCCATCGATATACAGTCAAGCCTTGAAAGGCCAACTTGATGCGTTTGTGTTGCCGGCTGGTGCGGCCTTGATCCAATATGTCGACGACTTATTGGTGGCTGCGGACACCCAGGACATTTGCAAAACTGCTACGGTATCGTTGTTGCAGCATCTCTGTGACTTACATCACAAGTTGTCACCTTCTAAATTGCAATATTGTTGCCAAGAAGTAACCTATCTAGGTCACTTATTGTCAAAGGAGGGAAGAAGGTTGACCCCAGAGAGAATTGCAGCGATTGCTCGAATGACTGTGCCAACAACTCAGAGAGATGTGCGTGCCTTTTTAGGTATCACGTCATACTGCAGGCAATGGATTCCAAATTTTTCATTGCTAGCGAAACCATTGGTAGCTCTTACGTGCAAGGATGTTCCAACTCCTTTACCATGGACGGAAGAATGTCAGAAAAGTTTTTCTGAACTACGTGATGCGTTGTGTTCGGCTCCTGTGTTAGGTACCCCTGACTACAGTAAGCCGTTTACACTATACGTTCACGAGAGGGAAGGTTGTGCGTTGAGTGTTTTGATGCAACAATTTGGCGATAAGCAGCGTCCATGTGCATATTTTTCCTCGACCTTGGACCCAGTAGCTAGAGCATTGCCGAGTTGTTTGAGAGCAACAGCGGCAGCTGCGGTGTCCATCCGACAATCTGCAGGATTGGTCATGGATAATATGCTTACGGTGATGGTTCCGCATGCAGTTGACACTCTCTTAAATCGTACAAAAACTCAACACCTGACGAGTGCAAGATTGTCTGGGTATGAGTTGACGTTTTTGGCAAGTCACATTCAAATAAAACGTTGTAATGTCCTGAACCCGGTGACTCTGTTGCCAACCAGTATGGAATCAGACGAAGAAGCACCTCATGACTGCTACTTACGAACCGAGGAGGAAACAAAAGGTCGTGTAGACCTGAAAAATACTCCATTGGAAGATCCTGATGGGACCTTGTATGTGGATGGGTCGTGTTTTAAATTACCGAATGGTGATGTGACGACTGCGTATGCTGTGGTAACATTGAGTACGGTTGTGGAGACTGCGAGATTGAATCAGAACTCTGCACAGGCGGCAGAGCTGATTGCCTTGACAAGAGCGTGTGTTTTGTCGAAAGGGGAGCGGGTGAATGTGTTTACTGACAGCCAGTATGCTTTTGGTGTTGCGCACAGTTTTGGACGATTGTGGAGAGAGAGAGGTTTTATGACGTCGCATGGTACGAAGATCCAGCATGGACAGCTTGTGAATGACCTTTTGGATGCACTTACATTGCCCGAGCAGGTGGCGATTATTAAATGTAGTGCGCACCGTAAGGTGACGGATGATGTTGGTCGTGGCAATGCGTTCGCTGATGAAGTTGCTAAGGAGACTGCCAGGAACCTTACAACTAGAATGTATGTGACGAGTTCGGTAAGGTGGCCTACAGAAACAGGTATGTGTGAAGACACTATCAAGAGTGTGAAAGCTATTCAGAACGAGGCCAGTGAGTCTGAAAAGACGAAGTGGAAAGAGAGTACAGGAAAGCTGGATGCGAATGGTTGTTGGATTGATTTGTCGGAGAATAAGAGGTGGATGTTGCCGGATGCGTATGTGCTAGCTGTTGTGACGATGGCACACGGCTTGGCACATATTAGCGCGAAAGGTATCTGTAAGTTGTTGTCCCCTGTATGGAAGAATGATGGTATCGCTAAGTGTGCTGAGAGATTGGTTAAAAATTGTATGATATGTATGATGTACAATCCTGGTAAGGGAACCCCTACACCCCCTGGCCACTTTGCTCCCCCTTCATGTCCCTTTGAAGTGATTCCGTTAGACTTCATCCATATGGAGCAATGTAATAACCTGAAGTACATTTTAGTAGTGGTTTGCGCATTCTCCCGATGGATCGAAGCCTACCCTCTCAAAGACAACACTGCTCTGTCCACTGCAAAAATCCTACTGAAGGAATACTTTCCTCGGTATGGAATGCCACAGATTGTATGGTCTGATAACGGAAGTGAGTTCGTGGGGAGTGTGATGAAGAGTGTGTGTAAGGGCCTTGGAATTGCACAAAAATTCCACAGCGCCAATCATCCCCAGTCAGCAGGTTTGGTTGAAGGTTATAATGGCACCCTTAAATTAAAGCTAGCAAAGATTCAGGCTACGACTGGTCTCTCGTGGCCTGACGCTTTACCCTTAGCTCTTTTGTCAACTAGGGCAACTGTACACTCCCGAGTAGGGCTCAGTCCCTATGAGATTGTGTTCGGCCGCCCTGCCAATGTTTGGGGGGTTCCTAGACCCAGTGTGTTCTCTGATCTTGAGTATCCAATGTTGATCGATTATCTTCATGATCTGACTGCTAAACTGAGGTTAATTCACCAACAGGTCTTTGAAGCACTGCCGACGCAGACGGAGGGTCCAGGCCACCAGCTCCAGCCCGGAGACTGGGTGGTGACAAGAAATTTTGCCCGGAAGCGCAACCTTGAGCCTCGTTTTACCGGACCCTACCAAGTGCTCCTTGCCACGAGGACTGCTGTTCGTTTGGAAGGACGCAAGAACTGGGTGCATGCCACCCATACCAAAAAGGTACCTATACCTTTACCAGCAGACTCGTGGGTGAGGAAGGGCATCGCCTCGTCTGAAAGCGAAACTGTGCCGACCGTCGTTCCTTTTAGCGACGCTCAGCCTGTCGGAGAAACCTCAGTCCAGCAGAACGACATTGTTGAACATTTGTCATCACAAAACTCACAATCTGAACAATTGATTGATCAACAGAACTCTGTCTCATCATCGGACCAACTGTTTGACGACCAGACACGTCCTGGGAGAAGCCGATATTTCCTTCGATCTAATACCAGAGACTAATAAATATTTTTGCTCTCTCCCCTGACATCTACGTTACCCCATTATCGCTATCCAGTTTTGATCACACTTGCATTATTGTGATTTTGAAATTTTGAGTCTTTTTCTATGTATACGTTTTTGCTTCCACAGCTAAGAGATTTTGTATATATATATATATTGTTGATTAAAAATACCTTACATCCGGGTGGACCATAGGGCCGCGCGGGTACTTCCTTCTGGTTAGTAGGTCTTGACACTAGGTCGAAGACCGTCGGTTCCTAGGAACTCCTGGGGATTGACTACTGCTACACAGAACGAAGTGCGTCAAAAACGTTGCGGATGGTTTTAGAGGATGGCTTTCTCGAAGCTGTCAGAATTGGAAAAGGCTCAGGCTCAAAGATTTGAATTGCGTAAAGTTGCACGAAGAAAATGCTTTATGTTTCAGGTGTTCCTTCTATTTGTAACTGTTTCTTTGTTATTGGTGGGTGGGGTGTATTATACGATACAGTCCTTGTTGCCTACTGCCTCACCTACCCCTTCTTCTGAACCTAAACCTATCTCCACTGTTTCTCCTCATTCTTTTCACATCTTACCACAACACGAGCAGGCTAGACGTGCGGAGTTCATGAACAATTCCTTCGTTCAGCTCCTTCATCAGCATCAGCTGGTGGTGAACACTACCAATTGTTGGGTGTGTGGGTTAATGCCACATACCACCGATAAGGGAATTCCGTACTTGGTCCTTCCTTACAGTTCCCAGGGTTCAGCTCGAGCATTCCAAACAATGTTTCGAAGTGCACTAGATTCTTACCCCAATCGAGAGCCACGTTCTCCACACTTTGGTCCCGGTCCGTACCATAAGTCTTTGGCGATAGAGATTGCTGATTTAGATAGGGATATCTATGAGCCGTCGCTCATCCCAGAGGAAGAGGTGCGAGCTTATAGGGATCTGAGCGAGGTTGAGTATAGCGTGCTTGTGGGCGATAGACAGCTTAAAAGTTCATCTCCAATATGGATCGTACCCCACCTTGGTAATTTCTGTCTGAAAGGCCGTGGCCGAAGCCCGAGTGCTCATCTCGGGGAGAGTGCTTGCTCCGAGACGTATGTTCTACCAATGCTCTCTTCCCCTGTTCTCCTGACTGCCAAGGGTACGTACTTTGTCTGTTACGACCGTGCATATACATGGTTGCCCCTTGACTTCGCGGGCACCTGTTATATTGCAAACTTGTTGCCACCAACCTTTACGGTTGCCGCAGATTACCACAAGACTAGAGTTGTGAGGGGCGTGATTAGCAAAGAGGATACTGCCGGTCAAGAGGCAGGAGACTTTTTCAAGGGTTTCTTTCCGTTTTGGGGACCTATGGTCAATAGTAGGAACCTGAGACAGTTGACTCGAGTGGTGGAATCGACTGCTAATATCACTGCCAGTGCCCTTGGCAATATCACAGCAGAGCTTCAGGCGGATAGGCTTATGACGTTACAAAACCGTATGGTTTTAGACGTTGTCTTAGCAGATCGAGGTGGAGTATGTAAGGTGATCCATTCGAGCTGTTGTATTTTCATTCCAGACAACGCTCCGACTGTCTATCAAGCCATCTCAAAGTTGCATAAGATCTCTGAGTCCATACACGTGGACGTAGGGGATTGGATGCTACTAGGATGGTTTTGGGGCCTAATGTCGACTTGGGGTTGGAAAATTCTGATGATCATTGGGGTTGTTGTAGCATTCCTGTTCACATGTTGTCTTTGTGTGCAGTGTGGTCCTGCCTTATGTGGCCTCTGTGCTACAACGTGTATAAGACGGCCGCCTGTTACCAAGGAAGCATTGATGGATAGAATTATGTTGCAGCAGCATCTGGATGGTCTGATGAATATCGAGATCGATTATGATTCCGACTAGTGCTTGCCTACATGAGGGCAAAAGGAGCGTCTGAGGTTCCGTGACAATTGTAAGTGGTGTTTTTGACTCGCACGAATATGGTCGAGTCTGGTATCTATGAACCGCAAATGATGAGTTTAGTGGGTGTACGCGTTTTCGCTGTGCTAGCCTAAACCGTTCGTTTGTTTCGTGGGTTTCTTCATCTGAACCCACGGGTTCCATCTTAGATACGGCATCCATTTTGTTTCTTGCCCTCAAGTAGCCAGCGAACGGACGCTGTCCGCTTCGCGACCCTGGGATTCCCAAACTCTTGCGGAAGACACGTGTTCCTTTGAGGGTGTCTTTATGATGAGGGGGATGACACTGTAAGGCAGATGGCCCCTCTCGAGGCTCGTCTTGCCGTGCCGGACTATTGTCTTAGTTGTGCATTACATTAGGCGCGTCCTTTGATCCCTGCAACTCGTGTTTCCTGATACCACCCCTTTTACACCCTTTTCGATCTGTTACTGTCCTCTTCTTCCTCTGCACCTGTTTCTGTCTCTTCCTTGATTTGTTTACAGCCAAACGGAATGTATTAATGGTGGGAAGATGTACTTTTACAGTTGAGAATCGCCAAATGTTACTGTAATTATGTTCCGGGCTCTGAATACATGAAAGCGACTCCTTATGGTCTTTACGATGGGAACCAGGTTGTAATCTTTTGTGCACCATGTTAACCTATGAGAGAAAACTGTATAAAAGGAGCGATCCACAGATACAATTTGAAGCAGTCTCCTCGAACCTACACGTGTTGTACTTCCTGTGACTTCTGTGTTCCCTGCAGTAAATAAACCTCAAATCTTTGACGTCGAAGGAAGTGTCCCGTGTCTCTGTCATTTGTACGCCGGAACAGGTTACCCACGAAGGTTTTAGGTGTTATCCCTGGCACCGCTGGGTCTTAGAAAAACCCAGTCCTTCAGGTGTTCGGGTCTTTGGTGAGGGAAAGGATCAGCTGGGTGTCGTCAGCGTAGGAGATGATGTTGAGGTTGTGTTGGCATGCGATGGAAGCGAGGGGACATATATATACGTTGAAGAGGGTGGGACTGAGTGATGATACTTGTGGTACGCCGCAGATGACTTCGGTGGCCTCTGATTTGAAAGGGGGGAGGCGGACTCTCTGGGTTCTTCCGGTGAGGAACGAGATGATCCAGTCCAATGCTTTTCCTTGTATTCCGACGTTGCTGAGGCGTTGTATGAGGGTGCTATGACAGACTGTGTCGAAGGCTGCGGAGAGGTCAAGTAAGATGAGAGCCACTGTTTCTCCGTTGTCCAGTAGTGTTCGGATGTCGTCTGTTGCTGCGATGAGGGCGGTTTCGGTGCTGTGTTTGGCTCGGAAGCCGGACTGTGATGGGTTGAAGGATTTGTTGGATTCAAGGAAGGCGGCGAGCTGACTGTTGACGGCTTTCTCAATGACTTTGGCAGGGAATGGGAGGAGCGAGATGGGGCGGTAGTTCTTAAGTTCGGTTGGGTCTGCCGTGGGTTTCTTCAGAAGGGCGCTGAGTTCGGCATGTTTCCAGTTTTCCGGGAAGGTAGCGGAGTTGAGGGAACAGTTAATGACATCGCGGAGATGGGGTGCGATGATGGAGTCTGCTTTGTTGAAAATGTGTTGGGGACATGGGTCGGTTGGTGATCCTGAGTGGATGGAGTTCATCAGGCGGATGGTGTCTTCGGTGGTGATTGGGTTCCAGGCGCAAAGGTTGTTAGAGTGCGTTTTTGGTTCGGATGTGGGTGGAGTGGATTGGTCTTCGGACTGGTTTTCAAAGCTGTTATGTATTTCGGCGATTTTGTTGTGGAAGAAAGAGGATAGAGAGTCGCAGAGGTCTTGGGAGGGGGTGATGTCGTTAGTGCCGGCGGAGGGGTTAGTAAATTCTTTGACGATGTTGAATAGTTCCTTGCTTTTTTGGGCATTGTTGTCAAGTCGATCTTTGAATGCTGCTTTCTTTGTGGATCGGATCAGTTGGTGGTGTTTGCGGGTGGCGTTCTTGAAGGTGGCTAGGTTGTCAGTGGTTGGGTTTTTTCTCCAGGATTTCTCGAGAGTACGACAGAACTTCTTGACTTACTGCCAAATAGAATGTTCCTTAATGAAGATGGATCAAGTGGAGCTAAACCATACAGGTAAAGAAAAATGAGTGCACACTCTCTGGATGGGGCTAGACACCAGACTGTAGAGTATTGGAAGGCAGCTGAGATGAGGACAAGCTGGAAGGGTTTAAATAGTAAATTAAAGCTGCATTGTAATTTCTTTCTGCTGTAGTGGTTAATTTGTTTTATCTCTGTTGCCTTTCACTCAATTCCTTGTTGTGATATTCTTTGCTTTTATTCCAACCCTTGCCGTTCCTGCCGTAAGAAGCCCCCGCTCCTGCCTCCCAGCTGCATGTCCCTCCCCCTCCCCTACTTGATGGCGACCGCTGTGCGGTCATGCAGCGGAAGCACCAAAGGTGCGCCTAAGGCAAGACTGTCTGCGCCGGTCCGTGTCCCGACCGAGGCCAGTGCCAGGAACCCTGGATTCCACCGATTTGACTCTACCACCCTCCACGCACTCAATCCTGGAAGACACACCAACTGCGAGAGATCCTCTCCGAACACCACCCATGGACAGTTCTCCTGCAGCTCTGCCGAAGCTCCTCCACCATTGACAACACCCCCTACCACTGAAAGTCCACTGGACGCACGCACTGCCGAAGTCCTGACATGGATCCTCCTCAACGTACTCTCCCTACACCGACATGCCGTAGAAATCTGGTACCTGATCGACACCCTCTTGCCTGACATAACCTTCTTCACAGAAACCTGGACCAACGCAACTTCCTGCCCGGACATCTCCACTGCCAGCCCTGACGGCTACAAGATCCAGAGGAATGACTGCCCCCACCGCCCAGGAGGAGGAATCGCCATCGCACACCAGACCTCCCTCCGCCTCTCCACCTCCAGCACGAGTGACCCCCCACTCCAACACAGAACACATCCACTTCCAGTTCCGTACCTACCCCAGAACCACTTTACGCGGCACCCTCGCCTACAGACCCCTGGGACCCCGCACTCTGTCTGCCACTACCATCACCGAGCTCGTCGCACCCCACACCATCACCTCCACGGACTACTTCCTACTCGGGGACCTGAGCTTCCGTTTCGACAACCTCAGCGACCCCGACTCCACCACACTCCTTAACAACCACGCCAAGCTCGTTCTGAAGCAGCTTGTCAACACGCCCACCCACAGAGCTGGACAAACCCTCGACCCCATTTTCACAGGAAGTGCCAACATCTGCTTCAGCCACACCACCCAGCCCCTCTGGATGGACCACCACTGCGTAGATTTCACCTGCACCACCAACCTCGGACCCAAGACCTCCCTGTGCCCGTCACGAAGGAACTGGAGCAAGGTCTCAGGAGGAGCACCTCATCACCACCCTCCTCCAAAAACCCCCCAGGACCACAACTGATACCAACTCCGCAGCCAAAGAATTTCACTGCTGGATCATCTGCTGAGCCGACAGGCTCGCACCCCTCCGCCACCCCGCCAAACAACGCCCCCTGAAGGCCACCTGGTTCACCCCAGAATTACTAGAAGCCAGATGCTCCTGCAGACGCTTAGAGAAAATCTGGCGAAACCAGAAAACCGCTGAAGCACTGAACAAACACAGGAGTGCCCTGAAGGATTACCACCATCGCATAAAAGACACCAAACAGACTTTCATCAGGAACAAACTCCTCACCACCGCAACCAATGCCAAATAACTGTTCAACATCATACAGCATCTCACCAAACTCCCCCAGCGAAGCCACAGACATCACACCTTCCCAGGAACTCTGCAACAAGCTAAGCTCCTTCTTCCACCTGAAGATCAAGGCACTCTACGACAACTTCAGCGTAAGGACCCCGGACACCCCCCACCTCCGCTGACAAGCCAACCATCATGTTCTGGAAGCCCGCTACCATCGATCACATCACTGAAGAAAAACCCACACAGGTGCCCCGACAGACCCATGCCCACCGTACATCTTCCACAGGGCCGCCGCCGTCATTGCACCCGAACTAGGATAGACCATCGATGCCTCCTTCAGATCCGGCACCTCCTCAGGAGACTGGAAGCGGGTGGAGGTTAAACCTCTCCTCAAGAAACCCTCGGCCGACCCAACGGACCTGAAAAACTACCGGCCGATCTCGCTCCTCCCCTTCGCGGCCAAAGTCACTGAGAGACTCGTAAACTCCCAGATGACCACCTTCATCGAAGAGAACTCCATCCTAGATGCCTCCCAGTCTTCATTTCACAGCAACCACAGCACTGAGACTGCCCTGCTTGCCACCCCTGATGACATTTGCATGCTATTCGACCAGGCACACAAAGCAGCCCTCATCCTTCTAGACCTCTCTGCAGCCTTTGACACCTTCTCACACCACACGCTCGCAGCCAGACTTCACGACGCAGAAATTAAAGGAGCCGCCCTCAACTGGATCTGATCCTTTCTCTCCGGCAGAGCCCAGAGGGACAGACTACCCCCTTCTTCTCCGAACCCACAGAGATCAACTGCGGAGCACTCCAAGGATTATCTCTCAGTCCCAGCTCTTTAACATCTACATGGCACACGTTGCCACCATCGTCAAAAAGCATGGGCTCAGCATAGTATCCTAGAATGACGACACCCAGCTTATCCTCTCTCTCACAAATAATCCCAAGAACACCAGGCTGTGCTTCCAGGAAGGAATGAAAGATGTTGCAACCTGGATAAAGGACAGCTGCTTCAAGCTCAACTCTGAGAAAACCGAGGTCCTCATCCTTGGACCCTCCACCTTCGCCTGGGACAACACTTGGTAGCCCCCCGCCCTTGGAAGCCCACCCACCCCCCAGACCACGCACAAAACCTCAGCATCATCCTCAACTCCTCCCTCTCCATGACCTGCCAGATCAACGCCATCGCCTCCACCAGTTTCAACTACCAGTGCATCCTCCGCAAGACCTTCAAATGGATCCCCCTCAATGCAGAAAGACCGTCACCTATGCACTCATAACAAGCAGACTGGACTAGGGCAACGTCCTCTATGCCGGAATCAACAGTATTCTACTACACAAACTCCAAACTATCCAGAACTCTGCAGCCAGACTCGTCCTCGGGACTATGCGTCACGAGCACATGAACCAACACCTACATGATCTCCACTGGCTCCCCTTCGAAAAGAGGGTTACTTTCAAACTCCTCACCCATGCCTACAAATCCCTAAACAACATCCGACCGAATACCTCAATGAGAGAGTCCCCTTCTGCGTACCCAGGAAGAACCTCCGCTCCGCCGACCTCGCCCTGGCAGAGATCCCCTGCATCCGCAGAAACAGAGCAGGTGGGAGAGCCTTCTCCTACATCGCAGCCAAGACCTGGAACAAGCTCCCAGTGAACACCAGACGCTCTACGACCCTGCATACTTTCAGGAAGGACCTCAAGACCTGGCTTTTCAACTGATCCGGAGCTGCACCCCCGCACCTTGAGACCCTAACGGGTGAGTAGTGCGCTTTATAAACCCCTGATTGATTGATTGATTGAACTGTAGCCCCTGCTCTTCCCTCCTCTCCTATGCCAAACAGTAAATAATCAATTTATCAGCAGCCATCTGCGGTCCATGCAGGTTACTGCAGTGGGGCCTGGTACGGGGGGATTTCGAGGGAAGATGCAGAGGGAAATAAAATAAATAATCAACTTTCCCTCGGCATCGAAATACCCCCTTACCCGGCCCCACAGCTCCACCGCTGTTACTTGCACGGACCGTGGCTGTCAGCATCCCCTTCTCCTGCCTCTGGCCCCAAACATTTGGGGGACCAGAAGAAAGAATAGGGGTTGCTTAACTATTGAATACATAATGACTGAACCTGAGCAAGGATCACAGGCAATGGTTCTCTTTATTTAGTATTGTAGCTGCATCTCCTATTCTCAGGTATGCCACTCCAGTGGTACTGCAGGGCATGCACATCATCACTGATCTCTCATCCTCCCATTTGATCCCAAGGAATCCGCCCACCTCAATGCGGAAGGATAAGCTTGTGAGAGAGACTAGTGATGCTGTTGTTTGGAGATATTACTGAACCTTAATTTGCCATTGAGACATAGCCATAGAGCTTTCGATCCACCTTATTTGCACCAAGATATGCATATGAGACCATCTCACTGTAAAGAAACTGTGTAGCTTCCAGACTCTCTACTCTGCAATTATGGCCCTCAATAACCTAGTAGGACATCTTCTTGGGGTGGAGAGCAGACTACCTTGAGACCACTGCATAGCCTCATCCGCAGTTCTGCACCCCTTTTGTTTTTGGTCATTGCGAGGCTCAAACATTACACTCTTTGCCCTCATCATCCCCTACCCAGTCGCTAACATGCTCTATGTTTTTCAATTCAGTATGGCATATGCCTAATTCAGTATTCACAAGAAGTGAGAACCCAAATATACCCTTGAGGGCTTGGGTAGTTAAATGAAAAGGTAAGGGGGCCTTCAAGGGATTTGATTTAGAGCAAAAATAAGTGGTTCAGTTGATTCTGAGGTTAAAATTAAATAACCCAATGTATAAATCGTGTAATTAACTCCACTCAATTAATTTATAAGACACATAAGAACATATAAACATATAAACAACAGAACACAAAGGTGTATCAAAAAAGAGCTTTATCCAAAATTCATTAAATCAGCAAGAAATCAAAGAAGCAGGTAAGGAAATGCTGGTATGAAGAGCCTAATAGCAAATAATCAATAATACAGCAAAACCTAGAAAAAACATCTATCTCAACAAAAGAAGTGAATAAAACACTGTGGAGATAAGATGAAGGTCGACGTTTCGGTCTCTCTACAACAGAATTAACGAGACCATCTTCAGGACTGTTGTCATTCAAATACTGCTATAAACTGTGCTGAGATCCAAATATGGAAACACACTGTAGGTCTAGCGGCAACGGTCACGCTTGGGAAGCCTGGACAGGAGTCCTATATGAGAAAGCGCAGTGGTCCAACAGGATAGGGTGTTTCGAATACCTTGCTAAGGCAGTGTAGCAATGAATTGCTCAAACCAAGGGGGAGCTTGCACAATCTCTCTGCAACGTGGCTTGGAAGACAAAGGACCGTTTTGTTAACACACGGTATATAGATCCATGAATATGAAATCTTATGGGTTGGAGCTGTTGTCCCAACGAGGGTAGAGTGCGCGTTTCACAGCCTCACTTCGAATTTAACTGTAAAGCTTGGAGCATAAAAGCGTCGGTCAAAATTAATCTGACTGCATACACGGGGAAGGACCAGCCGAAAACGGCTGGTCCTTCCCCGTGTATGCAGTCAGATTAATTTTGACCGACGCTTTTATGCTCCAAGCTTTACAGTTAAATTCGAAGTGAGGCTGTGAAACGCGCACTCTACCCTCGTTGGGACAACAGCTCCAACCCATAAGATTTCATATTCATGGATCTATATACCGTGTGTTAACAAAACGGTCCTTTGTCTTCCAAGCCACGTTGCAGAGAGATTGTGCAAGCTCCCCCTTGGTTTGAGCAATTCATTGCTACACTGCCTTAGCAAGGTATTCGAAACACCCTATCCTGTTGGACCACTGCGCTTTCTCATATAGGACTCCTGTCCAGGCTTCCCAAGCGTGACCGTTGCCGCTAGACCTACAGTGTGTTTCCATATTTGGATCTCAGCACAGTTTATAGCAGTATTTGAATGACAACAGTCCTGAAGATGGTCTCGTTAATTCTGTTGTAGAGAGACCGAAACGTCGACCTTCATCTTATCTCCACAGTGTTTTATTCACTTCTTTTGTTGAGATAGATGTTTTTTCTAGGTTTTGCTGTATTATTGATTATTTGCTATTAGGCTCTTCATACCAGCATTTCCTTACCTGCTTCTTTGATTTCTTGCTGATTTAATGAATTTTGGATAAAGCTCTTTTTTGATACACCTTTGTGTTCTGTTGTTTATATGTTTATATGTTCTTATGTGTCTTATAAATTAATTGAGTGGAGTTAATTACACGATTTATACATTGGGTTATTTAATTTTAACCTCAGAATCAACTGAACCACTTATTTTTGCTCTAAATCAAATCCCTTGAAGGCCCCCTTACCTTTTAATTCAGTATTCAGCAACACTTTATAAAGCTGCTTTTTGCTAACCATATATCTCTATCAAATTTACTGCATGTCATGTACAATCTTTGTGCTTCATTGTAATATGCTACTGAACACTTTTGATGTGTTTAAGAAAACCCAAAGGCAACTTTGGGTTTTCTTCCAACTCATAGACTCCTTTCTCAGTCCCCGTGAGAACTGCTTGAGTACCACATTATCTGTGTTCCCTCCGCTGAGGTATACCTACCTTCAGGGGTGAACTAACCTTTAATTCCCTCTCTCTAATTCGGGCTAGTTATGCATATTAGGATAGGATAATATTTGTAAAGAGCACTAATACCCGAAGGTGTCACAGCGTTGGGAGGATGGAGGAGGAGAGAGATTCACTAACAGTCAACTAAGATGAAAATAGCCATGTTTTCAAAAGTTTTCTGAAAACCGGAGGAGAGTCTGCATTGGAAATTAAGGTGGGCAAGGAATTCCAAAGCTTGGTGGCTGCTACGGAAAAGGAGCGGCCACCCCATCTGGACCAGCAAAATCTGGAGAGACAAGTTTTTTCTGTGTGAAAGATTTCAAGGTCCTCCCAGGAGTGTACGATTGGAACATGGTTTTCTAATGTGGCGAACCTTTACTGTGCATAGCCTTATATACCATACTCAGGACCTTGCAGGAGCACGAATCCCCTCCCTGGCTGACTGATACTTCGGAATATTAAGGATTAGCATTGCTGCTGCATTCTGTACCATTCTGTACCATCTGAAGTTTGTTCAAGGATACCGCATTGATGTTAAGGTACAGCGGTGGGATCGGGTACAGGTGCAGGGTTGCAGTAGTCCGGCCAGAGGTGACTAGTGCGATGATTATAGACCGATGCAGTTCAGATGGAATATACAGCAGCGACTTTCTAAGAGTTCTTAATATATGCAAACAAGTGCTGAATGTGTGGCTGACCTGGGCATCATAGGTCAGACCCTTGTAAAAAGTGACCCCCAGATTTTTCACTGTCCTAACCAGGAGAGGATAAGGACCGCAGTCTGAGGCCACCAGGCATTTGACCAGATGGAGTTTTGAAAGCCAAATACTAGCACCTCGGTCTTGTCTGCATTGATCTTTAATGAATTGCCCTTCATCCAGCAAATAATGATGGACATACACTGATTAAAATTCTATGCGAACAATTGTAAATCATTTGAGATGGAAACAATGATTTGGGTGGCGTCCGCCTAGGAGATCACCTGTAATTGTAATTGTAATTGATTTTTGTACTGCGCTAATCACCGGAGGTTCTCTAAGCACTTTAGGAGGAATAGCCAGAGGTCGTGGGCAGAAGTATGGCCCCACAGTGTGGTGAGTTTAGACAGTGTCCAGTACCTCCCTAAACAGGAGAGTTTTAAGTTGTTTCCTGAATGGGTGGAGAGCGGGTTCTTTACACAGGTGGTCGGGCAACTGGTTCCAGAGTTGTGGGAGCAGCATGGAAAAAGCTCTACCCCCTTTAGATGCAGTATTGCATCTTGGGGTGTAATCCGAACGATCTCACCAGATCAGCTAGAAGGGTCACACAGAGGTTAAAAAGAGTGGGGTTCAATGACGATCCCTGGGGACCCCACAGGAAGGCCAAAGGCGTTTGCTCTGAAGCCTCCGCAGCTGACAATGTGCATTCTGCCTGTCATGAAAGAGTGGAGAAGCTGCAGGGCCTTTCCCGTAACACCCACTTCCAACAGAAGCTGACGCATGCGCACCAGGGAGACGGTGTCGAATGATGCCGATACGTTGAGCATATTCAGCACCGCGGATCCACCCTGATCAACCTGCGTGTGAATACAGTCAGTGGCTGCAAAACCGGCAGACTCGGTGCTGTGACTGGCGTGGAACCTGTTCTGGGAGCGATCAAGAATATCCTGGGTTTCAGCGTATGTCATCAGTTAAATATTGATGTAGTTCTCCAGGATTTTAGCGGGAGAAGGGAAATTGGTTGAAAGTTTTTCAATTCTGAGGGGTTGGTATTAGGTTTTTTGAGATGCAGTGAAACAGTGGCTTCCTTCCAGATAACCGGGTAGCTATCAGATAAGAGTATGTCATTGAACACCTTGCCCAGGAAGTTGGCTACTAGGTCAGGTGCCAGTTTAAATATGGAGGGCATACAGGGGTCTGAAGGAGCGTCGGATTTTAGGCCCAGTAAAAGATCCTTAGTTTGCTGAACCGTGATTTGCAGGAAAGGTAAAGACATTCTTTCCAGAGTCCTGGGTGAGTTCCCCAATAACCGGTTCATCACCTTCCCCAGCAACGTCCCCAGTAACTGGTTCATCACCTTCAGTAGGGGTGAACTCATGAAAGATCTTAAGGACTTTGTTCTGAAAGTAGATTGCTACTATGTCACAGACGTCTTGGGAGGGGTTTACCAGCTGTGTCCCTGGTGGCTCAGCTATCTCCTTTATGACATTGAATAACATGCTGGAGGAGTTGTCTGCCAACAGGATCTTTTCAGTTAAGACAGATTTCAGGTTCAGGTTCGACTGGAGCTTCAGGGGCGTGTCCCTCCTACTTTAGGGCACCCACACTAAAGTTACTTTACATATTTCCAATTCGGTCCGACTCTTCTTATCATTTTATTTTTCTTTGCTCCAGCCAGGTCGGGAGGGGCAGGGCTGGCTTGCCGCAGGGGCCGGCCAAACTGCCATGCACACTTAGCATGTCTTCCATTGGGCTATGTTGCACAGCCCTGTGGAGAAAATGCCTAGCCTCCCCAGGCACTGCCTGAGCTGCCAAACAGGCCACTCATACCAATCACGATGCTGTTCAGGCAGTGTCCTGATTGGTTGGGAGATTCCGGAAGCCTGGGTGCAGACGGAGGAGAGGTGTGCAGCGGTGGGAGAGGCCTTGCTGCGGAGGAAGAGAAAGTATGTTTATTTAGAGGCTCCGGAGGGCCGGTCAAGCCGTCATGCGCACGTGTGGAGGGAGAGCAAACCTCTCCTGCTCCCTCTGCAGTGAGCCACCCCTGCCCCTGAAGCAAAGAAAAATAAAATGATAATAACTTTGTTGTAATGCGCTCTGGAGCATTTTATGCTCCGACATGCCATGGACTGTCGGATGTAGACGGCGCTCGAGAGACGAGGGGGTTGGAGCAGATTGTCTGGCTGGCAGCTCCTTCCTGGTGTTGTTTCTTCTTACATTAATAAATCATCTTCTTACCTGCTTACGTTATCTTCCTTTCACTGGCGACGAATGGTGGGATCGCCAGGAGGAAAGCACTTTGAGAGGGCCGGCAGATGTCCTGTGGAACAGTTGACTCAGGACCCGTATTTCATTTACCGCTGAACAGTGCCTTCACCAATAGCAATAGCCCGCTGAGAAGGCACGGTTTTTCACATTGGGGCCTGCTATGTCTGGGTCACTGCTCGAGCCAGCAGGTCCGATGCAAGCTTGGTAACACATGCGCATCAGCATAGAGGTTGGGCTGAGCGTTGCGTCATGGCCACCGGACTGGTCGCCTAGCAATTGTGATGTGACTCATCATGCGGTGACATGCACAGCTTGTGAAAGTCTGTCAACACTCACAAGTATGCCATGCTTAAACATTGCTTGGGTGCTGTAGGTCATAGGACTTTAAAACATTTACCTCTTTTACCAGAGGAGGAAGAAGAGGATTCAGATACTGATGATTATGAGATAGCCCTAAAAACTGGATATAAATTATGGCAAGAAGGTTAATGTTGTGGTAGATATATTGAAATGTTTGCAAAGAAATCAAATGACTGAGATTCTATTGATAATTTCTTAGCTGATATACTGAGATTGGCATCCACCTGCGACTACAAAGGATTTCTGACAAGCGGTCTCAAGAAAAATTGTTGAGCACTGAAAACTTGACTCTGTCAAAGGCTATAGCTATAGCAAAATGGGTGGAAAACACTGCAGAAGGACTTAAGGAGTTGGCGTCCAACAAAACTGCAAAGGTGGAGACAGTCCAAGCGAAGTAATCCAACATTATTAGGAAAAGAGTGACTTTGTTCCTTGGGAACTTGAGTGATCAGAGGGGTTATATGTGTTTTAAATATGGGTTAACAGGGCATATTGCCACTGATTCCAATTGTCCTGCTGTGGGACAAGTGTGTAGGAGGTGTAAAGCCAAAGGACACTTCACTAGGATGTGTAAAGGAAGGGGTGGTGTGAATTCCCAGAGATACAAAGTGGATGTTCTTACTGTATGCAGTGATGACCACGGGGATCAAGATGTAAAGGGGTTCATTTTGCATGTTGGGGAAGTTGGAGTTGTGTCTGAGAAAGTACATCCTTATTGCATCATTAAAGTGGATGGTGTGGGGTACGCATGATGGCTGACTTAGGAGCGAGGTATATGCTTATCGGAGAGGAGCATTTAACAAAATTCCCTCATCACAAATTGTCTGAGCCAGACATTAAGCTGGTGGCCTATGGCAATAAACCTATAGAGTTGCTAGGGTATTTTGAAGGGGTGTTGAAGTTTCAAGGGGTAGAAACCGATTCCAAGGTATGTACTGCCAGGGATGGGTCATGTTTGTTTGGGTGGCCTCAGCAAAGGGATTTGAAGATCATATTGGACCCCAATCATCCTGACCAAGTGTTAGGTGCCAGATCCAGTGTGTGAGAGGTACAAGTTGAGAAAAGGTAGGAGTAGTTCTGTGATGTGATGTCTTCAAAGATGTGCCGGGTTTACTTAAAAGATTCTCTCATTAGATTGTATTGGCTTGGTAGTTTGGTTTGCCCTGTTCCCATGATTAAGCATGGGCGAATTTTGCGAATCTAGCGTTCGCGAATTTTGCGAATTTGCGAACTCGCGATCCGCAAAATCCGCGAATTCTCGCAAATTTGCGGATTTTTTTTTTTGTTGTTCGCAAGGGTTTCTGCCAGTTCGCGAGGGTTTGGTACCAGTTCGCAATTGCAAACTTACTTATCGGCTCGCAACGGTCGCGACTATGTTGTTTCTACGTCTGGTTCATCATCACAGGTTCCCAGCACCCTCTGTTTCACCACTGCCACCCTCTGTTTCACCCATGCCACCCTCTGGTACATCAATGCCACCCTCTGGTTCATCATCTCTGTAGATTATGGGGGGGAAAAGCAAGCACACCTGCCCTGCTTCAACTGACATGAATTAATTTGGGGTTGGTTTATTAATGTGTCACTGTTTTAAAATTCCAGTCTGGCACCTGCTTCCTGATCTGTAATTTGCTTTATGTTGCAGTGCTATTTTTTTTTCCAGGACCTTTGTGGCCTACTTGTAGCTATTCTATGAGCCTGCTGTGAGGGTCAGAGCAGGGTCATACTATTGTTGCAACTAGCAACTGAACTCTGGATGGGCCCCAGTCAGGAAGCACTACAGGGAATGGTTACTAATGATGAGTTTGAACTTTTGCACCTGCTGATTGCTTTCAGTTTTGCAAAACTCATTTTTCTGTAATTTCGCGGGATTCGCGGGGTGCGAACGTGCGCGAGATCGAATTCGGAAGCCGCAAATTCGTGCGAATATGCGATTTGTTTTTTTGCGGTGTGTTAGTTCGCAAGGTTTTGTGCGTTTTAGCGAGTCGCTTGTAGCACAACGGCGCAAAGTTACCCTCGCGGTCGTTCATGGGCGCGGCCATCTTGTTTGCATGACGTATTTCCATTTCCGGGCGCGATGTGTAATCTCGCAAAGTGTGCGGCTCGCTAGTACAATTTCGCGAGTGCTCGCGAGGAAAATCTCGCGCGAACTTAGCCACGCGGTTGTGAACGGGCGCGGCCATCTTGTTTCTCATTCATTGCTATGGTTCTAGGCATGCTGTTGTATCCTCTCTGTATCTCTGCCATCCTTTGTTTGTTTGAAGTTTTTTTTAAATCTATTTTACTTATTATCTATCCCTCTATTTTTCTAGCTCTAAATTGTTGTGTTTTCTGCTACTTTTGGTTAATTTTAAACTACTTTTTTCAACTCTATACTTTTCATCTCTTCCCTATTCTATTTTCTTTATTATTTAGCTTCCTTTCTGCCCAGACCATCGTGAAGGGAGCCGGGAAGCATCCCGAGAAGGGGAAGGGTCCCGCACCCCGTGCCCAGCTCCCGTGCGGGCGTTTGAGGGGGGAGCAAGTCACAGCCCGGGAGATTTTCAGCCCGGAGGAGGTGGGCACACTCATTTTTTATGTTCAGCGCCGCCTCCCCAGGACCATCATGGCAGGCGGCAAGATCAGTAGCGGGTACGGGATCCGGGAGCGCCGGAAGCGGTGGGAGAAGGTGTGCCGGGCCATGTACCACCACTCTCGGGTCCGGCGCACCTACAACCAGGCCACCCACCGCTGGACCGATGTCCTGGACCGTGAACGCGATCTGCTCGACCTGCTTGGCCTTGAGATCCCCGGGCTTGGTGAGTAGTAGTAGCTATTTCTTTACTACTCTGTTTTCTCCTGCTCTGTGTGTTATTATATTGCAATTTTTTATTTTTTACCCAGAGCAATAATGCTGCTCATTACATTGTAGGTAAATTATATTTCAAAATCTTCGATGCATTTCAGGTGCACTGCTCTCCTCTCAGTAGTGTTGCTACTATGCTTATTTGTTTTCGATTTTGTGTTCATTTCATTGGCCTGTGAAATTATGTATGAGTGTAGTTTAAAGAACTGCGTAATGCTAGACACTAAGGTTCAGATTTTTAATTACCGGCGCATCCCTGCAAAGTAGCAGGGATGCGCCAGTAATTGTGCGCCACACCACCATCACCCATGGTGCGCCGTATTTACAATGCGGCGCACCATGGGCCCAAAACGTCACCAAAGCGTTACGCATCTGTGCCGTAAAGGCGGCGCATTGCTGGAGTTGCGTCGCAACGATGGCGCAGCTCCATCAATGCTCTGGGGTGCCCTATCTCCCGAATGCTGCGTCAAGCCGTACGTCTGCTTCCGGCAGGCGCAGGGTTTGAGTCACGCATCATTGTCGTTAAAGTGAGTGATTGAAATCTTGTAGATTTCCCTCAGCCACTTTTAGGATGCGTTCCTGCGCAGGAACGCCCTCCCTTGCGCCGGAACGCCCCCTGATGGCGCAGGGCTTTACAACGTGATGCATCTCCCATATGCGTCACGTTGTTAATATACGCCGCACCATGGCGCCTCTTTTGTTCTGCCGCTGCGTCACAAAAGTCACGCAACAATGGAGCAAAAGAGCCGCAAGGGGCTTCTAAATCAGCCCCTACAGACTCAAGTCCAGTCCTTCCTTTGTACACATGGCGATAAGAAGAAATAGTGGTGGTGGATTGATAGTTTGAGTATTTTAATGACTGGTTAATGTAGTAGGAAACTTTAGTGTTGTCGCTGATCTGCAATCACGATGGACTTTGTCTGTCACTTCGCGTGCTGCGGACTGCTGCCTGCCAATCCTAGGCAAACCTTTTTAGTACTTTGTTTAGTGAGTTACATAAGAAGTTTCCAATTCGACGGTCCGCAAATCAAGCAATACTAATAACGTAGTAGACCACATGAGATCGGTCTATAATATATCCCGTGAAATAGTTGTCTATTTGCTATTTCGCCAAAATATTTTGTTATTGTTATTTTGAAAAATGTTTGATTTGGTTGACAAATATCATCCATGTTTTCTGGTCTTTCTTTCTTTCATGTTGTACATCAGCTCCCCCCAGGGGCAAGAGGAGGACACAGGAGGAGGAGGAGGGTGCTGTTCAAGATGCAGGCCAGGATCGGGCAGGCGAGGGCTCCTTTGCTGGCCCCAGTAAGTTTTAATTTTAATATGGAATACTTATTTTTTCCTAGCGTTCCTCATTCGATTTTTTCTAAATCGTCTTTAATCTTCTTGTAGACTGGATCTAAATTCTTATCCTGCCTCGACTATGACTCCCTGTGGTATTACTAGATAATTCTTATTAGTCTGTCTGTGTAGCTAACTAAGACTGTACATTTGGCAATTCCATTGGACTCCCATTCTAGTCAGCAATAGCTCTATGCACTGAGTGCAGTCCTCTGGGATTGTCCATAATGTATTTTCAAGTCTTCTAAATGTTTATGCTTTGACAATTGCCAACAATAAAAAGGTGAATGACCACCAAGAAAGAATAAGATACTACTTTACTTTTGGTTTGGATAGTAGGACAATCCATTCTACTACTGTTGCAGGGACAAATCTGCACAAACAGAACTATGGACACTAAATAATGCATTGCTTAGCTTATCAATTATAATAGGTGCTGTTAGACTTTCCACATACCTCAGTGATAACAGACTTTGTAGTTGAACCCCCAATCTCCTTACTGACTAAATAGTGTGGCAGAGTCATTTAGCTCCCAAAGTCACCGATGATTGATCCCCAATGATGTCTGAGGCACGGACTCATGCGTGCAAAAATTCCAAAACCTTTAGCTCATCCACTCTAGTCTGGAGGACCAAAATCCACTGAGTCTATTTAAGTTTAAAAGCTTTATTAAAAGTAAACACATTTATTAAAATCAAGTTTGTCATAAAAGTAAACGTTTAACTGAAAATGGAAAAGTGCTTAGTGCTGACGATTAGTTGGACACATTTCTTGTGGTCGAGCCAAGCTCTCACCTGGTTTGAACTTGTTCCTGCTCGTGTTCTTAGAAGTCAAGCTTCTGTCTGTTAGGAGAAAAAGTGGTACGTGTTAAAAATAAAAAGCAAGCATTCATCAGTTGTGCCAAAAAGTGCAGCAAGACAACAGCCTTCCCTGGAAAAAGGGACATTTTTACTTTAGAGTAGACAGTCACAAATTATTACATTGTATTGTTTTTTTCACATTTCTTTCTTCATCCTAGACCAAATATTATATAGTAGTGAGTGGTGTATTCTAACATTGTTAAATGTACTTTGTAGGTGGAACATCTGGAGGCGGGGCCAGCGCGGAGGTGGTGGCATTGGACGAGGGGAACAACTCTGGGGAGGAGGCGGTGGAAGTGCCGGACAATCCTATGAGGGTTCACACGGTGGTGGCGGGCAGAGGTAAGCTATATATTCCTTACTTATTGAGATTGTAGACTGCAGAGTGTGCTTTCTGCACGGGTGTATTATAAATCAACCAGGTAGTAGCCTCCTCTAAATGTACTTCGACTTAGCTGTGAAGTTTTTGGCGAGAAGAATCCCAATCAGATCTGAGATGAACTTGATGGATGGGATGAACGAAAAGCGAAAGAAGGGTGTAAGTAAGTGTGGAAGGACGAGAAATGTAATGATGACTGGCAAAGAAGAATGATATGTGTTTGCTTGGTCCCCGAGGTGGCTGGGAAGGAAAGAATATGGTATGGTGCATGGCTGGGTGAATGATGAAGCAAGGATGGGTGGAAGGAGAACAGCCTGGGTGGGTGAAACAGAAACTGTATGTGTGCATATACTTTGAATGGATGGATTCTTGGATCATTCATGGTACTATCTGACTCTTAGATAGCATATGTGTATCTACAGAGAGTAGACGGTCACTGGATGAACAAAGTGTTACTTTGAAGAGCATGTAACACCGCACCCGCATGTCCGTTCCAGTGTAGGAAAGGCAAGGAAAAGAAGTTGTAATTTTGTCCAAATACTACCATGAATAGTAGCAGTACTTTGTATTGCAACTGCAAGCACAGCATATATCCGGTTATTACGGGGGACACTCCCTACCTCTCTTAATAACTTTAGTTTAGTAGTAGTACGTCATTCATGTGTGGGTGTATCACTGTTCACTCAATAATAAGCAAAGCACCTAAAGTCATCCCATATGTCATCAAATACATCCAATGTGAAGTGATAGATAATCAGATTATTTAGCTTCTTCATTTTCCTTTTCTAATACTCATTTGCACTATAGGGTGAAAGCTAAATTAATTAAGCAGTAGCCCTTTTAACAGAGTATTCTCAGTGCCACCCGTAATAGAAAAGTAAGAGCTTCACCACCTGCATGTACTGGACCGGTACAGTAACGCAAGTCTGTCTCACTCATCATGGTGTGCATCTGTTTTTCTCGGGTGCAAGTTCACTGCGCTGGCATTATGCCGGCTTGCATAAGATAACGTACTAATTTTCCTAAACAAGAGAGAAGAAGAAGAATAAGACTGGTGTACTGTCATAGTCGACTGTAATGGAAGTCCATAGTGCTCGTAGAATTTGTTCCTTAAACTCCCACTTATGTTAGAGCAAGGATGAAGTCGAAGGTTACATAGATACTGTCCTCAATAGTTATTTACTGTGCTTTCAATTTGCTACTTGTACTGTGACACAACTTTCTGCTCAATCATTTTGTGTTAATCTTAAGGAGCATTGGTTACAGACTATGTCTTTCTTTCTTTTTATAGTTGCTCCTTCCAAATCGAAAACACCATCAAGGAGGAGGGAGCTGGCTCGAATGGCCCGGCAACGGAGGCTGGATGCCACTGTCGCCGAATATCGGCGGCTGGTGGCCCTGGAGGAGGAGGAGACGCAGTCTAGTGGTACAACAACAACATCCACTGGGACAGCTGCATCCTCCTCCGTGCCCCCACGGGCTGCCAGCCAGCGCAGTGCTCCAGCGGTACGGAGCCGGGCTACCAAAGCCAACCGCCACCCCCGAGCAGCAAAGACAGCAGCTGCCCCCCACAGGATTTGCAAGGCACGCCGGCGCCGCTTATGCCTTAGAGTGTCCTACCTGGAGCAGGAGGTCCTAAGCTATAAGAACTTGGTGGAGGGCCTCCGCTTCGACCATGCCACCCTCCGCCCTGGCCGCTAAAGTCAACAGCACCCTGCCGTAGTGTCCCTTGCCCCTTTTTTAGAGACTTTTGGGGGGTGGGAATTGGGAGTTGTTTTTGTTTGGGACTTTTGAAGGACAATCGTTGGGGTTAGGGAGGGTCTTGCGGGAGATTATTTTGTTAGGGCTATAAAAATATACTTTTTGAAACTTTATCTGACCATACCTGTTTTTTACTGCTTTTGAGTCTGGTGGGTGGGGGTTTAACAGTAAGTTTGTTTTCCTGAATAGTCCTAGGACTTTAGTAGTACTACCGTCAATCTCTCGTCTCTCCTAATACTCCATTATACTACCTCCAACCAAACGCTTATCTTACCTGTAATTTGTGTTTGAAAGTAGGGCTAGGCCCAGGGCTGGCTCCATGGGAAATGGCGAACAAGGTTGGCAATCCAGGGCGGATGAAATGTCCTCCTCATTGCGGTGGTACTAGTGGTGTGACACAGTGGCAGTTGCATGCCTATGGAAAAAAAGAAAATTAAACCTGCTTTGTTCTTACTGTAGCATTACAACGGTACGATAGAGAATATAGCAGGTGACAGTACACTAGAACAGTTCCACAATGTAGCCTAACAAATGGTATAACTTGTACTTGTGTTGGATTTCTTTGACATTGGCTACTACTACAAGAAATAGTATTGAAGCTGAGTAAGTCTAGAATATATCCTCGGATTCCTTCACCAGCCTGTTGCTATGACCTTATCCTCCCCAGCAAGTGTGTGGAATTATTAATGTCATTTAGTCACACATCAAGCAAAACCACACAGCCCGGGGGAAGAGGGTTAGGGTTTGTAAAATGGATGGGAATGGGGGTTTCTTTTTGGGTAGGTTTTGTTGAGAGACAAAAAAAAGCACAGCATGGACAAACAATAATTGAACATAAAGAAATTTTTGGGTACAAAGCTAACCATAAATCTTTTACGTGACATAAAGGAAGTGCATGCACTACTGAATGCATTGTTACTGAAAAGTAAGTAGTACTTTCGACAACCGTGAATGACAGAATGCGACAGTGCAGGGCTACATTAAATTAGGTTTAAAAAATAGCCAAAGTAAAACCTATAGAATGGCTGTAGCGATCAATTTAGAAGCAGAGAGAGATCCAAGAAATGCAGTCACACTCATAGAAGAAAACAATGGATACTGTATCTGTATGTTGGTGTAGTTGTCCTGTTGAATTTGGTAAGTAAGTTGCATGCAGCAAACAATTCCTCTTATTAGCGGCACTGCTCCATTCCAGCTGACGCTTCGTCCATCAATGTTGGTGACCAGAAGACACCCTGTCCACTGCCTGCCTGGCGGATGCTGAATTGCGGCTCGCTAATGTGAAGCCTGACTCCATCCTTTTTCCCCCATTGCACAGACTGAAACCCGGCCTGTAATTATTGAACGAAAAACAGGAAGTGATATAATATTACAACACCACTGATAAATAAATATAAGGTATGCACGCTGTGTAGTGCAAAAAGTCACACTTTGATTTTCCTAATAGACAGTACAATATTTTTGAAAGTGCGTACTCTGTCTGAGTCACCTTTTGAAGGATAAATAAGTATGGGCAAATTAATTTAGCGGATCTTTCCCCTCAAGCTAGGTATACTGTAAACTGTGTTTTAGAACAAAATTAGACCTTCCCAGCAGTGCTCCCACCCAGACCCTTACTAAAGCCAGTTGCAAAAATGTAGAAGACCCCCAATCAGATCTAAAAAAACAAGGCCTAGCAGAAAACTGGTGACAAAACGTACTTTGAAAGTAAAAGTAGGCCCAAATACCCCCTTACCCACCGTGGATTGTATTCAAACCACTTGCAAGCAAGCAAAAGTATCCATAGCCAGCATCGCTCCAAGACTCGAAAACCCCCCCACCCAAACACATGCAATAGAAATACTGCTAACCCTAACGAGCCCTAAGTTAAGAATAGTGGCAAAGGCTTTCTTTAACTATGCCAAATCCCCCCTTTCCCACCATGGATTTTCTTCAAATGACTTGTAACCAAAATTACACATTCTCACGAGTGCTCTAAGACCCCAGAACTCAGTTGCAAAAATCTAGAACACCCCGAAACACATGCTGCTAGGGCTAACCCTAACGAACCCTAAGTTACAAAAAGTGCCAAAAGGCTTTTCCTTATGGACTTTGTCCCAACCACTTCTATCCGGTATTAGACCTTCCCAGGAATGCCCCAAGACCCGCCAACCCACCCGCCAAAAAGCACAACACCCCCAAACAGCCAAATAGGAAAATCTCATACTTACAATATTTCTTGGCCTTCGGTCAAAACGCGCTGTGCAGCTAGGCCATAACTCCCGTTTTCCACCACGAATTTCCTGAAAAGCAAATGCAATCAAGATTAGACTGTCCCAGCAGTGCTCCCAGACCCCAAAACTCACCCACAAACACCCGGAACCCCCCCAAAGAGCACCTCAAAGGCAAGCAAGTCAGCAAAAACACAAAAATAATTCCGCCTCTGATTTGGTCCAAACCACTTTTATCCGGTATTAGAGCTTCCCAGCAATGGCCCCAGAGCCGTCAACCCAGGAGGAAACTAGTAGAAGACCCCCAAACAGCCAAAAAGCAAAAGTACAAAAATGGGGACTTAGTCATTTTCTTGCCAATTTCCCAAATCACTCCGCGCGCGCTCTGCAGCTAGGCCCTAACTCCCCTCTGCCACCATGGATTTGCTTCAAACCTCTTGAAAAGTATCTATAGCCAGCAGTGCTCCCAGACCCCGAAACCCACCCACAAACACCAGGAAGCCCCCCAAACAGGCCCTCGAAAACGCTACATTGAGCAAAATGTCAGAAATAGCAAAAAGAAAATTCTGCGTGGATTTTGTCCCAACCACTTCTATCCGGTATTAGACCTTCCCAGGAATGCCCCAAGACCCGCCAACCCACCCGCCAAAAAGCACAACACCCCCAAACAGCCAAAAAGGAAAATCTCATACTTACAATTTTTCTCGGCCTTCGGTCCAAACGCGCTGTACAGCTAGGCCATAACTCCTGTTTTCCACCACGGATTTCCAGAAAAGCAAATGCAATCAAGATTAGACTGTTCCAGCAGTGCTCCCAGACCCCAAAACTCACCCACAAACACCCGGAACCCCCCCAAAGAGCACCTCAAAAGCAAGCAAGTCAGCAAAAACACAAAAAAATGTCCGCCTCCGATTTGGTCCAAACCACTTTTATCCGGTATTAGAGCTTCCCAGCAATGGCCCCAGAGCCGTCAACTCACCCGCAAAGAAGTAGAACACCCCCACAAGTGCTGAGTCTTTCATCTTTGGGCGTAATCCAGCCCTCTGCTTTGAGGGAAATAGGAGTCTGGAGGAGGAGGATAGAGGAGCATGTTCTTCTGAACTTGTGAACCTGAGGAATGCAGACTTCGGCACCTTCAAATCAATAAGCAAACAAGTGAAGACAGTTCTGCTGATGGGCTTGTTTTTGTGATTAGGTGATTAAAGTCTGAATTATATTAACTGTGCACAACAAAGAAAGACAGACACACAGGAATAAAAGTGAATAAGGACGAAAAAGAAAGTTATTGATTCATTGTCTAATTTTCAGGGCTCGTGTGGTCCAGGAATAAGAATAAGGCTTCGTCATCATACTCTGCGAATTCAGGCAGGGTGAGCTCAGTGTCACCTAACAGAGAAGAAATTCCCTCATCTACGTTGCTGTCCACCTCGTCTTCATCCGGTGTGTTTTCTCGTACTTTGTAATCTGGTGGTATGAGGTGCTGATTCATCTTGATCATTGTTAACCTCACCGCATTTTTGGGCGAGAGGCGGCTCCGTTTGGGAGTTACAATGCCACCAGCAGCACTGAAAACACATTCAGAAGACACGCTTGCGAGTGGGCAAGACAAGTAGTTTAAAGCCAGGTTGGAAAGCTGTGGCCACAATTCTTTTTTCCCCATGCCAATACGCCAATGGGTCAGCATTAACATAGACCTCTGTTGAGTCATTCAGATAGTCCTGCACCATTGACTCAAGGTCCTCCTCCAAGGTTCCTCCACTTTGCTTAGCTGTTGCTGTGACCTTTTTAGAACCAAACCCAAGCCAAGTTAGCCAATCCTCTTCAGCATCCAATGTTACTGTTGTGTCTGGTGCAGATGATCCGGTTGCCGGTGTCTTTAACGGCTGAGAGGTCACTTGTGCCACAGCCACAGGTGCAGAAGTGGATTGTTTTGACTGGGGATGGCCTGCTGATGCTGATGTACTGCCTTTTTCTTCAATGACCTGCCGTTCTCTTTCAAACCTCTTGGCTGACAAGGCTAGCCAACGTTTGTACTTTGTAACATCTTCATCAGCAAAAGGAAAGAATGCTTGGCCTGCCAGCGCCTTTTTGTAGCGTGGATCCAGAATAGTAGCACAAATGTAATGCTGTTCTGAGTGGATCATTTTAAGACGTTCATCACCTGGTAGGCGCTCTAATAATTTCTCCGCCAATACAAAAGGGTCTTGGTTTTTTTCATTTTTTTGAAACACAGAAGACACCGCCTTCAGTTGGTGCTCCAGCATGTACAACAATGGGATAGCTTTTCCCAAATTACAGTCCTCCTTGCTGACTGCACGCGTGAAGACCTCAAAAGGACGAAGCATGCCTGTCAGGCTTTTAACTGTTTCCCATTGCGCCGCATCCATCCTCAGGTCCTTGTGAGCTGTACCCTGTTTTAAGAAATAGTGATCGAGTACCGTATACTGCTCATACAGACGCTCAAGCATGTAGAAGGTTGAGTTCCAACGTGTTGCCACCTCCTGGATGAGTGCTTTCACTGGCATTCGACGTTCATGTAGCAGGCTCCTCAGATGCTTCCGGGCCTTAAAAGAATGGCTGAAATGGTTGCACATTTTTCGGCAGGTGTTCACTACCTCGTACGCTGGACTGTCTTTATCACTCAAGAATTTTTTAACAACCAGGTTTATACAGTGCGCCAAACACGGCACTCTGAAATAGCGACCCAGCTCCATGGCCTTAACTACATTGGCGCCATTATCCGTGGAAACATAACCAATCTGGCGTTTTTTGGGGGACAGCCAGTGAAGCACCTTTGTGTTAAACTCATCCAAAATGTTTTGTGCTGTGTGACGTTTCTCCAAACCAAACATGGCTAGTGTTGCATGTTTCCGAGCAGCTTTAAAAACTTGGTCCGGGTCAACACCTGCGTTTAGCTTTGCTTTGACGCCTGAAAAAGAGACCCAGTGTGCAGTGATGCACATGTAATCAGCGCCTGCGCCACTGGTCCACATGTCTGTTGTCAGATGTATAGTGTGAACAGCACTCTTCTGCAAAGCTGCCCCAATCACCTCCAGCACATCTTCATGTAGTGCTGGAACCGCAACTCTGGCAAAATAGAACCGGCTAGGAACCTTCCATTTAGGGCAGAGCGCTGCCACTAATTCTAGAAAACCAACCCCTTCTACAAAAGAAAAAGGGAGAAGGTCCAGAGCTAGCATTTTAGCCAGCTTAGTGTTATACAGACGCGTCAGTGGGTGGTTGCGTTCATATTGCGCTTCTGTAAACAACATCTTTTTAATGTTGCCCTGGACCAAGCATTTACGGGATGATGATGATGATATCTTCGACCCAGTTACACTCACTGATGAACTTTTTCGCATTGGTGTCTCACTCTCTCCCACACTCTTAGTGTGGCTCACATGGGGTGTGCTGCTGACAGGGGTACTGGGTGTAAGTGAAGTGTTTGACACGTCTTCTTCCTCCTCGTCATCATCAGATGAAACATCAACATTTTCATTACGTGCAATTCGGGCTTCCTTGATCGCCTGTAGGTGCGCAAACAATTTGACAGCGTGCTTTCTTTCAAGATGACCTCTCTGGCCTCCGGTACCATAGTTGGAACCAAACTTACCACGACTAACTGCAAACTTACAAATGCTACAAATGGTGAGGTTTTCCTTTTTTGGGCAAACACTAAAGAAGTCCCAAACTGTGGACTTGCAATGTCTTTGGGGGCCGGAGGAGGCGGCGATACTGGTGGTGGTGGTCCTGCTGCTAATGCCAGATGAAGTGGAGGATGTGGATTGCCGAACTTCAGTACGTTTTGCACTTTCACCACCACTAATTGAGGTTGAGGTGGATGGAGGTCCCTTCTGGCGAGTAACAAATATGGAAGCGGTAGGTGTTGGTGTACTAGTTAACTCCAATGATTGTGGTGTTTCTTCCATTGCCTCCTCGTCGACAACATCATCACGCTCAGCAGCTTCTCGGGCTAGGGTTAAAATGTCTGTGTGCTGCATGCCTGCTGGGGCTGCAGTGACCTTTATGATGACTGGGTCATCGTCGTGAGAGCCTTCATCAGCATCAGTATCCGCCACTTCTTGTTGAGCCTCATCACACTCCATAACTATGAGTTTTTCGACGACCTTCCTTTTACGCTTAAGTACCTTTGTCAGATCATGGTGTGCCTCACTCTCAGACGGCTGTGGTGGTTCCCAATTTTCATCCATATCATCAGAAGGAAGGGGGCTTGAAGAAGATGTAGACACCATTCTTGATCTTTTCCTTGCTAGGGATCTGGAAGACAATAAATGATCAGGAGGAGAGGCTTCCTCAAACGATACCTCCGGTTGAATTTCGATTTCCTGATGTGCCCCTACTTCGGGAGGAACAACTATTGTGGACACTTGTGACCCTCCATGCACCTCTGCTTGCGCATCTCCTTGCGCTGCCTCTCCTTCCACATATACTTGGGCTTGTACTTGCACATGTGGTTGTTGTTGTCGCTGTGGTTGTTCAACACTCGTCAGATGAGTTACAACAACCTGTGTTGATTGAGGGACATTGCTGCTACTCTTGCGATGAGCCAACATCACTGGTCGATGGTGATTGAAGAAGTACAGTGGCTGCCTCTGCAGCACTCAAGGGCTTGGACTTAAGTTGGCGTGGTGAGGATGGTGGCACTGAGCCCAATGGAGCGGGGGTGCTGCCCCCAGTTTGGTCCCCAGCAGATCCCGCTGCTGCTGCAGGCGTACTTTTTTTTTTAATCCCAAAAAATGTGGCGGGCGGCACACCAGTCTCCTTGGTAACTTGCTTCTTCTGCTCCTTACTGGCAACTTTCTTGCTAGAGGAGCTACGGGGAACTTTTTTTGGGGCCATCTTCTTCAGAGCAGGTCAGAACAGCAGGCCGCAATTGCACGAGTTGCAGAGTTGTCTGTGGCCAGACGTGCCTTCGCGTGACATTATGCTGCAGCTGCACACACACACCGCTGAAGGACTTCTTCCTGGCACTGGTGGTTCTCTTGAGTCTTGTGCACCTAAAAGCAATGGAAGACAGAGGAACATCAGTTCAGTTATACACCCCAAAAAATCGAAAATCACAGAAAAATCAGCACAATCCCAAGCCCTCCATGATGTTTAAATTCAAGACACCCCACAGAAAGACTAGGCCCATGCACCACTCACTACCCCTGGGCATAAAGGTTGAAAGCTAGGCAAAATGGTTGCAGGCCTAACAACACTGCCTGCATTCAAAATGCCCCCCTGCCTCCCAGCACATGGCCAGGGCCTGCCTGTAGCAGCACTCAAAATGGCCCCCACCCACATGGCCTGTCCCCATGAACACCCCAAAAAATCGAAAAACACAGAAAAATCAGCACAATCCCAAACTATCCAGGCCCTCCATGATGTTTAAATTCAAGACACCCCACAGAAAGTCTAGGCCCATGCAACACTCACTACCCCTGGTGAAAAGGCCACAACAACAGGCCAAAAAAACGAAAATCACAGAAAAATCAGCACAATCCCAAACCATCCAGGCCCTCCATGATGTTTAAATTCAAGACACCCCACAGAAAGACAAGGCCCAAGCAACACTCACTACCCCTGGTGAAAAGGCCACAACAACAGGCCAAAAAAACGAAAATCACAGAAACATCAGCACAATCCCAAACCATCCAGGCCCTCCATGATGTTTAAATTCAAGACACCCCACAGAAAGACTAGGCCCATGCAACACTCACTACCCCTGGGCATAAAGGTTGAAAACTAGGCAAAATGGTTGCAGGCCGAACAACACTGCCTGCATTCAAAATGGCCACTTGCCTCCCAGCACATGGCCTGTCTGTACCAGCACTCAAAATGGGCCCCACCCACATGGCCTGTCCCCATGAACACCCCAAAAAATTGAAAAACACAGAAAAATCAGCAAAATCCCAAACCATCCAGGCCCTCCATGATGTTTAAATTCAAGACACCCCACAGAAAGACTAGGCCCATGCAACACTCACTACCCCTGGTGAAAAGGCCACAACAACAGGCCAAAAAAACGAAAATCACAGAAAAATCAGCACAATCCCAAACCATCCAGGCCCTCCATGATGTTTAAATTCAAGACACCCCACAGAAAGACTAGGCCCATGCAACAAACACTACCCCTGGGCATGAAGGTTGAAAACTAGGCAAAATGGTTGCAGGCCTAACAACACTGCCTGCATTCAAAATGGCCACTTGCCTCCCAGCACATGGCCTGCCTGTACCAGCACTCAAAATGGCCCCCACCCACATGGCCTGTCCTCATGAACACCCCAAAAAATCGAAAAACACAGAAAAATCAGCACAATCCCAAACCATCCAGGCCCTCCATGATGTTTAAATTCAAGACACCCCACAGAAAGACTAGGCCCATGCAACACTCACTACCCCTGGTGAAAAGGCCACAACAACAGGCCAAAAAAACGAAAATCACAGAAAAATCAGCACAATCCCAAACCATCCAGGCCCTCCATGATGTTTAAATTCAAGACACCCCACAGAAAGACTAGGCCCATGCAACACTCACTACCCCTGGTGAAAAGGCCACAACAACAGGCCAAAAAAACGAAAATCACAGAAAAATCAGCACAATCCCAAACCATCCAGGCCCTCCATGATGTTTAAATTCAAGACACCCCACAGAAAGACTAGACCCATGCAACACTCACTACCCCTGGTGAAAAGGCCACAACAACAGGCCAAAAAAACGAAAATCACAGAAAAATCAGCACAATCCCAAACCATCCAGGCCTCCATGATGTTTAAATTCAAGACACCCCACAGAAAGACTAGGCCCATGCAACCCTCACTACCCCTGTGCATAAAGGTTGAAAACTAGGCAAAATGGTTGCAGGCCTAACAACACTGCCTGCATTCAAAATGGCCACTTGCATCCCAGCACATGGCCTGCCTGTACCAGCACTCAAAATGGCCCCCACCCACATGGCCTGTCCCCATGTGTTAAAAAAGGGTTCCAAAGACAACCGGTAACCAAAGACCCTTTTATGTTGCCCGGCGGTATCGCCTCTATGACCCACCAATATTAATCAATGAAGAAGCAGGCGCTGGAGACTGGAAGGCAGGAAACGAGGATTTTATTCTCTCCGGAGGAGAACACATCAATTCAGACAGCAAGTATCGTCACGAGGTGCTCTAACCACATCTCTGAGGCCTGGCCTCTTATACTAGGGTTTATGACCTTTATTGCACATAACACATTCTCGCAATACTTTAGTACTTGAAAGAACATCCTCGGAATCTCCCCTTCAGACCCGTTCCCACATACATTTACAGTTGGATTCCCCACCCCGGTCACAACAGGTGATGGTTGTCGCACAGCAGGGCATTCCGCCGATTCACGGAATGCATGGGGTTGATCGGATCTCATGGGGTGGGGGCTTTGATCGGTTCGGGGGTCTTTTGATGGGGAGGGGAAACCTCCTACTGTACGGGGTAATAAACAGTATCCGCAGGGCCAGGTGGCGGCCTGGGAACAAGGAAGACAAACGGGGACACAGGAAAAGGGGGTTTGCATCAAAAGGATCTGAGGCCATGAAAGGAATGAGGGGAGGTGTCGCGCTGGGAACAGGATGGGATTCCGTGGTGAAGCTGCGCTGAAGAGGGGTTTATGACCCAAGGCATGAGAGAGCGGGGGTTGTCAGCGTGCGGGGGAATGCTTGCGAGGTTAAGAGAGAAAGAGAGACGCGCTGGCTATCAGCGAGGGGCAGGGAGGCCATGGTGCTCAAAATGGCTGCCGCTTACGCGCACGAATGGGCTTGGAAAGGGGCAAGATGGCGCCGATAATGTTCACCAAGATTGTACTTATTTTCCACAGTCCTCCCTTTAACATTTCCAAGACATCTTGCTGGCCTATTTCCTATCTACACCTATATGCAGCGATCATAAGTAAGGGAGAGGGGACTTAGGCGAAAGAACTGTACATAAACATCACATTATAAACATCATATTGAAAAATCTCATCATTTAGTAGGCGGGTTCATCGTTAAGTTGGTTGCAGAAAAAGTCATCGTAATGCAATATCAGACTAGAATTATGTAGCGAGGGCGTTGGGTACAGATCATAGAATAAGAACTGGTAAGTTATCATATAAGTAAGTCCTTTTTGTATACGGCGGGTGCATAGTCAGTCCAATGGTGGTTGGGAGAGAAATGAGATACAGTAAAAAAAATATATATATCAGAGTTCTCGTTGTCCTTTGTCGTCTTCTGTCGGCACTGTTGAGCACCTGGATTACCTATCAACAGAAATGTTCATGTGGATTGAGTCGTTGGGGGTCTGCGGGTAGGGGTGCATTCTGTTTGGTTTTCGCCAGACCTCGTAGGAGAAATGCGTTACGGTTTTGGAGCAGGTGCATCTTCTTCCGTAATGCAGAGCATAGATTTTGCAATGGAAAGTGCAATTGTTCCAGAATTGTGAGATCTGTTCGTTTCTTGAGTCTCTGTGGTGGGCATTTCCTGTTGCTTCCATCATCTTCAGGGTGCTTGGTAGCGGGCAGAACCACAGACTTTGTTTATCTTTTCTTCGGGGGCGACCCTTGGTGGAGTTCTAGGTCACCGTTCTGGGATTTAACATAGTTCGTGGTCTACTTAGTCGTAGCTCCCTCCCTTCTGACGCAGGGAGTACTCTTCTCTGGGTAGCTCAGTAGGATTTGGAGGAACTTGGGAGTTCGGGTGGAAAGGTGCGGGTGTGAACAGTCCTTATGGTAGGTCGGAGGAGGAGGGGATGGAGCAAGGCCAAGTCGGGAACAGATCAGGGGGGACGGCGGGTTTGCGACAGGCGGGTCCGTAACCATGTTCAGAGAGCGGGGACTTTTTGGCACACGTTGATCATAGAGCAGGGGCTTCAGGTCAGCCCTTTCCTTAGCTTTGTTTGAAACAGTGCCCCGTCCTGCGACTCCTTACTGCTGTGGTCTCGCCTCGGCCTCCGTCGCTGATGTTCCACAATCCGCAGTCAGGCCGCGTGCTCCCACATCCGGTCTCTTTCCCCTCCGACAGTGATACCCTTAAATGAGTGTTGAAAAGACAGTCTTTAGAGATTTTGCAGAAAAAGGTAATTACATAAATCTATTTTCTCTCCCAACACCAAGCAACTGGGGTAAGCACTCGCTACATTTGAGATTTTTGCGGCTTACGTATAAACAATTGATGATGGATTTGCTGGATTCCTTACAACTTCCTTTTGTTGGCTAATTCTTTGACGCTTTGATGATTATAACGTTCATTTGTCATATGTCTATTATAGTAGATGTCAGTTCTTCTGGCAGAGACCCATTTCCCTAGTACGAGTCTTGCAAGGCTAGGCTGGTCTTCAGGGCCTTGTATTTTACAAAAAGTGCAACGTGCTATTCACCATAGTCTGATAGGCATCCTTCTGAGGGATGAACATAGGCTAAACAAGTCTTCATTACATCAAAACATCTTATTTTCAGCAAGGCTTACAGCAACAAGGTCTTTCGATTTTCGATCTAATTTTTAACTTTGCATACATCTTTCTAACTTTCTATATAAATCCTCGCAACCTGGTTACTACAAAAACTCGGGGGGTGGTTTGCGATAATTATTAAACTTATCCTCGGGGAAGGTGGGATCTTATGAAAAACGATTAGGAGCACAGCGAATCGGAGCAAGGGGCGTTTTTCAAGTTCTCGTTCAGGGCAGCTGATACCAAACTGGGGGCATTTTGGGTAGATGGGGGTGTCTCGATCATTTCTTACAGCTTGGGGTACGGAGACAATTTTCAATGGGGATGGTCGCATTACCACAGACACATTTTATCATAGAAGCCACTGACAAATAGTTCCCTGAGAGTGGGTCAAATTTAGGGAACCTTAGTCGTCTTACCTGTCCCTTTCCTATCGGCCAATTTAAATTTCATCCATATTTTAGTAGAAAAGGAGAGGTAGTAATGTGGTACCGATACAATTTTATTTAGGACAAATTTGTGCAAATACTTGTGGTATTTGGGGCCAATCAGGAGGTGCACCAGGTTCGTCAATTAGGCGCCTGTCGCTAGGAAGAGGGAAAGTGTGGAGGGGTGAAAGAGTGAGAGAGAGAGAGAGAGAGAGAGAAAGAGAGAAAGAGAGAGAGAGAGAGAGACAATAGGCAAAACAGTACACATGGGACATAGAGAATGACCGTGTATTGTTTGGGCTATTCAGTGCGTTACCCAACGTTAGACGTTTCGGGTCTGTGTTAGGATGTAAAAAAAAAGCATGCAGTTTTGGGACAGAAAAGCATTAGATCTAGTACAAAAAGGTCGTGCATTGGGTAGGGCGTCCTTTTTGTGTCGTCTTGCAGCGGTAGTCCGTTTTCATGCATCGGGCGTGACGTGGTTCCAGATCCCTTATGATACTCCAATCGGGATTCTAATGTAACCTGCAGAGGGAAAAAGGGGGAAAAAGGGGAGGTAGGGGGACATCATTCGAACACATCAAATGTATGGGCACAAAAGTCCTTTACTTACCACATACTCGTACTTATCTCTTCGGGATATAATCCCTTAGGGTTTTGGTTTCCTAAAGTCATGGGGGCAGGCAATGTGATAGGTGGTTCATGGGGAGGTTCGAGGATGGCATTAAGGATCGTGTGTAGTGAAAACGCTTAAAAAGAGGAATCAGAGGTGCCTAGCGTGAGGTACCCGGTTTTGTAGATGTATCCGGCCATCGGGGTCCCTAAATCATTCCCAAAGCTGAGATGTTCTAAGGCATATCAGTTCTTCGTTCAACCCTGTACCTTAGTACCTTCGACCACCATATCTTTATAACATTTTATCGATCACACCGTTTTACTTTACCCATTCTCAGAAGTCGAGGTCCTTCTTCATACGTCAGTTCCTGAGCTTAGTCGCATATCTTGGAGGCAGCGTATCATACCTTTGATTCGACCATCAACCCAGGGCCGAACAACCATTTCTCGGATAACCTTAAAAAAGAGCAGAACAGTTGCGCACAGAAAAACCCTCCCACCGATACCCGCATTTACAAAAGTATGCGATGCCTATCCATAGCTTTTTAAGACCTTTATTTGTAGAATTATTCAGTACGTAAAATGTGAGAGCGCAACTCATATTTTGGTCTGACATGTCGTCGATGGAAGCACATACAGTAGGGGGTTATTTTGTAGCACAAGAACATGTAAAAAAGGTCTAATTAATTATTTGCAAGTAACCAAAAACATTTCATTGCGTGACGAAGGAATCAGGGGCATTTCAGTTCATAAATGGAAACACAGTCAAGCTCATCGTAATCACATTTCCTAGATGTAAACCGCGGGTGTGCATCATGAGCGACGTTATGTATCAGTTACAACAAATATCAAAAATAAATTGTTCATTGAAATCAACATTTTACGGAACCCTTCTTAAATGTTCGCCAAGTGAACCCTCCTCCCTTTAACATCGAGTGCGCAATGGTTCGTATATATATATATATATATCTAGTACATCAAGTTTCATTAGCTAAGGAACACCACGAGGCATCCGTTAGTTTCCATTGATACCAGCGCCATTTTGGGCGAGGCCGGTTTAGTCCGGAAGTAGCATCAGGGGCAAAATATCCCCGACAATTGGCGGTTGGACCAGAGTCCCTTTCGGCAGTTCAAAAGAAAACTGTGCTAACAGAGGGGCTGGTGGTGTGGACCGTCAATCAAGAGAGGGAGGGGGTAGAGTCTCTCTTACCGGGTCATGTTGATGTTCAGCCGGAACTTGCTCGAGTTCGTTAGCCCGTAATGTTCCTGGGTGGTTCAGACGGAAGCTGATGCAGACACGAGAGCACCGCCATCTTGTTGCTGTGCCGTGGTTATTTCATTTGAGATCAATGCAACTGTTCCTCACCGGAAGCCTGAAGGGGCCGAGGGCTCTTGGGACTTTGGTAGAATCTTCAAAGTCGAGGGGATGTTTGTCGATGGTGGGGGCTTGCGCCCAGGTGGGCAAGTGCCCGAGTTGCAATTTCGGACAAAGTTACTCCAGAGGCCTAGACCCGCCTTTCGAGGGCCCAGACGCCATTTTGAGACCCTGCGGCAGCCACCCTTTGTCGTATCCATCAGGAGTGGAAGAAACTTCCTGTGATGGCGAAGGATAGAGCATCATGCTGCTGGAGCAGGACATTTTGGTTCGGGGCGCCAGGGTGCAGCAGTGGAGCCTTCATCTGGGGAGGTGAGGGAGGCTCGTCCGTGCCGCCTTCCTCTCCCGGCGCATCCTACGCCGTCCCTTTGAATCAGGGGCGCACATGATGACCACCCTACACCCCTGATTCCGACTCTTGGGGGACCACTGTACATCCGGTGCTCCGTAAATATGCCCGTCGGACATTGTATGTCCTGTACTACGCAAGTATACCAGCCGGGTCTTGTATGTCCTGTACTGAGAAAATATACCAGTCGGGCATTGTGTGTCCTGTGTTGCGGAAATATACCAGTCGGGTATTATATTTCCTGTGCAGCGTAGGTATATGGCCGTCGCCCGGCTGGAGGACATCGGCGTCGGGCCAGGGCAGGGAAGCCTCCTACCTGTGGAGGTGGAAGAGGCTCGTCCGCGTCGCCTCTTCCTCCCTGTCCACCCTGCATCCGTTCGATGGAGGAATTCGTGATGGCCGGACCAGGAGATACAAGGAAGGGGGTCATTTTCATCCGCCCCCTCCCTACTCGCGGTCCGAGGGACGTCATCCCTGGAAGGGCAGTATGGGAAGACCATCTCATTGCCTGCTGTGTGGAGTCTCCAGTACCTTCTCGCCAGCGATCTCTTTTTGGCCCATGGTTGCTGGCAGGCCCCGCCCCACACGTGCTATGTGTTTCGGATGGGCGGGACCATCGAACTGTTACATTGGAAGACTTCCGGAGTGAGCATAATATGTTTTGTATTTTTTTTTTTTATTAGTAAAGTTTTTTTTTTTTTTAGAGAGTTCTACTAGTTATTCTATTTACTGTTGGTTGTGTGTTTTACCGTAATTAAATCCTAAGTTATATAATAGACGCTTGGCTTCCTTGAGTCTTTTCTCTAACGGGGGGGTTGTTTACACTGACCTGCAGTTGTGTTTGTTTTTCAGAGTGGGGGAGCAACAGAGAGCAATCAGTCCCAGAACTCTAACATGTCGTTAAAATTGGTCTGACGAAATCTGTGCCACCGAGCATAATCAAACGGGGTGGTCCTGTCTGTTCTGTCTGCACTAGTCTGATTGGTTTTTATCTCACGCCTTTTTCCTTTCTGTCGGCCTGTCCTTTCTGTCGACCCTCCATTCTTACCTATGCTCTGCAAAGTCGGACATTGGGCTTTCCAGTGTCCAAGACATTTACAGAAAGCACATTGGTTTTGTTTTACATCTGTTCGTCCTGTGCATAGTGCCGGGGGATTACCTTCGGGTCGTTGTGTTCCGGGGTTGACTTGTCGGCACACCCCTTTACACCGTTCTCTTTTCATGTCTACTCCTCGGGACTGTGCCATCGCTGGCCCTTCCCTTTGCCTACTAGACGTTTGGAGGGTTATCCGTCGTGTCCCCTCGCCTTTTCTGAATTCGTCGCCTTCCCTTCGTCGCGTGGCTTCTTTGCGCCACATACCGAGACTATCGAGCATAATAGGTGTTGTTTCATTCCTACGAAGGGCTATTTCTACCGTTTCTATTTTGTCAAGATCAAAGGATCCTCTCAGTGGCCACTGACTTTCTCGATCCTTTTTCGTATATTTATGCCATAGTTCACTGTAGGCTATAGCGATTAATCCATGCTTCATGAACATGTCCTTATTAGGGGTGCCTTCCAGCGGAGCCGGATGGTTCATCTCTAATAAGCGGTCCGGGTAAAACAGGCTACTAACCAGTGGGGAGAAGACAGGCATGACGGATCACAATGGGATAATAGTCAGCACTACCTATCTTATCACTGCGCGCAAAGACTAGACAGAATATTTCTATTCTACGTTGTTTGCACGTAGTGAATACCTCATGAACCAATTCTGAGCAATCAATGTTAGGTCAAAAATAAAAAATCAATATGGTCAATGGGGAGAATAAGTAGGCTCGCAAAGGTTCGCGTCACCTACCCTTTCACTATCTGTAAAGAGGGGACCTATTTTTCCCTGTTTGCAGACAGAGAATCTCCAGAAAACAATCTATAACAGTTAATCAATGTTTAGGTCAAAAATAAAAAATCAATATGGTCAATGGGGAGAATAAGTAGGCTCGCAAAGGTTCGCGTCACCTACCCTTTCACTATCTGCAAAGAGGGGACCTATTTTTCCCTGTTTGCAGACAGAGAATCTCCAGAAAACAGTCTATAACAGTTAATCAATGGGGGAGAAAGATGGGTCCGATGGGTGCGTACCTATCCTTCGCTGTTTATAAAGGGAGAGCCTGTTGTTTCTCCGTTTGTAGACAGTGAATCTCCAATAAATTAACAAAAAGTAATACTAGTATTTTCTCAACAATTATCAACCACTTTCAATTATCTATCACTTTCGCAATTCGTCGTGTTTACACGACCTTACCCGGACCGCATGGACAGTTTCTCGTCTTCCGAATCCAGCGCCCGATCGTCCTCTTCTCTTCGTACTTCTCGTGGCACTTCCTGATGGTTCCCAGTCAGGACCGCAGATCACTCGAGAGAGGTCTGTTCGGAACCAGTGAAGTTCGGATGATCGGCTGTCAGACGAGGGTCTATCGGACAGGGTACCTTCCGATCGTTGCAGTCGTTCACTCTGTCGTCGGGACCTCTCCCACTGGATCCACGAGTCGCTGATGGGCCCCACGTTTGGGACGCCAATTGTTAAAAAAGGGTTCCAAAGACAACCGGTAACCAAAGACCCTTTTATGTTGCCCGGCGGTATCGCCTCTATGACCCACCAATATTAATCAATGAAGAAGCAGGCGCTGGAGACTGGAAGGCAGGAAACGAGGATTTTATTCTCTCCGGAGGAGAACACATCAATTCAGACAGCAAGTATCGTCACGAGGTGCTCTAACCACATCTCTGAGGCCTGGCCTCTTATACTAGGGTTTATGACCTTTATTGCACATAACACATTCTCGCAATACTTTAGTACTTGAAAGAACATCCTCGGAATCTCCCCTTCAGACCCGTTCCCACATACATTTACAGTTGGATTCCCCACCCCGGTCACAACAGGTGATGGTTGTCGCACAGCAGGGCATTCCGCCGATTCACGGAATGCATGGGGTTGATCGGATCTCATGGGGTGGGGGCTTTGATCGGTTCGGGGGTCTTTTGATGGGGAGGGGAAACCTCCTACTGTACGGGGTAATAAACAGTATCCGCAGGGCCAGGTGGCGGCCTGGGAACAAGGAAGACAAACGGGGACACAGGAAAAGGGGGTTTGCATCAAAAGGATCTGAGGCCATGAAAGGAATGAGGGGAGGTGTCGCGCTGGGAACAGGATGGGATTCCGTGGTGAAGCTGCGCTGAAGAGGGGTTTATGACCCAAGGCATGAGAGAGCGGGGGTTGTCAGCGTGCGGGGGAATGCTTGCGAGGTTAAGAGAGAAAGAGAGACGCGCTGGCTATCAGCGAGGGGCAGGGAGGCCATGGTGCTCAAAATGGCTGCCGCTTACGCGCACGAATGGGCTTGGAAAGGGGCAAGATGGCGCCGATAATGTTCACCAAGATTGTACTTATTTTCCACACATGAACACCCCAAAAAATCGAAAAACACAGAAAAATCAGCACAATCCCATTCCATCCATGCCCCCCATGATGTTTAATTTCAAGACACCCCACAGAAAGACCAGGCCCATGCAACACTCACTACCCCTGGTGAAAAGGCCACAACAACAGCCCAAAAAAACGAAAATCACAGAAAAATCAGCACAATCCCAAGCCATCCAGCCCCTCCATGATGTTTAAATTCAAAACACCCCACAGAAAGACTCAGTCCACCCACCACTGAGTACCCCTGGGCAAAAGGCCCCAAAACAGCCCAAAAATCAAAAATCCCAAAATTGTAGTTGCAGCAACTGTAATGTCCCAAACAAACTTACTTGTGAAATTTCTAATCCAAAAGTGATCCAAAGAAAGTTAAAAAGGCCTCAAATCCAAATATCCAGCAGCATCCACAAAAAGTAATCCTTCCAGCTCCAGATCCAAATGAAAAGTGACCAGGAGGTGGACAAAGCACTGGGAGGAGCCTGCTGGACAGGAACAGGAAGTTGAAGACTGTGGGGCACTTCCTTTCTCCCTCCCCAAAATGGACTCCTCGCAAAAAAAGTGCAGGCAAATGTCAACCTGAGGAGTTATTCAGATAAAAATCATCATTTCCAGAAGGTTTATGCTGCTTGCTGGTGGATTTCTTGTGCAGAATTGCAAATGTTGTATTTTCGCAAGTGCGAGATTGTTGCTGCTCGCCGCATCTACAAGGTTGCAATTGCGAAGTCCCGTGATACGTGATCACGGCGTACTCGCGTGGACAAACTCTCGCTGTGCAAGTTGGCAAGCCGCGATGACGTAATCGCGCTCGCCAAACTCCCGCGGGATCCCGCAGCAAGATCCAAAATGGCGCAGCACTCGCAAAATATCGAGAAAAACAACTCGGCAAACGCTGAATGACGGTAAGTGAACGCCGCACGCCGCAAAATTGTATCACCAAGAAAAAAAATCCACTGCGTGCGAATTTGCGGATTTTGCGGGAAATTCTCGAATCTCGCGGATTGCGAATTTACCGAAAATCCGCAAAATCCGCGAGCGGAACGGATTTTACGCCAATGCTTACCCATGATGCACTGGGCCAGGGACAGACTAATTTGCATATAGCCAGGTTCTGAGCAGGGATGGTGCAGTGAGCTAAAAAACGGTGTTGGATTAAGCCCTGATCTTTTGACTGGGTGAGAGTATTCTGCTTAATTCAGAAACTCTGTCCATCACCACCCCCTGTTGTTTAATTATTTTGTCCACCATAAGCGTGGAAGGGTATACTCAGACGTGAGTCCCTTGCTCATTGCACCATCAGGATTCAAGCAAGCCGGGCCGAAGACGGCTGAAATGCCAGAAACCGGTCCCCGGAAGCTTGTTTCCTTCCCAGTGAAAGAATTGGCTTGGTAGTTTGGTTTGCCCTGTTCCCATGATGCACTGGGCCAGGGACAGACTAATTTGCATATAGCCAGGTTCTGAGCTGGGATGGTGCAGTGAGCTAAAAAACGATGTTGGATTAAGCCCTGATCTTTTGACTGGGTGAGAGTATTCTGCTTAATTCAGAAACTCTGTCCATCACCACCCCCTGTTGTTTAATTATTGTATTCCTCAGCTTAAAATACCACATGTGGGAGAACGGGCCTTCTCCAGATTATTCAGGATTTAATACACAAGGGAGTTGTTCCAGATATCACCACACTTTTAACAATGGTTCCATCTACCGCTAAGTTCTTCTCTGTTATTGATTTGAAAAATGCTTTCTTTAGTATACCTATACATCTGGATAGTAGGTATTTGTTTGGATTTACACTGGCCGGCAGAAGCTTTAGTTTCTCCTCAAGACTATCCGGAGTCCTAGTATTTACTATTTATAGTCAGGAATTGAAAAGTCAGTTGGAATCCCTCTCGCTTTCCCCAGGTAATGTATTGGTGCAGTATTTTGAAGATCTGTTAATTGCTTCTGATACGGAACAAGGTTGTAAGGACAGTACAGTGAAACTGCTGTTGCATTTGGGACATCATGGACATAAGCTGTCTCTTTCGAAGTTTCATTATTGTCAACAGGAGGTTACCTATTTAGGTCACCTACTGTCGAAGGAGGGTAGGAGGTTGACCCTAGGAGTATCAGTACCATTGTTAAAATGCCCATTCCACAAACTCAAAAATATGTACGTGCTTTTATAGGTATTACTTCCTACTGTCATCAGTGGATCCCAAACTGTTCTTTATTAATCAAACCTTTTCTTTCATTTACAATGAAAGCTGTGCATGAGCCTCTGCCTTGGACGCTAGAATATCAGCACTCTTTTGAGCAATTAAAAACTGCGCTTTGCTCAGCTCCAGTGCTTGGCACACCTAACTATAGGAAACTATTTGTGCTTTTTGGCCACAAGATGGCTGGCTGCGCTCTTTCTATCTTGATCCAGAGGTTTGGGGATAGACAGAGATCTTGAGCTAATTTTTCTGCTGTGCTTGACCCTGTTGCTTGGGCCCTTCCAAACTGTCTGAGAGCGGTCGTGGCTGTGGACACTTCAATCAGGCAATCAGCTCTACTCGTACTTGATACAGAACTCACAGTCTGGTACCCCATGCTGTGGAAACACTCCTGAATAAAACAGAGACACAGGACATCACCAGTGCACGTCTTACTGGTTATAAATTGACATTGTTTACTAAGCATATTACGATCAAAAGATGGGTCACTATGAACCTAGCCACGTTACTACCCCTCCCTTCGGAGAATGATGTAGTTGACAAACAGGACTGCCTTTTCCAAACAGAAGAAGAGATGAAAGGACGGGTAGACCTGACTGATGTTCCCTTATCTGAACCCAAGGAGAACTATATGTTGATGGCTCTTGTTTTAAATTACCAAATGGCACCACCAGTGCAGCTTATGCTATTACTACATTGCGTACTGCAGTAGAGACATCACGGGTCCCCTTTCAGTTGGCTCAAGCCGCTGAGCGTGTTGCCCTTATACGAGCTTGTGAATTGAGTGAAGGATTGGTTGTCAATGTTTATACAGATAGCCAGTGCGGATTTGGGGTTGCCCATACTTTTGGCCGGTTGTGGGCAGAGAGAGGGTTCCTTACTTCTCATGGTACTAAAATCCATCATAGACACCTTATATTGATGTTGTTATCTGAACTAACGCTTCCTAAGAAATTAGCAATAGTTAAGTGTAGTGCCCACAAAAAGATCACTGATGTAGTGGGTAGAGGGAATGCCCTTTCAGATCAGATAGCTAAGGACACCACTCGAAGTAAAATGAAAAGAATGGTTGTTGCAGGTCCAGATAGATGGGTTCTTGAGATTGCTATGTTCGAAAATACTGTTGAGAGTGTAAAGGAGATACAGAATGAAGCCACGTTAGAGGAACTAGCGAAGTGGCAGGAGAGTATAGCACAGTTAAATGAGGAAGGATGTTGGATTTACAAATCTGGGGAACAGAAATATATGTTACCTGATGCATATGTTCTCCCTGTGGTTGCTATGGCTCATGGTCCAGCCCATATTAGTGTGAAAGGCATTTGTAATTTGCTAGCCCCTGTTTGGCATAATGATACAATTTCTAAAATGGCTGCACATTTAGTGAAACATTGCATGATCTGCATGAACATAATCCAGGGAAAGGTACCCCTACTCCACCTGGTAATTTTGCTCCACCTACTTTTCTATTTGAGGCCCTCCAAATGGATTTCATTGAATTAGAACAATGCAATAATCTCAAGTATGTTTTAGTGGTTATACGTGCGTTCAGTAATTGAATGAGGCTTACCCCACCAAAGACAATACGGCTATTACAACTCCAATAGTACTCCTTAAAGAGTACTTTCCTTGATTTGGTTTGCCCCGAGTTACTTGGAGTGACAATAGGTCTCTTTTTTATTGGAATGTGATTAAATTAATTTGTGAAGGTTTGCAAAATAAACAGAAATGATATGCTGCCAATCACTTGCAGTCAGCTGGCTTTGCTGAGAAGTACAACGGCACTCTCAAATTGTATTTGGCAAAAATCCAAGAAACTACTGTGTTGCAATGGCCGGATGCTCTTCCATTACCTCTTTTGTCACCTATGACAACAGCACACTCTAGAACTGGATTGTCTTTATTCGAGGTGGTGTTTGGGCACCCAGCGAATGTTTGGGTTGTCCCCCACCCTAAACATTTTTCTGAGATTGAATATCCTGTGTTGCTTGATTATCTTGGCCAGTTAACAGAAAGTCTGCATTCTATTAACGAACAAGTTTGTGATTCCCTACCTCCGAAACATGAGTACCTGCCACAACATCAAGCCTAGTGATTTAATTCTTATTAAATAGTTTCAGACGAAGAAAAGTCTGGTGCCAAGGAGGAAAGGTCATGAGCAGGTTCTACTGGTCACTCAAATGGCTGTGAAAGTTGCAAGTCAGAAGAATTGGGTGCATGCCACCCACTGCATGAAGATACCTTTACTGTGGCCTTATGACCGGTGGGTCAAGGAAGTAGTAGGGAACGAGGAATGGGAACAAGTGCCTAGGTTTGTGCCTTTCAGCGACGCCCAGCTAATATGGACTTGAACGGATAAGGAGAATGATGATGTTTTAAACGAGGCTGTTGTCCCTGAAATACGAGCTATCCAAGAGCCTCTGTTCTTTGATCCTACAGTGCCTGGGGCTGCGAGGTGCGATCTACGTCCTCGGACGAGCACCACCGAACTGAATGAGAAAACAGATTAGGGATGGACTGTAGAAGGGAGGCCAGTACTGAGTGGCAGTACTGACAGAAGGTTTGAAAGATCCTGCATTTTCTTTTTTAATGTTATCCGAACATTAGTTATGGAATAAGTATACTCTAGGAGTATACCACCTTTGTCGGTGTAGGATAGAGCAGGACAAGCTTAGGAAAGAGCAAGCTCCACTGCCAGTGCTGAAGAGTGCCAACTGATTGTTGGGCAATAGGAGCCTGTGCCAGTGAGGCTCTGACGGACACTGGAGACAGATACATTCTTTATTATTCTGCGTTTCTTTGCTCATTTTATAATGCATTTTTTGGTAGACCAATAGATGAGGAGGAGCAGCAAATAATTACAAGCCAAGGTCATGTAATTTGGTCTATTCAAAGTAGAAGTATATGTGTCATTGCTCTGGTAATGGTGATTATAGCAGTAAAGGGGCTGTTATTGCTTTTGGAGGATGTATATGATTCACCCATATTTGACCTGAGTGGTCCTATTTCTTTGGGAAGAGACAAGAGAGCTACAATGAATAATTTATTTGTGGCAGCACATTAGAGATTTTTTGGGAATGGGAATGCTTGTTATCCTATTGGTTCAGTTACCAGCCTCTGGACAGAATATCCCTTGTCACTCATTAATTACATGTACACCTGGCTGCCAGCGTTTGCCGAAGTGAAGGGAATATTTGGACTTGGTTATCCTGGCTCATGTTTTTATCACAGAAAGCCACAGGATGAGGGTTACCATGGGTGTGAAAATAGCACGTATTGTGATAATTTTGAAATGGAAGAACAGAACAGAACTCTTGTGGGTTGGCATAACAAAGAGACAACAGTACCCCAAAAAGCTGGTTATTATGCTGCTTGTTGCCCCTTAGTAAAATCTACGGATACTTTTTTGTATATAAATTGTTCAGGAACAATATTGTACAAGCAAACATTTTCCCTAGAGCATAAATCAGATCCAGATATGCTTGGAATTAATTCCAGATATTCAGCAGTATATTATAAAGGGCCAATATATGCACATCCTGGGTTCTATTTTTTGTCTAATGGGACTTATTCCAATGTTTACAATGGGACAGACGATGTGGCTCTTGGGATGGTGTTGCCTTTGAGTGACCCATGTAAAAATATCGAACTGAAAAAGAGATGGGTGAAAAGAACATTAGCGAAAGAGTTTTGCGAAGGAGTCACAGATTTAGCAGTGAATAGCTATAGCAATGGTGTCATATTTGGGTACATCCTGTCTTCCATATTTACCTTAGATGGTACAGCTATGGCCTGGGAAGAAAAATCTAGGAAATATTTTGGATGTAAATGACAAATTCTGTCCAATACTACAGTGATAGCTTTGAGAGATATTACTACCCAATTGGAAAGGAAACACTGACATATTATCGATAGACACAATATCGTCCTACAAATTTATCGACACAAAATTATCGAACACAATAATATCGACATCCTATACATAACTAAAAACATACAAAAATATCGGATACACAATATCGACCTACATAAACATCGATCTCAGTAAAATCGACAGCATACATGTCGAAAGTTTTAAATATCGACTACATTAAAATGTATACCCTAAGCCAAAATTATCGTAAACACTTTTATCGACAACAATATTATCATTATTTTATATATATCAACATTATTTATATATATATATAACAATACTTTGCAACATATACAAATTAAATTAACACCAAAATGCACATCTCTCATAACAAACTATAAATATAATTACATTTCTGATTTATTAAACATCTAATAAATTTACAATTTGTAATTAAAGTTTTTAATTTAATTATATAAAATTTAGACGCTAAATTATTATTTTACGTTTGCCTTATATATAAAAAAAAACCCTAACAAATATTCAAAAATACAAACTGACCAATAAAAACACTGAAAATATAAATTAGCCAATAGCAAACTAATTACTAACTCCAAACCACTATATAAACAATTACACACTAAACACAAACCACCTGAAGAAAAAAACGACAGGAGAAAATGCATTGGATAAATTCGAGGAAACCTACAAGAACATCAAGATTTGACCGAAAATTCTATGGATTAAAAGTAAGTAACTAAAATAAACTTAATAAAAGTAACTGCTAAAATGTGAGAAATTACAAACATGATCTAATTACTAATGCATATCTACTTTTTATATTCTCCTACCACTACAGAATACTTTACGAACAAAGAACAGAGAACAGACTTCTGAAAACCAAGATACAACTAACAAAGAATGTTCAAACATTAAACCAAGTGCTAAAATGTTAAAAACATGTTCAAATTACTAATACATATCTACTTTTTATTTTCTCCTACCACTACAGAATACTCTACTGACAAAGAACAGAGAACAAACATCTGAAAACAAAGCTACAACTAACAAAGTAGGTATATTATAATATTTTCTGAAACACATTAAATTAGTTTAAGCTAAATGTATCAAAAACTGTAATTGCAACCAAACAAATATCTCTGAACAATTAACACAAATAAATGCATTTTTTCCTAACAGATCAAGAAAACACAGAAACTAAAGGCCACAACTAAACAGTCAAGCACATCAAAATCAAAGACAGATTTTCTAAAAATGTAAGTATATAGTATAGAAATGTTTTTAAATTAACTTAAAATACATACATAATTTTTTTAATAACTACAAAATATATTTCTTGTAGAATAACAAACAACAAAATGAGTGAAGGAGCTGCATTTAATACCAGCCAGAAGGAAAACAATTACTCTGCTACATGGGTTACACTTATACCCAAGAAAAACAATTTGGCATGAAAGTTAATTGGAAATGTTGCAAATATTACTCCAACAAAGTTTACGGAAGGGCAACAACTAGAGAAGCAACAGTACTTTATACTAGGGAACACAACCACCCACCAAACGTAACAGAAATAGAAGTTAGAACAGCATTGGAAATCATAAAAGAGGCAAGCACAGGTTCCCAAAAACCAACAAGCGCCATCTTAAAAGAACAAATTCCAAAAATACCTAACACAGCGACTACTCAGATGCCAAATATTATTTCCCAAAAAAGAACAATAGCCCAAACAAAAAGAACAACTACTACTACCGCTCCACCTCCTAGAACATATAGTGATATAAATTTAAATCCTAACCAAACTATAACTTTAAACAAACGACCATTTGTCATTTACAACAATGAAAGCAATGATAAAAGACTCATAATTTTTGGCACAAATATAAACCTAATAAAACTTCAGCAAAGCCAATATTGGATGATGGATGGGACTTTTAACATCTGTCCCAAACCTTTTTTCCAATTATATACAATACATGGCGTATATCAAAACTGCAACATACCTCTACTTTATGCACTACTACCTAATAAAACTAATTCCACATATATGGAATTATTAAACACAATCAAACAAAAAACTAATGGCTATTCCACTGAAAAAATAATACTTTATTTTGAACAAGCAATGCTTTCAAGTATTTTAAAAATACACCCACATACCTGTATTCAAGGCTGCTACTATCACTTTAACCAGTGTCTATGGAGACATTTACAAAAGACAACTTTAAGTATAGAATATGCAACAAACTCATCTTTTGCATATCAAATAAAAAAACTCACAGCATTGGCTTACTTTCCAGAAACAGATGTAGTAGAACACTACAACCTTTTAATTGATAGCACCTATTATAAACAAAATGAAGATAAATTAAGCCAACTTTTAGACTACTTTGAAGATACCTGGGTAGGCAGACTCCACAGATCTGGCCACAGAAGAAATCCTAAATTCCTAATACCCTGGTGGAACGTTTACCGAAGCACCTTAAATGGTGAATCAAAAACGAACAACGCTGCTGAAGGCTGGCACAATGCCTTCCTACAATCAACTGGCCGAACTAAACCAAGTTTAGAAAAATTCATAAAATGCCTACAAAAAGAACAAAGCTATTAAGAAATCAGAATGGAACAATCCATTACTGAACTAACTCCAAAAACATCTAAACAAACCAAACAAATGCACAAATACCTAGAACAACAAGTAAAGTTATACCCTAGCACAAAAGGCATTGAATACCTCAACATAATGGCCAAAAAACGACTCTAAATTACTGTGAAGAACAAACCAGTCCTAAAAAATAAAACCAATACAATATAATTAACAATAATACATTTTATTTCAAAAAAATTAATGTGTGCAATATATGTAAAATGTTATTAAATATATATACACACATTAATTAAATTTGAAATAAATAAAACATAACAATTATAATAATAACATTACCCACCCACAATAAATAAAATTGTAAAAACTTACCAAGCATATTCAAACTGCTGTAGAATCCATCTTCACCGAAACAATCCAGTTAGGATAAAGTTGCCCAAAAAAAAAATGAAAAAAATCAACTGTCCCAAAACTGAATAATCCATTCAACGAATATACTTCAATTAACCATAAAAAACCTGAAAATTTGTAAAATATAGAACAAACGCTCCAGGAAACCCGGAAAATTTAAAGAAGTGTTCAAAATCCATTAGTTAATAAAACTAACAAACACTTCTTTAAAAAAAAAAAGACTGCTTCCGATATCACGAACACCTGCAACAAAAATATATAACACATACATTCCCACCCACATAAAACAACACATAAACACATACTAACATCACTAGTAACATGATATTTCACCTAAATATACTTTTAACATCAAAATACTAACTATACAAACAAGCCTAGAACAAGCTAAAAATACGTACATCCACCATACGTGAATACAACATATCAAACAGTTTAATGTAACTAATTTACTTCTAATAACACTAAATAGTACCACACTACTGTCAAAATTACTTTAAAGCACACATAAAACATATAAAACAAACCTTACCTTTAGCGACGTGAAGTGTCTCCCAACCGCAAGCTAGTCTTCATCCAAATGACACAAAACGACCTAAAGCGGTTACAAAATAAACGACCCACAAATAATAAAATAGATTAACCTTACAAACACAATATTTAATTTTCTTAAATATTCTTTTACTAAATTAAAAATAAATACAATATAAAAAAAATCTGTTTTTGTTATTTGTATTAAAAAACTTAACAAAATGTATATCTTTTGTAAAATTATACAAATAAATATTATAAAATACATAATATTTATTCTTATAATTATTAAAACATGGAAAAATTGTACGAAAATATGTGAACCAAATTTGTAATTTGTATATAAATATACCTGCGTTAAAATATTTTTTTATTTTCGATATATTGTTTAACAAATTAATAATAATAATTTTAATATTCATATTAATTTAAAATGTATATGTACAACCAACATGTATAACAATATAAAAATGGTATATATTATGAGAAAAATCTGTACTTTTTTGTTACCATTTTAAACCATACTTACATCTGTATTAAAAATGTTTTTAATAAAATATACAATTTCAAAGAAAGCTAAAAATGTAAATTGAACTTAACATTTTTTGTCTCATATATGTAACAAAATTAATTAGTATGAACTAAACATGTAATACTAATGTTTCCTGTTGTTTTTTTCATGTTATTAAAAAAATAAAAAATTCCAACTACACAAAAATTGTATACCTTTATTTATAGTCATAAATAATGTACTATTCCCACTCCAGTCTACATTAAATTGAGGTAGGTGCTGGACACTAATTAATTATAATTTACTATTCCCACTCCAGTCTACATTAAATTGGGGTAAGTGCTGGAAACGAATTAATTATAATGTACTATTCCCACTCCAATCTACATTAAATTGGGATACGTGCTGGACACTAATTAAATATAATTAACTATTCCCACTCCAGTCTACATTAAATTGGGGTAGGCGCTGGACACTAATTAATTATAATTTACTATGCCCCCTCCAGTCTACATAAAATTGGGGTATGTGCTGGACACTAATTAATTATAATTTACTATTCCCACTCCAGTCTACATTAAATTGAGGCAGGTGCTGGACACTAATTAATTATAAATTACTATTCCCACTCCAGTCTACATAACATTGCGGTATGTGCTGGACACTAATTAATTATAATTTACTATTCCCACTCCAATCTACATAAAATTGGGGTATGTGCTGGACACTGATTAATTATAATTTACTATTTCCACTCCAGTCTACATTAAATTGAGGTAGGTGCTGGACACTACTTAATTGTAATTTACTATTCCCACTCACATCTACATTAAATTGTGGTAGATGCTGGATACTAATTAAATATAATTTACTATTCCCACTCCAGTCTACATTAAATTGAGGTAAGTGTTGAACACTAATTATTTATAATTTACTATTCCCACTCCAATCCACATTAAATTTGGGTCGGTGCTGGACACTAATTAAATATAATTAACTATTCCCACTCCAGTCTACATTTAATTGAGGTACATGCTGGACAATAATTAATTTTAACTTACTATTCCCGCTCCATTCTACATTAAATTGAAGTAGGTGCTGGACATTAATTATTTATAATTTACTATTCCCACTCCAGTTTACATTAAATTGGGGTTGCTGCTGGACACTAATTAATTATAATTTACTATTCCCACTCCAATCTACATTAAATTGGAGTAGGTACTGGACACTAATATATTTGAATTTACTATTCCCACTCCAGTCTACATTAAATTGGGGTATGTGCTGGACACTAATTAAATATAATTAACTATTCCCACTCCACTCTACATTAAATTGAAGTAGGTGCTGGACACTAATTATTTATAATCTACTATTCCCACTGCAGTCTACATTAAATTGGGGTTGCTGCTGGACACTAATTAATTTTAATTTACTATTCCCACTCCAGTCTACATTAAATTTAAGTAGTAGCTGTAAACCAATAAAATATTTATAATACATCAAACACAATTTATTAAAAAAAATAAACAAATATTGTAATAAAATATATGTTTTCTAAACATAAATATTATTTTGAAATTTTAAAATATATGCACAATTTTATTTTAAATTGTTAAAAAAAATTGAATTGTAAATTTAATTTAAATTATTTTTGAAATATAAATTTTTTAATAATTATTTTTTTCTTCAAATTTTTTAAAAATATAGTTTTTAATGTTTATAAATTTTTAAAACACTCCTCCCATTATCCCAACATCCTGCTACTAATTGTTTTATATTTTTATTTTAATTTTTGTTTATTTGTTATGTTATTACAGTTTTTAAACAATTATTTCTTAAAAATAGAAATTTTAAATATTAACTCCTCACCCTTATCCCCTATAAAACCAACATCCCACTACTAAATATTTGTTTTTTAATTGTTTTGTTAATTTTTTGAAAAATTAAAAAAAAAATAAAAAAAATTATTTTTGAAAACACTCCCCACCCTTATCTCCTATAAACCCAACATCCAGCTATTAAATATATATATTTTTTACTTTTTTTTTTTTTTTTTACAAATATTACTTCAAATATTAAAAATTTTAAAACACTCCCCACCCTTATCCCCTATAAACCCAACATCCCGCTACTATTTATTTTTTATTTAATTTTTTTTAATTTTTTTTTTACAAATATTACTTCAAATATTTAAAATTTTAAAACACTCCCCACCCTTATCCCCTATAAACCCAACATCCTGCTCCTAAAATTATATATAATTTTTTTTTTAAATATAAAAATAACATTTAAATAACAGATTGAAATTACTAATTATTAATAAACACGAAAGATTTCTAAAAAATAATCAATTTTTACTAATAATTACTATATATATCGATATTTTTATACAACGATATTTTGACCTACTATATTTTTGCATCCGATATAAAATTACACATACTTAAAACGATATTTTTGTAGTCGATATTTTATTATTCGATATACTTTACCATCGATATAATAACTTCGATATTAGGTCACATCGATATAAAAATTTCGATAATATGTCTGCTTACTATTGGAAAGCATGCAAGTGTAGTCTGAACAGACTAGATATGCTGTAGATTTTATGTTGGCCACGTCTGGTGGTGTTTGCGCTTTAATTGGGGATCAGTGTATTATGGGGATAAAAAACTTGGAGAAAAGCATAACACAACACATTCTGGACATCATTGAAAATGTCAGGGGCATGGAAAGCGGAAATTGGAGTTGGTTCCTTTTTGGTAATTGGGGTTGGATCTTCCAGCAGCTGATTTATCTTGTAGCAGTGTTGGTATTATGCTGCATCCTTATTCAGTGTCTTCCTCTTTGTTGTTCTTATTGTGCCTCTGTTTCTTTGCCCAAACAGAAAATATAAGCTCATGTTACAAATGTTGCTTTGATGTTGCAGAATGATGCCGATGATTTGATGCCTATTGATGAAGGAATATTTGAGGATTACTCTCTGCTTGCTGTACCCCTCTCTAATGATGGCTGTAAGGAATATCCATAATTCTGTTGCATTTACATCTTGTTTTGTGAGCTTTATTGATTTTCGATATATTGCATTTGTTTGATATTATCATTGCACAACTATAACGGGCCTATTTCTTTTTGTTAATTAGAAAGTTTTCTTAGCTCATGCTAAAAGGAGGGTTTGTTAGATTTGTACCGCAAAATGCATTAGTTATGTTATGTTTTTTCTTTGCAGGCACCATTTTAGGCTGTTTGAAACTGATCTTGTTCATTTCTGAGAAATGGCCTCTGTTAATTTTTGTTTCTGAAATGTTAAGTTCTGTTTCAGTAATGAGTAAAACGTTCATGCTAGCGTATAGCTTTTTTAGTAGATAGAGGCCCTCTCTCCCACTGGTCTGGTGGCGGGCCCAGGGTGAAACGACCTTGGATAATGTTAGGTTATTGAAGATATGAGAACTAAAATCTTTTTTTGTACTTCACTGTCCAGCTGCATCTGCCTGGAAAATTCCACTATGGGCAAGTCTTTGCCCAGGTAGGAAATGTACATAATGCATCTCTATGTTTACTGTCATTAGTTCCCTCTGCAGCACTCCTATGGACTGTACAGATGAAGCTCTGCTCTGAGTGTACACAAATAAACAGTTATTGGTTTGTATTCTCTACTGTCTGACCAACTCTTCATTTGGTGCGGAAGGCTGAGAGGGGGTCAGTGGTGCCCAGGTGGCCCTAAGCGGGTCACTTCCTTCAGTACTTCCAAGATGGCATACTCATCTTTTCTGAAAACGTGTCAAAACATGATGAGGTGTTGTCGGAAGTGTTAAATATTTTGGAACGCATTGGGATGATGATCAAGCTAGAAAAATTTAGATTTGGTGTCAACGGTGTGGAATATCTTGGTCATTGGTTCAATGAGAATGGTGTATCTCCCAAATTACAGCTGGTCAGAGCTATTGAGCATGCTCCATTGCCTTTGGACAAAGATCAGTTAAGATGTTTCCTAGGCTTGGATGAATACTATTCACGGTTCATCCCCAAGTTTGCTGACAAAACAGTGAGCATGCATGGTTTGATGCTCAAGAATGCCAAGTTTGTTTGGAGTCCTGAGTGTTAATAAGAATACGAGCAGGTAAATGGAGAGATTGCCTCAGCACCTGCTCTCAAGCTATTCGACACACAGGACAAAAGCATAGTGTGCAGTGAGGCCAATGCATTAGGATTGGGTGCTGTGCTCATACAGCAGAGACAAGGTAGGGAAGTGACAATTGCTTATGCGTCCAGACCATTAAAGGATGCTGAGCGACTGTGTTCCACTATTAAGAGAGAGACCCTAGCGTGTTGGTGGGGAGTCAACCACTTAAAATATTTGTGTGGGGAGTGCACTTTGTGATTCCCACAAATCATTGTCCCCTGGTGGAGGTGTTTACCAACAAAGGGACCAGTTCAACCTCACCCAGGATAATGTGTTGTGTGTTGCGGATGATTGCATTTTCATATTCAGTAGAGTACATGCCTGGTAAAAAGAATCTTGTGGCAGATTACTTATCTAGGTTGCCAGTAGAGGGTTTGGATAGTGGTGTGGTGAAGGACGATGGTGAAATTGCAAATGGCTGTATGGGTCGTTCATGGTGGTTGCATTGGGCATGAGGAGTGGCAGCTTGAGGTAAGGGAAGACAAAGTGTTGGAGGAGGTTATGAAATACATGTCCTGTGGGTGGCCTGACAAGGGAAAAGTTTCTGAAAAGGTGGAGTCATTCCGTAACATAAGTTCAGAATTGTCGTGTATTCGTGGGATTGTGTTGAGGGGAGAGTTGGTGGTGGTTTCTGATGGTTTAAGGTCTTGCATTTTGGGGTTAGCTCACGAGGGGCACATAGGCATGAATGCGTCCAAGCGAAGAATAAGAGAGGAATATTGGTGGCCAGGTTTAGATATAGATGTGAAAAGGGAGGTGTTTGGTGTGTGTTTGAAGTGATAAGTCGCAGAAGACTGTCAACGATCCTCCTGTGGACCTGGAAAAGACTGATGCCCCATGGAAGAAGGTTGGGATGGGTATTTCAGGACCTTACAGTGTGTTGGGTGCTTGTCCTGTGTATGCACTTGGCATGGTGAATTATCATTCAAGATAGCCCGAAGTAGATTTTATGAATCATGTGACGACACAGGATGTGATCAAGATTTTGGAGCGATTGTGGGAAAGGGAAGGTGTTTCTGAAGCTATCGTAACTGACAATGGTGTACAGTGCACATCTCAGGCAATGAAGGCGTTCTTGTAGTTGCATGGGGTGGAGCACATTAGGTTATCCATCTATTATCCACAAAGCAATGGCCTGATGGGGCGATGACATTGGCCCTTGAAAGAGAGGCTCCAATTAGCTTTGAGCCAAGGTGAACAGTGGAGGGGTGCTGTGCGTACCCTAGTGTGGGCATATCACACAACCCCAAATAGTGTTACTGGGAAAGTACCTTTAGAGATTATGAGGGGAAGGAAGACTCGATCATTGCTTGACAAAAGGGTCTTGAAGGAGAAGGTGGGTAGTGAGCTGCCTGGATTGTTTGAAGGACGATTGACTGTTGGGGACTGGGTACATGTAAAAAAGGGATCCCTGGACTGCAAGGGTTTGCTGAGATTTTCTAAGCCATTGCAGATAAAAATAAAAAGGGTGAATCGTCATTCTGTCCTCCTTAGTGATGGTAACATGTGGAATGTCAAGAAAGTGGTAAAAGTGCCTGATTGCTTGTTGTAGGAAGGTACGGTGTAGAGACGTGACTGTGGGTCGTCGGAGGTGATGTCTGAACGTACAGATGAGAAGTGCTCTAGACTTCAAAATTTGTCCAAACAGTATGATGATTTTATCATGAACCAATAAAAACTGCACTGGGTAGGCGTTCTCTTTATGGTCTTTCCATATTATGCTCCATTGACGGTGTCCTCAATGTTAAGGATGTATTGTTTTGTAGAATTATTCATTTCCTTTTAGTTATATTCTCTGTGTTTTTTGGTTTTGGTTTTCCTTCTTTCTGGTTAAAGTTTCATGGTAAAAGGGAAGATGTATTGTAATGCACTCTGGAGCCTTCCACGCTCCGACATTCTATGGAATGTCAGATGTGGATGGTGCTTGAGAGACGGGGGTGGTTGGAGCGATTGTCTGGCTGGCAGCCACCCTCCTGGTGTTGTTCCTACTTGCATTAATAAATCATCTTCTTACACGCTTACGTTATCTTCGTTTCAAACTTCTTGTTATTATCTTTCTATTTTTCTTTTGCGCTGCTCAAGGAGCAGTGGGGCGACCCACCTCTGAGCCTCACCACCCCCGTTTAGAGGCAGCCGCCAGTGCCAAAGCTGTCTTGCCTACACTTATACATTCATCAGAGGGCACTTTTAACAAACAGTAGCGGCTCGTGGAGGGTGTGCTGCGGGGTGGTGGGCCGGGAAGGGGCAGGGTGGGGGTTAGTAAACTCCGGCTCATGGCTGACCGGAGTAATGTTAATAAATATATAAAACGAATTTCATTGAGCGCGCTTAAACGCATTTGGCGCCCCGCCCCACCACCCCTGGCACTCCATGCACTAGCCGCTACTCTAAACAAAGGTAAACTTACACTTACCTATTAACAAAGGTAAACTTAAAAAGATAGGCCTGTCTTTTTATGTGCGACTACGGAGTCTCTGTAGTGGTAAAGTTGCGACTAAATTGTCTGTGTATACTGAAAACCTTTGATGGGCCCAAAGAGTGGAATGGTAAAAACGTACCTGACGGTAATGGTGCTAGACCCTTTCATAATGGCCACACTCAGGGCCAGATGTACGACGGCCAAAACAGCGCCTTACAAATTGCGGGTATTTTGCAACTCGCAATGTGCGAGGCGCTATTTAGGATGTACAACAGTGTGTAACGCACTGTTAGCGATTCCCAATGGGGTCGCAAATAGAGAGGCTCATGAATATTAATGACCCTCTCGCAATTTGCGACCCCATTGGGAATGGCAGGCCCTCCCAGGTATGGTAGCCTGCTGGGCTCAGCAGACCACCATATCTGGGACTGCTTTTAAATAAAGCAGTTTTTTTTAGAAATGCAGCCCGTTTTCCTTAAAGGCAAACAGGATGCATTTAAAAAAGAAAAAATGAAACTTTTTTGTTTAATTTTTTAAGGGCAGGTAGTGGTCCCTGGGACCACTGCTTGCCCTTAAAAAATATTTTCGCCTGCGTTTGCAAAGATGAAGCGGTCCCCTGATGAACCCTTCCCTTTTGCGACCCCGTTATCACCCTCTTGCAGAGGGTGGTAATTTGCAAGTGTTTTGAGCCAGCAATTGCGTACACAAAACATTCTTATATAGGGTTGCGCTCGCTATTAGGAAGGGGATGCCCCTTCCTAATAGTGAGTCGCAAAACCCTATTTTGCGAGTCGCATAAAATTACGAGTTGCAAAATAGGATTCGTGCATTCCCCATGCTATTTTTGCATGCACAAGCGGGTTCGCAAACACGTTTGTGCATGCTAAAATGGACGTATATCGGGCCCTCAGGTCGCCTACCTCTACGGGGGCTTCAAACCCAAGAGAGTGGAAAGCTGGAAGCATTTCTTGATCATCCAGCTCTCCCAGACAGCACCAACCACTCCGGACAGCATCCACAAAACGTTTACAACACGAAACACAACACAGTCGTGGTACCATTGAAAAGAGGCATTCCACACAAAAACAACGATTTTTCCAGCACGACTGAGTCTGGATTCTATCCATTACGTGCCCCTAAATTGTCGGCTTCGTGAGGTTTAAAGGCTGGTATGCATGGATTTACACTCAAAGCCTCCTAACTACATGAAAGGCCTTTTTAATTGTCACCAAGTTTTATGAACAATTTTAACTTCAATAAAAAGCCCCAAAAAATTGGTAATTCACCTTTTAAAACATGTTTGGGATTTGGATCAGCATCGCCCTTCTGCAGAAAACAGCGTTCAGCTGGAGCGGCGACTCATAAAACCGGGACTGTTCCTTTTATGGAGAGAAGTAGCCATTTTTACTCAAAAGGCTCCTGGGAGTCTGTTAAAATGCTGTCCGGTTTTTTTGGGGTTTTTTATTTGCCAATAATGCAGTGTGTCACATCTGGAAAACAAGTACAATCCCACGTAGCAGATCTACCACAAAACCAGTGCAGCAAACGCTAATAATTATTTGGCCCAACACATTAAGGAGGTGATCAGTTAATACAGGTAAATTCTAATTTAATACTTGTTCTTAAATGAAGACAAAAAAGTTTGTATAACATTCCGAAAAGATTGTCGGATTGAAATTTGCCTGCACTCTATTCCCTCCACCGTTCTGTTCCTTCACGTGCCCTTCTTAACAAAACATGTCTCTGTAGTTCCCTACATTCTCCCAGACTTTCGTTCTTGGCTTTCCAACAGGCTCAAGTGTTTACTTGTTTACTAAGCCCTGAAAATGTGTGGTTAAATTTGAGATTTATATGATCAGGGACATTTCGATGAGGGTTTCTCAAAAATGCAAAACTGTGCTTTTTCTTAACCTTGACCAACTTTTAAAGAAACGCTGTTGTATTTTGTTATTCTGCTCGAATGGCTGGGCCCCTCTGAAAGGTATTGACAGGTTTATGAGCGCTGCTGGCTCGCTGGTGACTGGACCAGGAAAGCTATGCACATAACCCTTGATTTTATTGTTAGAGTGAGAAGCTCAGATTTTTAATTAGCACTCCAGAGCCCTCTTTTCTCCATGGTGTTCCACAGTACAAAGCAAGGACCTAGTCTTTATGTGGCTAATGCTTATTTCAGACATCATCTCGCTCAGATGAGGTGGAGCTGAGGTCAAATGTTTACCTGGCCAGCCGCCATCTCAGCACTTTTATGTGCGTCTAGACATCTGCATTTTATATGTTTTGTGTTATTTTCTTGTTTCTCTCCCAATTAAAAAAGTTCCCTGGTGGGTTCATGAGCATTCGTTTGTCTGTAGCTATAACATAGAAAATAATATGTTACTAATTGTTTTGGAATATGAGGTGCTGTAACACAGTGTGGTCAATTAAAGTGTTCTGGAACGACAAAGGTTTGTTTTGTAGGGCCCACTAACCACTTACACAGTTTTGGCTAATATGTTTTAGCCACTGGTGTTGACTCAGATATGGAATGCCTGGTCAAGTTAGTATGCTCAATTTGAAACCTGCGAAATACTGCTTTACCCTCATTGGGGTGAAGCAGACGCAGGACATCTGTCTTAAATCAGCGAATGTTCTTCTCCAAGAATTTCAGTTTTTTTCTCCACCCTATTTAGACACGTGGAAGTCTTGGTTCTGATGGCGGAGCCTCAACTTTGCTCTATCATCGGAAATAAACCGGGGGTCCATCCAGCTGTTTAATGTGCGAGTCCAACACGGAGATGTTCTGCCTGCATGGAGCACTGCTATATTGCTTCACAGAAATAAATTTCAGCTTTGGGAGAGCGTTTCGATCACGATCAAATAAAAGCAAGACCGAGGACAATCGCCATTAGCAGGGCTATTTTCCGTAAAATGTCCTTGCTATGTCAGTTTTGAACTTTCGACGTGTTGTGCCCGGATGTATGACGGTACAACGTGTGCTTTTACAACGCGTACCGTTACGACGCAGGTTTTACAACGCAAGTCGTTACAACGACTTGCGTTGGGGGGGCGCTGGTTAGTGAATAGTTAATTTACTATTCCAACTCCAGTCCCCGTGGATAGTAGGGAAGGTGTTGGATAGTAAATTAAACTATTACCTATCCTAGAGCGCCCTCCAGCGAAAGTCGTTGTAATGACTTTCGCTATTAAACCTGCATCGTAACGGTACTTCGTTGTAAAAGTTCCGTTGTAAAGGGCCCGTCGTGCCCACTCCTATGGGGCTAAATCAGCCCCTTAGCCTCCAGCTCTGTCTTTGCTACGATTACTTCCCTAAGATGCCCCTGCTTTTTAGTTTTAAATTAGGGGCACTTAGCGCCACTTAAGATAACCGACTTAGGATAAAATGTTGCCCTAGTATAATCTAATTGCGCACGTGGCAGAAATTCGGTGCTTCACAAATCAGTCCCCTCAGAAAACTCATCTTTGTTGAGCATAATGCTGTGGTTTTGCCAAGGCTTATTTATTGATTTATCTAGTCATTTATGCTATGCACACTAACCACCCAAATTGTGACTTCAGAGCGCTCAAGGAGTGGGAGCGAGTGGACGATCTGGATGCAGCCCAATGTAGTCGTGGGTCCCATTAGACTTTTGGAGGTAAAGTCATTTAATAGCCCCCCTAAAGAAATCCATCTGTCCAGAGCCTAGGTTACCGGCCTTGGGTATGTGGCCAGTGGACTAGAACAGAGCTGTGATATGCTGTTTCTGGGATGGTGGCCATACCAAATACCAGTGTGATAAGATGTGACTTCAAGTGCTTTCTGAGTAAGGACTAGTCCTTTTTCAGTGTCACTTGGTTAGGTAGCACGTTTCAGAGGGATGTGCCCTGCTAAAGAAGGGTGTATCTTTTTTATCTGAATTGATGGGGTGACAGCAAGCCTTTTCTAGCAGATGTAAGGCACCAAGTTGCTTGATAAGAAACATAAAACGTAATACTGATCATGTGGAACAATAGATACACCATCATTTACAATCAGCCTGATCAATTAATAAATACACCTGCACCGACATATGGGCTACATCTCCAACTACAACCTACATCAACACCTACGCATTGTACTACTACGTTATGCCCACAGTATCACCTAAACTTTACAGCTGCACAACTCTTTCATAAACATAAATACTTCCACTATACATTTACCTCACCAAACACTTGCATTATCATCACAAACCCATCTTTTACATTTACTTAACAACTACCTCACTTATACACCGTGCCATCACTATAAACTACTACCCACACCCTAAACCTACTGAAACTACATTGTACGACCTACATCAAGAAGTATATGGCAAGAAATAAAAGATCTCCGCCAAAAAGCCCCTCATAGGGTGCCCATCGGGTATTGCAGCGCCGACAAGATGAGGAGCATGCCCTATGATGAAGCATGACACTTAGCTGGCTGGGTGTGGGAGGGCTCTAATTCCGAAAGGAGGGATTCCCTTTTCCCTTCCTTCACAGTAGGACTACCTGCCGTCCTTGTTGTTGTACTCTCGCCCCACTTCTTACAGACCCATCAAGGAACTGCATACCCTTTGCTGGTAATATCCCTGTGCTTACCCATCCACCCCCTCTACACCTATTTACGACGAAGAAAACTTTGGATACTTTAGCATGAGAAACTGGATGTACTTACATGCCCATGTCCCATGCCCAGTTCCTTCAGCCCTGGATCGACTTGTGGACTTGGTCTTCGTGGATCTCTGGAGGGCAGAGGAGTGCTGAGTTCGAGCTGCAGGATGATTTGATCTATGCATATGGTCTGAGTAGTGTTGACTTCACACTGCTGGTTGCTGCCTTGGTGGTTCTTCTACGTGACTCTCTGGCTGTATGCTGATTTGCAGCGGTTACCGGAGAGAATTCATATGGGGCCGGGCCATGTGTCCCTGAGATGATTTGCACCTGGCTGAAGTGCTGTCCAGCCCATGGTGTGCTCTCCCATCACTGATGAGAGCTGGTGCTTGCTCTCTTCTGGCCTCTGCACTCTTTTGGTGGGTGAGTGCTTGTGGGGCCCGGTTTACTGCTGGCCCCATCTCTGGCTCTGCTCTTGTGGGGACTGGTTGTCGGGCTGGTTCGGTCCCTCTCTGGGGCTGGTGCATTGGTTTGCCCCCACTTCACAAGGCTGTGGGCTTTTCTTTGGTCCTGCAGCCTGCCTTTGCCCGCATCATCGCTCACCGAGGCTTCCCTTCGCAGATCCCTCTCTATCAGCACACACATGGCCAAATGTCCTGGAGGCTGTTTGCATCAACCGTGGCCTCTATTCCCCTGAGAACGACGACGTTTCTGGCAGAAATCTCGACTTGTGGCCCTGTCCGTTTCAGCACCTCCCTGGGTTGCCTCACCACGGAGACTCGAACATTGGAAGTACTACCACTGGAGATGTTGTTTAAACTTCACAAATACCCTGAATCTTTGGCACCCTTTGAGGCGTGCGCTGGACCTTTCTTTTTGTCGTTTTGTGGCTATATTGAGGAGGGCTTTGTTTTATGCAGATTGACTGTGGGGCCATGGCAGTATAGAGAGAGGCTCTCTCTGGTTCCTGGGGGCCCTCCATCTTGGATATCAACCTCTCATGAAAGGGACTTGTTCATTACAAAACAGTGGCATCTCAAAGAGTCTAGGAGTCTAAACATCAACATAGGAACCAGCATGTCCATCTACTGAAAGGAAAGAAAGTCTATCATGTTCAATTCCCTAGGTGTCTATAAGGGGGCGGCCATCTTTGAGTGGTGTGATGTTGCTTACTAATTCCTCTTAGGTGCCCAGATGTTTACGGACTGTCCAAATTAAGCTATACTCTCCCCTCATCACTTCCTTCCCCACCTGTTCTTACTCCCTTATCTTCCTCTCCTCCTTTTCCCCTCAACATGAGCTTTATGTACTCCTGGTCCCTTCCTTCTTACCAATCTGGACTTTTGGGCCCATTAGCCATGGATCCCTTTTCTAGAACATCATTAGACTCCAAACTAGATCCAGCAGGCTGTAATGCCCACACTATTGTATACTCCACTAATTTATATAAGAATGCTTCCAAGAACTTTAATAAACATAGGTTTCTCAAATCTCACCCAGAAACCCTTACTTCTGACCCCAATTTCTGCACAAAAAAATAGCTACCATAAGTGACTTTATCTTCTACACTTAAGGACGAGAACAATGGAGGAAAGTCCTTCACTCTCTGCTCCAAATCACGCATCCATGAAACCCCCTAAGGTCTAAGACTCTGTCCAGTTCCATCAATCACTTGCTGAGCAGAGGAAACCATCCCCCTTTATAATAATGGGATTATTCTCTTCCCACCATCTTAGCACAACCTAGAACTACAGGATCAATCAATCAATCAATCAATTAATCAAAGCATTTGTAAAGCGCACTACTTACCCGTGAGGGTCTCAAGGCGCTGGGGGAGGGGGGCGGGAGGGGGAAGGCTGCTACTCAAAGAGTTTACCAACCCCACTGCCAACTCCAACGACCCCACTGCCAACTCCAACGACATCACTCCCTCTCAAATCCTTTGCGACTCCCTAGCTTCTTTCTTCCACGACAAAATCGCCGACATCCATAACAGCTTCAACAACCAACCCGGAGACCAACCCACCGAACCTAAACCCCCCTTGAACATCCTTTACGACTGGAACCCAATCTCCACTGAGGACACCATTCGCCTGATGAACTCCATCCACTCAGGATCCCCCACAGATCCATTCCCCCACCACATCTTCAACAAAGCAGACTCCATCATCGCACCCCACCTCCGAGACGTCATCAACTGCTCCCTCAACTCCGCCACCTTCCCGGAAAGCTGGAAACACGCCGAACTCAGCGCCCTTCTGAAAAAACCCACCGCAGACCCCACCGAACTCAAAAACTACCGCCCCATCTCGCTCCTACCAATCCCGGCCAAAGTCATCGAGAAAGCCGTCAACAACCAACTCGCCGCCTTTCTCGAAACCAACAAATCCCTCGACTCCTCACAATCCGGCTTCTGAGCCAAACACAGCACCGAGACCGCACTCATCGCAGCAACAGACGACATTCGAACACTACTGGACAACGGAGACACAGTCGCCCTCATCCTGCTTGACCTCTCTGCAGCCTTCGACACAGTCTGTCACAGCACCCTTATACAACGCCTCAACAACATCGGAATTCAAGGAAAAGCACTGGACTGGATCACCTCGTTCCTTGCCGGAAGAGCTCCGAGAGTCCGCCTCCCACCGTTTAAGTCAGAAGCCACCGAAGTCATCTGCGGCGTGCCACAAGGATCTTCACTCAGCCCCACCCTCTTCAACGTTTACATGAGCCCCCTCGCGACCATCGCACGCCAACACAACCTCAACATCATCTCCTACGCTGATGACACTCAACTGATCCTCTCACTCACCAAAGACCCTAACACCGCCAAAACCAACCAACACGAAGGGATGAAAGAAGTAGCCGAGTGGATGAAGCACAGCCGTCTTAAACTGAACTCAGACAAAACAGAAGTCCTCATCTTAGGTACCTCTCCTTCCGCCTGGCACGACTCTTGGTGGCCAGCGGCCCTAGGAAAAGCACCCATCCCAACGGACCACGCACGGAACCTGGGCGTCATCCTGGACTCCTCACTCTCGATGACTAGACAAGTCAACGCCGTCTCATCATCTTGCTTCAACATTCTTCGCATGCTCAAAAAAACATTTCGCTGGATCCCCACCGAAACTAGAAAAACGGTCACCCACGCACTGGTTACAAGCCGCCTGGACTACGGAAACACCCTGTACGCTGGTACCACCGCAAAACTTCAGAAAAAACTCCAACGCATCCAAAACGCTTCAGCCAGACTCATACTAGACATCCCGCGTAAAGACCACATTTCCGGTCACCTGAAAGACCTCCACTGGCTCCCTATCAATAAGAGGATAACGTTCTGCCTCCTCACCCACGCACACAAAGCACTCTACGAACTTGGACCCGAATGCCTCAACACGCGACTATCCTTCTACACCCCCTCCCGCCAGCTACGCTCTTCTAACCAAGCCCTCGCTGCTGTTCCACGCATCAACAAAACCACCATGGGGGGAAGCTCCTTCTCCTACTTCGCGGCTAAAACCTGGAACTCCCTTCCCATTCACCTCCGCCTTACTCAAAACCACCTAGCCTTCAGAAAGCAGCTTAAAACATGAATATTCGACAAGTAATTTCCTACCCTTCCTCAAGCGCCTTGAGACCCTCTGGGTATGTAGTGCGCTATATAAATTATTTGACTTGACTTGACTTGACTACTGCTCGAAGAACCATGTCTTGAGGAGTCTTCTGAAGGTCAGCAGGTCTTGGGTCTGCCGTAGGGGCATGGGGAGGGTGTTCCAGGTCTTGGCGGCGAGGTGCGAGAATGATCTGCTGCCAGAGGTTGCTCTTTGAATGCGGGGGACTGTGGCGAAGGCGAGGTCGGTGGAGTGAAGCTGGCGAGTGGGGGTGTGGAAGCTGAGTCGGCTGTTGAGGTACGCTGGTCCTGTGTTGTGGAGTGCCTTGTATGAGTGGGTGAGGAGCTTGAAGGTTATCATCTTGTTGACGGGGAGCCAGTGCAGGTCTCTCAGGTGGGGTGTGATGTGGCTGCGGCAAGGGATGTCGAGGATCAGACGTGCAGAGGTGTTCTGAATGCGTTGAAGTTGTTTCAGGAGTTTCGCCCGGGCTACTGCACAGAAGGCGTTTCCGTAGTCCAACCTGCTGTTGACGATGGCCTGGGTGACGGTTCTTCTCGTTTCGGTGGGGAACCACTTGTAGATCTTGCGGAGCATGCGGAGGGTGTTGAAGCAGGAGGATGAGACGGTGTTGACCTGCTTTGTCATGGGGAGGGTGGAGACGAGGATGAACCCTAGGTTGCCTGCGTGCCTGGTCGGTGGGTGTTGGAGCTGCTCCCAGTGCGGTCGGCCACCAGGAGTCGTCCCAGGCCAAGGGGGTGGATCCAAGGATGAGGACTTCCATTTTGTCCGAGTTAAGCTTCAGTCGACTGTTCTTCATCCACTCGGCGACGGCTTTCATTACTTCTTGGAGGTTGGTTTTGGCGGTGTGGGGGTCCTTGGTGAGGGAGAGGATCAGCTGGGTGTCGTCGGCGTAGGAGATGATGTTGAGGTTGTGCAGTGTGGCGACGTTGGAGAGCGGTGCCATGTAGATGTTAAACAGTTTTGGGCTGAGGGATGAGCCCTGGGGTACGCCACAGATAATCTCGGTGGCTTCGGCGCGGAAAGGGGGGAGGCGGACACTCTGGGTTCTGCCTGAGAGGAAGGAGGTGGTCCAGTCAAGGGCCTTCTCTTGGATCCCAGCGTCGTGGTGGTATGTGCGGTGGCAGACCGTGTCGAAGGCGGCTGACAGGAGGATGAGGGCCGCGGTTTCTCCGTTGTCTAGCAGGGCCCTGATATAATCGGTAGCGGCGATGAGGGCAGTTTCGTTGCTGTGGTTGCTGCGGAACCCAGACTGGGACAGGTCCAGGATGCTGTTCTCCTCAAGGTAGCGGGCTAGTTGTTTGTTGACGATCTTCTCAATGACCTATGCCGAGAACGGGAGCAGGGAGATGGGCCGGAAGTTCTTGAGGTCCTTGGGGTCCGCCTTGGGATTTTGTATTAAGGCGTTGATCTTGGCATGCTTCCAGCTCTCCGGGAAGGTCGCTGTCTTGAAGGAGATGTTGATTTGCTTTCCGGAGATGGGGTGTGATGGTGGTGCTGGCTTTGTTGAAGATGTGGTGTGGGCATGAGTCTGACGGACATCCAGAGTGGATGGTGTTCATGATTTTTATGGTGTCATCGTTGTTTATGTTGGTCTAGGAGAGCAGGCAGTCAGTGCGGATTGCGGTTGTGGGGGCAGAGGTCTCAGTGGTTATCGGGGCGGTCGGGGCAATGAAGCTGTCATGGATGTCTACGATCTTGTGATGGAAGAAGGTGGCATGGGAATCTCACAGGTCTTTCGAAGGTGGAATGTCGTTGGTGTTGGAGCTGGGGTTGGAGAGTTCCTTCACGATGTTGAAGAGCTCTTTCCTGTTGTGTGCGTTGTTGTCTAGGCGGTCTTTGAAGGAGGCAATTTGGCAGATCTTATGAAGTGATGGTGTCTGCGGGTGGCGTTCTGTGGGCTGCGTAGCTGTCCGGTGTTCGTTCACAGTACCATTTCTTCTCTAGCTTTTGGCAGGTTTACTTGGAGGCCTGGAGGTTTTCAGTGAAGCAGCTGGCTTTCTTGCTGGTGTGACTGTTGAAGGGTTTCTTGATCGGGGTGACGGTGTTGGCGCAGTCGTCGATCCACTGTCTGAGGCTGCGGGCGGCGGTGTCGGGGTCGGTGGGGTCGGCGGGTGGGCTCTGAGCGAGGATGGGGGTTAGCTGGCCTTCGGGTGACATTGCTCCAGCAGCGGCGGTGGATCTGTTGGGTGTGGTGGTGCGTGGTGGGTTTCCGGAGTGAAATGGATGCAGCGATGGTCGGTCCAGTGGAGTTCAGTGGTGTGGTTGAAGGAGACGTGGGAGCTTGCGGAGAAGATGGGGTCAAGCATGTGGCTGGCAGAGTGGGTGGGTGTTGTGACGAGTAGTCTGAGTTCGAGGTTGGCGAGGTTGTCGATCAGGGTGGTGGAGTCCCAGCCAAAGCCATTAAGAAGACCTTCAACACACAACTATCTGATCACCTAGAATGCAAGAAACTCCTGGACAATCAGGATTTTGAATGAAACACAGCACTCATTGCTGCGACAGATGACACCCAGACTATTCTCAACCATGGACAAAGATCGCCACCCTCATCCTCCTCACCTATCTGCCACTTTTGACACCATCTCCCAACACACACATCGCCAGACTGCACACAGCAGGAATACAAAGGCCAGCACTCAAATGGATAGCTTCTTTCCTCCCCGGAAGAACACAAGTCAGGCACATGCAGTTCACTTCAGAACCCAAGGACCTCATCTGCAGAGTCCCACAGGGATCATCACTCAACCCCACATGTTTCAGTATGTAAATGACTCCTCTAGATAACACCATCAGACCCCACAGAATTAACATCATCTCCTACGTTGTCCACACCCAGCTAATTTTTTCCCTACAAAACGACACCCCCACCACCTAGACAAATTGCTAACAATGCATGACCAGCGTAGCCAAATAGATAAAATAGAACTGCCTCATGCTCAACACCAACACAACTGTAGAAATGATCTTCACAAATGAGAGTTCACCTTAGGACTCCACCTGATGGCCCACCAAACTCGGACCCACAAACACCCCAACCGGCCACAACAGGATATTTAGCCTCATCCTGGACACCAACCTCACCATGAAGTCCCATGACAATGCTACCAACTCTGCATGCTTCCACATCCACCAAATGGTACGTACATTTTTATGTGGCTCCCACTGAACACCAGTTGTATCATCATGCAGGCCCTAATCACAAGCAGATTGAAATATGGCAACGTACTCTATGCTGGCATCTCAACCCATCTTCCCCACAGACTTGAAACCATCCATAACGCTGCTGCCAGACTTGTCCTCAACCTCCAGCACTAATCCCACACCGCATCACTCATGGAGAGCTTCACTGGCTCCCCATCTAAAAGCTAAGCCAGTTCAAACGCCTCACACATGCATTCAAGTCACTACAGGACACAGGTTCTGCATACCTCAATCATCGGCTTCACTTCCACCAAACCACCAGACAACTTCACGTAGCATCATTTGCACACACAATGCATCCACAGAAGCAGAACAGGAGGTCGATCATTCTCCTACAAAGCTGTGAAGTCCTGGAATTACCTGCCCCAACACATCAGGGCCAGCTCCTTACTTCTTGAATTCCGCAAGAAGCTGAAGACTTATTTTTTCAATGAATCTTCTTGGGGGACTATCGAGACTGCCTGCACTCAGGCCCAGCCTCACCACACAACTACTGTCAGTCAGTCAAAGATCTTTATTCAGATTCAACATCCATAAAAGTACATAAAATCTCAACATCATGGAATATCACACAATAAAACAGGTCCAATACGTTTACATTTAAAATCAAGTAATAAAAACAACAAATTCATCATGGTCTGTGTGTGCAAGTGACTTAAAAATAAGAGGTAACAAGTTTTGAGTCCATAAAAAGGAGTTACAATCGGCGACTCTACAAAAGGTAATTCTATAATGCGTGCAAACATGCAATTATTTGTACAAAATAAAGCAATGTGCAAAATCAGCAATCCACATTATAAACTTTTCAACTGCAGATTCAAGGACACTCCTAAGCGGACTTCATATTGAAAAGAACTACGATTGGCAACTATACAAGAAAAAAATGCTATAATGTGTGCAAAGATGCAGTTATTTGTACAAAATAAGGCAATGTGCAAATCAGCAATTCACAGTACGAGACTTTTCAAGGCAGGTTCAGTGATACTCTAGAAAGGACTGCAGATTTAAGAAAGCAACTGACTCTAAAAATTACTTCGTCACAGCTTAACCATAATAAATCTTCAAAAGCTAATTCAAAGTCAATTTGGTCAGCATTACGAAAATATGGCATTAAAAAATGTTTGGTGTATTTAACATAAAAACCACAAAAAAGTGTAAAGTGCAGAAGGCTTTGTTTGCCGCCATGACTACAAGGACAGTTTAGGTGCTCCAAGTTCTTATTAAATCCTTTCGGGAAGCATAATAGATTTTTAATACTCCCATCCCTGAACCGGAACAACAAACTCCTGTTCCATCTACTCATCTTTCTGCACAGATAACTTTCGGGTAGATTAGGAGGACTGTCACTTGGTGTAAAAAATGATAGATGCCTTAGAACTGCCGTTTTTGTGAGATTTTTCTTTTCTCTTTCACAGTTATAGTGGCTATACAGGGCCCTTTTTACTACGTTCTTATGTGAGCAGTCTATTATTTGGGGAGATGTAAATAAATGTCCCTGCGCCACACTCCGTAGGCTTTTTTCCACTGTCGCAAGCCACGGTATCTGGGTGGCCCGGTCACATTTCAAGCAGTCCTTAATGATGTCTCGAGTCAGGGACGCAGCTTGGTTCCTCAATATTTTCAGCCAAAACAAAGCAGGTCAGGCTTTTATAAAGTCCTCCGTGTATTTAATGCGCAGTTCTTGGTGGCACAGGTAAGTTGGGGCAGAGATAACCCCCCCCAGGATCTTCCTGCAAAATAGGTTCTCCTCTGTTTGTATATTAGTACAGTTAGTATAGCCCCATACCTCAGCGCCATAAGTTCCTGTGGGTAAGCATTGGGTCTTGTAAATATGTAACATTGAAGCAATTACCTCAGCACTTTGCGGTTGGCGGAGAGAGGTAACAGAGTTTATGGCTTTGCTAAGTTTATTTCTGCCTTGTGCTACATGCGGTTGCCAAGACCCAGAATCAGCGAACAACAGGCCTAAATATGGGAAAGTGTTAGTGCACTTTAAAACATTGTCCCCTAATAAAATACAGTCGATCTTATGCTTTTTTGGACCACAGCACATTATAAATGATTTGTTAAAATTTGTACAGAGCCCCAGGTCTGCCATATAGGCAACAAATCCTGAAATTAAAATTCGTAGTGCCTTGGGTGTGCGGGCCATAAGTACTGCGTCATCCGCGTAAAGGAGAGCTGCAAGTGGTCTGCCATTCACTTGCGGCACGTCAGATGTCAATTTGCACACACAGTTGCTTAATTCATTTATGTACAGAATAAAAAGCAGGGGAGCCAGGACACACCACTGTCTGACCCCCCTGCCAATTAAAATATCACTGGATACCTCGCCTAGGGTGTTCAGACGGACGCGGGCTCTCAGATCACTGTGCAAATGAGCCAGGAAGTGAACTAAAGATTCATCTAAGCCATAATTCAACAGAACTGTCCATAAACGGGAGCGATTAACAAAATCAAATGCGGAACTTAAATCCATAAAACCTAAATAAAGGGGGGATTTTTTAGCAATTGTGTACTTTGCCATGACTAAATTTAAATTTAGGCACTGTTCCACAGTGCCCACGTTACTTCTAAAGCCTAGCTGGCATGGATGTAAAATAGAATTTTCTTCTGCCCAAGTGCTAATCCTGCTAAAAAGGACCCTGCCTAAGATCTTCAGAGTGTTATCGATCAAGGATATTGGTCGATAACAGGCAGGATCCAATCTATTGCCCTTTTTGAAGATGGGGACGATAGTGCTATTAGACCAGGTTACTGGCAGGGGCGAATGAGATAGATGGTTAAAGATGTTACAGAGTAGAGGCGCCCAAAAATCTGGTTCCGATTTAATTTGGTCGTTGGATAGACCATCGGGGCCAGGGGCTTTATTCCCTGCGCTAGCTAAGATGGCATCTTCTACCTCCATTAGAGTGATGTTAAGAGGGGTTAAGAGTGGGACAGGGCCCGTGATGTTTGGTGGGGCCTCATATATTTTCGAAAAACGTTTCACCCACTCGTCCCCAGGTATATTACAATTTATCGAGGTGATGTTGGTTCCCAGTGATCTTAGACTCTTAACCTCACTCCAAAAACCAGTTATATCTCTCAAAGTAGCAAAACGCACTAGGGAATCCCAGTGTTCTTGTAATAGCTCCTCTGTCCTTCTTTTAAGTGCAGTTTTATAAATAGCCCTCAGTCTCCTCACAGCAGACTAGTCACGTGGGACCATTGTAATGGCTGCCCTAAGATCGCGATTGGCTTTAGAGCATTGGGAATCGAACCACCGTGGTTGTTTATTGTCGATAGGTCGGGTTGGTTTCGAGATCTCATTTTTTTATGGCCTTACAAAGGTCCATAAAGGCCTCTATGATCGTGTGTTCGGGGCTGTCGGTGGAAAGACAGACTGACACTAGTTGGGGGTATGTCCTAACAATACGTGCCAGAACTTCCTTATTATCAACCCCCCTCCAAACCACCCTGAGTCTGTCTGTAGAGGCTACTAGATTTTGTGCGCCAATTTCTCTCCTCGTCCCCTGTTTTTTGACAGATTTTAAATGTATTAGTATCGGGTAGTGATCACTGTAAGGGACGTCAACTACCTTGGCCTTTAGTAGGAGATCTCCTAAGATCGAGGATAAAAATTCATAATCTATGGTGGTTGAGCACCCTCGCCCTACATAGGTAGCCTGTGGTTCTTCAGTCCCTTTGCTTTTCACCTCATCCATGACGTTAACTAGGTCACGGGAGGTTCTGTGGTCAAATAGTTCCCTGCCTCTTTTACAGCTAGAGGTTCTTGAGTGGATGTGGGCATTAAAATCACCCCCTATACAGATGCCATCAAAGTTGCCATATTTATGCCCTTCCACAATGTCATCTATAAAATCAAATAATCTTGTGAAATTCGGATTAGGATGAGTTACAAAATCATTGTTATAAAAATTGATTATACATAACTTTATCTTGCTAGTATATACCAACACCTGAAAACTCTTGTCATTAACTGGTAATAGTTCGGTATTACTAACGTGATTTTAGCCCAAATAGTTAGACCCCCGCTTGGTCGGCCCATGGATGAAGGGAATGCATTCTGGTTGTAACAACTGTACCCCTCCAGGTATCAGGGGCTAGTACACCATGTTTCTTACAACATCAAAACATCAAAATTAGTCACCCACTCTATCCACTCTTTAATTTGTGTTTTGACATGGAGACCAGCGATGTTCCAACTCAGGATGGTCAGGTTATCAGTGGATGGTAAAATATCCGTGCCCTGGGAGGATGTTAAGAGTGTGATTGATGGGACCGATGTTTCTGGTTCATTGGGGGCCAATGATTTAGTGCGGCATGGTATTTCAACAGTGGAAACGGTTACGAGTGATTGGTCAATTTGTGATGTTTCCAAAGTGGGTGTAAATGGTGATCATTCAAAGCTACTCATGTCCGATAGGATACTAAATCTGTTGAACAAGGGGTAAGGTGATGGTACTTGGTTTATTGGTCTCTGGGGGGCCTATAAAAATAGCCTAATGGGAGTAAGGTTATGACAGTTGATGGACCTGGGTAAATATTGTTGGTTTCCAGTATATATTTTGCTGTCCCTGGGTGGCGAAAATTGAGGACAATACAGTCGCCATTGATGTTCTTAAATAAGGGACCAACCCAGCTTACCCGGCGGGCTGACAAGATTTCATTTGAGATGTCATGACCAACCCCTTTATGTTTACGCAACCAGTCTATACATTTGTTGTTTAGCTGGACCCAAAACTCGCCCTGCTCTTCTTTGAGTGGTGGAACGCGGGCTAAGACTAAGACATATGGGCAAGCATCTGGTGGTAAATGCAGGGTAGGACCCATAGTCTTAGCTGGCCTTGTTGTGGTTGCGGGCCCTCTGTTAGGAGCGGTAGCAGTTAAAGCCACTGGTTTAGATACCACATGGGCGGGAGTATCTTTCGGGGGTCCGCTGGCCGTGCTAGTGATGCTGGTAGAGCTGGGGGGTGCAGCTGTCGTGACTATGGTTTGCTGTGGCTTCTTGTTGGATGGTATTTTGGCAGTGATGTTGTTTTTCGGGGTAGCGGTGGGTGCACATGTTGGTGTAAGTGTACTACTGTTGGCAGTGTGTGGCCCTTTGCCCAAATTATCCATACAAATAGACTCTATATCTTTCAATAGACGATCTCCCCTCAGTAGATCAAGGCTAATTTGTCCCTTCCTTTTTTACGTCATCTTTCTTAACAAGGTTTTCCAGTCTATCTAAACATTTAAAAATTGTATTAAATTGCTTGATCATTTGACTTTCCATCTGTTTAAAAATAGTGTCTACGATAGTTTCAATCAAATTCCCATTAGTTTTTGGTTGGCTGATGCTATCGAGTAGTGACTCTGTCTGCGTGCAAACAGAGGTATGGTCTTCATTAACCAGGGTTATTGGTGATGCAACTATAATCACATCATCAGGCGGTATAGGCTCACTTGTGTCAGTACCACCCTTTGAGGAATCTTTGTTCCCTTTGGACCACATGCTCTGTGGTGTTGGCTGGCTCTTATTACGAGGTGGTTGCTTCCTCTTATTTTCCGTTGGTTTGGGGACCCCTTGTTTCCTTTTTTCACCTCCTAGTTTATTAGTCGAGGTCATAGGGGGCACTGAATCTGGTGGAGATTCCCTTGTAGGGCTCCCACCTAGCAGGGGTTCTAGGGTGCTAGGTGATAATGGTTGTTTCGAGATAGTGATGGTGGGAGAAAGTGGGAGGGCAGGATTTGCATTTTGTAGAAGTGTCTCAGAAAGTGTAGTAGCTAAGCCCATTGACATCCTCCTCTCAGTGTCAGCAATCTCGTTAGTTTCCATATTAAAGGCATTCTCCAGCATGCTTTCTAAGGAACTTTGGGTTGCAAAAGACCCTTCAGTAGCTGGTACCGCATTGACAGTGTTTCTTTTCCCCATTTTGAAGGTGACACTAACAGACTCACCTAATACATTAGCTTAGGGGGGTGGCCCAGCCCAGCCTCTTCTGGCCTCAGAGGGCCACAGAGGGTCGCCCTTTGCCCGGGCTTAGCCCGGCGCGTCCCGCATGCGTCCCGCGGGGCGGGAGGTGCTCACTGATCTTATTGCGCCTCCGGGCGCGTGGTCAGCGTCACGGGCGGTGACCTCCCTGTGCCCGCTGGGTAATGTAGTCTGCTGGTGGGGACTACTGCCGTTTGCCTCACGGCGCTTGCTAGATGCCCGGCAAAGTTGCAGCTTCTGTGGTGCTCGTGCCATTTCCCTCACGGCGTTCACGAGCTCCGGTGATGTGGCCCCAAGAGCGCTCAGCGCTCACTGATCTTATTGCGCCTCCGGGCGCGTGGTCAGCGTCACGGGCGGCGACCTCCCTGTGCCCGCTGGGTAATGTAGTCCACTGGTGGGGACTACTGCCGTTTCCCTCACGGCGCTTGCTAGATGCCCGGCAAAGTTGCAGCTTCTGTGGCGCTCGTGCCGTTTCCCTCACGGTGTTCACGAGCTCCGGTGATGTGGCCCCAAGAGCGCTCGGCGCTCACTGATCTTATTGCGCCTCCGGGCGCGTGGTCAGCGTCACAGGCGGCGACCTCCCTGTGCCCGCTGGGTAATGTAGTCCGCTGGGGGGGACTACTGCCGTTTCCCTCACGGCGCTTGCTAGATGCCCGGCAAAGTTGCAGCTTCTGTGGCGCTCGTGCCGTTTCCCTCACGGCGTTCACGAGCTCCGGTGATGTGGCCTACTCTCAATTACTCAGAGCCAGGCTACACTCATGAATGACAAGCAGTGAACTGCAAATCCACCTTACATTACATTACATATGTGTGATATATACATCACAGAGAATTTTAAGATGTCATCATCCATGTTGTAGTTTATATTTATTGAAATGTTTAATTTATTTTTAATTGCTGTATTTGTAATTTTAATTATTTAATTTGTTCTATACACAAAACATTTTAAATGCTTTTCTTTTTGTCAGACTAAGTTCAATGTGGAAAGTGAAGGACTATCAATCAATCAATCAAGATTCATAGAGCGCTGCAATTTACCTGCAAGGGTATCCAGGTGCTGCGAGCCCTGTTGCTCTGATGAAATTAGTTGAACAGCCAAGTCTTCAATCCCTTTCTGAATTCCTGAATGGAGGGGGAGGTCTGAAGATGGAGTAGGCGGTTGTTCCTGGATTTTGTGGTGAGGTAGGGGAAGGAGCGTACTCCACTGTTGCTTTGGTGGATGTGAGGAGTGTAAGAAAAGGCAAGGGAGGTGGAGCGAAGGTGTCTGGCGGGTTGGTGGAAGCTCAGGCGGTGGCTGCTGTATGCTTGTCCTTGATTATGTAGGGCTTTGTAGGTGTGGGTCAGCATCTTGAAATTAGAATTACATCTCTTGTGCACCAAGATCCAATGCAGTATCTTGAGGTAAGGGGAGGTCCAGGATGAGTCTGCCCACAGAGTTCTGTATGGCCTGAAGTCTCTTGACAAGGTGTATGGTAATTCCTTTGTAGAGTTTGTTGCTGTAATCCAAGCAGCTAGTGATGATGGCCTGAGCGACGGTCCATCAGGTGCTTACTAGAAGCCATTTGAAGATCTTTCAGAGCATGCGAAGAGATAGGAAGCAGACTAAGAAACTGTGTTTATCTGTTTTTACATGGCAAGTTTTCTGTCCAGGTTGATGGCACGGTTCTGGGCATGACCTGTAGGAGTGGAAATGGGTGAAGGTCCTAGCTCAGCAGGCTACCAGGAGTCATTTCACAGGGAGGCGTTGTTCGGGGAGATCATACTTTGGTTTTGTGTGTGTTGAGTTTGAGGCAGTAATTTTGCATTATGCATAAATGAATTGAAGCCAACCCAAACTTAACAGGGTGTGTGGATTAAAAATTGAAATGTCAAGGAAAAGTATTTTTGTGTGATAAACAAAAAGTATTATTTTTTTTAAATAAAAATGCATCTAAACTACTAATTATGTCACTGACTAATTTATTCCAGTTATGCAATGTATTTCAGTTGCCATACACGTTCGTTGTCATGACTGCCCTCAGTCAAGGTTTTCAGGGGCTCAAGAGGCCAGAAAACAAAGCTAGCATACCAAAACCCCCAGACTTCCTAAAACCCACATGTCAGGATAGAACAAGTATTACCAAGACCTCAGGTATGCCCAAATCCTCATACCAAGAAGGAACAAGTGAGATGCACACTTCAAGTGAAGCATAGAACACCACAGGGACAAACGCCCATAAGTGCCCAGCTAGTCAGGAAACATCTGTTTATAGAATGAGTGCAGGATCCCCAGGCTTGTCCCATTTTGGCACACATTTATTGCAGCAACCAGAGTGGTTATCATTCAGCACGAATCCGCTCAGTTCTAAGATCTCACTCCTGCGGGAACTGAAAACTCTCATGGGATGGAGAGCGGTTACAGGGCTCGGTCACCTATAAAAGGCCAGGCCTGTATAACTGATGCGCCTGTTATTCAGACTTACATGCAGGAGCGGTTACCACAGGATGTGGACCAGAGTTCTTCCTATACTTCAAAGCGAGTTCCAATGTCTCTTCTTCCGATGCCTCGCCAGTCTCTGGTTCCTCACGATATTGACCTTGAAACCTGCAAATACAACAGTATACTGTTCTCCCAACTACTGGTAACGTGCAAGCATGCAGCGCAGTTAAAGCACTTACCATCCCTGGGAGGGCTCTGCCCAGCATTCTTTCCTTGAACTTCTTTTGAGCTGTAATAGTGTCCAGTGAAACAAGCTTTCTGATGTCTGCAAGAACAAAGGTCATACTTTTAATTAAGTGGCTTGGAACCCAGAGGGTTTATTTGTATACTGCACTTTATCAGTGCCCATTAGCTCATGGGTAAGAACTGGAAAAGATTCAGAATCATTACCAGTTGAGAGGTCACAAGGAATGATAAGGATTTCTGAACCCTACATCTCTCCTTCAGAACTCAACAGCCAGGTTATTGGTATATACCAAAAGAGGGAGTGGCACCAATCAATATAGTTAGGGATCCTTGGCACTAATATTCCTTCTCTCTCTCCTTTCAGGCGTTCCTTATGCACATCTGCACAGTCATCATTCGCTGACTAACAGGAAAGTGAGACTGGAGCGGTAAATGCAATCGTTCCTAAATTGTTAGGAAGAGTTAGTTAGGAAAGGTTAGTACACACTCATATCCTAAAACCAATAGAAGACATCGTAGATGAACCCTTCATTTCTCCTTTCTATACCATTCCCCTTTCCCACCTCGGGTAATTGACTGAGTTCCATGTTACTATTCAGATTTTGGTCCAGTTAATCCAGGAGTGGAGTTGGGAGCTAAGCGCAGTAACCTCATCACACGCCCACAACATCGCACACCATAAAGGTCAGTGCTTTGAACCTGATATCGATTAACATAAATTTCACTTTTTTGTGAATTGCATAATAAATATTAGCGACATCTTATCCTACCTGCCAATGATTTAACTACTTTTGTGACTTGCAATATAAGGTAAAAGTGAATGCCCTTAAATGTGAGTTATAGTTAAAACATATTTGTGAATCGACCCCTAACTTTTAAATATACAATTAACACTCCTAAGAATAATGCAAAAACAAATGTAATACCAAAAGCAAAGTAAAACAAAATACTAATAACATATTATAATACTAAAGAAACAAACATTACTACAAAATATTAAAAAATAAAGGAGATCAAAGTTTTGATGCTGAAGAAAGACCAAGCAGACCGTTCCTCCACAGCATATAATCCAAATTGTATATTCCAAAAAATGCACACTTTTTTAGGAAAATGTATTAATAGGCTTCTCTGTCAAATCTATCAGTAACCTCCAAAACCTGATTTTTGTTTGACACAGTGAAAAACAAAGAAAAAAATAAGAACAATGATTTAAAACTTTGGAATAACAAATGATATTGACCTAGACAAATCTAATCCCTACTTTGTTTTGTTTTGTATTTCCAAATGTCTAGTCTCTTAGTGGTGTGACAATATCACACATACAAAAATGAAGCAAGCATGTTAATACAGGCCATTTTGGGATTTTTCCTCTGTATTGTCTAAATTTAGAGAAGAAGAGATCATTTATCACATAGTTTCACACTGGGCACGTAATCATGCCCCTTTTCATAGTGCAACATCATGCATGTGTGTACGTAAAGGCATGCACACACATGAGATCACCCCACTGGCATGCTCATAATTTGTCACACAACTTTTTAACCACACTTAAAAACTACACATGTTGTAAAGAAAAGTAAAAATGCTTTCATGCGCACACACGTGCCCAAAAGGGCCTTTACAGTTATCTACACTTAACGTAGATTATGTTTAGCTCCATAAAGCCTCAGAGGAGGATGATCCCTGTAGCTACACAATAAAGAATTAAATACATATATTGGTTTCGTTCCTTCTTGACGGGCCGTCGACAAACGTTCTGGGCCTCCGCCTGCTCCGCCGAGATGGCGCCATTGGGGGTCGGGGTCCCTCAGGGCTCTGTTTTGAGCCCGACCCTTTTCAATATCTTCATGACCCCTTTGGCGGCTTTAGCGGAGTCTTTCGGGGCTCAGATCGTTTCTTACGCTGACGATACCCAGCTGCTCTTCACCTGTGAGAGGGGTGCGGACTTCAACGGAGAAAGGATCCGGGGTTGCCTTGAGGCTGTGTTTCAGTGGTTCCACCACAACAGCCTCAAGTGCAACTCGGATAAATCCGAGGTCCTCTTCTTCGGGTGCAGTGTAGATCCGGACTGGAAGGTGTGGTGGCCGGAGAACATGTTCCCACCAGCTAGTTCTTCCCAGGTGGCGAAAAACCTTGGGATTAAGATCGATAATCGCCTCACACTGCGCTCCCAGATAATCGGCCTTACCGGCACGTGTTTTGGCCTGCTCCGGATGCTGCGTAAGTTTCTCCCTTTACTATCTGAGGAGCACAGGAAAGTCACAGTGCAGGCGATAATTGGTTCGCGTATTGATTATGCGAACATTCTTCATCTTGGCCTGCCGGAATACCTGCTTCAACGGCTACAGGTGGTCCAGAACTCGGCAGCACGGGCTATCTTTGGACTATCTCGCCGTGCTAGAGCCTCGGGCCTCCTGCAGGCGCTGCACTGGCTTCCCATTCGGAAGCGGATAATCTTTAAGGCCTTGACGTTGGCACATAAGGCGCTGCATTTCACAGGAGCGAAATACCTTCAAAAAAGGCTGGCGTTTTATCATCCAGCCAGGTTCCTGAGGTCAGGGTCCTTGTACCTTGCTAATGTTCCCCGTGTCAAAAGGGCACGTATTGGAGGCCGTTCCTTCAGATTGCTAGCCCCCCAGCTCTGGAACACGCTGCCAGTGGTGCTACGCAGCACGTCGAACTTACTGGCTTTTAGGAAAGGGCTTAAAACTTGGCTTTTCACCTCTTAGCTGCGCCCTGGGTTCTGTTTCTTTTTCCTCTCTGTATCTTCTGTTTTTTATTTAATTTTCTTTTCTTTCTTGTTGTGTTATGAGATAGGTCTGCAACCAAAGCGCCGGGACACTCTTTTGAGTAGCCGTGCGCTATATAAAAACCAGCATAACATAACACAACATAACATAACATAACATAACATACAGTAATGGTTATTTTGATGGTCCTTAGGTTAACTGTGCCTTGCGTAATGGCCCCCCCTAACATATGCCCCCAAGACTTACTACTCCACACCAGATATTTTAGCGGCACTCCCCTCTGATTATTACATATTGACTGGTAACCGGCCTTCGGGAAAGATGGGCGGGGGAGTGGCTGCCATCATACATAAAAACCATAAGTTTGTCATCATGACCTCTCTGGTCTTGCCCGAAGTAGAGAACATCGTCATTAATCTCGACACCAACTCTGGATCTCTGGCACTGGTGCTTATTTACCGCTAAACCCAGTCAATGCCTTCCTTCCCCCTCTCCCTCAGTGAACAGATGGCGAACCTCATCATGAACCATGCCAGAATCCTACTTATTAGGGACCTAAATTATTGGTTCAATGATGCATGCGGTGGGCCACAGGCGGCAGAACTTTCTGAACTGCTTTCTAATTTAAATCTGGTCCAACATCTTACTGCCCCTACCCACACGAAGGGTCACACCCTCGACCAAATTTGGTCTCAAAACATAGAACTGTCACTACCATTAATCTCTCCTTGTATATGGTCTGACCACCACCAGATTGAATTCACAGCCACTTTTAATGGCAGGGCTAAGACTCCCAAGGTGGCAGGAGATTTGACAAGAAAGTGGAGAACACTTGATATCCAGGAATTCATTAACTCCTTAGCCAGCTCCTTTCCCAACGTTAATCCCAACTCTAAAGTCGACTCCATGGAAAAGGATATTGCGAACTGGCTGTTGGTGGCCAGTAACACACACGCCCCCCCCCCTTATTACATGTCTGCGTGCCAGATATTCTGATGCCCACAAATGGTTCACCAGTGAACCAAAAGTTCAAAAATGTATGCTCCGCCAACTAGAGAGGAAATGGAGGCTCAGTTATGCCAGTGAAGATAGACAGCTCCATTTGGCAGCTCGCAAGGATTATAAGAAATCCATACTGACTGCTAAAGCTGCCTACTTCTCATCGAGAATACTCACTGCCCATAACAAACCTAGGGAAATTTTTATGATTGTAAATGACCTTAGCAGTGATGATAGAATCTCACCCAGTCAGCCCCCCACTCAAGAGCTGTGTAACTCCTTGAACAAATTCTTTGTGGAAAAAATCAGGGCCAGCATTCCTCCGACTGCCCACACGGAATCTCTAGATGACATTTCCAGTAACTCATCCGCTATGAACCATTTCATAGCTATATGCCTTAACATACTATCAGACCTAATGTCCCGTGTCAAGTCAGGCTCTCCCAAGGACTGTTGCCCTCCCCCTGTTCTGAGGGATACCTTCTTGGCCCTACCACATAGTATCCTCCCTTTCCTCAACGAATCCCTCAGCAAGGGTGAAGTACCTAATGCCTTTCTAATTTTATCGAAAAATCCAAATACCTAGAGCCTAATCAAGCCGGTTTCCGGCCAGCTCCCTCGACGTAGTCAGTGATTCTGATGGTAATGGACACACTGAGAGCAAATGCTGACAAGGGGGTCCACCAGGCACTTGTGCTCCTGGACTTGTCGGCTGCATTTGACACGGTCGACCATAAGATCTTGTTGCACCGTGTCGAACAAGCAGGTATACATGGCCCTGCTTCTAGTGTAGATAAAGTCCTTTCTCACAGGCAGAACCCAAGTAGTACGCCTTGGTGCCTTCACTGCCCCCAATTTGTCCTCTTCTTGTGGGGTCCCGCAGGGCTCGTCCCTCTCCCCATTGTTGTTCAATCTTTATATCAGGCCTCTGATTCATTCACTCAAAACCAGGAGAATAACCATCTTTAACTACACTGGCGACCTCCAGCTCATTTTCCCCCTGGATTCCCCCAATGCCGCCGCTGAATTTCAATCCATGATGCTTCACATCCAGCGTTGGATGGATTTTAATCAGCTGAAACTCAACCCGGGTAAGACGGAACTGGTGCTGCCTGGGAAGAGCTCGGCTTGCTGGGGACCTCACTTCTGGCCGAGCAAATTAGGCTCTCCTCCCACCCCTTCCCTCTCAGTGAAAAGTTTAGGGGTGACCATTGACGCTAATCTCTCACTTAGAGGACACGTGGGGACTGTTGTCTCTACCAGTCTCTTCCAACTGCGTAAAATTAGGAAGATTGCTGATCTGCTGTCCCACTCAGCCCTTGTCCAGGTAGCGATAGCGTTGGTGCTCTCACGCCTAGATTTCTCTAACTCCCTTAATACTGGTCTACCTCAAGTTCTGCTTAACTGCCTACAAATGGTTCAAAATCAGGCAGCGAGACTTATTCACAAACAGCCAAGATGGCAATCGGCTAGGCCCCTGTTGTTAAAACTCCATTGGTTGTCCATAGAGCAACGTGCTGCTTTTAAGACGGGCTGCTTAGTCTTCAAAGCATTGCACTGTAATAGCCCAAAATTTCTTAGCAACCTGATCACTAAGCATGTCCCTAGGAGCAATCTTCGATCAGCCCATCTTCCCTTACTCACCACTCCGACCATCAAATTGAAAAGGCAGGGAGGCTGCAGGTTCTCTTACCTTGCACCCAGGCTCTGGAATTCCCTTCCACTCACAACCAGGAGCTGCGACAACCTACTGGGCTTTTGAAAGGCCCTGAAAACATGGTTGTTCTGGCAATACCGCTAACCTGGTCCCCTGCAATAACACTACATACGATTAGGGCCATGAAACCTTTGGTGACCGTGTGCTTTACAAGCTCCTATTAACAGTAACATAACATACGTCAAGGGAATTCGTCCTGCCATACACCTACTTAGGGTCCCTGAGCCTTGAATCTAATCGGCTTCATGCCCTGGCAGCTTTTAAATACCTAGCATACTGCCGGGAAGGTCTTCACGTGCCTCTCTGCATTGATCCCAGTGTGTCCAACGCATTCAGTTGAGGTTTCTCAGCGTCCGCTGAAGGGCGTGGTTTTATCTTTCAGTGCAAGCAGGCTGGGAAATGTGGTCCTTTCCTAGCTACATGGCTACTTCTTAAGGTATTTCATTGTTTTAATGATTTTGGGAGTGCTCTTTTTATGGGAGCCATGGCACAAAGCTGGTTAGATTCAAGGCTTGGGGACCCCAAGTAGGTGAATGACAGGACGGCTTTTCTTGACAAAGTATATTTCAGAGGCATATATATGAAGGTGCCATTACTGACGGCATGGTTAACCTGAGAACTATCAAAATGGCCATTACTGTACTTGTTTCCGTAATGTGTGACCACAGCGATCGCCCAACCCTGAGGAATTATGAAGCTAAACATAATCTACGTGAAGTGAAGGTCACTGTGAAGGCCTTTTTGCGCCCACACTATTACTTTTCTGTTACAATGTATCAAGGTTTTAAGTGTTGTTAAAAAGTTGCCTTGGTCCTGAAGAAAGCTCGCTGACCCTTAGAGGCACATTGAGAGGCTGAAACATGTTCTACCCAATTTGATGTGATGGGCCACTATACCCAGTCACATTACTCTGTTTTTAACTTTGTCTAAGGTCCTCACATTAAAAACACAGACAATGGGATCCATCGGGCAATTTTAATTGATTCAATTCCTCTTAGAAAAGTGATTCACTAACAAAGTGTTTTAAGCTCACCCACTCACACTAGGTGCAGTGGGTGAGGATCTTATGATGAAGCATGCCACAGGTGCTACCTGTGGGTAAGGATTCTATCAAAATATTTAGGAGATGCCTGAATCTCACTAAACACCTCCTGTAGCAGTTAGAGCATACAGAACAAGGTTAACCTTCCAAGATTGTTTAGACTGTGCTATATTTGGGAGGCGGAGCATACCCTTTCATTCACAGCTTCTTACTTCCCCTAAATGTGATACAGAATGGGCCGTATTCGCAAAGGTGAACAACCACATTTACCTTTTCAACAACTTCCAGGTATTCATAAAAGGATTATTGGCAGACATAATCCCATTTAGAGAGAAATTTCTGCTATAAGTGTGAAGATCACTGTAGCCAGATATCGAATAAAGAGGTGGGAAATGGGCATATCACACGTGGCTTCACTTAAAAGTCTGACAAATATAAAAGTTTGACAACATTCACAAACCACAGACCTTTTTCTACCCCAGAAATGGTTGAAATTTTACTCCAGAACAGGACTGGCTTTACTCTCCTTGAAGAGTGGGAAGAAAAATAGAGCATCTCCACACTCACTGGAGATGTAGTCGAAGAGCTTACCCCATGTGGAAAAATATTTTCACTGTAGAAAAAAATATAATGCATTTACACATGCAAATCCATACCCACTGTTACTGAGTTCTTCCTCACAAAGAATTCCCTACAGAGGGAATCAAAATAAAAGCTAGGAATAATGTGATTTCTAATGGTATTGGCATGCAAACCTGCAGCAACGTGCAGCTATCCCTGCTGATTCCAGTAGAATCAGTGAACAAAAAAAAAGTAAATCCGCAACTAGAACTAAATCTGAGAGTGTAGAGTTATTTCTTTTGCAATGAACGAGGACCTAAAAATTCCTTTATTATGTGAAGGTGGATTAAGCAATTGATGACAAACTAGGAGTCTTTATCATTTCAATGTAAAAAAAATGAACATTCAATGTTCTTGACTTTATTAGTCCCAAAAAGGTTACATTACTAAAAACCTGTCACCTGGGTGTTGAGCAATAGATTTCCACATTTACAGCCAGGTTCATGAACGAAAAATCGGCTTGCAAAGGGCCAGATTCTCAGAATCTGGCCCTTTGCGCGCGCAATTTTTGCATTTGGGATTCATCATCCCAAATTCAAAAATCTCTATTTGCGAAATCACATATTTGCGAGGAATTGCATTTAAGGAATCTCTATTAGAGATTCCTTAAATGCATTAACCAATTTTAAAATGTGAATTCGCAATATTTGGCCGCTATTTACCACGAAGTCTGACTTCGTGGTAAATAGCGAAAAAATAGATAAAAGCACTTTAGTGCATTTTTCTCTGTGCATGTTACACACACACATGTCCTTTGGACATGTGTGTGCGCAACACCTGTGTAATTTTGCATTTCAGGGGTGCTACAGGGTGTCCTTTGGACACCCCTGGCACCCTTGAAATCGCTATCTTATTTGCGATTAGCAATTTGCTAATCGCAAATAAGGAATGTGTAGGAATCGCAATTTATTTAGCGATTTCTACATGAATCCCATTTTGCAAGTCCTTAATAACGATTCCTTAATAATCGCAAAACGGCTCTTTCATGAATCTAGCTGTTAATCTTTCTTAAAAACTTTGCGATTGTAAACTTTTTTGCATATAGTCATAATTAGCTTAGCATTATCCAGGCTTAAATCACTTTCAGGAATTTTCTTCATTAGTGAAATCTGGGGCTCCAATTGTGCTGAAAAACAAAAATGTGTCTTGGAACAGGAGATCCTATGATAATATCATGGCTGTGTAGGGTGCCTGCAGGTAAGACTTATAAGGCTCTGCATGTTAAGGATGGAGCATGGAAGTGGGCTTAATGCATTCCAGAGGCTAGTGAATGAACAATGTATCTAAAATTTTGTCCAGAAACCAAAACTTCAGATATTGGCGTATAGCTCCATGTTTGTACTCCATCAAGAAGTGTTTTTTAGGTCTCGCTGAGCCACACATGTGCTGCTCTGAGAGAAATTTAGAGAGTGGCTTTTGAAAGTGCTACCCACAGGCTTTTGCTGGGCTCCAGCTTGCGTTCAAAATGTTGTACACGTGCACAAATGCCATCTGGGTTTCTGTAATTTCTCCTCTGCTCGCACTACCCCCACCCTTCTCCCCCTCCCTCCTGGTCAGCTTCATTCATGCTACTCTGATTGCATTACCCCCTCCCTTCTCGCCCTCCCTTCTCGTCAGTTTCATTCAGGCTCCTCTGCTTGCACTACCCACTCCCTTCTCCCTCTCCCTTCTCGTCAGCTTCATGTTTTGTTTGTTTTAGATCGCTGTAAATCATGCTCCTCTGCTCGCACTCCCCCCTCCCTTCTCCCCCTCTGTTTTCGTCAGTTTCATTTTCCCACAGATCCGGGTTTGCGGCATAGTGGCCAAGTGCAGGCGGATGAACTGTGGCTTCTTCCGTCTGAAAGACTATCCAGTGTGCTGATTGAGTGGCTCCCTCATTACCCAGTGGCCCTGTCTTGTGTTTTACTTTCTCCAGCGTTTTCACATACTTTGCGCCACCTATTGAAACACCTTCGCTGCTCGAGTCTGGGTATTTCACTCACAGGAAACAAGATGGCCTCTTTTCGCTGCGGCCACAGGTTCGAACTATGCTTTAAATGACAACACTGGCAAAATGGAGCCGTCTCGCACAGTGTTAGAAGGAGATTAAGTGGCCATCCCTTTAACTGCAAACATTAGGCACGCGGAGAAGCACATTTTATTCTTTCATTTACCCAAAGCGTGGTAACTTTGATTTATTACTAAACCTACACACTGCAGTAGGAAATCGCCCTATATTTTAGTTTTTTACTAGTCTTTATTTTGTATAATTTACTAGCTGCACTGCCCTGTTGGGCACAAACACAACGCTAACAACCCCATGTGACGCGCGAAGAGCAGACTGGGCCGTGATTCCATTTTGTCTTATTTCATCCGTTTTTATATTCGGCAGGTATAGAGAGATTCGATAAGGGAAAGCGTGTGTCAGCAATGTAGGGAATTAAGCGTCAAAGTCAAATAAGTTGTCCTTCAGCACAGCGTAAGTAGCGTGAAGCGTCTCAAACACTCATCTCTAACTTAGACATTTTTATATGATCGCAAATTAGGTCTCCTAGCAAGTCATCTTAAGTCCTACTGCATAAGGGTGGAAAAATTATGTTATTTTTTTAATGGCATGAACAAAATGTTTGGGGCGCTACATGCCACATAATTACAGTACATCAAATTCAACTCTATAAATTACCACTCCGCTTCTTGACACATAACTCGACTTCTCATAATACAACTGCATGCACCATCACACTCCACGCAACACAATTTAACTCCATATAAGTCCACTACACATAATTACACTTCAACCTACATAGTTACACTTCACGCACCATTATTCAAGCACATATATCCACATAGCTCAAAGACATATTACACTCAATAAAATTCAACCCTGCAACTTGCCGCATATTTACACTCTACATAATTCCACACCATGCCACACAATGCCACACTACCCAATTCAACACCACACAATACCATACCACTCAACACTCAACATAAATACAATCCATGCCATACCACATTATACCACTACACATAAATCTACTCCATCCCACATAGCAACACTCCAGTTAAATACAATCTAAACCATGCAACATAATTCCTCTCAACATAATTTTACTCAGTGCCACACAATTCCATGCAACACATTTCAACTCCTCACAATTCCATTCCACAGCACACAATTCCACTTCACAACACATACATCCAATTCCACCGCACACAATTACACCTAGTTCAACACCACACCGCATTATTCCACTCAATACATACCACTTCATGGTGCACAACAAAAGTCCACTGCACGTAATACCACATAATTACTATTCACAATTCCATTGCACACAAATGCTCTGATCCAGCATTTCTCATATTGATTCAATTCAGGTCTTTCAGCAGTTTCTTTACGATATCTTTTCAAAAAATCCAAACCTCAAAAACACACTCTCCTCCACTTCTTTCGATGTCTTCTGCGTAAACAAGTGTATTCTCTTTATGCGTCTATAAACTTTTCTGCCCTTCATTCTCTCTTTCTAACACACTCTTTCTACTACTCTATCGAGATTTCATAGTTGTATGTCAGAATCACGCCTGTCTTAATAACGCAGTCCGAACAACGAATGCGTCTTTACAACACCTTCCTTTACCACGCAAGTTGTTACAACTATGATGCCACAAATCTTTCCTTTCCCTCCACTGCTGGATTTTAAAAAATGGATCATAAGAAGGAAAACAAGCATTGGCATAGCCAATAGGTCCCGCCTTTGGGACCTTATAAGTGTTTAGCAATGCAACAGTGGATGTTGTTGCACCAAGGGTATTGTGCTGGATAACTAAACATTTATAAAGTCCCAAAGGCGAGACCTATTGGTTATGCCAATGCTTGTTTAATTAGTGGATGAATAATAGCACTTTTTACAAATTGTTAGTTTCCCATCTGAATGATATGTGTTGGAATGAGCAACTATTATTTAGAATTCTTTTAGGTAAGCATGGGTGCAAAGTCCGTTCCGCTTGCGGATTTTGCGGATTTTCGGCAAATTTGCAATCCGCAAACTCCCGCGAATTTGCCAAAAATCTGCGAATCCGCGAGCGGAACGGATCCGGGGGACAAAAGTTCAAGCTTCAAGCTTGTAACTATTTTAGAATGGCGCCGGCAAGCTGCCAGCGCCATTCTAAAATAGTTACTAAGTTAGCTTCAACAGGAAGCACTAATAGAAGCAGGTGCTCCAGTTTAACTGAATTCGAGCACCTGCTTTATTTTATCTATTAGTGCTTCCTGATGAAGCTAACTTAGTAACTATTTTAGAATGGCGCTGGCAGCTTGTCGGCACCATTCTAAAATAAAACAGGAGAGGGGCAGAGGGCGGAAGGGCACAAAGACGAGTGTGGCAGAGGGCAGAAGGGCACAAAAACGAGTGGGGCAGAGGGCAGAATGGCACAAAAACGAGTGGGGCAGAGGGCAGAAGGGCATAAAAACGCATGGGGCAGAGGGCAGAATGGCACAAAAACGAGTGGGGCAGAGGGCAGAAGGCACAACAACGAGCGATCTCGCAAAAAAAAACCTGCGAACGCGCAAAGTTCCCCGCGAACGCGCAAAGCACCCCCCGAACACACAAAGGGCCCCGTGAACACGCCCCGAAAAAAATCCGCAAATTCGCACAAATTTGCAAATTTTGCGGATCGCGAATTCGCAAATCCGCAAATTCGCGAATTGCGAATTCGCAAATGTTGCCCATGCTTACTTTTAGGGACAATATAGTAACAGAGGCTTGTAGTGGTATTGCAGATTGTTATTTGTAGTGTATTTGTACTAGGTCATTGAATCAAATGAAGGAAATGAAACACTGAATAGCCCACATGCTGGCCATAATTGGTTTAATTTTGCTTGTAAAGTGTTTAGATATTTCTTCAGGGCAAATCCATACTGATGTATGCCTGAATGTTGTGGCAGGTGCATAGTGAAATAGCTAAATATTTTGTGGAAATGGTTTTTGTGGATGTTTCTTGCAAAGTCATGTTCCCCATACTAATGAACACTTTGTCCTGGACTATGGCTTTTTGATAATGTTTGTTTCCCGTGATGATTTTATTACACATTTGTAACCATTTCAAATTGTTGTGCTTTTGTTTTTAGACATTTAATGTCATTAATGCTCCAAAAGGCATAATATGTTTGAAACTCTAATTTTATATTAGGTACGATGGTGTTAACGATGGATGTACAAATATATGAACATGGAAATACTCAAACATAATACGATCCCGCTTTTTCTACTAATATTTCTAGCACAAGGACATATGTTTTTCTACGAATACATTACATAACCATTACATTTACAGAACCTCTTATTCCGACTCTAGCCAGTTACCGATTGCGAGGTCGGTAACTGGCTAAAGGCAAGGCTAGCACACCATCACCTGCTTGGGACAGTGCCCCTTAACAAAAAACCTGACAAAGGCCATATTTTTTATGCATAGTGTGAAATGCCCAAATGAGTCTAGGAACATGTACAGTTTCTGTCATTTTCCAGGTTCTTTCTCAGGCCCATAACTCTTCCAAACTACCAAAAGTGCCAAAACTGCAAACAACTATAGGTGAGGCTAGCACAGCATGTACTCATATCCAGCATTTGAACTCTGTATCACCCGGGGTGGAGACTTCTGTAACCATGATGCCCACTGTGACAGGCTTCACCAAGGAGACATCAAACAAGATATAGATCATCTTAGTAGAAGGAAGAGTGATCTTGATAGCTACTGGATGATGATTCGGGTGATGGAGAATGGACTAATAAAATATGGAAGAAATGTTCATTTTCCATGAAAATGTATATGTTTAGTGGCCAAATATTTCGGATCTTTTGCATGGTAAATGGCAGCTGAACATTGCTGATTGACTGCTTGAATTTTGCATTGTGTCTGTGTTATTTGTAAGGCACTGGATATGTTCTTTTGACTGGCTGTAAAATCTACAATCTCTCTCTTTAAGCGTAAGATGTTGAGTGGAAATGGAGGAAAAATAAATATAGCAAAATAGAGAAGATCCACTAGAAAAATGCAACTAATTATTATGACAACATTCTGCTAACCAATGATATTCGATTTCGATTTGAAAGCTTTATTCGATCATTCAATTAACAATCATAAAAGCACACAAAATATTACATACATCACCAATAAAAAATTATTAAAACAGTTCATATAAAATACAGGATTCAGTACAATTGCACGAAAGGGAGTGGTAAGATCGGCATAGCAGCAATTAATACAGGAAAAGGTATATTCACAAATGGGACATAAATTCCATGTTTTTCCTAGAGGACACTGATTTTAGAATAAAAGTTGCAGTATAAAAGCAGACATCCGGAACATCGAGAGCAAATAAAAGTCTCATAGCAGTTGTAACAGTAGACACAAAGGTATTTCATAAAAAGGGGTTTGAGATAAGCAATACGAAGATGTAAATACAAGGGGCAGATTAGCAAAAAGTGCCACGTGCTCTGTTTAGAAGTTCTGTCGCATGGACAGGGTGTCGTCGTATGTTTTTTCATCAGGGGGAAAGCCACCAGGTTATGAACAATGCCCAATCTCAACCGAGTAAGAACATACTGGTGAGATTGCTGAGAGACTACTTTTAGATATTTGGAAAAGCCATGCCCTGCCATGTTGTTAGAATTGTAAAATAAATTTGTAGTAAACTGGCAACTGGCTTCTCTTTTTTTTATATATATTTATTTGAGCAGGTTCAAAAATATACAACATACAATTTATAGGTAGAAAAGGTATAAATACTTAAAAACCATACTTTGCATCTAGTATTACAGAATCACATTGCATACTTTTAAACATGGTTTTAGTTATGATTAATTAAAGACATGGCTGAATAGAATTGTAGCATACATACTGATAGATACCGAGTTCACATAACAAGTCATTTTAGCAGCTTACAAATTTCTTTTGTTCTCATACCAGGCTGAAACAGGAGCCCATATCTGAGCCCCAATAATTCTAGATTTTTTCCCCCTGGTTTTATAGATGGAAGTCTCCTGTTTATATATTCCCAAAAGTCTACTTAACCACATTTGAAAACTGGGAGCGTCAGCCTCTTTCCAGCGAGCTGCCAGGATGATTCGGAGTACAGCAGTACCTAGAAAAATGGATATTACTTCCTCCTTACTGTATCCAAGAGAGTCATCATAACCTAAAACATAAAGTGTCGACGATGTCCTTAATTCATGCCCAAAAATTTCTGCCCAATATTCAGAGATCTTTTTTTTAATTACTTCTAACTTAGGGCAGTCAGCGAGCATATGTATAAGATTAGCTGGACCAAGAGCACATCTTAGACACTGATCATTTGGCCTTTTACCCCAGGTAAACAACTTTGCAGGGGTATAATAAAGATCATATATTGTTTTATAAATTTGGGCTAAAAACAGTTTAGAGGATAGCATCAAGGACATATCAACATCAGTATTTGAATTGTCTAATTTACTGGCCCAACCACTTTCAACCCGTTCTAAATCGTCAGGGTGGTTATTCATCAGTAGTTCATAAATATTTCCTATCCTGGTGGTCCGCCTAACTATTAATTCTAAAAATGGGATACCTTTTAGTTCTATTCTAGGTAGAAGTTGTGCGATGGTCGTATAAAGTTGTATATAATTCAAATAGTCAGTAAAGGGGATCATAAATTTATCCCGTAGTTCCTCAAATGATGGTGTAAGATCTTGACCAAGGAAATCCCCTACTTTCACTATCCCCAAGCTCTCCCATTTCCTGGAAATGCTGTCATTAAGTTGAATTGGTAGAATTGAACTGTGCCAGAGAGGAGTGTATATAGTATATTTTGGTATTATCAGATGTTTACTAGTGTGTTTCCAGATTTTCCTTGCATCAATAATGATCTTAAATTTAATCTTTTTAAAATATGAGGGTTCAACTTGCTTTAAGAGCAATCCTCTGGCTTTGTCCCCTAATAACAATTCATATATTGAGGGTATAGTATGGCCTGGAATAAAGCTTACAGTTGGTTTAGTGTCAAAAAGAGGGGCCATTTGTTGAAGGAGAGTTGCCCATAAGTAAAATGTCAGATTTGGTATAGCTAGCCCTCCTCTTTGCTGTGGTAGTGTTAGCTTTGGCAAGGCCCTCCTGATTTTCCCATAATTCCACATAAATTTCGACATGCAGGAATCAAGAGTATTAATAATACCATTCTCAACCAAGAATGGGATTGCCCGGAAAAAATACAATATTTTTGGGAAAATACTCATTTTGAGGTAGTTCCCTCTACCTATAATTGACAAGTGAAGATTGTTAACCCTATTAAGATCTTTTTTGATTTTCTTAATGAGTGGGTCATAATTAAGTTGACTAATTTAATTTACTTTGGGAGAAATGGATACACCTAGATATACCGCGTTATTAACTCTATATGGGCTTTCAAAAGATGTATTTTCAGAACACATGACCATTGTCTTGTCTCTATTCAGAGAATACCCTCAATAGGAGCCGAAGGATTGGGGAATTAATTCAATCTCCTGGATTGCCTCTGTGGGGTTAGGTGTTAATACCGCCACGTCATCGGCATATGCCAGTACTTTGGTATAGAAACTACCAACTTTCACAGGCTCAATTAAGGGAGAGGTGAGCAACTTCAAAATAAGTGGGTTGATATAAAGAGCGAATAAGATTGGGGAGCACGGGCACCCCTGCCTTGTGCCCCTCTGGATATTAATAACCTCAGATTCACTGCCCCCCATGGTGAGCTTAGCCTTAGGGTCGATATACAATGCTTTGATGGATTTTGCAAAAGCTGGTCCAAAATTATTTAACTCCAGAACTTCCCATAGGAACAGCCAAGAGACCCGATCAAAGGCCTTCTCAGCGTCCAGCACGATCATCGACATCCGGCCCCCCGAAACTCCCATGGTGTCAAAAAGGGAGATGGCTCTACGGGTGTGATCTGTAGTGCCCTTACCGGGGATGAAACCATGCTGCCACGGGGAGACCAGATGCTCGATAACCCTGCTGGGCCGGTTGGCAAGGATCTTGGCATAAAGCTTTGAATCAGAATTAATAAGTGAGACGGGTCGATATGAGGAAGGTAGCTCCAGAGGCTTACCTTTTTTAGGGAAAATGGCTATATTTGTATGTTTCCAGGATTTAGGTGGATTACCATGCCATTGTACGCCAAGAAACAAATCTAATAAATAAGGTATGATCTGCTTTCCAAGCACTTTATAAAGATCAAGAGAGATTTTATCTGGGCCTGCAGCTTTTCCAGTAGCAAGTTCTAACAGTGTCAATTCCACCTCAGTAGTTGAAATCTCTTTATCCAGGTCATCCCTAGTCAAATCATCAATAGTCTTGCCCAAGTTTGTCTCCAAAAGCCAGTTATTTAAAAATTCTATTGTATCGGATATTGAAAATTGATCTTCGTTTAGATATAGCTTTTGATAGTAGCTTTGGAAAGCCCCTGCAATGCCTACTGGGGACGTGTGTTTGTGCCCCTCATATTCAATGGATTGTATAGCATTCTGTGTTTGTTTCTGGCGTGTTCGAAGAGCGAGATGTTTCCCGACATTTTCCCCATTTTCATATGCTTTATTCTGATTTGCCTGAAAAATTTCCGCTGCTCTTTGGGACAAACCACTATTAATTTCTGCTTTTATAACTAGAATTTTACATAGAGTGCTCTGACATTCATCTCCACTGTGGATCTGGATAGCATGCTGTTGCTCTAGGTTTATTAGCTCTGAATTCAGTTGTTCGTTCAGTTTTTCCTGATCCTTTTTTTGTTTGGCCACAAAGGCGATAGTCTCCCCCCTTAGGGAAGCTTTAAAGCAATCCCAGACCACCAGCCTGGGGGCACTATACTGATTAAAATCAAAAAATTCTTGTGTCCAGAGCTTTATATATGTTATATATTCTTTATTTACTAGGAGCTCGCGATCAAATGACCATTGAGAGTATGGCCTCTTGTAATTGGGGATGTCAAAAGGGATTATAAGGGCATTATGATCTGATATAGTTTTTGGGGATTTGATCATTACAGAGTTTAAGGCAATATCTATGGATGCCATTATGTAGTCGATCCGGACGTACTTATTGTGGGGGTAGGAAAAGTATGTATAGCCAGGATCCTGATTGTTTTTCAAGGTCCAGATGTCAATTAAATTATGGCTATCCATAAGTTGCCTTACAGCCCTATACACTTTGGGCTTACGTCCATTATATGCCGGCTGTATTTGCCTGCTCTGTGTATACCCTAGTGCTATATTGAAATCTCCACAGATAACCAATGATCCTGTCCAAGAGGCCAACTCCAATTCTAGGTCATAAAATATCTGTGGGTCGTCCAGGTTCGACCCATAGACCGAGCATATAGTGATGCCTAGGTTAAGCTGTACTATGACCCACCTGCCGTGGGGGTCTGCCAATTTTCGCCTAGGTTTGCCCAAAAAAGTTTTTGCTAGAATAACAACTCCACGTGTCTTAGATGTTTGTGTTGTCAAGTCGAGAATGTTATATCCAGCTATTCTTAACAATTCTTTATACCCCTCTGGGATATGGGTCTCCTGTAGGCAGAGGAGATCATATGAGCCTTGACAAATTATTTGGTATAATTGTGCCCTCTTACCCCTATCATTAAGACCCGCCACATTCCAGCAGCATAGTTTTAATTTCCCCATGATACACATTGGATATTCAAACCATATATAGTACTACATAGCGTTAGATAATTAAATAAGTATGCACACATTCTTAATGTTTCACATTGCCTTACAATTGGTTGAACCTCCTTTGCTACCTTGTTTGTTGATCCATTAATTAAATTAATTGTATATTTTGACTTGCTCTTTTTGTGTTTTTGCCGACCCACCCCCACCCCCACCCTCCCTAGTGGGGAGCTCCCCCTCACATACCCCTCCCCCCTTACACCCCAAAAACGGGCAATAAGACTCTGTAAGAGTCTGTGGTGATGGACTAGTGCTACCTGACCAGTACACAGTGAATATACAAAATAAGAAAGAGAGAACAGAAAAAAAAAATAATTGGGTAAGGAGAAACAAAACCAAAGCAACCCCAAGAGTCACCGATAAGAAGACCGGATAGGGGAAATGGACGAGAAGATAGATCATCTTAATTGCTCTATCCTATCCCATCATATAGAATCATATTGTATCTTATCATATCATATCACCAAACTTAATTTTCCAAGCAACTACCTTTTTGATCATTACTAAAAAAGAAAAAAAAACAGATCTATACAAATACAGTCATGTCGTAGTTGCTGATACTGATATGAATATCAATAATAATATAGCAAAACTTTCCTCCACACTCCCCACCTCCCTTCCTGATAATAAAGTTAGTTCAGACTATATAGGTATACAAACTTATTTCAGGGTATGTAGATATTCTTTTGCTTTAATCTCCGATGTGAAGAATCTAGTTTGGCCTCCGAAGATTACTTTCAGTCTAGCCGGGTTATTAAGATAAGCCTGTGCCTTCTTCTCTAGGAATGGTTTAATCATTTGTCGCAGGCGCCATCTCCTCTCTACAGTTATGTGACAAAAGTCCGGTCGGACAAAGTAGGAGATCGAGTCTTTACTGCGTCGCGCTTCAGGTCTGGCTTTCTCCGAGATAGCTTGTCTTAGGAGAAAGTTCCCAAAATATACCAGTATCACTCGGGGGTAACCCCCCGGTTATACTGGAGTTTCCAAGGTCAGTGGGACTCTATGTGCACGTTGGGCTTCCATGTCCCAATTCCAGCTGGACAGTTCAGGCAGAGTATCTCGAAAAAGTTGTATTATATACGCGCGGACATCCTCTCCCTCAATTTTTTCTGGAATACCTAAGACGCGCAGATTATTTCTGGGTAGACGATTTTCGCAGTCTTCCAGCTTCCACCTTACATCTGCTAGTTCTGCCTCATGGGAATCAACTCGTTCTTGGGTCGCAGTGGCCTCTGCTTCATTTGACACAATGCGGGCTTCCGCCTCGGTCATTCGATCATTAAAAGAGCTAACAGTTCTTGTTAACTTGCGTACCACCCCTTGCACCTTGTGAAGTGCTGCCTGTGCCTTACGACCATCTTTAGACGTTTCTTCGCGATGCGAGGCGATGGCCTGAGGAACAGTGTCCATGACAGAAGTTAGCGTGGCGTCCGGTTGGGTTGCATGATCTAATACCGCTGGGCGGGAGGAGGGAGGTGGGTGCATATGAGTAATAGATTGAGTTGAAGGAGACTAATCCCAAACCAGCTCTGCATCCCCATGACAGCTTTTTTTCTTTTTTAAAACTGTTTTCCTGCCACCCCTGGGGTCATTAAGTTTCAAGTTTTGGTCGCTCTCTGTGGTAAAGTCAAATTCAGCATCCTCCTCCATATCCTCCTCTGTTTCTTCTGACCACCCAGCTTCCTCTGAAAATGAAAAAAAGTCAGTCGGATCTGTATCTGTCTCTGCTGTCTCTGCTGACTCTGCTGCTGCCCCCATTGTCTCTACACCACTATGTTCGTGCATCTTATTTCTCTCAATAATCTCAGGAATAACCTCGGTGGTAATTAGATTGTCTCTACCAGAGCCATGCATCAGCGCCACCGCGCCTGCCTGGCCCTCTGGGGTGCCAGGGGTGTTTATCAAGTTACTCTCTGTACTAGGTATTTCTACAGACTCTAATATTGAAGTCTCAGAGAGGGCCTGGATATTTATAATAGACAATGGGGAGGTCGTACCTTGGAGCTGAATCTCCTCCTCGGGTAATCCGGAGTGTTCGCTTTCCTCAGGCATAGCGCTGCAGGCCTCTGTATTTAGATCTATTATCGCCGGAGCAATGGGAGCTGTAATGCCAGAGGCAGCCTCTGCCTCAATGTCGCCACCAGTCTCTCGATGCAGCTCAGGCTCAGGCTCATGCGATCCACCCCTGGTTTTTGCTTCTGCTGGTACAACTGTTAGCACTGCCGAGTGTCTCTTCTCCCCGCTGGCTGAGGGCGTTTTCGCGGGTGTTTTTGCTGGAGTTGTCCCCGGAGCTCTGCGGAGTAAATCAACCACCGAGGGGCCAGGCTGTTTGAGCAATTTAGGGGTAAGTACTGTCTCCGTGTCAGGCACTCCTGCATCGCCGATGCTGGCAACACTTGCGTGACCGCCTCGCTTCAATGCGAGCTCCCGGTCTCGTAATGCTTGTTTGGCTGCTCTCCTCTTTGCGGCGGCCACTAATGCTGCTGCATTCTTAGGAGCCATATCGTTTTCTGGTTCAAGGTACACCCTTTCACTCTCAGCCGTGAACTCCGCTGTTTGTGTAAGAGTCGAAAAAAATGTGTTTGCTCTTAAGCCCCCAAGGAGCCGTATAACCGCAACAACGATCAGGGATGTGAAGAGTGACAGCTGATCTTTTACCACCACTCTCCTCTCACTCGTGGCTGTGGGCTCAAGGGTCGATGTGTTTCCGATCACAATTCTTCATCTGATATCGAGAATCCCTATATTTAGGGACAGCTGTGCAGCACCATGATACAGGGGCAAGATGGCGGCGGTGTGCTAGACCGCTGTACTGTGCATCCTGACCAGTACTCACTACAATGATGAATGCAGAACAGAATCAACACCGGCAGACGTGATATCACAGGTTTAACAAAACGGCAACTGGCTTCTCTACGTAGTTTAGCTTTATCCCCCAAAAAGACAAGTTTGAGTTCCTGTTTTGAGATGTTAGTGGCACTGACTGGGTCCACAAAGACATCCAAACCATGCACGTCTTTATATGAAGTCAAAACATATTTGAGCCAAGGGATCTGGCTAAATGTATCCAGGCGGAGGCAATCTTTTATTATTCTCCTGGTGAAACCAGTTTCGTCCTTGGCCCAAATGAACCTCCAGGCAAAAGGGGTCTCAATCCTGTTAAGTCAGTCAAATATTCCAACCCCACCTCATTGTGAACCAGCTCATTTGAGGCTGAGGTTGGAAGACGAAGAAGTCTCTTTAAGAAGACATTTTCGACAACTTGCAAATCCCCTTGTTGGCAATGTCCCCAGACGCCCGATCCATAGAGTGCCACTGAAGCACATCTATGTCGGTATACATTTAGCATATCTAGTGGACGCCGACTACCTAGTTTAGAAGCAAATCTAAAAACCCCTGAGGCCCCCTTACCCATCTTAGCCTTAATATTAAGAATCTCAGGTGCCCAAGTGCCACTGCTACTAAATGTAATTCCAAGGTAGCAGAATTTATCCACCACTTCAATTGTGTGATCCCTAAACTTGAATGGTCTCAGCTTTTTCACCTTTTTCCCGCATGCCATAATAAAAGTTTTGGAAATATCGAGAATCCCTATATTTAGGGACAGCTGTGCAGCACCATGATACAGGGGCAAGATGGCGGCGGTGTGCTAGACCGCTGTACTGTGCATCCTGACCAGTACTCACTACAATGATGAATGCAGAACAGAATCAACACCGGCAGACGTGATATCACAGGTTTAACAAAACGGCAACTGGCTTCTCTACGTAGTTTAGCTTTATCCCCCAAAAAGACAAGTTTGAGTTCCTGTTTTGAGATGTTAGTTTCCTCCCCTTTATAAAGTCAAAGAAACAATTCATTAATCTCTGCAGACCTACTGGTGTTCTAGAAAGTAGAACAGTGTCTGCATATAGCAGTACCGGGATCGCTTGGCCCTCAACTTGGGGTGCATGAGCTTGGACCTTCTTCATCTCGGAATCCATGGCATTTATGAAGAGGGAGAAAAGTAACGGGGCTAAAACACAACCTTGCCTGATTCCAGATTTGACCTTAATCTTCCTAGTACATTCCCCCGCTTGTCCAAAATGGATCTGGGCTGGCAATTTATTATATAATCTGGCCAGGAAATAAATAATTGCAGCAGGGGCTCCCAATTCAAGCAATGTGGACCACAGTAAAGCATGATCCACCAGGTCGAAAGCGCTGGAGAGATCTGCGAAGCAGAGGAATAAAGAGCCCTGCTTGGCTTTAGTGTATTTGCCAATAATTAATTCTAGATTGATACAATGCTCGATAGTTCCAAGGCCCTTGCGGAATCCAAATTGGGAATCCGCGAGGATACCATTAGCCTCGGCCCATTCCTCCAGACGTAATAAAAGAACCCTAGTCATTATCTTTATCGATGAATCAAGAAGGGAGATAGGGTGGCAGTTCTTAGCCTCTCCTCTATCTCCCTTCTTGTAGATCGGTAAAATTATGGACTCACCCCAGGTAGAAGGGGTGCTTTCCTTTACAGATGCATTAAAAACCTGAATCAGAAGGTAACTCCATAATGAGAGATCCGTTTTATACAGGTCAACCGGGCCCCCAACTGGTCCTGGGGCTTTTCCTCCCTCACTGTTCCGGATAGCCTTGTCAACTTCAAGCAGTGTAATCTCGAGGGGTAGTTTAGGCCCAATAATTTCAGCACTGGAACTTATAGAGTCCTCCCCGGCCGGGTCAAAGATTCCGGTGAAGTATTGAACCCAGCTCTCCTCGCAAACCTGGGCAGTTAAAACAGGAAATTCCTCCTTTTGGAGGAAGGGACTATTAACGGTGCTCCAAAAAAGCTTACTATCTCACAGCTCCACCGCTTTTATCAGGTTGTCCCACGTTTCTTCCCTTAATTCCTGTTTTCTATGATTCAGATGGTGTGTGTAGGGTGCCCTAAGATGTTTAACGGCATCCCTGTCCCTAGGGTGGTTTGAGAGGGCTTTCTTTAGCTCTAGTAGAGATTTCGTACAGGCTCTGTCAAACCAGCCTATGGTAGCCCTCTTGTTATTAACATTATTAAAGGTGAGAGTCCTTTTTATAATAACGTTAAGTTTTTCAAATTCAGTAACAGAACATGATGGAACAGCATCATCATCTAAACAACGTTGCAGCTCTTGGAAACTGGCTACCACGATTTTACGCAGTAACTTTTCAGAATTGTCTCCACACCATTTGATCCTAATACCATTCTGCCTACTAGGTATTATTTCAGCAACAGTCCCGCACTTGACTATAGACTTTGTCCCCCATATAGATGTCGACATAGTGATGGCATTATGGTCGCTAAGGCCTAAATCAACAATTTCGGGTATAGTACAATGAGGGCTAATTTTAGCTGAAACCATCAGATAGTCAATTACAGATGCAGAATTCCTCTCTACAAAAGTCGGTACAATGTTACCTTCGCTATCGTCAGCTGGCTGGTATATTAACAAATCAAAGTTGAGCATGAGTGTATTAAGGGAGTCACCATAAGTTGTGTGGACAAAGTGGGCCCGGTCAGTGCTTAATTTGTGCCAGTGCTTTTCGGGGCTTAGCACCGGCACTTAATTCTTAGGGCCTGGTCTACACTCCGTATTGACTTCTTTAAGTTCACCCGTGTTTCCCAGTGAACACTGTAAAATATTTAAAGTTGTATGCGGCATAGGCGCATGCCTTATTACAAGGCTCATTCCGCCACTCAGTGAGGGACTGCCCGAAAGCACACAGCTGAGCGAGCAATGCATGCAAATGCTCCTCCCTAAGGCTACTGGAATATACATAGTTCTTCCCGGCTGTAATCACTCCTGCTTAAAAAGCTGCGTAGCCCCCGTAGCAGGTCAGCCTTCTCAAAAATGCACCTCCCCCGTACTCTAACTTCCGCCCCCGCACTCTAACTTCCGCCCGCCTCTCTACTACTGCTTCCTGCCCGGCCTGCAGTGATCTCTGGATGTCACTCTCTCTTGCTAGTGGAAATAGGCGGGCATTTTCATTTCTAGAGGGAACATATGAAAATAAATGATACAGTGGCTCCCTGCCTGCTAATTAAGTCTTGACCCCTGTCTGCCACGTGTGCCACCGAACTGCCCTTACAAGCCCCGGGAACGGAAGCAACCGTTACCACTGTAAGAAGAGTGGGCAAGTGTGAGGTGCAGCACCTTCTATATCACGTTTCCTTTCAGGGCACGAAACGGGGTACCATGCATGTGGATGGCATCTCCCCACTTATTTTCCAGGGTGGCGTGATAAGAGCGCGCCAAACCACGCATTTCCGGGGCAAACTAAAAAGCTTGGCGGCAGGAGAGAGATTTAAAAATCCCGAGGGGATCGCAGGATTGCTCTTGCAGATAAAGGAGGAAGATAAGTGTGTTTAACAGTAAAGACAGAAGTTGTGTGTGCTTAAAAAAAGACAATTTGCCAGGAGCAGAAGAACTTGTAACTTCCGACAGGAGGAGAGATCCGAGTAAAAAGTAATTTGTTTTTCATGCACTTATTTGCTTCAAAGAAGTGGATGCAGACGAGCTCTGGAAACGCTCACATTCTCGAAGCTGGAATGGTGCAAACGTTGAGCATTTAAAAGTTCATACCTATGCGGTGACCTTTGGATTTGTATAGTTGCTGTCTTCGCTGGCCCAGCAAGCCTCTGCTTGTAAGTTTGCTCTTCGGTTTTGTTTTTTTACAGTTGAGAAAGTGCGACTGTGCGAGAGAATCACCTTAGAAAGGTACGTCCCGACTGTTCATGTGTTCACCTGTGTTATGCTGTTGCAATTTCTCTCCCGTCTATGAAAAATGCTGCCCGTTTGGGAAGTTTATATTTTGTACAAAAAAAAGCTAAATGGGTATCTTTACTGAAACATGACATTAATTTGCATTTCACGCACTGGTCTGTTTATGCGGTTGGCTTGTGTTAAACGATTATGCAGCACGGGGGAAAGCCATTGCTGTGTCTGAGGCCGCTCAGCCCTCAGGAGCAGAGTACAGTGAAGTACAATTGCTTTTAGATGACAGTCCCGGGACAGGAGGTGTGCTGAGGATGGGGTCAGAGGGAGGCACCGGCCACATTGTACATGGAGAGCAGCAATTTGGGTCTGCTGTGAAACTTGGGACAGGGTAGTAATGGTTACTGTACTCTCGTGACAGTCTGCTTAATGTTCTGGTACGTTTCAGTGGTACTGGTGGTCCACAGTTTTTAGGGTCCTGATTTCCTGTTTGTTGCACTTCACCCGATGTCTCTAAGCATAATATTATATATTACTACAGCAGCCCCTCCCCGCTACTTAATGCATGTATATGCCTCGGCATCACTACTTCCTCTAGTGCACACAAGTTTATGAGCTAATAAAGTGGGTGGAGCCAGTGGAGGAAATGGGTGGAGCCGGAGAAAAGTAGGTGTGGCCACCAGCAAACATTTGAGCACCTGCACTTCATATTTTACAAATTAAGCACTGGGCCCGGTCCTCCCCATTTGCCCCATCAAAACCACATGCATTTGTGAATGAACGAGGGCATGTACGGATATTAAAATCCCCTCCCCATATGATATCATAAGGGTTATGGATAGCCCTACCAATTTTCATAACAACAGTCTCTAGTTCATTAACAACTCAGGTGCTAGAGGGATCAAACACATTGTTATAATGGTTAATGAGCAAAATATCTCGACCCCCACTTTGCTCCAGCCATAGTACTTGCGAATGGGATCCGATGGTGGTATGGGATTTCACTTGGGCTGGGAAATTAACGGACAGTAAAATCACCAGTCCGCCTTTTGCCCAGCCCTTAATGGATTCTTGGGCAAGACAATTATAGGACACAAATCCATCAAAATGTATCTCGGCCGTAGACCACGTTTCTTGAAGACAGAGGATGTCATAATTAGTGATGGACTCTCTCCAGCCAAGAGACTCCTCCATCTGACGCCAACCGGCTATATTCCAGCTTATTAATTTATAACAAAGTTCACAGGGGGCAACCTCCGGGACCAGAGAATCCCTTGCAGGTACTGTATTTAATAGCAACTGCTCCTTATGATTATTAGCAGTGGGGACCGAAGAATCTAGTAGATCCGGATGAACTACAGCCACCGGAGAATACTCCAAGGAGTTAGTGGTAGTAAGGGCCAATAAATGAATTATCCCCGGTGGAGCTATAACTGTAGGCAAGCACTCCGCAGGGGTAATTTCTTTGGGCTCATCAGATCCATCCGTTACTATTTTACTCATGTCGGAAGATCCCTCCTTTAACGGTGGTTGGGCAGCTGAGGATAGTCAGTCAACTGCATCCAGACAACTGAACCGGTTATAATCACAGAAGGGAGCGTTCAAGGGCATGGGAACTGGTCTTATATCATGTCTTCTATTTCTACCCCTCCGCTCAACCCTGATCCAGTCATCCCTTCCTCTTCCATAGGTCATACAATTAGGTGGGAAAAAGAAGGACAATGGGAGAGTCTGGATAGTGGAGTCAAAAGATCTATTAAAGCCAGCACAGATATGGGAAACAGTTCTGGGGTCTCTAAAGTTTACGGTTATATAGTCCCCATTATGGTTTTAACTGTTTTACCCAGCCAAGGCACCCTTCTTACCATGATGATTTCATTATGTAAATGGGCCGGAAGAGGTCTATTCCAGTTTAGCCACCTCACTACCTTGCTTTTTAGGGAACTAAATGTTTCTGCTTCCCCTTCTTCCAATGCGGGTGCTCCCGCCAGGACCACCATGAAGCGATTGGTTTCAGGTGGAAGGTCTGGTAAGCGTGGTCTGGAGGCTCTATACTCTTTGACTAGGGCCCGTGGGCCTTGTTGACCGACATCAGTTTTGCCCTGGGCACACCTATCCCCTGGTAGGGGTGCGAATGTCATCTTAGGTGGTACCTGGTTCACCGGGTTACGACCTGAAAGACCCGAGGGTCTACGGTTATGGATTTGGGCCCCGCCGTCTACTTGAGCAACAGGTCCCCCGGGTTGAGATACAAGGACAGGGGTAGCACTCAGCTTACAGGGTTTATTAGGGTTCGCTAGTATGGCGGATGTAACCTTCTCTTTATTTGTCAGTCCGAGTTCAATTTGCTCCAGTTTGGCTTCTAGGGGGAATAAAATAGATTTAAATAAAGCTCCCAAGCTTTCGATTGATAAATCATTGCCAGACTGGTTAATGGAGGAGATTGGGTTAAAACAACAGACCCATTTGTAGGAACTATTTGCCCCTCGGATGGAATTGATTGGGAGTTACTGTCATGTCCTAGCTTAGCTGATTTTCCCTTGCTTCCATCTTTCTTATTATAAGCCCTCTTTCTTTTAGAGATAGCTCCTTCTTTGGCCCCCTGTGACAAAGTATTATTAGTAGTAACAGCAAAATCAGAGGGAGTAGATGCATGGTTTTCAAGAATTAGGTTAATTTCAGGCAGGATCTCATTAACTAAAATGTCCAAGTCCTGTGTAACATGTTCATCCCCTTCGGGAATAGTGACTTGGCCTGCCACACAGGGAGCTGCGATAACAGTATCCAGATACCTTTCTGGCGTTTTGGCATTAGCTATAGTCCCCAGAGAAGATCTTTTAATAGCCGATATTTCTTGAGACAAACGTTTTTCCAGGACAGTAATTTCAGTGTCAATAATAGAGTTAGCTCTAATAAAAAATATTTCCATACCTCCCACTGTAGACCCTCCGGCTGTTGACGACTTACTCCTCGTTTCGCGTCCAGCCATGGTTTACGGAGTTAGCAGGTAAAAGTTCAATAACCAAAGTAAGAGGGGGGGCCCGGTCCGGTCTAGACCGGTCAAGAACGGGCAAAAACGGGCCCGCCCTTGGCCCCGGCTTCGCCCGGCGCCGTCCCGTGCACGTCCCGCTTGCGCGGAAATCAGCGTTGCTTTATATAAGGGAAGTTGGGGCGGGAAGAGTCACAGGTGCGCCTGGTGTACTTCGCGCACTGAGCTCTGGGACTCGCAGTCCCGCACCCTCCTCCTGACAAAGTCTTTCAGCACCCCGGTGGCAAAGACCAAAGTTCGGCCAGGTCAGGTCTCCAGACGTCCTCCAAAGCAGCGAAAATTCAAGGGAACACCAGCAACCGGCTGCGAGCGGCTCCCGCGAAGCGGGGGCCGCGAGCCGTAGATGAGCACAGGGAGAAGCTGGGGGCGGGAAGAGTCACAGGTGCGCCTGGTGTACTTCGCGCACTGAGCTCTGGGACTCGCAGTCCTGCACCCTCCTCCTGACAAAGTCTTTCAGCACCCTGGTGGCAAAGACCAAAGTTCAGCCAGGTTGGGTCTCCAGACGTCCTCCAAAGCAGCGAAAATTCAAGGGAACACCAGCACTCGGCTGCGAGCGGCACCAATGATATTGAATTCAAGAAGTCTGATCATGAATAAAACATCTTCAATATATTCCAAATCTTTGTTTACTTGTTCTCTCTACCCATTGGTTTGAGGATGGTAGGTTGCTGAATGTATTATTCCCATATCTAATTTTTCTTTTACAAAAACAGAGTAAAATGTAGAAATAAATTGTGTTCTTCTATCCAAGATGTTGTATTCAGTCAAATCATATAATCGTAAAAAATGAATAGAAAATTCTGCTGCATTAGGAACGCTGATTAAAGGTACAAAATGAGCTATCGTGGAAAACTAATCTACTATTACTAAGACAGTATTAAACCCTGCATCCAAAGGTAGCTTCCCAATAAATATCTGAAATATCCTATGCCAAGTGCATGGTGGAATACCAAACGGTTGCAATAAACCCATGGGCATTTTTCTGTCATTCTTAGTGTAGGTACTTGTATCACATGTTGAAACATACTTGTGTACATCTTTAAATATATTAGTCCACAAAAATTGTCATCTGATTAGATCTACTGTCTTGGTATTCCGTCATGAATAGACAGTTGTGTAATATTTGCTTCAGAAATGAATTGAAGACATATTACTTGTGTAGGTACATACACATAGTTTTGCAATCAAAGTAGACTTTATTTATACATTTCATCTTTTGAGTCCAGTCTTTAATTTCTTTATCTGTCAAGGCTGCTAATATTATTTTCTTTATAGTTTTTGCTGCTGGAATAACCCTTTCATGTGCTAACTGGTAACATGTTGGTGATTTTCTCATTCTGCTCTTTTTCTTTGGTTATAAATGGCATTACAAAGCAACAGCGTTTCCATTTAAACTTTCAGGTCTACATATTTTTACAAAGTTGAAATCAGGGAAAAACTACAACCATTTTATGTGTCTGGTTGTAAGGGTTTTAGCAAATCTAAATCTGTGGAAATGATTACTAGAGTTATAACACCTAACAAGAAACGTCTCCATCCAGTAAATGCTTCTTTTATCACCAACAGTACTTTTTTAGTTATTATGTTGTTACATTTTGCCACAGATCATTTTCTAGAATAGAATATTAAGCAACTGGATTAAACTGACCCATCTCAAGATGCTGTAGTGGACATACCGCACCAAGGGGCATATGTATAAAGCCCTTTTCCTCTTTCGCAAATGAGCCGATTCTCAGAATCGGCCCGTTTGCGAACGGGAAAAGATCTTTTGGTATGTATCATCCCAAAAGTGTATCGCAGATTAGAGAATCGCAAAATTTGCGATTACATTTAAGGAATCGCAAAATTCAAGTTGGTGGTAATTTGCGATTTCTTTGAAGAATGCACTTTTTTTTTCAAAGTGCCATGTGGCACACGTACATGCCATTAGGGTATGTATGTGCACCACATGCACACACATGCTCATTCCAGGGGTGCATCAGGGTGTCCTTTGGACACCCTGGCACCCATGAAATTGCATTCTCAATTTGCGATTCTCAAATTTCGAATCACAAATTGAGCTCTGTAGGTACAGTACAGTGATTGATAGGTTCTGAAGTCAATTGAGTTTCGTCTACTGCTCTAACCTGTTCCATGGTGTCCTTCTTAATTACAGTCAGTTTTAATATATTGTCTCAAGTCCAGCCAGCAAAATTTCCCATTGCCCTAGAATCAACAACAGCTATTAATGAGAGTGCATTATTTATTGTTCCTGCAAGCATACATGAGCTGTCCCTGGTACAGAAAATTTCAAACGAATTATCTTGGTATAGTTACAGAATATTTTTAGATATATATTTCCTATATCATTTAACAACCACCTATTCCTATTACAGCCAGTGAACCATTTGAGAAATTCAGTGTTTGGTTAAAATTGTATGTGACACTATGTAATGAACAATAGAACAGTAGATATAAGATGCATTTAACAGCCTAGGTGGATAGAGACACTGACATTGAACTTTTTAGGTTACTCTTTACATTAATCTAGACATTCAGTCCACAATACTGTTATGGGCAGACCATCCCTTCATTGTAGTATTCACAATGTTTTGGTCACAAACATTCAATCGGACATGCATCCTAACACTAATTTTCACAAAAACATCTTAATAAAATGTTATTGAGCCTGTCACAACGAGATCACTTTATGTGCTTTCTAGGCTTTCCCGTGATTCAGTGAAGACTGCAAATTAGCTGAGTAGAATACAGAATTAAAGGCAGCGATGATTCAAGCTTACTGTATCATGTGGGGTTTCTGAAAAATTGCTATTATGAAATGCAGGGATCTATGTGTGACCCAGATGATTTTACATGTGATCTTGGCTGTTCTTTAAGTAATATAAAAGTCTCTGTGCCTCTCCTTGCCTGTTAATATAGTTTCATTTTCTGGCCAAAGCATTGCAGTATGTTTTTTTGGAGCCTTCCTATTTTATATTGGGTTGGCTTTGTCCCGGATTTCCTAGACAGATTCGAATCAGGACAACATAGTACAGAATCTGGTACTTCTAATTTGACTGTTTTCCTTAACATAAATAGCTTTATATGTAAAGATTTAGCCTATTTATGGCTTATGAATTGGGAGGTCAGCGTCTGCTCAAAATATATATAGCCCATCTGTCCCATGTCTAGGAGTTCTTGTGGAAGCAGTACCTGAGTCCACAACAATCATCATAACACCTACTTGCATATGTTGTGGTATATCATTTAAGTGTCAAAGTAGTACTGTAGATGTTTTACTTGTATCAAAATTAACTGTAATCACTTTATTGACCACAGAAAGATAGGAGGGTACATGGGGTCTCTGAGAGTTGAGCAAGTGACCTATACTTAATATAAACATTTCTGCACATCGGATTTTGAACTACAAAGAGGAGGCACTGCTCCTTTTTTGTGCCTGCAGGGCACCATCAATTGGTGCACCATGCTCAAACAGGACAGTGCACCTCGTCATTGCACTGCCCCAGGTCAGGGGCGAACTTCAAGGTGACCTGGGGGCAGGGCATTCCTGAAATTCAGGGCGGTTGTTTGTAAAACCCAATCTGTCTTTCACTGTGCAGGCGGCACCCATCTGCACTTGGACAGATGTTCCCTTGCATGCTGATACACTGAGCAACTGCACCAGCTTGCAAGGGGCTATTGGGGGATGTCCACGGGATCCCTGTTGTTATCTATAGAGGACTGCCCTCATGAGACACACTTGGGGCAGATTTATGAGGCCATTGCGACACGTTTACGCCGCTGTTGCGTCACGCAAGGCGGCGTAAACGTGGCGCATCCCTACGAACGATTTACAACGTGACGCATCTAGGCAGATGCGTCACATTGTAAAGCCCTGCGCCACTTGTGGGCGTTCCGGCGCAGGGTGGGCGTTCCGGGGCAGGTGCGCCTCGCAAAAGTGGCTGAGCGAAATCTATGAGATTTCACTCAGTCACTTTTAAGCCAATGCTGCGTCAAAAGCCTGCGCCTGCTTGAAGCAGGCGTAGGTCTTGACGCAGCATTGTTAAAATGGGGCACCCCCGAGCCTTGCTGGAGCTGCGTCGCGCTTGCGACGCAACTCCAGCAATGCGCCACATTTCCGGCACAGATGCGTCACGCATCTGTGCCGTTTTTGCACCATGGTGCGCCGCATTATAAATGCGGCGCAACATGGCTGGCGGAGCTGTGGCGCACTGTGGCGCATGTTAACTGGCGCTTCCCTGAGGATGCGCCAGTTAACATAAATCTGCCCCTTACTGTGCATCACCTCTTTGTGCTGAACAGTCAGTGCGCTGCCTGGCAGTCTATTTACCTCTGCACCCATGTTAATAAGGCGGTACAGGCATTTGCATTGGGTCACAACCCATGAAAATGAGGGAATGCCCTCTTAAGTAACCCTGGGTGGAGTATGCGGAGTGGCACTCGGCGAAGTAGTTCCACCCCAGTCCCACCTACAATTAAAAAAAAAGATTAAAAACCCATTTAGCTGCTCTTGGGTGGTGTCTGCGCGCCGTCCGCCACCTCGCCGTGGTGTCTCATCCTTGCCGCCGCCATCCTCATCAGTGCTGGTGGCAACCCCCTACGTTTTATGTCTTGCATGGATTGAACATGCAAGCTCACAGCGCCACCGGGCATACAAAAAAGTGCCGCTCCGGTGGCCCTAGGCGCTTGTATATATGCCCCTCAGTGTTTAGTTTTATCAGTGTAACAGCATATGTGGATAAACGGTACACTATATGGTCATGGGAATGAGAGAATGACACAGAGGTTGTGAAAGTTTTTGGGGACAACTGAACAGGATGGACTGGGCTTTGGGTTACACAGTTCAACTGAAACATTTACATTGAGAGGCAGCATAAAGCTACCAAGCAACAAGCAAGCTCAAGGATTAGAAGAGAGGGACATGAAATCTTTCCAAGCATTTAATTTAAAAAAAAAGAGTAGCTTGAAGAGTAACACGTACAATCAAAGCAGGAATGCTTCGGTTTGTGCTTTGAAGGAAGCTCTTTCTCGGTCTTTAGTTTCTATTGATTTGCTAATAGCATGTAACAGTGAAACAAGTGTTGGAAGTCCCTCAGCACTTTATGATTAATGGCCTAACAAAGTGAACGAACTCTATAGGAATTTGCAATTAGCACCATGCCATTGATTATTCATTAGCACTCGTTAATCATAAAAATGCTTATAGCTCTTACAGGGCAGCACCTTCATTTGCCTCTGAATTTCTGAATATAATTACTATTGTACGACCTCTATAGCATGTGCTGAAATGGGAGATGAAAAGAATTGGTTGGGTAAAATTGGATTTGCTGTAGTAAAGGCGTGGCAGCCCTTTTAACTAATTGCATAGACTAGTACTTCCCAAACGTTTTAGTACCACGACGCGATTTCTCGAATGACAAATGTTCGCGACCCACCCAACTTTAATGTACTTGAGGTGGACTTTGTAATGACTCACTTGAAGTTATAAGAGCGGGTCAACAACTATTGGAGTTAGAAATGTTTGATATAAGAGTGAAGTGATAGTGGTGCCTGAAAGTATGATGGCCAGAGAAAAACAGGTTCACATGTCTTTGAAACGGAAAGAAAAAGAACATAAAATAACGAACATTATGTGAAGAGGGGTAGTACATTGAAGGGTAAGCTACCTTACCCTCTCCTACATGTCGCATTCATGTTTCCTTCTGGACAAATACAAATATTTGGAATAGATCAGTGTGTTGCATCTGCCTCGCTCAGGGAAACATATCAACAGGTGGACTTTGTTGTAAAGAGAAGAACCCACAAGGGCACCCTAGATACACCTCGAAACTAACCGAGAAATGGGCAGGAGGCTGGATAGATCAAACCGCTCAAATCTCATTGCATGTCAAATCATGTCTGCCATTGTCACTCTTTATGGGAGTTTGATGTCATGTTAACTCATGTGCGATATCCCACCTTGCTCACATTTACTTCCAGAGTTTATTCCACCTAGTACACCCACGCCCTGCCTTATTTATGAAATCATTGACACCCTTCCAGGCGCAAATGTTGCAACTTCTGTGATGCGCCCTCCCACTTGAACTTAGAAGGTTGCACTGTTGTGCTAATGGGCAAGCAGCTTCGGCTACACCCTATTTCACGTTCCGTGCTACTTATTGTAGCCCCTGTTGAGCCAAAGGGTAACTGCAGTAGTAACCATCTGGTCAGTCAGCAGCCCCAACAGCAACTTTTGTTCACACTGATGTGTTTTGCACAAACAGTGCAACAAACAAGCTCCTCATACATCATCCAATAACTCAGGCATTTTCTTTAGGTTTATTAAATCTAACTCATCTAAATCTGTTCCTGGTGTGGTCAGCTGCAGTAGAATTTGGCGGCCTGCTTGAGGGTTTCAGCATCTGCACACCCGGAACGTGTCAATCATTATTTGGGGCCATTCATTGCTGCAAACAATTGTGATGTATTCATGTAAAATTGGCAACTGACTGGTATTCACATCAGTTACAAGACAGTGATGATGCCTTGATGTAAAATCCCTCTGCGCAAGAGCTGCGCTTGCGCACTTGAAGCAGAGTAGTGCCTCTGCTTGGTCATGCTCACTGCTAAACCCACGCTTAGAATGAGGGCCGAAGGAAAACGTTGTTCAGACACATTGCAATACATTCATACATGATGATAACTGTCTTGGACGACCATTTTCGTTGAAATGATGAAACGCTGGAATGAGTTGACCAAGTCATGGTAGAAAATAGGTATGTGAAAGGGGATAGACACGTTTTCATCATCGTAGAAAAATAAGGTTAAGAGGTAGATGGAATTAACTGATATATACAAAAAAAGACACCAAAAACACGCACATGCCGTAGAAAAAGTCCACTAAGAAGAAAGTCTAACGCCTGCGAAAAAGGCGAAGTGTGTGAAGATGTCCCTAGACAGATGGAAACCAAAATGGCGCTGTAGAAGTGGGGTCTTCCTTGTAGAGCAGGCTTTTGGTCCCAGTGAAGCAGAGAGACTGGAAAATTGTTATATATTTACTGTAATGAGCATTTTTCTGACGAATCGCTCACTATATCCTTACCAGAATGCCCCTCTGGAGCCTGAAGGGAACGACGATTATAGGATGCGGAGATTCGTGGCCCAACCTTTGTTCATATGGCGTGTTAACAGGAGCAACGCGCGCCAGATCGATAACTCCTTAAATGCATACACACAGGAACAAAAAATGACATCAGCTTAGACTCAATCAGCGCAAATTGAACCGTGCAGGGCGAGGCCAGCGCAGGCAGCAAATTCTCTCTGAATATGTCAGCTAATTGGATGCATATCTCTAGTGGAGCCCTAATGCGTTCGTTAGGATGCAGCTTCCAGTGCAATTACAACCACCGGACTCTGGCCTCCGCTTTTCCGCTCCCTGCATGAGTTTAAATCCAGCCAGGGGGCGTGTGCGCTTTTCACTTGCGCCAGTATAACCATGGTGGAGGGAAACACCACCTGGCATTCATTTGAGCGTTTAGGCTGTATTTTCCTGTTATGGAAATTCATCAATGTGAAGAGATGTGTGTTTCAATAGGCCGCCGCAACTCATTGAAAACATCACATAATTATCAGGTCACTTGTATGTCAGAGGTGTGCAGAAGGTGTGCCACTTGCTGCCTAGGCTTTGATTAGTAGGACAGCAAGTGGTATATTTAGCAGTGTATGTGTCATACAAAATTAAGGCAAGTGATCCAGGGCTGGACATTTTGAAAGGAAATATAAAAAGGCTTTCTGCTGAGATTCTCATTGACAGAGAAAATGATCGAAATAGTACAGAATTTGCAGCACCTTTTGTTTCTGTGATCATTGGGTTTGCTAACATACCTCTATTATTCGAGTGAATTCAAAGAGCCCCGGTCTCAAAATCTTTGGTGAACTGTATTTTACGTTCCACTTCTTTGGTGTAGACGTCTGTCAGCATGGAGGAGATGTCCGCCACCATGGTGGAGACCCCAAAATGAAAGGAAAATATTATACACGACTCAAACCACACACACCGGCGGTCATTCACTTAAAAAACATGTAAATACAGACCACCCCCTAGGCTCTTCCGTCTTTCCGGTGGACAATGTGATTGTGCAGCCAACCGGAACCACATTCACTCTCTCAGATGCAGACGATTTCGCTCAAAAGGATCAGGCATTTCACTTGATGAAGTGATAACCCTTATAGTTACAATTGTGGTCAAAGTCTAAATTCCAGCTACAGCTACATTGCCTGCTTCAATACCACCTCAGGGGAGTGGACAAACTAGCCTTGTGATAAGAGGTCAAAGATTGTAAATGCATTGGAAAATAAATTATGCACCATGGAGGACATTAAAAAGAAATGGCAGTATGAGAGGAATCAGGTGAAGGAGATGTTCTCCAAGACTCAGGTTAGAAACGGTATTCCTGGAAGTGTACCTGGATCCCGTCTGTGTCTCACCAGCCTGGAGGAAAGCCATATGTCTTGTCTGTTGCAGACAACTGTAATATATGGCCTAGGAAGAACTAAACTCACTCTCTATCCTTGCAAATTATCTTTCTCATGTAACTATGTCCTTCCACCAGCCTACATTGTTATTTATATATCAAGCACATATCCCTTATATCCAGCCTGTAATAATCACACACCCTTTAAATAATATATATTTTCAAATTATTAACCTTTTACTCTTCCTCTTATAAAGTCATAGAGTGCGAAGTGGTTGCTACAGCTTGGACAAGAATACTACTTCCTAAAGTGATAGGGCAACAGATAACCCCCCACAACACTAATTGGTATGCTTATCAATTTCTTAATTCAATCCATGTTTATGGACTTGTGGTTTTATTCGGTCTAGCATTTTCCACCACCTTTATTGCTGCTTGTAGAGCTACACAGAAATCAGGACAGGAAATACAGAACAGACGAATGGTAGAGACTCCTGAGTGCACATCAGCTTTTGTGGGTTTGAGTGAGCATAGCTCTTTCTCCATAAATAAAAGACATGTTTATGTCCACTATCACACATCCGTATAGTCCACTATCACACATCCGTATATTCCCCTCTGTTCCACAATTACTTCTACATTAGCCCACCTGACAACATCTAAAAAAGGACCCCGTATGTTTGTTTTATTGTCTATCCAATGCATCACGATGTATCACAATATAAGGGTTTGGAAGTCCTATTATTCTGAAAATGACTTGCTTGCCAGCTACCGTGAGAAACCAGCTCTTGTTTTCCACACTTCGATCAATGCCACAGATGACATCAGGAGACATCATGTCAGCAGTGATTTGGCCCTGTACTATCTGTCAGTCAAGTAAGTCATGAACATCTGACGTTTCCCACTCTATTGAATTATTATAAAATTTCAGAATCACTGATATGTATTTTTCAAATACCCACTTTTTATTATTTATTTGTTATGGATTATTGTTTGTTTTCATGCATCTCTCTCTACCTTAACATTTGTGTCAAATAGTGCTGTTATCTTTTGATTTAACTCTTTGAAACAGATTTCACATTAATAATCCTCTTCAGCTGCAGGATCAAGTGATACCTACCTGATGTCAAGGAGTCGATCCACTGAGCAAGTTTCCATGGTGGGAGAAGGTGTATTGAGACTGTATATATGCAGTAATTCCATGCATAGACAAACCCTTTCCTTCATATGTTTAACTAAGATCTTGTATGACTAAGGTAAAGTGTGAATTATTTTAGAAATCTATTGTGAAACAAGTCTTGCAAAGAATTGATCACAATCTTTAATTTAACTAGTTCAATATGTGAAATGGAGGTCTTTAGTTGGCAACGGTTTGCACCTTTGTCGAAGTAGGAACTCTTTTTCCTAGTCAGGATAATGGGGATACACTTCCATAATAACCACTGCTCACCCACTTGATAGCTTGGCACGAGCAGTCAGGCTTATCTCAGAGGCAGTGTGTAAAGCAGTTGTGCACACATTCAGTAATACAGTGAAAACACTACAAATGGACACCACACCAGCTTAGAAAAATAAGCAATCTTTATTTATACCAAACAAAAACAAAAATGACAAAAATCCACAATACAATACAGCAAAAATAGTTACTTTGCAAGATAACCTTTAAATTGCAGCGATAGCTGAAAAACACAGTTCTTCCGAGTCAGTTGCTCCAAATGCTGAAAATGACAGAGTCTAACAGTTCCAGCCGACCGCGTCGGTGCGGGGCAGCTAAAACGAAGACAGACTCGAAGACAGTACCTTTCTAGTTGTGGCCGACACAATGGTACAAGCAGGTCGGGGCAAACGCCGTGGCTGCATTGCAAAATGAAAGCGGTGCCCTCTCGATGCGGTGCAGGCAGCGGATCGATGATGATCATCCAGATGGCATCAGTAATGCCAACGCTTATGGTGCAGGGTTAGGCAGTGCTCTATGCGGTGCTGGCAGGCTGCGGTGCAGGTGACGGAGCTGGTCAAAATACCAGTCGGGCAACGACTGTGTCGGTGCTGTCCAGGCAGGGTGAAGTGAGGCGGTGCAGAACGGTTGCCCCCCGGTCACGGTGCAAGCAATGGCTCAGTCACAATCATCAAGACGGCATCGGCGAGACCAATAAAGCGGTGCGAAGTGTGGCCGTGCCTTCTGCGGGGCCTTCAGGACACGGAATCCTGTGACAGACTCAGTGACAGAGTTGGTTGCCCTTTTCTTCTGTGGTGTCTGAAACCAGCGGTTCCAGAGATGTTGCCCAGAAAGATGGTGAGGTCTTTACTGTTCCTGAGACCTCTTGAACAGGGGTCAAGCTCCACTACAAGCCCTTGGAGACACTTTGCAAGCAGGATACACACACAATTCCTCTCCTTGGCAGAAACAGACACTGCAGACCAGCCCCAGAGGTTCCGCTTGATTTCCAGTAGTAGTCTACAGTTCTGGGGTCTGGGCCCCAATATTTATACAGCAAAATCCTTTGTCCTTTGGTGGCAGAGAAGCCCTTTTCCCAGTCAAAACCAGTTCTGTCCTCTCTGGTGCCGCTGGTCGGCAGGTGGTGGAGACAGCATTGTCCAAAGCAGACCAGGCCCATTCAGGTGTGAAAGGAATCTCCTCCTCCTACTCTAAATGCAGCCCAGGTCTATTAAGCACAGCCCTGACTCACCCTGGGAAGGCAGGACGCACCTCACCCCTCCAAGTGAGGTGTGTCCTGCCTGTCTGAACAGAATGCACATCCCCAGCCCTGCCACTCTAAAACCAGACAGTCAATACACAGAGCTAGTAGAGGCACACAGGATGGCTAAGCAAGAAAATACCTACTGTCTAAAAGTTGTATTTTCAAACACAAAATGTAAACGTCTTCCTTATTAAAAGATGAACCTTTACATTCTGAGTTCAGGCAATTTTCCTATCTTACTCCCATGGGCAGTTATACTTATAAGATGTTATAAGTTAACTCCCCATTCTATTTTATGGGACAGATAGCCTTGCAATAGTGAAAAACGAAATTGGCAATATTTCCCTATCAGGACATACCACACACATCAGGGCAAGTCCTACCTTTCACACACACTGCACCCTGCCCCCATAGGGACCTTGGGCCTAACTTAGGGGTGACTCACATGTAAAAAAGGGAAGGTTAGGGCCTGGCAAATGGGTGCACTTGCCAAGTCGACATGGCGTTAGCCTTCTTGGCTTAACCCCACGCTCGGCCACTTCTGAAACGCAGGGCTGTACCATATTTACAACAATATGGTGCAGCCCTGTGTTTCCCCCTGCTTTGGCACTAAATATAGCAGCCTAGCACCAATCCAGGCACCCTTGCACCATAGTGCAAGTGTGTTTCCATTGAGGGGAAGATAGTTTATGTGCAGAAAAAGATTTCCCTGTTCTTAATTTTGGCGCTGCCTACGATTTACATCACCCTAGTAAATAGGGGGCAGTGTCAAAATCAATGGGTGTTGCGGTAGAATGCCCACTGCAACACCCATTTCCCTCCCCTTTCAATCTAAGTACAGCATGAAACGGTGTCTTATTTACAAGGCAGCGTTAAGCCACACTAAGTGGCTTAATGCTGCCTTGCAAATAAGACGAAGCCCCTATTGCCACTGACGTGTGGTGGCGATAGGGTCTTGTAAATATACCCCAGAGTGTAAAGCAACAGTCCTAGATTTGTAAAAGCTAGCCTGTGAGCACCTATGAAGATAAAACTGTATATACCTAACAAAAACTCAAATATTAATGTGTGTATTGCCAGGTAAAGTGTTTATACTAGTAATATGCGTTAAGGGAATTAAAAAAACCATCTACATAACTATACAGTTCATAGTAATGTTAGACAGTTGTACATTAGTACATGAGCAACTACTTACTTAAAATAGATCATACAAGATATTAATACAAAAATGGTACTATTACATGAAAGTATATATTTCTAAATGTAATATAAAAATATTGAGGACAGCGTATTAGCTGGGTAAAACTCAACAATAGGGACTTTATTTAGAAGGGAAAGTGAAATTTGGAGGGGGAAGGCAATTTTTTAAAAAACATAGTAGGGTTAAAAATTCAAAACAATATAAAAATTAAACCACATAGTTAATAGTCCTAAATATATTAAAATGTTTAAATGAAAGACAATAATCTAAAGTATTATCAAAGTAGATCCCCCATACCAAATGGAATATCAAACTAGGGGCCTGATTATAATCTTGGTGGACAGGGGTACTCCATCACAGATATGACGGATATCCCGTTTGCCAAATTACAATTACATTATATCCTATGGAACTTGTAATATGATAGACAGAATATCTGTCACATTTTTGATGAAGTATCCAATCTGCCAAGATTGTAATCAGGCCCTAAGTTCCTAGTTAGGGAGCAAAGGTTCCTGTCCATTCTCTTGTTCGTTCCTAACCACCCTAACATTTATATCCTCTTCTGACCCAATCATGTGTCTGCCTGTGACAGGACTGAACTCCCCCTGTAAAATTAAAACTCAAGGGTAGAGGGGGAACAATTTGCACTGAAGAACTCGGTGATGTGACAAAAAGAGGGAGGTTTGTGAAGGTAGACAAGACATAATGCCTGCATTCAATTAGGTCAGGAGGGAACATAGATCTCTATCTTGGTCAGATACCAAATCTTGGAAGGCCCTTTCAACTTATGCACATATTGAGAGATTGTTGCCTGATCATCTACTATGGGCCTCAAAATCTCTTAAGACCAGTCGTTGAGGATGAAGGAAGGGACTACACATGATGGCTTAAGGGTGTCTGGGGTGAATCTGTCCCTTAACAGCTGATGTTAGGGGTTGGAATTTGACAGAGGAGGAGAGGGTATAGCAGGGGATGAAGCAAGAGGCCCTGTCGGAAGTGGATCCTCTATAGTTAAGAATGGGGTGGGTGCAGGACAAGATGAGGGTAGGACCTGCTCGTGGGACACCACTAATAGATCTCATTCTTGGACAAATGGAGCACATTGTTCACATCCTCCTCCTGGTCTGTGGTGTCCAATTCTTTCCTCCTCACAGCAGGGTCAGACTTGCCTGCAGGCCAATCAGACAGTACCAGATGGGCTGGTCTGATGGGTCAATGTGTAGAAGTTGTTTGGCTGTTTGAGGGCCTGTTTTATGGTCCGGTGGGCCAGGGTTTACTGTTAATTTCCCTGATATTACCACAGACATGCCTGCAGCAAGCAAAAATCCATGCCTTCTTCAATAATTTGCAAAGGACTTATACAGCCTGTCTTTACAAGTTCAAAACTACCCCAATTTGCAAACATGGGCCTCTTTTGTTGGTGCTCCATTCAGTAATGAGGGCTACTTTTATTTTGGTGCCTGGGCTTATTTGCTGTCCCAGTTGGACCCTGCCCCAATTTGGCTCGACAGCCTCTTCTTGGAGTCTTTTTTGAGGGTGAGCAAATTCATTTCTCATTGGGTCCTCTCTCCCTGCTGGTGCTTGGTACCTCCTCCTACTAGCTTGTCAATGAAATAGCTACCAGTGGTCCAGCAGCACCAGGGGCTAGAAGGGTCAGGGGGCCCATCCTGCTTTGTACCAGCTGCACCAGATACCATTCCATAATTTGAATGTGGCCTAGATCCATGTTTACTTTACAACGGTTGGGGCGGCACAGAAAGGAAAGGAAAAGTAAGAGGCCCCAGTCAGTGGACTGTGTAATTAAGATGGAAGGATGGAACTGAAGTTTCTGGTTAATGTGTAGATAGAACCCATCTGACACTGTGACGTGGACATGGAGACGCTGTGGCGCAATGGGGGTGAGATTTGAGAGGAGCTGACGCCAAGGAGTGCAGAGCGTTGAATATGAGACATTAGGGCCCCAGGCCTTCCAGTCTTAGTACCTGCTACCTCCCGAGGCTCCCAATACCTCCTAAGGCAGTTTCATTGCCAAGCCTCAATCCCAGAACATAGTGCACCCACATTCCTGCTCATGAGCACTCTTGGCTCGTAGCGGGTCAGAGGACTCTGAAAACTGGCAACACCCCTCCCAGGTAAATCATGCTGCAGTGGCCTGTGGGATGAAGAGGGGGCCTTTGAGAGACCAGTGGCCGCACGAGGGATAAAAAGAGCGAGACAGCAACTGCAGCAGTAGTTGTGGGGGCGGATGCGGTCAGCGGTAGGCTGGTGCGGCTTGCACACTAGGAAGCGGCCACAGTGTACCTCAGTCATTGCCATCATTTCAGGAGAGTGCTTGCTCCACTTCTCAGAGTACCAATTGGGCACGGTCTATAGTGCCTAGGGAAGGATAGCCGGTGCTACTACTCATTACCTACAAATTTTATCAAACCTAACCTATCTTAAAAAATATCGGATGTATGTTGAATGTGCACCGGTAGTGAAACAACACACCCCCATAATCAGTATGCTAAGTCTTCCACTGAGCCCCTTCTTTGTAGTCAGGTGAAGCAAGGTGAGGACATGAAGGTGAGGATGCCAAGCACCAATGGATGGACTGGTGCTTAGTGACCAGTATCAAAAGTTGCGAGTGACCTCTGACTTTTGATGGCTGACCAGTATTAGTATAGCATACACAGTATATACAGCTATAATGAACCTTAGCTGGTGCACAAAGTTTTTTGAGTTTTGAGGATTGCTCTCCCCCTTTGCTTAGCTTCAGTGTGGTGTGGTCCACCCTCTTTTTGGCTAAACTGTCTTTCAGATTTTTAATAACGAGGGAACTCATTCCTTCCATGCTTGGTCTATTGCTGGTCCTGCTACAGTTCCTTCTAATGGACTCTACAGAGGGTGGGGTTAACACAGGTAGTTCTAAGATAAAAAAACCCTTAAGGGGAAGTGGAAAAAGAAATGTCACATTATGAAATGTAAGTCAAAAAAACTAAGGTTTGCATGTATCCCTGTTGAATCTGTATCTTCTGATTTTTCCTCAAATCCTGAAATGCTGAATAATGTCCCTTCATATATGGGGTTGGTGCCTGGTTGATCAGAAATTTCCATCTTAAATATATCATCTAATGTATCAGAGGAGCAAGGTTCCAATATTGTCTGTCAGGAAAAGGGGCCAGTTCCTAATAATGGGGAAATTATCTATGAGACATATGATTGTATGGATAAAGTTGATCAGGATATTGGTTGTGGGAGTGGGTTTGGGAACAATGGCTCTTTACGGGCTGAAGTAGGACACATGGGCTCACAAGTGGGGTGAAATCCAGAGGTGCCATCGTTAGTTTACCCCACCGCAGGAAAAAAGCCTACACGCCACAAACTAAGACCCAATAGACCCCTTAATGGGGTGGCCCAACCATTTTTCCCACTGTCACAGAATCCTCAGTATGGGCATGAGACAAAGAGTGATAATTCCAAAGAGGACCCAAAGGGTCCTGAAATTGCACCAATCTGAATTACGTTGGATTTTGTCATTGTTTTCAATCATGAATTGGGCCCTTTGAATAGACATTTTCTCTTAAACTCATTATTGGAAATTGAGACCATGAGATTGGTATTAAGTAAAGACATAGATAATGGTTTTATAAATTCCTATGCTACTTTGCCGAGCTCAGAAAGTAGCATTTAACTCTAACATTATTGCAACCGTGATCTTTGAGAATGAGGATTATTTTTTTAAAAGAGGAATTTATGTCCATTGTTGAGAGCCTCCGACAAAGTATAATCATGATAGTCCAATGTGATATTCTCAGGGTAAATCTCAGGACCTAATAAGGAAGGGGTCCGCTAATTTGAAGGCTATCATTCTTTGTGTAGGCAGAGATAGGGGGAAGAGAGTTCTAAATATTCCAGGGACAGACAAATTGAGTGCTCGAGAATCAGAGAGGGGTGATTAGTTAGCTAACTGGAGTTGGGTAGCTGGTACATTGAAAGGTACCAGCAACATTCCAAAGCATCCGGTGTTGCGTAGGTTACCCTTGGGGTAAACTAGTATCCTGGAATATGGCGGGCCTTGGACAATCTAATTTGAAACTGAATTTTGTAATTCATCTCAAGACATTGAGTATATGTTTGCAGGAAACATGGGTCTGGACATACTTCACATATGAGAATTATTTTGTTTTTTTCTTGTGTAGCAAAACCTTCTTTAAAGGCAATGCAAGTGGAGGAATTGCTATTTCACTCAAATATAATAATAATTGGAATCTAAAGCCATTTGTTCATCCTTCAAACAATTGCCTTGTTTAAAGTTGGCTATGTTCAGTGAGAGTGGTGGATAGTGATCTTTTTGCTGGAAAAAATATATATTCCCCCTGTTAAGCATCATGATATTCTAGTAAACTCCATGTTTTTATTTGTTTGTAACACTAATCACCTGGAGGAGACCTCTTTCCTTTTAATCGTAGGGGACTTTAATGCTAAAGTATCTAAATCAGCCAGCATGACCTTTTATAATACCACAATGGATGAGGTATGGTGTATTCCTGATGCTGTCCTACCAAAAAAGTGAGATTAGATTGACAGGTTTATGTTTCTTGGAAAGTTTGAGACTGCATGAGTTTGTGTTTCTGAATGACAGATTCCCCTGCTTTGTAGACTTTCTATGTCCCAAGCTGTTAATCTTTAATTGACCATATGGTCGTGTGCCATCTAATGTTCAGTGTTTGTTCACAGTTGGAAATTTTGGGGACTGATTTCAGTGAACATAGTATTCTCTCTGTGTCCGTTGACTTAGAGCTTAAGACTCTTGAGTCCTGGAACATCAAGAAGGATAATATTGTCTACAATAAATCTAATGGGCACACTTTTTGGTCAAGTAACAACATAAAGGCTTTGGGCTAAATTCTAAAAATAACATGCTTGGGCCCTCCTGATTTGTCATTATATGACCCCATGTCTTGGTTTGAAAGGCAGTTGACCTGTTTCTGAGCCTTTGGGAGTGAAGATAGAGGCAAAGGACCCAAATTTACCATTAGGATATCTTGGGCTGAAAAAAGGCACATCATTAAGGGCCAGATGTAGGAAGCCAAATAGCGACTGCAAACGCCGAAATTCGCACACTTTCAGCCTTTGCGATCACAATTTGGCTTTGAGCAATGTAGGTAAGATTAAACCTACTCGCAAAATAAGGAATCGCAAAAAATGTGATTCCCTATTTTGCGATTGCATTTAAGGAATCTCAAATTGCGATTTCTTAAAGAAGCTTACTTAATCTTAAAGTTCAACTGTGTGGTGGATGGAATGAATGAAATGTCTGAACTTCAGAGAACTATTAAATGAGTCCTTCGTTGCAGACCACCGGCCTTACTCGCTACCCTCAAAAATAACATGAAACTCAAGCTCCATGAAGTTGTAATGTCAATTTATGCAATGCCCCTGAGTATTGACACCCAGAGTGCTAGTCAGTGTGCAATGATAGCAAAGTTCACTACAACTCCCAAAAATCTTAGTGCTGAAAAGTATCACGTGATCGATCTGGTCAGCCGTGTATGTAAGCAGAAACATGGCAGCCCGCAAGATGCAAAGAAGCACGACTGAGAGAATGTGATTCAATCACCAAACCTATTTCGCGACTGATAGGTAAGAATATCGCATTGTGAGCATGAAATACAGAGTGCAACACCGCTGGAATGTAGAGTGCAACGTATCATTCTGTGTTTCAGAACAAAAACTACCGAGTGGATTTTGAACAGAGATGTCCCCACGCGAAAGCGACCTTCACTTTTATATAAAAAAACCTGAGACTGGGCGGACAACCGAATATTTGACAATTAAGGTTCAGGCTTAAAAAACTCATGTTTATTAAAAGTTGAGCAACACATGTAGACTAAAACCGCTCCCTTAAACCATCTTTCAACAGACCGAACGGCGAAGGCCCTGCACTCGAGCTGCAATTGACGATATCACGACTTAAAGCGAGCTCATTAACTCAGTGTCAAAGTAAGTGCATTGCATAAACATATAAGAAATGCCCTGCAGTTATATAAAAAAAACGTAAGACAACAGCTAGTCTTTGTCCGCCTTTTTTTCCCCCAGGCACAACGCAGGTGAAAAAAGACACAGTTTTAAAATACAGACGACACAAACGCCTGAAGCGGTAAGGCAACAATTTGCCTCTTCCAGCTCAAATGTGCATAAAAACTGATTAGGAATTAGGAGAAAAGATTAAAAATAATGTTTTTAATTGACAGATACCCAGCTATGCCCTGAGGAAGAACCCGAGGATCTTTGAACGGATTTGGAAACGCGCCAGCTTTTTTTATGAAACTCAGACCTCTCCACTCACTAAGGGCAATGAACTAAGTGATGTCCACAACGTTGGATACTTAAAAATTCATGAACACAAGCCCCTAGTGAGACCAGTCCTAAAATTCAAAAAGGAATCAAAACGAATAGGACTGTACAAGTGTAAAAATTATTCTGGTGTACCAATGCATTATGGAATGACCAATTGTATTTGATTTATTTATGCTTGATGTGATACATATGAATTATTGTTGATTTATTGTTTATGATCTTGTGTTTGGTTGTGTCGAAACTCAGACATGTTTACAAGCTGGTATTAAAAATGAAAATGTATGAAAATATGTGAATAAAACATAGGTGCTCTAGAATTAATTGATCAGAGCCCCAGTCTGCTGAAAATAAAAAGCAGCATGATATAATCTCGAGACCAGGCCTGTTTGTTGGTTATTGATTATAGTGTCCTGCCTGGTCCCGTAGGACAACACCCCTCCTGTGTGTAACTTGTGAATTCCCATAGCAGCCCAGGTAAACACCAGAACCTGGGCCGCTATGGGAATTCACAAGGACATATTATTATGGCCATTATCGTAGCTTTAGCGGCAGTTTCCTGCCGATAAAGCAGCGATAATTTTATCTCCTTTTCTTGATAATATGGCCCCAAGAGAGAAATAAGGTCCATAGTTGGATGAAGGCAAGGTTCGCTACAGAGCAACAGTTGGTGGAGAGAAATATGACTGAGGGCCTAGGGATGTATTTTATGAGAACAAAGGAAAGAACAGGAGAAAAGAAGTCATGAGAGGGAGGTGGGAATGAAAAGAGAGAGGATGAGAGCGACAGTGATACTGATGATGAATTTTTGGATGACTTGCTAAATTCATGACCACCTCCATACAATGAGGCACATCAGCCCATAGGGAGTCAACCGCCCCATTGGGAGCTGTGGGAGGAGGAACAAACGAGCACCTGTTGACCAGAGTTCCCCAGAGCAAGGTTTACACCTTATCACCCCAGATCTGTCCTCAAGAATAACTAGTACTACTATTATTATCACTACCCATGGTTGTAGGAGAATAGGATTTGCTTCTTCTAGTTACCCCCGCTTTTTGCTAATGTATCACTGTTTTCGACTTAGACTGACTTGGATCCCGCTATCCAGGACCCCAATCAAGCTGTTTTCCCCTCTAAATTGATTGCATATACTTTAGGTACACTCCAGATTGGATACTGGGGTAACCTTGTCAGTCCCTAGTATATGGTATACTATGTACCCAGGGCATAGGGACCAGAGAGGCCTCCCAGGGGCTGCAGCATGAATTATGATTCTGAGAGACCATTCAAGCTGACACCACAGGTCTGCTACTGCAGCCTGTGTAAGGTGGTGTATGCACCCCTTACTTAGATATAGGTTCACTATATCTATTCTAAAGTACTGCACATATAAACCTACCAGTCACCCCTATGGCAGGCCTTATCAATCCTGAAGGCACGGTACTGGGTTTTATGTGAGAGGGTACTCATGCATGAGCAGAGCCCCTCTGCAGCCTTCGGAACCTATTTTCCAGGGTTGTTTGTGATGCAGCCAACCATATATATTTAAGTGCATTATAATCTTGCGGTAAATGCTAACTTTAAAACGGCTGCTTAGAAACATGTTGTGTTTGGTGTCAAACACCTTGGAATCATAATTCCACACCAGTAACTGGTGTGGGAGGCATGAATCCTCCCTTGAAGATCCACTACTGTGGGTCACCGGGCTATCCGGTACCAGCTTTCTCGACCTAAGCATTACAAAATGGATGCTGCCAGCCACAGACACGCGTCTGCCCTCATGCAGCTGATCTAAGCTCGAGCAGGGGAGGCTGGACAATAGGTTTCCTGTAACAGGAAGTTGTGACCACCTCCCAGACAGGATTTAGTGTATTGGGGCTGGGTGGGTGTCCCTGTGCATGGTACAGTTCAAACCTGTTGCAGGAGCCACTTGCTCCTGCTCTGGCATGAAACTGGACAAAGGACATGGGTGTAACCACCCCTCTGTCCTGATCCTCCCATAGGTGGACCCCAGAGTTTGTCCCACCCCTTCCTTGGGTATGAAGTAGGAACCCTAAATACAGGACTTTAGATTTTACCTGTACTAAACTCTGCAAGCAGAAACCAAGTACATCAACGATCTACACTATGCTGGATGACTGAAGAATCTTCCTTGGGGAAAAGGAGTTACTTCGCTGCAAGGCAGGCACCTTTAACGCATCTGACTGGTTTGCATCTCCTGAGCTCCTGAGGACTCCAAAGATTTCTGCAACACAAGAGGTGGGTACCTGAGCATCCCTTAGGTTGATCTGCCCTCAGTGATTCTGAGACCAGTATCCCCGTGGGGACCGTGCAAACCCGAACCCACCATGTACTTTTGCATCAGCATATGCTTTTTGGCAATCCCTGAGGCTGTGCTTCAGGCCAGATGTAGTCCTGACCCAGCTCATTAATTACTCTGAGGATTTCCAGCCTACACTCAACAAGTGTTCCGTTGGTTGGTATTTTGTGATTCAGCTCAAGGTCCCTTTGCGATCCCTGGTCCATTGGCCTGTGAGTCCCTGTGAAGGCAACTTAGATCTCTCTTGGGCTTTTCTGGTTGTTCAAGATGTTCCCTGACTCCCCATAGCTTGGAGAGTCTCTAGGACCTTGCTGGTCCACACCATTACTGGTTTTCTCTGCCCACATAGGTTGCATTTGCCAAGGCTTGTTGGTGTTCGATCCGGACACTGACCCCTCAGCACTCGACATCCTTTGTGGGACAGCTCACCTCCGGACTTTCGTCATCGTTGATGTCTCCTGGTCCCAGTGGCTGCAGAGTCAAGCGTCCCGTCATATCACCTGAAGCACCCAACATCGGTGGGCATTCCTCTACCAAGCCACTTTTCACCCTGAAGTGACCCAGACTCTGTCCCCTATGCTTTCAGGTTCTTCTCACCTTGGATCCAGGCTTGGATTCCACAAGACGCTTTTCATCTTCCGGGCAGCAGCACTTCTTTGAGTCACACCATTGAAAACGATGAAGGTTTCTGACACCATTGCACCTGGCTCCCCTGGGATAGGTAACACGGGTACTTCGGGTACTCACAAGGGTGCTGTCCTTAGAACCTTCTATGTTCCAAAGGGTTTGCTTGAAGTCTTCTCCAAAGTGTCTTTAAACTGTCATTTTCCAACCGCGACTTTCACATGGAGTTGTATGGCGCTCGTGTCTGTGTTCTCACATTGCACCCGTCCTCCCCTGGTCCCCTGTGTCACTACTTTGGGTGGTTCCTTGGGGTCCCAGTGATTGTACGTGCTCTAGGCACTGTGTCTAGTCATGTCGTGGTTGTTATACCACTTTCTTAGTATTTGGTTTGGTCTCCCTCTGGAGGCCGCTGTGTATTGTGCTATTTACTGTTGTTCTATTGATTAGTGCCCTGTGCTCTAATCTCGTATAGAGGTTAGTAGAGAGTGTTTAGTAATAAATAGATATATTTCGTATAGCTCTTGTGTGGTTCTCCTTTCATTTGGTTATTCAGGAGGTTCTAATCTGGTAAAAGAAGCTGCTTTACATTCCTTTGAGACTTAGCCTGAAGGCTGCTCTCCACAGCTACCACTAGGATAGCTTTCTTTAACCCCTTCGATGCTCATGACGGAACGGTTCCGTCATGAGCATCGGTCGCGCTGTGCTCATGGCGGAACCGTTCCGTCATGACCACACCCGCGATAGGAATGTTCAGCACCGGGGGAAAATCGGGGCCGCACGCAAGGTGTTAAAGGTTGTCTTTAACCTAATCATCAATAAGGGTTGTTTGGACTGGTGCAAGGTGCCCATTTTAATTAGTGGACAGCATATACCAGACCAGTTTCTCACATTGGTGTGCAGCGGTTGGGATTCAAGCTTGCTATTGTTTGACCAGATAATCTCATTGAATAATTGACTAAGAACCAATAAAGGTATTTAGGTACATGTAATCAAGACTAGAATAAGTAAGTTCTACTGAACTTGGAGTTGGGTAGCCAAGGGTTTAGCACACCCTTTTTCCAACTCAAGAGAGTTTAGTTCCCACTAGGTTAAGGAGGTGCCTACACCACATAACACTAGTATGTCCTCTACAGGAGAAGCCAGTGGCTCTCTGCCTACTAGGTAGAACCTAAGCTCATTCTAAGAATTGAGAAACATGTGCATCCAGGTAGCTGGGGACAGGAAGAGGACCCAGCACTCAACACCTAATAGAAATCTTAATTCTAGATGATCCCAGAAAGACTCTAGGGTCTGATGAGTTAGGTAGAGGGGCTGGGGTAGTGGGTGAGGACAGAACAGGAAGTGAACACTTCTATGATCTAGACTCAACCACTGGCCAGGATGATCAAGATGATTCTAACCTGGACAATCCAGCTTTGCCTTTGGGCGGAGGAGAAGGCCTGGGGGGGGGGCTCTCTTTTCTCCCCCAGGAAGGGTGCAAAGTTTACCTAGAAGGTCTAGATCGCCCTCCAGAGAATCTACTCATTCAGGTACTTCTGTAGGGACCTCTGCTCCTCATAAAAGAGAATCCTCTTATGATAAGAAGTGCCAACTCCTTGACTATGAAAGAGCTAAGCTCAGGATCAAGAGAGAACAATTGGCCTTAGACAGGGAATCACTAGATCTCCAGAGAGCTTCCAGAAGTCTAGAGCCCAATGGTCGCAGCAACAGTGTCCCTAGACCTAGAGAGTATACTCATGATCATAGGAACCTGAACAAGATAGTCCCTCCCTATCAGAGTGGGGATGACCTCCACAAATGGATAACTGCACTAGAGAGGGCCTGTAAAGTACAGAGGGTCTCTCATGAGCAGTGGGCAGCTATCTTGTGGCTCTCCTTTGCAGACAAAGATAGGGACAAGGTCTTCACTGTAGGAGAAAGGGATGCAGACAATTACCCAGTCCTTAGAAGTGCTCTCATTGATTGGTTTGGCTGAACCACTGAACAATACAGGATTAAGTTCAGAGACACCCAGAAGGCACAGACCCAGGGCTGGGTTGATTTTGTAGATTGTGCTATTAAGGCTCTGGAAGGCTGGTTACTTAGCAGTAAAGTGTGTGATTTTGAAGGATTGTACAATTTAATTATGAGGGAGCAGATCCTTAATATTTGTCAAAACCAGTTGTTGCATCAGTACCTGGTGGACTCTGGTCTGACCTCTCCCCAAGAAGTCAGAAAGAAGGCAGACAAATGGTTCAGAACAAGGGTTAAGCAGAAAGCTGAGAACCAAGATCGTGACTCTAAGAAGCAGGATTAAAAAAAACACAGATAAGGGTGGGGAGAAAGGTAAAGACCAGAAGTCTTCACAAGGGCCCCAAGTCTTCATATGGTTGGGAGTGAAAATCTAACAATAATAAAGGCAAGTAAAAACCTTGGTATCACATCTGTAAACAGAAGACACATTGGACAAATGCTTGTACCAAGTCCAAGGAATCTACTCCAGCCATCACTGTCCCTAAGGCAACTGTCCCCCTAGTTCAGTCCAAATTGGGGGTACTCAGAATAAGGGTGTAGTAGGGTTAACCCTGAAATCTGAGATGGATTCTTGCCTATTCAGAATTCCAACTCAGGCTGTGTTAGTCTGCGATGGAGGCATGAATATCACCTCCTTATTTGGCGGTCCCACTAATCTGGGCAGATACAGACAACTGCCTTTCATTAATGGCAAGGAGGCCATGGCATTTAGGGACACAGGTGCAAGTGTTACAATGTTGGCAAAAAATCTTGTGGCCCCTGAGCAAATCATACTTGGTGAGATGTACCAAGGGACCAATGCAAGCAATGTCAGTACAGACCATTCCTTGACATTTATAATTTTCACCTGGGGATGGGTAACTGGCCCTAAGAAGATTGTGGCAAGTCCAGACCTCTCTGTTGAATGCTTGTTGGGCAATGATTTAGAAACTTCAGCTAGGGCTGAAGTGGAACTCAGGACACATGCAGAAATGTTGGTCTTCCCTGCAGATGTGTTTGTTATGACTAGTTCACAGGCAAAAATGTCTCCTACTGAACAGGCCCTGGATCTTGAAATAATGGACCAGATGCCTTACAAGAGAAGGAGCAGTAGGGGTAAGGCAGTGTCTTCCCCCTGCCTTAGAATACATATTAGTCTCTTGAGGGAGATGATCTTAGTCCTGAAGAAGGAACTGTCTCAGAGGAACTTGAACCTGATCAGGTTGAGTTCTTGGGAACAGGGGGGCCCTCCAGGGCAGATCTGAGCCAGGAGCAGCTGAGCTGCTCCTCTCTTTAACTCCTCAGACAGCATGCTGCTGCTGAGGCTGCTGGGAGTGCCAATGGGTCCCATAGGATCTACTGGGATGATGGACTCTTATACTCAGAGAGTAGAGACCCCCAAGCCTTGTGCTGCCAGGAGACATGATTAAAGGTCTCCCTGGAAAGCTCAGGCGTAGATGGGACATACCTTTGCCCTGCCTTCTCTTTGCCTACAGAGAGGTTCCAGTTAGGGGTCCTTTATGTCTAGTGAAGGAGGGATGGGAGTTACTGTCATGATGATCTCTCTGACAGTTACCTCCTCAAACCCCCTAAATATGATATTGTGGACTATGCACTTGGTCTCCACTCCAGAATGGCTGAGTGCATGAAGAAGGCATCCTAATACCACGAGACTAGCCAGGAATTGCAAGGACCAGCCAGGACAGAACATATGGGTGTTGCAGCCTGTGACCCCAGCTGGCCTCCAAGACAATTGGAGTGCCCCCCATACAATCATTTAGCAGAAGGGAGAGGTTACCTACCTGGTGAGCCTTGGAACCCCCAGGAGCCCCCATAGGGTGCTCCTTGTGAACAGGCTCAAACCATATGTTGACAGGGCAGACATGAGCTTGCTCATGGCTACTGATGAGGCACAGGAGGAAGAGAGCGATCCACTCCCTGACCTGCTCTGATGATGGTTCAGTTGACGGTGTAGCCTTGACAGGCAGCCTCACTGGCCAGCATCAAACTGATTGCAGGCAAGTCCTGAATCAGGTCAGACATATGTTGTCATTGACTCCAAGTCAGACTACCTGGTGCACTCATGAAGTGGACACAGGTGACAGTCTGCCTGTTGAAAATAAGATTTACAGGCAACCTGACCATGTCAGGGACTGCATCAGGACTGAAGTCCAGAAAATGTTGGAGCTGGGAGTAATTGAGCCCTCAGATAGCCCTTGGGCTAACCCAGTACTCTTGGTACCAAAACCTCACACCCAGAATGGCAAGAGAGATGAGGTTCTGTGTTGACTACAGGGGTCTCAATGAAGTCACTAGGACAGATGCCCATCCAATACCCAGGGGCAGCTGAGCTTATAGATACTGTGGCCTCAGCCAAGTTTCTGCGCACATTTGACCTGACAGCTGGCTACTGGCAAATCAGATTAGCTGAGGATGCAAAGCCAAAAACAGCATTCTCAACCCCTAGGAGGCACTACCAATTTGTGGTGATGCCCTTTGGCTTGAAGAATGCACCTGCCACTTTTCAAAGGTTGGTGAACAAAGTCCTTACAAGTCTGGAAGCTATAATGCAGCTTATCTAGATGACATTGTTGGCTTTAGCTCCACCTGGGAGGATTAGCTGTCCACCTGCAAAATGTTTTGGAGGACCTGCAGAATGCAGGCCTCATTATCAAGGCCACCAAGTTCCAGATAGAGCAGAGTCAGGTTGTATACCTAGGCCACATTGTGGGTGGAGGTCAGGTTCAACCATTGCAGAGCAAAATTCAGACCATCATGGACTGGGTTGCTCCAAACACCGAGACTCAGATCAGGGCTTTCTTGGGCCTGACTGGGTACTACAGGAGGTTTGTCAAAGGATATGGATCCATAGTGACCGGTATGAATGATCTAACTTCCAAAAGAATGGCTAAGAAAGTTCAGTGGACAGTTAGCTGTCAAAGGGCATTTGATGACCTGAAGCAGGTCATGTGCACTGCTCCCGTTCTACAAAGTCCTGACTATTCCAAACAATTCGTTGTTCAAACTGATGCATCTGAGATGGGGCTAGGGGCTGTGTTATCACAACTGAATTAAGAGGGTCAGCGTCAGCCAGTAGCTTTTATTAGCAGAAGGTTGAGCCCCAGAGAGAAGCATTGTTCAGCTATTGAGAGGGAAGCCTTTGCTGTGCTTTGGGCTCTGAAGAAGCTGAGGCCATACTTCTTTGGCACTAAGCCCCTCTTATGGCTAAAACAGATGAAGGGGAAAAACCCTAAACTTTTGAGGTGGTCCATTTCTCTACAGGGGATGGACTATACAGTGGAACATAGACGTGGGAGTAACCATGCCAATGCGGATGGACTCTCAGAATATTTCCACTTAGAACATGGAACTTAACTGGTCAAGGTTAGTTTAATATCCTGACGTTTGGGGGAGGGTTATGTAGGAGAGTAGGATCTGGTTTTTATAGTTATCCCCACTTTTTGCTGATGTATCACTGTTTTCGACTTAGACTGACTGGGATCCTGCTATCCAGGACCCCAGTCAAGCTGCTTTCTCCTCTAGTTGTGAATACATATATTTTATATATCTCTTGTGTTGTTCTCCTTTCATTTGGTTATTCAGGAGGTTCTATTATCTGGTAAAAGAAGCTGCTTTACATTCTTTCGAGACTTAGCCTAAAGACCGCTCCCCATATACAGGCCAACTTCTCACAATGGTGCGTCTGTTAATACATCTGACACTAAAACGTCACTAGATTTTGGAGAATGATCCCATGCAGGAGGATTACCACCCAAAAATATTTCCATGATTGGGACTGATGAAAACTCATAATCAAAACCCCCTACAGAAGAGGCCCTTTAACGAGAACTGGATGTTTTAAGATTAAAAGAAGAACTTGGGAAGCTTGCAAAGGGAAATCTCGAGTTAGATTTCATAGATGGGTATAATGAAGTAGCACATGAGATCTTGAGTAGGGAGCAGCAAGATGTGCTTGTGAGTCTCATGAAAAACTGGAAGAGCTGCATAGTTTGGAGTTGATTTGACTAAAATTCAGGGTTTAAAAGCAGTGACAGAATGTTCATATCTGATGATTCACTAAAGAATATAAGAACACAGGGTTTTAAAATACATGTTAGGGAGTTAGTTGAATGTAATAGTAAGTGGGGGAAAACACAAAAGCACAAGTAAAGATGATCAAGAAAGGAAAGGAAACAGAAACAAGCATTGACATAGCCAATAGGTCCCACGTTTGGGACCTTAAAAGTGTTTAGCCATGCAGCACACTTACAGCTAACAACTGCCCTGCAAGCATCCATCATGGATCGAGAGATAAGGAGCTCGCTGCAGCTTGCTTGCAAACTCCAGTGCAGGGGAAGCAACCAACAACAGAGGAGGAGTTGCATGGTGCCGGCGTCATGCAGTAACAAAAGTATTTGTTGAAGCACTACGCTCACCTCAGCTTCTTCTTAAATTTAAAATGAAAGCGGCGCTGTGTATAAATAAATAATGCTCCTCGCTTGAAGTCGACGCAGCGCTGTTCATAAATAAAACTGCATCAGACATGCTGCATTTGATTGAGCAACAAAAATCTGCATAGTATATCACAAAACAAAGATGAGTGGCTAACATATTTAAGTGGGGTGCCTGGGAAACAATAGGGAAAGGATTTTCTATTGGTAAGTGGCTTAGTGATGTTAGTAGTGAATTACTCAAGAAAATACTAACTCCAATATCATATAATTTGTGCAATATGCCTCTTTCTTTTTATGAGAGGGGTAAAAAGTATTACTGTTAAAGGTGGGTCAAGATGCCATGGAACTGCCTGTATTGAGAGGGAGAAATAGAAAGAGGGATGAAGTGGAAATGGAAGACCTCCAAAGTACCATTTACTGTGAGCTGAATTATCTACTGGACTCTAGACACAAGCTGCAAAAGCCAACAATTTCTGTGTAAGGGGAGATTTTAAAGCAATGTCGTTGTAACTTGTGGTGACTCCCAGAGTCACCAGAGGGAAGATGGATAGGGTTATTTTTCATATTAAATGTTTTTGCATTCATATCAACAATGATAGATATGTATATACACACACAAATGTATGAGCTTTGTAATAGTCAAGTATAGATTAAACATAGCTAATGTGAGACTGCATTTTAAAATGGCTAATGTCTTTTTGCTATCTTGTTTCACAAACTTGTGTAAGCTGAACTCACAATTAACAAGTGCAATGTTACTTTGCTTACATATGTGTTTTTAAGCCACACTGGATGAATCATGACTGAACTCAGGCTAACATGATCTTACATTAAGCAACACCCTATAACAGGTTAGGATTGAGACGTAAATCGAGAGTGTGATAGTCCACAAAGAGCTATTTTTAGACTGGAGAACTAGAAAAAAGTTAAAACTGACAAACAACCTTTTTAAATGGAAATATGACAAATTGCAAATTAAAGCCAAGACAAATCAAATACTTAGCATATGAAACAACCTTCTTACTATCTTGCTACATACAACTTTATTTAGCAGAAATCAAAAGCTATAAGATGTCTTTTCTTGAAGGTACATGAATGAAGCTGATTTGCAGCTTCTACCCCAAGGGGGTGTTCGGTTGTTATTAGGACAACGTTAACTAAGCTGAGATAGCTAGAGGGAATTAGAATAGTCAGGTTTGCATCTAAAAGTGCCATAGTGTGGGTGACTGTGGAGGAGCAATCGCAAACTTAAAAAGTAGCAATGCTCAGCCATAAGAAAGGGGACTGGATGACCATCTTATCAAACATTCTTCAAACAATGAACTTTGCTGAGAAAATATTGGCCGAAGAAAGGGTTTCAAGGGTGATGGAACTGCAACAGGTGCTTGATAGTAAGAGGACAAGTGTTAGAGAGAGTACAGTGACAAATATACAAAGACTTAAAGATAGAGCTTGCCCCTGACATCAGTATAGTTCAGCAATGTGCCCGAGTTGAGTGTCCAAGAAGGTAGCTCCATCAGCAAGTTGAGATGTAGAGGAATTTAAGCTGCTGCAACACATATAAAGAGAGAGGTTTGGTGTTGATCATGGAGCAACCAGTGGATTGCTACACTGTATGGTCTTGGGACATGGCCAGATTAAACATCCTTGAAAGAAACAATGTGAAAAAGCAGCTGAAAGTCACTGAATCACCTCACACCTCACTACATGTAGTGGTGCCAGAGCAATTTTCTGAGGGGGGGTGTTGCCATTAATGTTATATCACTGAAGTCATAGGGATTATGAAAAACCCAAGCTCTGCACAAAGAACAAGTGGGGTAAGTGTACCATACCCACTCAGCAGGAGAGTAGTAAGGGTGTGGCACGTAGCCGTTGGTGTATTTTTCAGCACTGGTGAAGAAGTGCACTGTCATTTACAAACAACACATTTTCTGTTGAAATGTTCACTAAATTTGCAAAGACATACAGTTTTACTGGTAAAACTATATAACACAAAGATGATAATGTGCGGACATTGGAATACAGTGAATATTTATCATTTACGCATCACCAAGTAAACGGTTTTGATTTGATTTGAATTGATACTATTATATTCTTTGTTTCCATCACACTTTGGAGTTACAAAAGCGTGCTTCATTTGTGCATTTCTAATTGTTGATAACACTTGAAATATGTGTATTGTTTATTTACCAATATTTAAATGATGTGTACTAGAAAAAAATGGACATCCTACAGACTTTCTATTCATTTCTTGTACCCCAGCAGGATTTTCACCTAGATCACTTTTACAAAATCCTCTCACTTTGCAGTCACAGAAATAAAAGTACAGTCCAGTTTCTGAATAAACACCAATTTGAAAGAAACCTTAAACTGACAATTGACCTTTGTCTTTGAATGCACAGCAAATGTGACAAGATAAACACAAAATTATAGGCATCTTTATTGCTCATTCCTCTTATGAACTCCAGCATGATTATTTATCTTTCTGGGGGTGTTGCAGCACCCCCAGCACCCCTACTTCCAGGGCCTCCGCTTACATGCAATTCTGGACAAAAGGAAGATGTCATGTTTGCAACTCTTTTGCATCTAATGGAGTACCTCTTAAACCTTCGGATGTATAACGGGAAAGAAGTGGGCCAGAGGCCAGAGAGGATGACTCCTGTGTGCAGGGCACACGGTTCGATACCCGGTACCCACCGCACCTCAGCTCAGCACCATGTGACTCTGGGCAATAGCTCACTTAATCTCCCCGACAGCCCCCAGCACCTTGAGATCCTTAGGGGTGATTATTTTGCGCTTTACAAATGCCGGATTTACGATTTACATAGATCGAATTGGCACTCACCTTCTTTTTTTTTTCTTTGAAATATATTTTTATTGCAGAATTAGAGACAAGATAGCTCAAAAGACCAACCAGTACACTTGCAGCATCCCGACAGGTAACATTGTAGAAACACATTACACAGCCAATTAGCCCACATCCCGGAGGCTGGGCGGCGCTTCAATTTCCGCTCCCTGGTCTATGCCTCAGTGTGTGCCCTCTCGGGGCGTCCGGTCGGTTATATCTTGTAGTATCTGCTTTTACCCCTCAACACCCGCCCCCCCCCCCGCACCGTCGGTCCCCAGATCGCATCTTCGTTCGCACCCAACAATTCCTGGGCACCTCCTACTAAGCCCGGCCGGGTCTAATAGATTACTCCGCGGTGCTAAACCAGATACCCAACAAACACCCCCCTCCCCTCCCCCCCCCAACTGCTGCTAATGCGGGCACCCATAATCTTTCCTAGCGCTGAGGTACGTCACCTATCAGGATCCACACATCAACATTCAATCCACATGGAATATTCTCCCCTCTTTATTCTCCCTCTGCATCGTCAGTCATGTAGTCCCGCAGCGCCTGAACCACTAACTCCCAGGACCTTGCCAACTCCAGACATTTCTCATTACCAGTCCTAGTAGCCTGACGCATCCTGATCACGCTCTCGCACCCTGACCACTTCAACAGCTCATTCCTCCATCTCCTCACTGACGGGCCTTCTCTGGACTTCCAATGCCAAGTGATTTCACGTTGTGCCAGCATGATCCCCAAATCAATAAATTTGCTCGTTATTTTAGTTTTCTTAGTATGCGGGAACCAAAGGAGCAGGCACGCCGCCATATCAAAGTCTACTTCCCTGTCAGTGACAGCATTCAGGAGTTCCCCCACTTCCGGCCAATACTCCCCCAGCTTCGGGCATCCCCACAATAGGTGATCTAGATCTACCTCCGGCGCCACGCACCGCGGGCATACGGCATCAAGCACCTGGAAGTGCCATCTCAACCTTTCCGGGGTCAAGTACGCCCTATGGACAATGAAAAAGTGGACGTGCTGAAATCTCGCGTTCCTCGTTCCCTTCCAGGTCCTACGCAACACTTGGCTCCAGATGGTTTCTGGTATGGGTTTGCCTATACTGACCTCCCAACGCGACTAGTACCAGCAAGGGCTCCAGTCCCTCATTCAACATTCTGGTATGGAGGCACGTCACTGCTTTAACGGTGCCCGCCGCCATTACCACGTATTGGCATGCCATGGTCACCTCCGGCTCTGCCAGCCCGCCCCCCCAATACCGCTGCATCGCAGCCACCACCGCCGCGTGCAGTAGGAAGGTTCCGTCTGGTAGGCCAAATTGTTCCTGCAACACCTGATACGGGATCAACACCCCATCAATATAGAGGTCTCCCACCATCTGCAGGCCCAGCTCCTCCCACATCAACAATTGGGACCAATCGCCCCCATGGGGTAGCGCAGTCAGCATTCCCAGCGGTATCTCCCGCGCATATGGCCGGCTTTTCCCCGCTCTCTTCAAACTCCTATTCCAGCACGACTTCAGCGTCCTTTCCTCCACCGTGAGCTCCCTCACATCCAGTTTCTGCTGCAGGATGATATAGGACAGAACATGTCTCTGGATGCCAATTCCCCGTTCGTGGTCAGGACCCCGGAACTCTCTGGCCACATTCTGCGTTAATACTTGGAGTTGCGCTGCCAAGTAGTATAATTCAAAATCGGGGACGGCCATCCCCCCTTCGGCCTTGGGCCTAGTCAGAGTATTCAGCGCTACCCTGCACCGTCCGTGGCCCCAGAGGAAGCCTGTCACCAAAGTCCTCAGGTCTCTAAAGAGCTTCTGCGGGATCCACACCGGTAGCGTTCGAAAATAATAAAGGAGCCGCGGGAGTGCCACCATCTTCAGCAGTGCCACCCGACCCAACACGGAGAGCGGGAGGGAGGCCCAAAAGTCCATGCAACCCTTCAGCGCCCGAATACAGCGCTCCACGTTCCCCTCCAAGAGATCCGTGGCCTCATGGTAGACTCGCACCCCCAAGTAGGTGAAACAGGAGGGTTCCCACACCACCTCTCTGGTAAGTTGTGGGCAGAGCGTACTCTTCCGCAGCGGGAATATGCAGGTCTTGGTCCAGTTCACCCTGAGGCCTGACAGCCGCCCGAATCTACCCAGCAAGTCCACCGCTCCCTCTAGAGCTCGCCCAGGATCCGCCAGGTATAATAACAGGTCATCAGCGTATAGCGATATGTAATGCGACTCGGGTCCCTGCGCTATCCCGTTATACACCGCGCCAGAGCGTGCCTGAGCCGCCAACGGCTCCATCGCCAAAGCAAATAGCAGAGGAGACAGCGAACAGCCCTGCCGCATCCCCCTACAGACCGGATAAGCCGTAGACACTATGGGCCCCAATCGCACCCGCGCCCTTGCCGACGAGTAAAGCACCCTCGTCCAACTCCGAAATCCCTTGCCAACCCCAAACTTCAACAGCACACCATCCAAGTAGTCCCATTCGAGGCTATCGAACGCCTTTTCTATATCAACTGCTAGAACCACTGGATCCTGGATTGATAACGCAGCACCATCCATGACCCGGACCAAACGACGAATATTCATCGAGGTGTTCCTAGTCGGAATGAATCCCGCTTGGTCCCTATGCACCAGGGTGGTCATCTGCGGCAGGAGCCTGGTAGCCAGGATGCGGCTCAAGATCTTATAGTCCACTGTCAGCATTGACAACGGGCGGTAAGAGGTCACGTCTAACGCGTCCCTTCCCGGCTTCAACAGCGGGACCACCAGTGCCTCCCTCATGGACTCAGGTAAACACCCCACCTGTTTCGCCTCCGCATACACCGTCAGCAGTCTGGGCGCCAATATATCCATGAATTTGGCGTAGAATTCCACCGGCAGCCCATCCACCCCTGGTGTTTTGTTCCGCGCCATGTGTTTAATTGCCCCCCTCATCTCAGCCAAGGTGACGGGGCCCCCCAGGTCTGTCGCCTCCTCGATATCCATTGTCGGCAAGGGGATCGGGTTTAAATATTCACCTATCTCCGAGGTCTCGGCCTCCAGGTGGCGCTTGTACAATCCTGTATAGTAGGACTGGAAGCGCGCCAGTACCGCTGACTGAGAATAGACCACTTCACCATCCTCGCGTCGTATACTCATGACCGGGCACCCTCCAGGACCCGGATCAGCTAGCTTGGCAAGAAGCGTGCCCACTTTATCCCGCTCCTCATGCACCTTAACAGCATACAACTTGTAATCGTAGCACCGCAGTCTTTCCGTCTCAGTCGCCACTGCTTCTTTAGCTTGCATCAGTCGCTCCTGCAACTCTGGCCGCTCAGGCCTCCTCAGCTCCAATCCCCTCAATGTCTCTTCTGCTTTCGCAAGGTCACTCAAAACAGTCTTTCTCGCATTCGAAAACCGACCCATGCATACCCCTCTCACCACTACTTTCATCACATCCCATTCAATCGACCTAGTCGTGGCTGAGCCTCCATTTTCTGCAAAATAGCAGTCAATACCCTGTCAAACTGTGTCACAAAACACCAGGTCTTCCAGCGTATCCGGGCGCTGTCGCCATGATGGAACTGCCAATCTCACCTGTTGCCACTGCATGGAGATCAGCAGGGGATTATGATCTGAAATGGTCCTAGTCAGGTACTCCGAATGAGTCACTGCACTCACCAAGGAGCCGCCACATAACACCGAGTCTAGCCTGACATGTAGGTCGTGCAGCGTGGAAAAATAGGAATAATCTCTGACCTCGGGATGTTGTGCCCTCCACACATCCACCAAGCCCCACCTTTCCTGCCATTCCCTTCTGTGGGTCGCTAGGCGGCGTACCGGGCAGTCAACTAGTGGTGGGTGAGACCTATCCAACAGCACATCAGAGATGGAGTTAAAATCCCCCGCCAGTAAGATAGGGCCCGCTAAAAAATAAGCCAACGAGTGTGACAAACCTTCAAAGAAACGAGCCTGATCGGAATTGGGGGCATATATGTTACACAGCACCACCTCCCTGCCATAGAGACGTCCCTCCACCACCACATATCTACCCTCAGGATCCACCCGCTGACTCGTAACTTGGAATGGCGTGCCCGCTCGAATCCATATTAACACCCCTCTTGCGAATGCTGAGTATGTCGTGCCAAAGACCTGACCCCGCCACCTCTTCTGTAAAGCCCCACACTCCTTCTTAGTCAGGTGAGTTTCCTGAAGCATTGCAATCTGAACGCCCCTCCGAACTAAGTAGGCATGCACCTTATGACATTTCACCATCGTACAAATACCTCGAACATTCCACGTAATACATTTTAAGTTAGGTAACATCCCCATGAAGAGCTTTCCGACACAGTGGTACTATCCACCAAATGACCCCCGCATTGCAGCAATTGTACACCCCCTTTAAAACATTCCCCAGAACTCCCCAAACCCCCCCTCCCCAGGACAGGACCTAATAACCCAGCTTCAGCCCCGTTCCAAACCTGTAACACCCCACACATTCCACTAACCTGTGGTCAACACCACAGAAGGCCTTAAGGGCCTCAAGAGGGCAATGGAGCGCCAAACCATGGCCGCAGAGCTACCACCCCGCGACCACAGTCCCAAACTGCTCATGCAGCCCCATACCTGGCAGTCCAATAAAGACCTGGAGAGTCCGTGCCGACAGGCACCCCTGGATTGTTCAGTAGTCACTGGCTTCACTCGTTAAACAAGCCATCCGCAGTCTGTGGCGTGACCGCCGGCCCCCGCACCCCCCACATCAGAGTCGTCCCCCCCGGTCTTCTCTTCCTCCTCCTCCGAACCCGATCCTCCAGACGTTTTCTCCTGTAATGGTTGCTGTAGCCATCAACGCACCCCTCTTGTCAGCCGGCATTCGTGCGTCCTGCCCTTTTAAGCTTATTCCGGGAGCGGATGCGCTTCGATTTCCTGAGCCGGACTGGCTGCTGCCGATCCCTGCTGTCTCTGTGCGTACGGTCTGTCCCCGCACGATAACGTTCAAGCCACGACCATGCCTCGTCGGGAGTCTGAAAGAAGTGAGTCTTGTCATCAAGGATCACTCTCAGCTTAGCAGGGAAAAGCAAGGAGTATTGGATCCCCTCCTCCCTCACCTCCTTTTTCACCGACAGGAAGGATGCTCTACTCCTCTGGACATCCTGCGTGTAATCCGGGAAGATCGTGACATTGTTATTGTCCACCTGGAAGGGACCCTGGGATCTCGCCCTCTGAATCAACAAATCACGGTCCTTATAATGCAGCAATTTGACCACCATCGGCCGAGGCGGTCGACCCTCCAGGGGCGGCTTGGCAGGCACTCTATGCGCTCTTTCCAGGGAGAAGAAAGGGGACAGACCCTCCGGCGCCACAACTGTTCTGAACCAGTCCTCCATATACGACACCGCATCACCCTTCTCAATTTTCTCCGGAAGCCCCACTACCCGCACGTTGTTCCTCCGGTTTCGACTCTCCGCATCCTCCGCCCTTCGCTCCAGGGAATTGGCACTCACCTTCTATGCAATGTTTCCAGCATAGTGCCTGAAAAAGTTGACTAATATCTGGAGCAAGTGATGTAGAAAAGAAAAAGAAGATTATCTGGAAAGGGCTCACAAGTGGCCCATGATAATAGTACTAGTTGCAAAATAGGGTGCCTCTTAAAAAGCTGTAAGTCAGTTGAATATATATATGAGTCTCCGCTATTGATAACAAGATGTCAAAATAAAGCAATAATAAAAACATACGGGCAGATTAGGATAGTGGTTTTTCCGCATCCGCCGGCCCGGAGGATACGGAAAAACCGCAGCGGACTCACCAAAGACCCACCGCCACATTAGGATGGCTGGTGGGTCCTGGTTTCCGTCCGCAGCTTTTCCGCCGCGGTTGGCTTACAACCGCGGCGGAAAAGCCCTAATATGGTGGTGGTGTGTCTCAGACACCGCCAGCCATATTAGGATGCCCCAAAAAAAATGCTTTTCCACTGAGGTTTTCCGCCGTGGAAAAGCATACAGAGCTTCACTGCGGGGGCCCGTAGCGGGTGCCCCGGGTGAAGGGGGTGTGGGGGGTGCACATGGGGGGTAACTATGGTACCCCCCTGCATTTGTATGCAGTAATCGGAAGGCACTGCGCGGTGCCTGCCGCTTTCTGCATACAAATGCAATGTATGCATTTTTAACATTGCGGCGGGTGCAGCTTGAAGCCGCACCCGCAGCAATGTTAAAAATAGAGGATGTGACCGCCAGGGTGGCGGTCACATCCTAATTGGACAGGAGGGAACTCCGCAGGCCATGCAGAGGTTCCCTCCTCCTCGATGGTCGCGGACGGACTCAAGTCCGTCCGCGATCATAATGAGCCCCATAGTGTGGTTTACCTTCCCACAATCAATGATATTTATGAACAGTATAACGATCAGAGCGATCTTAAGAATGCATGCGACTGTGGGCAAGGCATATTTTGGGGCCCCCAATTCAGAATATCTTTGAATTGTTTATCCATTTTTGGAAAATGCAAGCCCTTATGATGTCAAAGAATTTTAAATTAAAGGTTAAATATTCCAAAATTAGAGCAGGCATAACCAACTGAAGTCTCAGGCTATCAAAACAGTCCCGAAAAGAAAGTTTCACCAAGCATTGATAACTGCATTTCTTTCATTTCGTTTTGTGCTTGGATCTATATTTTTATGTTTTGCCCAATTTTATGTGGAATTTATTATTCAATCAGTTAATTCCTCCACTTGTTGGAAAAACACAGTATGGGCAACTTAGTGGTTGTTTATAGGTACAGTGCATAATATTAAAATATTGCAGATACATATAACACTTGAAATTGTAGCTTTGTTTACCAGATATTAATTATAAATAAATATTCGCTGCAACAGTGAAAATCAAAGCACTGCTACAAGGGCAGCATTCAGTATGGTGAAATGTTCTCATTAATACTCCTCCCCTGTCTTGTCTCTCTTTTCTTCAATTTATGTTTACAGTAAAAGTACTCTATATAGTCAAATGTGCTCAATGGAGTGTGAAAATGGTATGGGGAGTGTGACAGGTGAAGGACATAGACATGAAGAGAAAGGTATTGTGAGTGGTATGACTTTCAAAGAGAAGGAAGTTAGTGATAGAAATGAAGCAGAGAGATAGGTGGGGTAGATAGAGTTGTAGAGCTAAGACAGAAACTTGAGATCACCAGAAATAAAGATACAGAAAGAGGAAGAGGTTTATAGGAAAAAGTTGGGGAGAGGAATAATGTTTTGGAAAGAGCTACAGATCAGGAGAAGCTAATGTAAAGTGAGGGAGAATGAGGAGATATGCTCAAGACTGAGGCGTAGACTTAAAATAGAAATAGAGGATAGGTAAAGAGAGCTATAACTTGACAGGTAAAAACATGATCAATAGGAAAGAAAGGTGTAATGAAAGAAAGGGTATGTCAGGTAGTGAACAACTAGTGAGATAAATTAAGAAGTTATTTAGAGAGAGAGTTGTGGGGTTTAGCGAGATCGTTTAATGAGAGTTGTGACATAGCACGTTGTAGAGTGGAGTGGAGTACAGTGCAGTGGCATGTCCTAAACTACATTGGAGTGACGTGTCATACGGTGATGAGTCTCTGAGTGTCTTAGAGTGGAGTGTCGCAGAGTGGAGTGTCGCAGAGTGGAGTGGCATGTTGTACAGTGGAATGGCACGTCATAGAGGGGAATGTTGTGTCAGTTCATACATTGAAGTGGGGTGTCATAGTGTGGAGCATCATGGGGTGGATAGAGTGGAGTTTGATGGAGTGGAGTGGCATGTTGCAAAGTGGAGTGGGATGGCATTGAATGGAGTGGCATGTCCTAAAGTGGAGTGCATAGGTGTGTTGTAGAGTGTTGTAGAGTGGAGTAGAGTGGAATAAATTGAAGAGGCATAAAAATGGAGCAGAATGTTGTAGAGTGGAGTGGCATACAATGGAGTGGTATATCATACAGTAGATTGGAGTGGCATGCCATAGAGTGACATGTAGTACAGAGTCTTACAGTGGAGGGGCGTAGAGTGGAGTGGTGTACAGTGGAGTGGCATATCATAGAGTGGAGAGGCCTGCTGAAGAGTGGAGTGGCATGCTGCAGAGTGGAGTGGCGTGTCATAGAGTGGAGTGGCATGATGAGGGATAGAGTGGGCCTGAGTGTCATAGAGTGGAGTGGCGTGCCATACAGTAGTGTGGAGTGGCGTAGCGTGGAGTAGTATGTCATGTAGTAAATGTAAATGTAAATGTGCTTCGATTTATATAGCGCGCTTTAACCCAGGGGTCTCAAGGTGCTTGCTTAGGGAACCCGTCCTGGTATTCCCCTGTGAGATACCCCGGCCGGGTATCCACAAGGTGAAAGCCAGGCATCCCGCCGCGAAGGGCCGTAGTGGAGATTAAGCAAGCTATTGCCCAGAGTTGCAGAGTGTGACCCCGTGAGTCGAGTAGGCACCAGAGCGAGAATTGTCGACTCCGTGGAATTTTTGAGCCCGAGACCCGCCGAGGCGGGGAATCGAACCCTGGTCCACGGCTGATCTCAGCTTCCAGGTCTGCCGCCTCTAACCACTGAGCCACACTTCTCCACTAGTAGAGTTGAGTGACATGTCATACGGTGGTGTGTCATACAGGAGGGGTGTAGAGTCAAGGAGCATAGAGTCGAGTGGCATGTAATAGAGAGGAGTGGCATCTCATACAGTGTTATAGAGTGTAGTAGAGTGGCATAGAGCGCATTGCCATAGAGTTGAGTAGAGTCCTGTAGTGTGGACTGCCATGTAGTAGAATAGAGTGAAGTGGCATGTCATAGAGTAGTATGTTGTAGGGTACCTTAGAGTGGAGGAGCGTAGAGTGAAGTGGTGCAGAATGGAGTGTCATGGAGTAGAGTGTAGTGGTGATTTGTACAGTGGAGTAGTGTGCCTTAGAGTTGTGTGTCACAGACTGCAGTGTCTTGTTGAACAGGGGAGTGGAGTGGCATGTTGTAGAGCGTCTTTTGATATCTGTTCATATATCCATATATACATGTGTGGGACCAAGGGCAAGTGTTGCCCGAAGCGCGTTACCAGGAAGCAAGAGTAAACATCTAATTTTGCCTGCAGTTCCTGTGGTTCGTGATTCTTTTCGTGGCAGACGCAGTCTACATTGGTGCTGTGAGCCACGAGGGATCTAGTGGATATATATATATTTGTGGTGATGTGGTTGCACTTTAACGCAAAATAAAAAAGAAGCACCAATTTGGGTCTACATCGTCTTCTTGCGTGTTCTGGCTGTCTGTTTCGGGTGAGAAACTGAAGGACGAGTCTTTGCAGCATATATATATATATCTCGCGCTGTTCGGGGGGCGGAGCCTATCTTTCACCTGGCAGGATGTTAATTGGTATTTATACCGGTGAAAACTTTAGCATCCTGCTATAACCATCGGGCGCTGAAGAGGCTCAACACCATGCCGAAATGCATCTGCCCTGTTATTTGGTTTTTTGCTGGCATTAAAGTAACCTCCTCCCTCTCCCTTGCTGTGGCCTCTTCTTCCTGCCCACGGAGAAGGTTTGCTGACATTAATTAGCGTGACAACCAGTATCGCGCTGAAAGAGGCCCCCGCACTGCAAGCTGGCCCCAGTCACGCTGGTGTTTCTACTTTGGTGGATGTTTCTGTACCCAGGTTACTGGGAGGACTGGGGCCCACCTTCGGACTCGGCAACTTATGAGGCAGTTTTGGAGCGATTGTGCCCCATGCCGGGCGAGCTGGATTTCCGGACCTGCCCCTGCTAATTGAAATGCCGGGACTCTATGGTTGGTGCGGTCTGGGGAGACGAGGAGGCACAAGCTATGCTACTTCAAGGTGACTTTGGCCCGAGACATTTTTATTCCCCCCGTTGCTGCATCAGAGTAGCCCACAGCATTCTGGTACATGAAGTTCTGGCGCACTGGGCGTCCCACATCATTAAAGCCAACAGCCATCACGATCTCGCGCTGTTCGGGGGGCGGAGCCTATCTTTCACCTGGCAGGATGTTAATTGGTATTTATACCGGTGAAAACTTTAGCATCCTGCTATAACCATCGGGCGCTGAAGAGGCTCAACACCATGCCGAAATGCATCCGCCCTGTTATTTGGTTTTTTGCTGGCATTAAAGTAACCTCCTCCCTCTCCCCTGCTGTGGCCTCTTCTTCTTGCCCACGGAGAAGGTTTGCTGACATATATATATATATATATATATATTACCTACTGGCAGTCGCCAGTAGGTATATATAGTTAGGATTTTTTCTCTATGGGATTTTTGAAAATTCTATGTCTAATAACTTTGGCGTTTGTGGTCGGAATTGGCTGAAATTTTCAGGAAAATGGAACATTTTGTTTCTGAGCAGCCCCTGACAATTTGGGGGGGTTTCATCAAGGGGGGGCCGAGAAAAAAGGGGGGTCCCAAAACGCGTTTTTCCCATGTTAATTTCCATAGGGCGGTTGGCCTCACTTTTAGCTCGAACGGCTGAATGGATTTGCACGAAACTTGGCAAAATTGTAGGGACTGTTAGCCCGATGTGCCTTTGCTAGGTCTCAATATATGTGCTCCAGTGGATTTTGAGTAATTTAGGTTAAAAAAAAGATATATATCTGGGCGGAGCCTAACCACACATCTGATCTGATTGGCTGTCAGCACTTCATCCAAGAAGTGTTGGCAGCCATCTTGGGACCAATATACATGATAGCACCTCATTAAAAAGCATTGTAGTTAATAGAGGGTTTTAGGACTTAGGTTACATTATAAATCATTTGTTGATGGTACCATACTCGTTTTAGGAATTGTGGTGGGTTCTAAGGTGATTTTACCATGTGAAAAAACCTTCTGCTGTGATATCATGAATATTGTTTGAAAGAAAACTAATATCTCATGATTTTCCCACAGTGGTTTGGAAGGGGATCTATAAGCTAAACTGAAAGCATATTTTCTGTAAATTCACATTATCTTTCTCAGTCATGTGAAAATGAAGTCTGACATTCTCAGTAAAACATGTACATCCAACAAGGACAGAGACTGTCAGTTGATTCCTTTGTGTTCTACTGCAGCCTCCTAGAGTGTTCTAAAGAACAACTAGAGCGCTAACAGTACTACTTATTACAAAGGTATGGCACACCTGAAGCCATCTTGATTGGAATAAAGTGGTAACTCTTAAAACATTTAATTTAAAAAGAAACAACATGAGGGGGTATATTTTGCCATAGAAAGTATGATTAGTGCTGCAGAATGAAAAATTAGGGCACATTTTGAGTGACTTCTCAAATCCTTTTCTATTTCATTAAAACATTCTGACATGCAGTCTCCCAAAATGGCCACCAGAGACAAAAGAGCCCAAATGTAGCCCAAATATCACCCAGATGTAGCCCAAGTATAGCCCAATGACAGAATGTCCCAGAGTGTTCTAAAGAACAACTAGAGCGCTAACAGTCCTACTTATTACAAAGGTATAGCACACCTGGAGCCATCGTGATGGGAATAAAGTGGTAACTCTTAAAACATTTAATTTAAAAAGGAACAAAATGAGGGGGTATATTATGCAATAGAAGGTATTATTAGTGCTGCAGAAAGAAAAATTAGGGCACATTTTGAGTGACTTTTCAAATCCTCTTCTATTTCATAAAAAAATTCTGACATGCAGTCTCCCAAAATGGCCACCAGAGACAAAAGAGCCCAAATGTAGCCCAAATATCACCCAGATGTAGCCCAAGTATAGCCCAATGACAGAATGTCCCAGAGTGTTCTAAAGAACAACTAGAGCGCTAACAGTCCTACTTATTACAAAGGTATGGCACACCTGAAGCCATCTTGATTGGAATAAAGTGGTAACTCTTAAAACATTTAATTTAAAAAGGAACAAAATGAGGGGGTATATTTTGCCATATGAATTATGATTAGTGCTGCAGAAAGAAAAATTAGGGCACATTTTGAGTGACTTCTCAAACCCTCTTCAATTTCATTAAAAAAATTCTGACATGCAGACTGAAACATGCACTTTGAATACCAGCAGCAGACGTCCCTGGTGAGCAGTAGCTTTACTACAGTGATCTAATGTGCAACTAGAGTGCTAACATTCAGAATTTATGGCAAATGTGTGACACATCTGAATGCCTTCTTGATGGAACCAAAGTAAACAAGCATTGAAAATGCAATAGATCTCGCCCTCGTTTAAGTTAAAGCCATTCTGTTTGTAATGAGGTGGCTTTTTAGCTTTGCTTTTATTAGTGTTTTTTCAACTTTCATGTAAATAACATGCATCTGTATGCATATAAGTATATGTATGCATGCATTTATGTTTGTATTTATATAGATATACAGATGATATATGTTTATATATGTATGTATATATATATATATATTCACTGAAAAAACCATAGGTTATAGACCATATATAGTTAGGAATTAGCATTTACAAAACCTTGAAAATTCACTGAAAAAACCATAGGTTATAGACCATATATAGTTAGGAATTAGCATTTACAAAACCTTGAAAATTCACTGAAAAAACCATAGGTTATAGACCATATATAGTTAGGAATTCGCATTTACAAAACCTTATTTTACTCACACAAAACCATTGAAATTCCATATATAGTTAGTTGCACTAACTATATATCGCGCACCCGCAATCCACTGCTGATGATGTCACATATTACATCATTCATGACATGGTCAGTGACATCACTGATGACATCACTGATGACATCTCAAATGACATCACTGATGACATCACTGATGACAACATCCAGTGACTGTATGTTTCTGTAAAGTTAAAATATGTCTTACATATTGAAGAATGAGTGGATGTATAAGTGTCTGGATGAAGGATTTAGTAGGTGCATGACTGACTGTATGAGTGAGTGATTAAATGTGTCTCACTGAGTGCATGGGTTAGTGACTAAACTGTCTTAATTTGTGCATCATTATGTCTGTTGTTCTGTAAACTGTTGCATGTGTTGATAAGTAGCTATATGAGTAACTATATGGGTTATTGATTGGTTGCCCAAGTATTTGTATGGGAGACTGAGTGTGTGTGTGGGTGGCTGGGAGGTGTATGACTCTGTGCATAGATGTGTGAGCAGTTGATTCACTAGATGTATGGTTTCAAAAGTGCATGTGGAAACAGCTGTATGGGCGGTTGACTGTGTGCATGAGTGTATTGGTGAGTGAATGGATATCTCAGTGCTACATGTCAAAGTAAGTACATATGTAAAACACAGTACATGTGAGAGTTGACATATATAAATAACTGTGCATAAGAGCCAGTGAATGTGTGAGTGGCTGTATGGATCATTGTGAACTTGTATCAGGGATTGTATAAGAGAGTAAATATGTGTTAGTATATGTTTGAATAAGTAAAGTTTGTATAACTGTATAGTTGAGGAAATGGAGGTGTGATTGATTCTATGCATGACTGACTAGGTGTGTGAGTAACTCCATGGATGAGTGACAGTCTGTGAGTGTCTGTTTACACTGATTGTATCTAAGGTTATATTAGAGTCTGAAGAGGTTCATCGTATTATCACATGAATGATATCATCAGTGATGTGATCAGTAATGTCAAATGAGAGGTCATCAGTGATGTCATCAGTGATGTCATTTGAGATGTCATCAGTGATGTCATTTGAGATGTCATCAGTGATGTCATCAGTGATGTCACTGACCATGTCATGAATGATGTAATATGTGACATCATCAGCAGTGGATTGCGGTTGCGCGATATATAGTTAGTGCAACTAACTATATATGGAATTTCAATGGTTTTGTGTGAGTAAAATAAGGTTTTGTAAATGCGAATTCCTAACTATATATGGTCTATAACCTATGGTTTTTTCAGTGAATATATATATATATATATATATATATATATATATATATATATATATGTATCTAGATAGATGGATAGATAGATAGATATTACCTACTGGCGGTCACCAGTAGGTAGTTATAGTTAGGACCTAGCTTCCATAGGGAAAGCATATTTTGACTTGCCTATAACTTTGAAGTCGTTTGACAAAGCTTCATGAAATTTCAAATTTTCCCAAAAAGCTGTCAAGGTATAGTTCTGGTTGTCATGAAATGGTTGGGGGTGATCCGCGCAATGGGAACTGAGAATTTTGGGGTGTGAAATAAAGATGCGTTTCTAATGTTAATTCCCATAGGAACCTTTAGCCACACCTACAGCCCGAATTGCTAAATGGACGTACACCAAATTTGGCAGGCAGGTAGATGTTGGTTCAAGGAAGGGCCTTTTGCTTATTTGGTGTAAATCCGTACAGTAGTTTTTGAAAAATTCAAGTTTAAAATTATAGTGATGGGGATGCAGGGAAATGCACTGCTCTGATTGGCTGCCAACCCTTCAACCAGGAAGTGTTGGCAGCCATCTTGGGACTCAGCTTCACCAAGTCCCCCCCCAAAAAAGTGAAAATAGAGAAAAGGGGGCAGGGTAGGAATACCCTGACCCCCTGTGACCCTGCCATGGAATAAAACTATTTAAAAAAAAAGTTTGCATCAAATTTGCAATATTCACTAATTCATGGCAAAAGGTTTTTTAAAAACCAAGCACTGGCTCCTGCGCTTGCTTTAGACAAATCCTGGGGTGTACCCAACCCCGGGGACATGTCGTAAGCAGTCCCCTACTGCTTACTCTTCAGGACCAAAAAACGATCCCTACTGTTATTACTCAGTTCTAACAAGTAGTGCCTACTGTCCTATAAACTACCAACAAAAATAAGTTGGCTGTTTTGGCTTCAGGGCATGAGTTGGCCCAGGTGAAGCAGAAAAAATCGACCTAATGTGGTCTCTGTAAAGGAAAAAGAAGAGAAAAACCAACATAAATGCATGAATAGGCATTATTATCTGAATGGAAAAATACAAACAGACAGATTGTTCCATATTGTTGGAGGGGAACCGCATTTTCAAAATCCTAAGGCGGTTGGACTCCTACATGAAAATCAACATGTAGTCCTGTGTCTCTCGACATCACTGCCCGTCATGGGAGACACCAGTAGTACCGTTTTGTCGGGACCACTGTCATAGCATCACACACACACAACATTCGTGACTCAATGCACTTACAACAGACTAGCAAAGAGAGGGGAGGGGGACCTCCTTAGTAACGTTTTAGGAGTTGGTAACGGTAACATACTTATCTCAATAGTTATCAATGCCCCATGAGTTTGCAGGCGAAGGGTATTCTGCGCAGTTTACTATAAAAGACAAAGTCTCGTTTTAGGTGGTTTTTAAAGGCAGCGAGATATTTGTGCTTTTATCTACCCCCGCGACCCGTTTATTTAAAGACTCGAGGTCGGAGTCTATTACTTACATTTCTGCCAGAAAAAGAAAGCATTATTCCTACCCCCGTGCTCCTCCGAGGATAGCCGGGCTCGAGTGACTGGATGTTTATGAAAGCCTTTGCACTTCCGCGTTTCTTGCACGCTGGGTGCTGCCCCTTCCACAGTGCTAGAGCGTCAACCAACAAAGATGGCCGCCTGTTTGTGGCGCGGCCGGAGGGCAAAATGCGGAAGTCTTTTCACAGTGTCAACTGTACTGACATTAGGGGAAGCAACAATTATTCCGCATACATTGACATTTGTGCAGTATATTTAGAGAGTGTTTAGAAAAAGAATTTCGCTGCTGGTAAAACCTCATGATGGCAATGACTGTTTTTTTGGGGGGGGTTGGGGTTAGACAGATGCTGGGCTGGATACTGTTTCAACAATGGTTCCACATGCATTAACATTCATACAGTATATTATAGAGTATTTGGGAAAGAATTTTTGTTGGTGAGACCTCGTGGTAGCAATGGCTGTTGTGGGGAGATAGGATCAGATGCTGGGCTAGATGCTTATAGTAGGCTCCAGGGTATATCATCATTTAATCCGTGTTTGTGTGATTGGATACGGAAAACCCATCGCTGTTCTTTTTCCAGCAAAAATCTTTCATTGCTTACCAGTTCTATTACCGTCCATCTGATTTCCTCTGGTTTATGATTCATTTCAAGGAAATGGTTGGTCAGTTTTGTGCTGGTTTTCCTGCACTTTATCGTGCTCTTATGTTCGCCTATCCTCACCTTGACTGCCCTGCTTGTCATGCCTACATATTCCAGTTGGCATGGACAGGTGATTAGATATACAACATTTGCACTGTTGCAGTTGCTGAAAGCTCTCTGTTCCCAGACGGTGCCATTGTTGAAAGTTATTTCTTTGCTTTTTTTGGTTAGTCCACAAACCCTGCATCCACCACACGGATAGTGACCCTGAACAAAGTTGGGGTCTCTTCGTGTATTGGTATTGGATTTCGGTCTTGTATGGACCAAGACATCCCTCAAGCTCTTTGCTCTTTTGTGTGCAAACATTGGTTTCGATATTTGTAACCCACCACTGTTCAAAATTCTCCAATTTTTGTTAATGATCTTGGTCACTAGGTTGGAGCTGGTGTTGTATGTTGTCACACAGATTGGGCGTTTCTCTTCCTCTTTGACTGTTTTTTCTTCCAACAAGCTTTCACGGCAGTTATTTCTTGCTCGTGTATAGGCCTGGTTGATAACACGGTCAGGGTACATTCGTGCTTTTAGTTTCTTTTTGAGGTCATTTGACTGAGTTTTGAAGGTCTCAACCTCTGTACAGTTCCTGCGTAGACGCAGGAACTGACCATATGGCAGATTGTCCCGCAAGTGCTTGGGGTGGAAGCTGTTGTACATAAGAAGGCAGTTCTTGGAGGTACTCTTGAAATGGGTCGTGGTCACCAGTCTCCCATCTTTGGGAAAAATGTTCAGATCTAGGAAAACCAAGTTGTTCCTGGAGACTGTACTGGTAAACATTAGGAATTCGTCCTGCAGATTGAGCCAGGTGAGAAACTGTTCAGAACCCTTTTCATCTCCATCCCAGATGATAAGGATATCATCGATGTATCGTTTCCATAGTTTTATCTTGGGTCTGAATGGGTTATTGGGGTTCAGTATTTTTGTTACCTCAAGATGGTGTACGTACAGTCCAGCTATACTAGGGGAAAATGTACTTCCCATGCTGGTCCCATGCTTTTGTATATATAGGGTGCCTTCGTACTCAAAGAAGTTCTCCTTCAAGGCCAATGCGCATCAGTTCATTACCACATTACGCGGTGTTTGGTATTCCCAAAAGTCCTCAAACAAAACATCCTCAATGATGTCTAGGGTAGCTTGATGGGGCAGGCTAGTGTACAGGCTTTCAACATCACAGCTGATTAACAGCTGGGTTTCAGGGTCAAACCGTACCTCTTCCAGAAGGTTTAACACTTCCTTTGTGTCCTTCAGATACGTAGATGTTTTTTGGACCATTGGTCTTAGAAACGCGTCTGCGAACCTAGAGACTGGTTCTAAAACTGACCCAATACCCGAGACGATCGGTCTCCCAGGAGGGTTCTGGAGGTTTTTGTGGATCTTTGGTAAGGTATAAAGGTAGGGGGTTCTTGGATTTTTTTGGTTCAGAAAATCTCCCTCCTTTTTAGTGATCCAATCGTGCGACAATGCCTCCTCCACCATGGTACCAATCTTTGTTTGTAATATGCTGGTTGTGGGATCATTGTGAAGAACTCCATAATTCCTTTCGTCCTGTAGCAGCCTTCTGCACTCCTTGTCATAGTCTTCTACGTTCTGTATGACCGTAGCACCGCCCTTGTCGGCAGGTTTTATTATTAGTCTTTTGTTGTTGCTTAGATCGCGTAAAGCCTGTCTCTCTTCACTTGTGGTGTTCTGAAATGCGCGCTTTTCATATGGTTTTATGTTCTCCAAATCCATCATTACTGCCTTTTCAAAGGCAAGTAGTTCAACTGGAAGAGTGTTATCCATGGGTGTAAAATTGGATTTGGGTCTCAGATTTGTATCCCCATGGTCTGATGTGTCTTCTTTGTCTTTAAAGAAGACTTGTAGTTTTAGGCGTCGCATGAATTCCTGGACCTCTTGACAAAGATGGAATTTGTCCATATTGGCCGTGGGCACATATCCCGGGCCTTTTTCCAAAACCCTTCTTTGCGGAGGGGTGAGTTCAGTGTCTGAAAGATTAACAATCAAGCTCATTTCTTGCTCGTTGTGGCGCCCGTCATGCTCCTTGTTGAGACTCGAGGAGTTTCTTCTTCCTCGGTGTTCCAATGGACTGTGGACCCTCTCCGGTTCCTTCCTTTCGTTCGTCCTTGGCGCGCCCCTAAAAAAGGAGCCGAGGGATCAAAGTATCCATAGTCTTGCTGTTGGTACCCCCAGGTGGGGTATGGTCCTTGTGGATGCTGGAAGGGGGGTGGTCCATATTGTTGTTGCTGATGGTACATCATGGGAGGGTTGAAGTTGTTCCATCCTCTCGAACCCCTGAAATTGGGTCTACGGAAATTCCTCCTGTTTCCTCGTGATCTCGGGCTTCTATTCCTGCTAGAACTTGAGCTGTTTGAACCTGAGTCAGATGTCTCATCATCTGTCACATTGTCATTAGTTGTTTTATAATCGTCCCTGATATAGGGATAGATCCTCTCCTTTGTCCATCGGCTGTTGTCTTTTTTTAGTTTGTCGTATTTGCTGTCTTTTAGAGTGGTTTCAAACTCATTCAAGGATTTGTTCATTTCATCTAAATATTTCTTAATATCAGCCGGAGATTCGTAGCTTTTGATGCGTACTTCTATAGTCTGTATCTCCACCTTTAGCTCACTTGCCAATCTGCTCGCTGTTTTTATAATAAGGACTATCCAGTCCCTAGTGCAACGCCATGAAATCTTAGACCAATCTATCTTGAAGGTTTTGTCATGTAGAAAAATAAATGGTTCATTACGAACAACAAGGCCGGATGGTGCGGTGTTTACCTTTAGGTATTCAGACATTATTAATCCATGGAGGGCTGTTTTTATTTGAGTCTTCCTTAACTCCTCCAACTCGTCCCAATCATTGTTTTTATTTGAAGGGCCTGTGGTGTTCAGACCATCAATGGTTCCCAGGGATGCCATCAGATTAGAGATTTCATCTTCCGTGAAGGCTAGGCCTAAATCGGCCATTGTAGTACGAGGTGGGGTCTGAAAAAAGGGTCCCCTTTGTCTGTCAAGAGTTAGTTGTGTAGTGCAGAATCACTTATGAAGTGGTGATGGTCTAGAGAAGGTATTCGATTGTCCAATAGCTCCTGCAGCTGTGCACTTATTCACTTTTTTTGATAGAATCTCTGTGGTTATAAAAGCTCTAACCATTGAGCCACACTTCTCCACTATGTATGTGGAAGCCCACTGGAGGGTTTAATTAACATTTTAAAATGGAAGCGTGAAAGTAACTGCCAAAATCACGGACCTCACTGGTGAGGAATTAATTATACACTACAACTCCCGACATGCTGCTCACCTGGGAGCACTTGTAAATAGCGGAAAATTCGAGTTGTGTGCTTTCCGGTTTTGCCAGCCTTCCTCCCCATGATGAAGGAGCACGTTTGCTTCGAAACGCGTTGGGAAAGAAAGTGATTGGAAATGTCAGCATCTGTGTGAAATAAAAGGTTTGGTGAAACCGTCTCCTGTGGAGTAGCGTCCTTGAAGCTTTGGGCTTTTTTGGGAACATGTAATAACACGGCAGCCTAACCGTGTGAGGATTGCACCATCTGCATAAACAGTAAGACAGACCTGCGTGTTTGGGTACAATCCCGAGCTAAATGGCAGCACAGAGGACTTCGTTTTTTAAACAGATGCTGAATTTCTAAAGCCCACTGGAGGGTTTAATTAACATTTTAAAATGGAAGCGTGAAAGTAACTGCCAAAATCACGGACCTCACTGGTGAGGAATTAATTATACACTACAACTCCCGACATGCTGCTCACCTGGGAGCACTTGTAAATAGCGGAAAATTTGAGTTGTGTGCTTTCCGGTTTTGCCAGCCTTCCTCCCCATGATGAAGGAGCACGTTTGCTTCGAAACGCGTTGGGAAAGAAAGTGATTGGAAATGTCAGCATCTGTGTGAAATAAAAGGTTTGGTGAAACCGTCTCCTGTGGAGTAGCGTCCTTGAAGCTTTGGGCTTTTTTGGGAACATGTAATAACACGGCAGCCTAACCGTGTGAGGATTGCACCATCTGCATAAACAGTAAGACAGACCTGCGTGTTTGGGTACAATCCCGAGCTAAATGGCAGCACAGAGGAGTTCGTTTTTTAAACAGATGCTGAATTTCTGAAGCCCACTGGAGGGTTTAATTAACATTTTAAAATGGAAGCGTGAAAGTAACTGCCAAAATCACGGACCTCACTGGTGAGGAATTAATTATACACTACAACTCCCGACATGCTGCTCACCTGGGAGCACTTGTAAATAGCGGAAAATTCGAGTTGTGTGCTTTCCGGTTTTGCCAGCCTTCCTCCCCATGATGAAGGAGCACGTTTGCTTCGAAACGCGTTGGGAAAGAAAGTGATTGGAAATGTCAGCATCTGTGTGAAATAAAAGGTTTGGTGAAACCGTCTCCTGTGGAGTAGCGTCCTTGAAGCTTTGGGCTTTTTTGGGAACATATATATATATATATATATATATATTACCTACTGGCGGTCGCCAGTAGGTATATATAGTTAGGATTTTTTCTCTATGGGATTTTTGAAAATTCTATGTCTAATAACTTTGGCGTTTGTGGACGGAATTGGCTGAAATTTTCATGAAAATGGAACATTTTGTTTCTGAGCAGCCCCTGACAATTTGGGGGGGTTTCATCAAGGGGGGGCCGAGAAAAAAGGGGGGTCCCAAAACGCGTTTTTCCCATGTTAATTTCCATAGGGCGGTTGGCCTCACTTTTAGCTCGAACGGCTGAATGGATTTGCACGAAACTTGGCAAAATTGTAGGGACTGTTAGCCCGATGTGCCTTTGCTAGGTCTCAATATATGTGCTCCAGTGGATTTTGAGTAATTTAGGTTCAAAAAAAGATATATATCTGGGCGGAGCCTAACCACACATCTGATCTGATTGGCTGTCAGCACTTCATCCAAGAAGTGTTGGCAGCCATCTTGGGACCAATATACATGATAGCACCTCATTAAAAAGCATTGTAGTTAATAGAGGGTTTTAGGACTTTAGTTACATTATAAATCATTTGTTGATGGTACCATACTCGTTTTAGGAATTGTGGTGGGTTCTAAGGTGATTTTACCATGTGAAAAAACCTTCTGCTGTGATATCATGAATATTGTTTGAAAGAAAACTAATATCTCATGATTTTCCCACAGTGGTTTGGAAGGGGATCTATAAGCTAAACTGAAAGCATATTTTCTGTAAATTCACATTATCTTTCTCAGTCATGTGAAAATGAAGTCTGACATTCTCAGTAAAACATGTACATCCAACAAGGACAGAGACTGTCAGTTGATTCCTTTGTGTTCTACTGCAGCCTCCTAGAGTGTTCTAAAGAACAACTAGAGCGCTAACAGTCCTACTTATTACAAAGGTATGGCACACCTGAAGCCATCTTGATTGGAATAAAGTGGTAACTCTTAAAACATTTAATTTAAAAAGAAACAACATGAGGGGGTATATTTTGCCATAGAAAGTATGATTAGTGCTGCAGAATGAAAAATTAGGGCACATTTTGAGTGACTTCTCAAATCCCTTTCTATTTCATTAAAACATTCTGACATGCAGTCTCCCAAAATGGCCACCAGAGACAAAAGAGCCCAAATGTAGCCCAAATATCACCCAGATGTAGCCCAAGTATAGCCCAATGACAGAATGTCCCAGAGTGTTCTAAAGAACAACTAGAGCGCTAACAGTCCTACTTATTACAAAGGTATAGCACACCTGGAGCCATCGTGATGGGAATAAAGTGGTAACTCTTAAAACATTTAATTTAAAAAGGAACAAAATGAGGGGGTATATTATGCAATAGAAGGTATTATTAGTGCTGCAGAAAGAAAAATTAGGGCACATTTTGAGTGACTTTTCAAATCCTCTTCTATTTCATTAAAAAATTCTGACATGCAGTCTCCCAAAATGGCCACCAGAGACAAAAGAGCCCAAATGTAGCCCAAATATCACCCAGATGTAGCCTAAGTATAGCCCAATGACAGAATGTCCCAGAGTGTTCTAAAGAACAACTAGAGCGCTAACAGTCCTACTTATTACAAAGGTATGGCACACCTGAAGCAATCTTGATTGGAATAAAGTGGTAACTCTTAAAACATTTAATTTAAAAAGAAACAACATGAGGGGGTATATTTTGCCATAGAAAGTATGATTAGTGCTGCAGAATGAAAAATTAGGGCACATTTTGAGTGACTTCTCAAATCCTTTTCTATTTCATTAAAACATTCTGACATGCAGTCTCCCAAAATGGCCACCAGAGACAAAAGAGCCTAAATGTAGCCCAAATATCACCCAGATGTACCCCAAGTATAGCCCAATGACAGAATGTCCCAGAGTGTTCTAAAGAACAACTAGAGCGCTAACAGTCTTACTTATGACAAAAGTATGGCACACCAGAAGCCATCTTGATTGGAATGAAGTGGTAAGTCTGAAAACACTCAATTTAAAAAGGAACAACATGAGGGGGTTAATTTTTCCATAGAAATTATGATTAGTGCTTCAGAAAGAAAAATTAGGGATCATTTTGAGTGACTTCTCAAATCCTCTTCTATTTCATTAAAAAAATTCTGACATGCAGACTGAAACATGCACTTTGAATACCAGCAGCAGACGTCCCTGGTGAGCAGTAGCTTTACTACAGTGATCTAATGTGCAACTAGAGTGCTAACATTCAGAATGTATGGCAAATGTGTGACACATCTGAATGCCTTCTTGATGGAACCAAAGTAAACAAGCATTGAAAATGCAATAGACTCGCCCTCGTTTAAGTTAAAGCCATTCTGTTTGTAATGAGGTGGCTTTTTAGCTTTGCTTTTATTAGTGTTTTTTCAACTTTCATGTAAATAACATGCATCTGTATGCATATAAGTATATGTGTGCATGCATTTATGTTTGTATTTATATAGATATACAGATGATATATGTTTATATATGTATGTATATATATATATTCACTGAAAAAACCATAGGTTATAGACCATATATAGTTAGGAATTAGCATTTACAAAACCTTGAAAATTCACTGAAAAAACCATAGGTTATAGACCATATATAGTTAGGAATTAGCATTTACAAAACCTTGAAAATTCACTGAAAAAACCATAGGTTATAGACCATATATAGTTAGGAATTCGCATTTACAAAACCTTATTTTACTCACACAAAACCATTGAAATTCCATATATAGTTAGTTGCACTAACTATATATCGCGCACCCGCAATCCACTGCTGATGATGTCACATATTACATCATTCATGACATGGTCAGTGACATCACTGATGACATCACTGATGACATCTCAAATGACATCACTGATGACATCACTGATGACAACATCCAGTGACTGTATGTTTCTGTAAAGTTAAAATATGTCTTACATATTGAAGAATGAGTGGATGTATAAGTGTCTGGATGAAGGATTTAGTAGGTGCATGACTGACTGTATGACTGAGTGATTAAATGTGTCTCACTGAGTGCATGGGTTAGTGACTAAACTGTCTTAATTTGTGCATCATTATGTCTGTTGTTCTGTAAACTGTTGCATGTGTTGATAAGTAGCTATATGAGTAACTATATGGGTTATTGATTGGTTGCCCAAGTATTTGTATGGGAGACTGAGTGTGTGTGTGGGTGGCTGGGAGGTGTATGACTCTGTGCAGAGATGTGTGAGCAGTTGATTCACTAGATGTATGGTTTCAAAAGTGCATGTGGAAACAGCTGTATGGGCGGTTGACTGTGTGCATGAGTGTATTGGTGAGTGAATGGATATCTCAGTGCTACATGTCAAAGTAAGTACATATGTAAAACACAGTACATGTGAGAGTTGACATATATAAATAACTGTGCATAAGAGCCAGTGAATGTGTGAGTGGCTGTATGGATCATTGTGAACTTGTATCAGGGATTGTATAAGAGAGTAAATATGTGTTAGTATATGTTTGAATAAGTAAAGTTTGTATAACTGTATAGTTGAGGAAATGGAGGTGTGATTGATTCTTTGCATGACTGACTAGGTGTGTGAGTAACTCCATGGATGAGTGACAGTCTGTGAGTGTCTGTTTACACTGATTGTATCTAAGGTTATATTAGAGTCTGAAGAGGTTCATCGTATTATCACATGAATGATATCATCAGTGATGTGATCAGTAATGTCAAATGAGATGTCATCAGTGATGTCATCAGTGATGTCATTTGAGATGTCATCAGTGATGTCATTTGAGATGTCATCAGTGATGTCATCAGTGATGTCACTGACCATGTCATGAATGATGTAATATGTGACATCATCAGCAGTGGATTGCGGGTGCGCGATATATAGTTAGTGCAACTAATATATATATATATATATATATATATATATATATATATATATATATATATATATATATATATATATTAATATATATATTCAACTAAAAGAAAAAGATGAAGCCATCTCGGAATTCCAATACCTTTTATTTTTCTTATAAATCAAAGTGGCAGCGCGCATATCTTGCCTTAGTCCCTACACTTTTCAGCTCCCTACGCGTCATGGTCACAGGTGAAGCAAGTTTCCAATGTTCACTGACCACATGGATTTTTAAATGCTGGCAGCAGTATGCCACGTAGTCCAAAATACTACTTCAATCAGCATGCATCTGAATGAATATTCAAAATATCACCACACTTGCTGTGCCAATTCCGATGCATGCCCATGTTCCCTCTTTCCGTTCTGGGCAGGTGGCCTCTGGTTCACCAGAGTGGCCCTGAGGCACTGATCTACTCCAGCATTGTTGTGGTGAACTATTACCAATCTATTATTGTTTCCTTTTTTCCACTTCCCGTTTGGGGTTCATTTTCCTTTTTCTAGGGTTTATAAGGATGCTGAGATATTCATGGTTTTCGTCACAGTGCTGATGGAGTGTATTCCAAGGTGTTATATCCTAAAACAGCTGTTTCTTGCTCTAGTATTTCAAAGTACAGCAGCCCTTCATGATCCAGGTCTGCTGTGCCAGATTTGTCTTCATCCTTCTCCTCATCTGCATCCTGAATATTCCATCTCCTTCTGGATTGACAGTGAGGAGGTTTTCTTATTCGTCTGTGGATTTTCTTTCTGTATACAGAGACACTTCACAGTGGACATCTGATCCTGTCATGTTTCTATTTGCTCAAAGGCATAGTGGCTAAAGAAAACAAGCACTGGCGTTGCCAATAGGTCTCGCAGTAGGAAAGTTGGAGCTATTACAATTGCATATAACAATGCCTTTTATTTTTGTTTTCATTTTAAAAACATAAAGGGCTTTGTCATTTACAAAACCAATAGCTCCAACTTTCCTACTGCGAGACCTATTGTGCACTGCACAGTGTGGGTGAAAGTGGCACTGCGTGTGTGTGAGTGGCTTTGAGTGAGGTGCGTTGCGTGGGTGAGTGGCGTTGCATGTGTGAGTGTTGTTGCGTGGGTGAGTGGCGTTGCGTGGGTGAGTGGCGTTGCGTGGGTGAGTGTTGTTGCATGGGTGAGTGGCGTTGCGTGGGTGAGTGGCGTTGCGTGGGTGAGTGGCGTTGTGTGGGTGAGTGGCATTGCGTGGGTGAGTGGCGTTGCGTGTGTGAGTTGCGTTGCGTGGGTGAGTGGCATTGCATGGGTGAGAGTGGCGTTGCATGTGTGAGAGTGGGCTTGCGTGGGTGTGAGTGGCGTTGTGTGTCTGAAAGTGGCGCTGCGTGGGTGTGAGTGGATTTGCATGTGTGAGTGGATTTGTGTGTGTGAGTGGCGTTGTGTGTGTGAGTGGCGTTGCGTGTGTGAGTGGCGTTGCGTGTGTGAGTGGCGTTGCGTGTGTGAGTGGTGTTGCGTGTGTGAGTGGCGTTGCATGTGTGAGTGGCGTTGCATGTGTGAGTGGCATTGCATGTATGAGTGGCATTGCATGTGTGAGTGGCGTTGCATGTGTGAGTGGCGTTGCATGTGTGAGTGGCATTGCATGGGTGAGAGTGGCGTTGCGTGTGTGAGAGTGGGCTTGCGTGTCTGAAAGTGGTGCTGTGTGGGTAAAAGTGGTGCTGTGTGGGTAAAAGTGGCACTGCGTGGGTAAAAGTGGCACTGAGTGGGTGTGAGTGGCGTTGCGTGTGTGAGTGGCGTTGCGTGTGTGAGTGGCGTTGCGTGTGTGAGTGGCGGTGCGTGTGAGTGGCGTTGCGTGTGTGAGTGGCATTGCGTGTGTGAGTGGCGTTGCGTGTGTGAGTGGCGTTGCGTGTGTGAGTGGCGTTGCGTGTGTGAGTGGCGTTGCGTGTGTGAGTGGTGTTGCGTGGATGAGTGGCGTTGCGTGCGTGAGTGGCGTTGAGTGGGTGAGTGGCGTTGCGTGGGTGAGTGGCGTTGCATGTGTGAGTGGCGTTGCATGTGTGAGTGGCGTTGCATGTGTGAGTGGCGTTGCATGGATGAGTGGCGTTGCGTGGATGAGTGGCGTTGCGTGGATGAGTGGCGTTGCGTGGATGAGGGGGTTGCGTGGATGAGTGGGGTTGCGTGGGTGAGTTGTGTTGCGTGTGTGAGTGGTGTTGCTTGGGTGAGTGGCGTTGCTTGGGTGAGTGTGGCATTGCGTGGGTGATAGTGGGCTTGCGTGGGTGTGAGTGGCGTTGCGTGTCTGAAAGTGGTGCTGTGTGGGTGAAAGTGGCACTGCGTGGGTGTGAGTGGCTTTGCGAGAGTAAGTGAGTGAGTGAGTGGCGTTGCTTGGGTGAGTGTGGTGTTGCGTGGATGATAGTGGGCTTGCATGGGTGTGAGTGGCGTTGCGTGTCTGTAAGTGTTGCTGTGTGGGTGAAAGTGGCAGAGAGCCTTTGATGTGGCCTGGCGCAGGAGAAATGCTGCTGCTGCTAATTAAATATAAAAAGTGTTTAGGGACTCACGGCTGCAGAGAGTAACAAGGCAGTGCTGGGAGGGGGGCTGCACACCCAACTGAAGTGCTGTGGTTGCACGGCCTGCGGCCGGCCGTGTGAAATGATAAGCCTTTGAAGTACACAGGCATGCTGTGACGGAGGTGTGAGAGGTCTGGCAGGGAACAGATGGCCTGGCTGTGAAGCAGGGGGCGGGGCAGCGCTGGAGAAGCCTGTGGGAGGGTGATTGATGCCTTTGATGTGGGGAGGGAGGAGAGCCTTTTGCGAGCCTGCAGGAGAAATGCTGCCGATGCGCGTGCATGTTTAATCACGTGATTCACGTGAACTTAAAGAAAACCGCGGCTGAAAGCCCGTGGTTTGAAGTGGATTTTGCCGACTTGAATTCTCCCCATTTCCCATTCCTGCGGAATGGTAAAGGCGAGACCTAACCATCTATCTTTCAGACACTTCAGAGCAAAGCTGCTTGGGAAATCTCTGTGTACAGCCCTGGACAGGTTATGATGCCAACCAGCTCTTCAGCAGAGTTCTACTGTGGAACACAATATAGATATGAAGGCAGGCAAAGAGCAAAAAACATCCAAATATAGACATGCTAGCAGTCTTACCACAACACAATCAAGAGCTGTTAAAGTTATATGTGGTAAATGCAGGACTCAGGCAAACATTGACTGTCAGCGCAGATGATATACCGTCAGAGCAAGCGAGTAATATACCGGCAATGACTCCAGGGGCTCCTCAGTTTTCAGGGGATCCTTTCAAATGTAAAGCTTTTTTAGACTTCTCTTTCTCTTGAACCCTGATGTTGCCTGTCCCTTCTGGACTGAACTTCTTCAGGATTACTTTTTCTGCCTACGAAGATTGTTTTTACTGATACTTTCACGTTTCTATTTGAACACATGTATAGTGTCTACCAGAAGGTGCCACACACTCCTCGGACAAGGTAGAACCAAACTACTTGAGAAATATCTGCATTCAGTCTTTTGAGATTCACATTAGCAAATCTGTATAGGTCACATTCTGATTCTCATTCTGTAGCATGTGTGCATGTGTTCCTCCATCTTCTCATGCTGCCGGTGGGATTGTAGTAACAAATGGAGGACATTTTCCCCCTCGGGTATTGAACAGTCTGCCTCATGGATTCCCTCCCCCTCGCATTTTTCAAAGTTACTAATGACCCAACTACCATTAATGGCAGCCATTGGAGTTGCAACTAAGAGTGTCAATCACATTTTTTTCACTTCCAGAACGTGCTGCACTATGAAAATGTTTTGTCAGGGGTCTATTTTCCATGGTGACTGTGTTTCTTGAGAACACTTCAAGCTTTTGTTAAGCCTTACAAGTTGATGAAACACATCTAGTCTGCAGGAATCTGTGCAACTCTGCTGGTTGCTGAAGGAAGAAATAACCATTGGTTTAGTTTCAATAGGTGTCCCACTTCTGTAACTACTTCCCCTCTACTGTGTGTCCTTGACCCTTCGCTGACCACCTTGAAAGGTATAGTTGGTTATCACTGATAGCAAAGGATGCATATAATGATACTCAAGACCTTTATAAAGATTGGACCTTTCTTTCCACTAGGAGACTATTCTGTCATGGGAGTGCTTGACTAGGATCATTTTATGTAAGTATCCTTAAAGAAATGGGAATTATTTTCTCTGTGTTAATATAAATCTCAGTGTGAGAGAATGTTCCTTGCCATGCACAGAGAGATCCTGGCATGCATGAAGAGATGTGCATGCCCTCCCTTCTTGAAAATCCTCAACCCCTTAGTTACCTTTGGGGTGCCACAAGGCTTGGCAGTTTTTTTAAGAATATAATTTTTTCTGTTATTGCTTTGACCACATATTTAACTGATATCTCTGAAATACCGTACGGAAAACCTGCAACATCGAAAACACACATATATTAAGAAGGTTTGGGAATGAACTCACCAAATACAGGCCGATATCTACAGAAAGCGCTAAGTGGACAAGTAGTTGGCAAATTCTGCTTTATCCAAATACCCAGTAACATAAAATACTTTCACCTACCAAAACATAACACATCACCTAAGTCTATCCCATTTGGGTAATTTTGGAGGGCTGCAAGCTTTGGGTCCACTTTCTTTCAATCACCATAGTAGAAAATATACTCACCGTCCACCCACAGTCCCTTGATAGAAAAGAAAATACTCCCACAGAGACTCTCTGCCGGATGAACTCTTAGCTGCAATCATGTGCCTGCCCAAGGAAACATAAAGTAGCAAGAGGCCAAGTACTGGACAAAAGCTGCGTTGTTCAATACATCCTGTAACATAAGATACCATCCCATGCTATGCTGTAACATTCCATACCATATTACACCATAACAACACATCCCATGCAACGATAAACCATTTTGAGCCATTCCATGTCGTCCTGTGCAATTCAAGAAAAGACCATACCAAACCTTACCATACCGTATAATCCCACAGCATATCACAGCATAGTAAGGCATAACAAATAATGCAACATCAAACCATACTATAACACAAAATAATCTGCGAGGAACTGGGTATACTTAGAACATTGAGGCGCACAACAAACATTGCATGCGTCATTATAGTAAACATATGCAATATGCATTAAAAGTTTGCAAAACAAATAGTAATATAAAGTGGTCTACGAAATAAACGAAAGAAATTAAAACAAAGTTTGGCTCAAGATCCATGGCATTGAAGTAGGCAGCCTTCTTCATCCATTAATCCATTTAAACATCAATGCACATTTTGCTTCTGTCCACTACAGCTAATGACATGGCACAATAGGTCGTTCTCACTGTGATTGATATAATTTTACTCGTCAAAGTCAGCCTAAAAATCTAATCCACTTCAATGCCATGGATCTACCCTCTAATTAATATAACCTAGCACAACATCTGTCTGCACACCATTCTTCCTTTCGTCACCCTCCCTGTTATACCCAAACATGCATTCACCTCACATTCTGTCTCAAAGCTTTTCCAGTCCTTCCTCAACAAATACTTTTTTCTAGGCGCTCTAATGCAACACATTTCTGATATAAAGAGGTATAATTCTGCGCTAGGGCCTCAGAGCTTTTTGGCTCTAATATTGAAACAAGCATTGACAAAACCAGTAGATCTGGTCTTGTCAAGCTGGTGCAATGGTTAAATTAATTTTATTGTGAGTATATGCCTCAAACATGAAGCATGCCATTGACTAAGTGTGACAGCCATAACTGCATAATAAAAAAATAAAATAACACTGAATATTATTTTAATAAAATAATAAGCATGCTTGATAGCTTGCAAGTGTACTTAGAAAAGGTATAGAAGCCATTTTTATTTTTAATGCACATCACAGGAAAAGATGTTTCTCATTTGGAAAAAGAAAGGGTACTATTCGTTTTGATTACTGTAATCTGCAGACAGTGTAAGAACAGAAGGATAACAAAAAAAATAGAAACCAACAGAGAATGGAAAGAAAAAGCATTAGCCAAGTAAAGTAAAGGTCCGCCAGTCATTGCAAAAAATAAATAAACACAATAAATAGATACCATCAAAGCAGAGATCACACACCAGCCCTGGAAATGAAGTAAAGTTCCTTTTAGGTAGATTTGGACATATGTCCAGCCAAAATGCTACCACTCCTAGTGCAAATGCCAGAAACCAAAGTATGCTGACCTGTTGTCCCATGCTGTATGCTGTGGTTGGCAGAAACAAAATGTGAATGACAGTTGACTAGACACTGGATGAAGAGTGCTGACCAAATTATTTATGATTGTGTTAATTACATGAGGCTGGTGAGATGAATAAAGCTGCCTCTTGGTCAGACCTAAAAAGAATACAGAACATGTGTACATATAGGTTTAGATTAAAGAAGCTCCCACCAAGGTTGAATCAATTGGAGAAAGGTTAGGCACATTATTACATTTCTAATTGACAGCATTCCCTCTGTGTGCAGGTTTCAGATGATTCGCTGCTGAGACCTACATTTGAGGCATTTAGTAAGCACAGCTGGCAGGCAGGTGTGGGCCAGCTGTGTGTATTATTTGCCAATCGCTACAAAACTACACCAGAAAGACGAGGAGGCAGACAATATTTACATAAATAAATTCAATCTGTGGATCCAGAAAATGCAAATAGATATATTTCGTAATATATAATTACTGTAAAGCTGCCAAACTAGAACACCCTACCCTGTCTACTTACCCCATTGAAATCATTTGCAAACATTCACAGCAGTGTTGGAACTTTGAAACCTTCCAGGAAATGTCTAAAGTGTCACTTTCCCCACAAGATTAATTGCAGCAGGCACTGGGAGAGATAGAGAGAATGTGATTAGAGAGGGAGACGGGCGATTAGGAGGGAATGGATGGATGAAAAAAGAGAGGTGGCAGGAGGAGACTTTCCCCACAAGATTAATTGCAGCAGGCGCTCGGAGGCTACAAGAGAGACATTAAACGAGAGGAGGGGAGAGGTAGAGAGAATGTGATCAGAGAGGGAGAAGGGTGAATTGGAGAGAATGGATGGATGTAAAGAAAGAGGTAGCAGGAGGAGACAAAGTGAGCCAGGATGGTGAGGGCATTTTTATCAAGACTGCTTTTTGTTTCTCAGTCCGGTACAGTGCTTAATTCGGGCTTTTGTCTTTCTCTTCTTCCTTCCTATTTGTGTGTTTGTCACTCTCTTGTCCTTGGTAAATATTTGATGAGGAAATCATATCCTAGCCACTCTTCACTGTTGGGTAGAATTTATTTGTTTTGCCGATCTACTTTGTATGGCAACATATTCACAAGGTTGGCACATAAACATCACCACTCTGGCCTTAAATTTTAAGGCTATGTGGCTCTGCAAGTAAACGGTCTGTTGCTCATGCACTATTTTCTGTGCTGCTTCGGCTCAGAAGAGCTCCGTAACAGGGGCAACTACTTTCTGAGCTCTGCTATCTGCAGCCCATGCACTAACCTTCTGCGAAGGTGCAGTACTCAATAAACGATCATGGGCCTCATTTATGAGAAATGACGCATCGCTGCGTGAAAGCAGCGATGCGTTACTTCTCAGTGCGCACTCCTTGCGACATACCTGATGCGTCATATTTAATGTATGACGTATCATGTCGCAAGGAGTTACAGATACGTCAGTATTTCTGACGTATCTGTAAGCGCAAAAGGGACGCATTGCTGGGGTGTGTCACAAAAGTGACGCAACTGCAGCAATGCGTCCTTTCACATGGGGCAAGCCCCATGTGAAAGGGCTTGCGTCAATCTTACGCCTGCTGTGAGGCAGACGTAAGATTTTGACGCATTTGAGTCCTAGAAGTGGCGCAGTGAAATTTGGTAGATTTCACTGCGCCACTTCTATGACCCTTTCTTGCATGGGAACACCCCCCCTGCATAAATTATACCTGGCTCAGGTATAATGTAGCGCAGGGGTTTACAAAGTGATGCACCTACCTAGATGCGTCACTTTGCAAATGTGGCGGAACAAGGTGCAATTTTTACACTGCTGGTGCGTCACAAAAAGTGACGCACCAGTGGTGCAAAAGTGACGCAAGGGCTCATAAATGAGCCCCCATGATTCTACCCATATTATTAGTTAATGCTCTGCACAGTTCAATCGATTTATGTCCACATGCGCATCACTGATTATGCAATTTTGTGTACAGATATTCTAAGTCCTTATGCATTCACGTGATTTGTTGAGCAATCAGTGTGACCTACCAGTCACTGTAGTATTGTGTGGTAGCATGTAATTATGGAACTTTTGTGGCTTCTGGTGGTCTCTGTAGAGCTGTGGCGCAAGCATTAGAGCATAGTGAATTGAATGTAGGTTTCAAATTTTTAGTTCACGGTTACATACAGATGAATAAAGATGTGTTATACTAAGCTCCGTGTGTGTCATAGACATTGGAGAGTAACCAGGCTGGGGATGATTCTACAACTGGCGACGAGATAGTGGATAAGTAACCCATAGATTGACAGTGCTCTCCTAGAGAGTTTGCCGTGATCCATCAAACTGCTTGTGCATTCCATGTGTTTCGCTGTCGAAGTAAGGAATCAACGTTTGCCATATGTGGAGTCAAAGCATAGCCCCAGTTCTGTTAAAAGCATTTGATGCTAATGAAAGCACCACTGAAAAGTCTATACATCCGTGGCCGAGAACCTGCTGGGAAGGACACACAAAGAGGCACTGTGCTACTACAGAACTAAAAAGCCATACATTCATAGGGGTGACAACGCTAGAGGCAGATGCAACCAGGATTTGAAAGAGCAGCAATGTGGAAGATAACACTGCAAACAGAAGCTTTGTGTGGTAGAAATCAACCAGGTGTAAGAAAGTACAAAAGGGATGCTGAAAGGCAAAGTGATACAAAATCTGATTACCAGTTTTGAGTGAAGAGAGCCCTTGTGCCACTGCACTGGGGGAAAGCAACCCCAGAGAAAGCACCAGGGGTTTTGCTTGTGGATCTGTTGATACCCGAAGCGGCACGCCATCAAAGCTGCTGGTTGGCGGCTCATGACAACTCCAAAGGTCTCCTGAAAGCAAAGGGCTCCCATGGAGACCTAGAGGGAGGTCAAGGTTCAACTAGGCCGTAAAAATGGTCTGGATGAAGCAGGTCCTGGCAGACACCCAGTGGTGTCGGAAGGAACTGTCTGCAAGATAGTTTGGTCTGCAAGTTGGCCATGGAGCAGGAGCTCCCCTAATGAAGGGCTGGGGCTTGGGATCACAATTCTGTGAAAATCCCTATCTATGCCCCTATCTACCCTTGCACTCTACACCCCTGCACTGAGGAACACTCCCACAATACAAAGATACAACATAAGGCTCTGCAAATCAACTAATGGATGGTAAAAAAGGGCAAAGAAATTCACGCGTACACAATCCTACATGCAGCCCGCTGATATGGATGTCCTCTTCGAGGTCCATTGTTGATCCGAATGGAGATTGGAGCCTATGCTGGTCCGGGGTTAAATCCTTCTTTCCTGGCATCGACCTGAACCTTGGATGGTATTTGGAGCCAGGGCCAGTCCGGTCCAAATCCTGCGTGCCTGACATCACCCTGTGTCCCCAAAGCAGTGGTGAAGAGTGGGGGTCTCGGGGAGGTGGACTCCTTCCCTTGCTGTGATCTTGACCTGAGCCCTCCAGGCTGTGGTGGGTAGCGCTGACCTTAATGTGTTGGGGTCCTCTGTGGCTGGGGACCTCTGTGGCAGGACGGCATCTAGAGCTCCCGAGATCGGATCGAGGGGCTCTGACCACGACCGGCCGTATCAACTTCCTTGCTGGTGATTGTCTCGAGCTCCTGGGGCGGGGACGGTGAGCTGGGGTCACAATGCAGTTTTCTTCTTCCCTCTGCAACACTGATCTTGGGGACAAGGGGACCTGGGGCTGTTTGCCCAGCATCGCTACCAGCCTCCAGGGTGGGGATGGTGAGCTCGGACTCACTGAGATGGGCATCACCTACCACCCGCTGCGTTCCCTGAGGCTGTATGGGGCGTGAAGACCGACTCACAGCGTTTTGCTGCATGGACCCCATTTGCCTTATTTAACGGCAAAATTGGAATAGCTCATGGTACTTCAGCCCATTTTTATCTCGATCACTGAGCTGCCGGGCGGGCTGTGTTAGACCTGTCAGCCCTAGGGTGGTCTTTCCCCATTTTTTTCGCCCTTGCCTTGCCTTTTCCACCACCTTTTTTTGGTGGACCTAGGTCTCTGGGCACCTTACCACTGCTAATCAGTGCTAAGCTGCAGGTGCTCTCTCCTACCAACATGGCTGCCACAGGCCCCTGCTACTGCGGAGTGGTCTTTTTAGTAGTATACTAGTAGCCAGGAGCAGACTGAGACATTAAGATACTGTAGCAATGCCAGCACGCCTTTTCTGCCCATAGCTTAGACTGTGGAAGCTCCTGGAACCTTCCGGAATAGGGGCGGGGTCTCACTTTGCCGCCTTAGAGAGTGGTCACCTGACCTAGGGATATTTAGGGAAAGGAGGGAAACCTTTTTGTCAGTTGGGGAATCACTGGACCTGGGGTAACCTCTGCAGGAGTTTATGCGGTAGGGCCTAGGGGAGGAACCTACACCACTGGAAGTGACTGGGCCAAGGCACTGCCTTCTAAGCTGAGTGAGGGACTCTACCAAACCCACTGATCTGGCCCAGCGTTGGGGAACCCAGGGAACCATCTGCTGTGATCTAAGGGAACCATCCTGACTCTAAGCCACCAACTCACCCCCCCCCCCCTTATTACCTATCCCCCACGGAACTGCCTGAGAAGGGCGCAGAAGCCATCAAGTGCCAAGAGAACACCTACTTACAAGAAGGACTGCTGTCGCCGTGCCTCATGGGAACAGTCCAGCCCGAACTGCCAAGCCATGTCTTTCCTGGACCGGAATCAAGCATCCATTCCTAGGACGGGTTTCTGGCAATCAGCCGTCTTCAGCCAGGATAGCTTGACTCCATTGGTGTGGAGAGCATGGGACTCATGTCTGAGCATACCCATCTCATGAGGCACAGGGTCAAGGCTGATTTGCATATGGCCATGTCTGAACTGGGGTGGTGTGGAGTGCAAAAAACTATGGATTTAGGCCCAGATCTCTGTACTGGGGTGAATGTATGACATTGTTCTGCATTCTGTCCATCAATTGTTGTTTTTGCATTTGTCACCTCGAGTGGGATGGGTATGCTCATCCTGCTCCTCGTGCATACCTACAAAGTTCTCCACAACGCAGGACGAGAATATCTGAACCACTGCCAAGCCTTTCAGACATGTGTCAGACAACTCTATTCCCCCAACTCATCCTGGCCTAGTCCCACAGATCAACAAGACCAGAACCAGAGGAAGATCCTTCTCCTACCTCACCACTAAGACCTGGAACACCCTGCCCCTCCACCTCAGGCAATCCGCGCCGTTGACACAATTCATGAAGGAACTCAAGACCTGGCTCTTCTACTGAACCTCCACACCCAGACGGATCATTTTGTTTTACCTGTAGAGCTGTAGCCATCATCTGAGTTTTGGGGGCGGGGCCATCAGCAGTAGGAGTGGTGGGCACTGCTGCCATAGCTCATGTCGGTTTGGCCAGCTATCTCAGGACGGCCAAACCGATATATGCACTGACATATCCCCAGCTCAAGCTGCATTGCTGAGTGAAGAGAACAGCAGGCTTCCAGTCCCCTTGGGAGCAGAAAACATCAGGCCAATCCCAGCACTTCTGGAGAAGCGCTGGGATTGTCCTTAGGGGAGTCTGGGGTGCTGTGCTCATGGGAACGTAAGCAAAAAACAATTCCCAACAGGTATTATTGAGAGACAGTTTCAATTGTGCATGCCTTTAGGCATTACTAAGAACAGAAACAAGGAGTCAATTAGATTTTGAAGAGAGGTGGTATTATTCACCAAGGACAAGGGGTATTCAATGTACATTTACAGTTTGAGACAGCACTGTAAAGATTAGATCTTGTGACAACCCAGTGGCACTTGGTGCAAGGTGCTATATGCAGTTAAAGTGAAGTGAAAGTGCAAGTGCTTTTTAAAAAACAGCATTGGTGGCGCATAGAATATAGTATATACATCAATTACAGCTTCAATTACAATACAAGTTACAATCACTTGGAAAAAAGTTATTTTCTTGTAAGAGCTTAAAGTGTCATATGCGTCATTTAATTCAGGCTGTGTGGTCGACGGCGTTTCGATCCCCTTTGGTCAGGATCGTCATCAGGACGGGGTTGTCGATAAGTACAGTGCTGTAGAAAAAGGAAGGGTGGTGATGAGCGTGGCAGGTCGAGAGGGCGGGGAAGGGGGTGGGGGGTGAAGGAGCACTCAAGGGGACTAATTCGCAAAGGTTTACTGTGTTTAAGGAGGGGTGGGGGTGGTGGTGGCCGGAAAGGGAAGAAGAGTGATGCTTGGGGTGCCTAGTGTGGAGGGTAGGTCAATTATCAAAGTGGGGTCGTGTTCCACACAAGCGAAATGGAAGAGCACTTACAGGAAGCCAAGCAGGGATGCATGGCTTGCGGCATTCGGGGGAACTGTGCGCTGGTTGCTGGAGGAAAAGGCAATTGTTCGTTTTAAGACGCAAGGTTGACTGGTGATATCAAGACTGGCGCTGGTGGTATCAATACCTGGTAGCGACTTGTCCTGGGACTGCTCACGTAGTTGGGCAGTGTCTAGATGAGGGAGACAGAGAGCGCGGTCAGTCAGGGAAAATGCCACCGTGGGCGAGTAGGCGTGCATTTTAGGAGCGCGACCTAGGCGCGCCGCCTCTGACCGGGGGAGAAACTCTTACCTGAAGAAATGAGGGGCGCAGAAGGCAAGAGCTCATCTGGCGTGGCTGTTCAGCAATGAATGCAATGGCAGACCGCGTCTTCCCTGTGTCATGGGAAATACAGTTTACCGCGAGGTGGAGGCGGGGAAGGGGGCGTGTGCCGAGGGCGGGATCTGCGAGTGAATGCAGAGGTGTCGCGAGGCCATTGGTGTGGGTATGAGTGGGGGGCGGGGTGTGTGGAACGGGCGGGCGGGAGGGTTCCTAGGGAGACCAGAGTAAACAGGAAGTCTCAGAACCCGGGCGGGCGCACTGGAGAAAGCGCGTCGTAACGGGTCCAAGGGGTTGGAGACAAGTGCTTGTGTCACATACTAGAGGAAACGCAAAGAAGACCAAGTTGGGGCTCGTAGGGTGCAATGTAAGCATTACAAAGTAAAGGCATTACACATTACTGAGAGGAAACAGAAAACAGCTGGCGCACAAAGGATCAATTAAGGATCGCATGGTGCAATATCAGCACTACAAATAAAAGGCATTGCAAATACAGTGCTGGGCGGCAGTAGATCACAGTTGAGCAATAGGTTAACATAAACTCGGTCAAGGTATAAAACCGGGCGGTTAATTACAGAATTACATTACGTGTTGGGAGCCAATTAGAGAAAAAATTAATGAAAAAATTAGAGAAAAGGCACTTTGTTATGGATTCTAGATCATTGGTGGATCAGACGATTTTAGCACAGTACTGGTATTATACCACTCGTATTGGCAGTGGGGCCTGAATGCAGGAGAGGGAGGACCGGACAAGGAATTTAATTTAAATTAAATGGAAATCGTACTAGTCCATTCATCAAGGGTGTTGAGCCCATGATTGACCGAGTCAACCCTGGCAATCCATTTGCATTCGGCTCTGTTGAGCAGGGCAGTCATGTTACCTCCTCTGAGGGGTAAGGTGGGTTTCTCAATGACCTGCCATCTGAGGTCCGAATCCGTGTGAGAGTGCTCAATGAAGTGTGCAACCAAGGGTGCTGTAAGTATCTTGCAGTTAATTCTGCTTTTGTGTTGTATGATCCGCTGTTTTATCATTTGGGTAGTTTGGCCGATGTAGATCAGGTCACACGGGCATCGGATAGCGTAAATTACGTTTTGAGTTTTGCAGTTGGATTGATGGGTGAGGTGGTGTGTCTGGCCCTTGAATATGAATTCTTTGGTGTTACAAGTCAACTCGCACACGCTACAGGATTGGCATTTGAAATGTCCGATGACCGGGGGCAAGCCCCATGCAGCTGTGATGGTGTTTTTCTCAGTACTGGAGGTTGGCCAAGTAATGGCACGAACGAGGTGGTTGGCAATGTTGTTACCTCTCTGGTATGAAAACAATGGTGGTGCATTGAATTGTTCCTCTGATCGTAGCACAGTCCAGTTCTTTTTTATTATTTTGGCTACTCTGTTACTGTCTGGGCTGAAAACTGAGACAAAGGGAATCCTCTTCAAAGTTTTTTTGTTTTGATTTGGCCTCAGTAAGTCCTCCCGGTGGTTGTACCAGGCCCGTTTTTTGGCCTGTTTGACCAGACGTCGTGGATATCCCCTGTTGATCAGTTTAGAGACTAGGATGTCTGCTTCCCTAAAGTAGTCCTTTCGCCATTTGCAATTTCTCCGAATGCGGAGGAATTGGCCAAAGGGGAGACCATCGCGTAGGCCTCTGGGGTGGTTGCTTGAGTAGTGCAGTAACGTGTTGCGTTCAGTTGGTTTACGGTAGAGCACAGTTCCAATTTTTCCTTCTTCCGCATGTATTGTAACATCAAGGAAGTGTAGGTCATTAGGTTTGGTTTCGTATGTGAATTTAAGATGTTCCTGGGAAGAGTTTAGCCAATCGATGCACGGCTGTAGAGAGTTAGCTGAGCCATTCCAAAATAGTAAAATGTCATCGATATATCGACGCCACAGATGGATTTGGGGTCGATATGGATTGATTTGGTTGAGGAACAATGACTTCTCAAGGGCATGTACATATAGGATGGCAAAATTTGGAGCAAAGCAAGCGCCCATTGCTACTCCCTTGATCTGCAGATAGTAGGTATTCTTGTACATAAAGTAATTGTTTTGTAGTGCCACTCTTAAAAGGTCCATGATGAAATCAGTAGGAATCTTGGATGGTTGTGGTCTGGTGCTCAACAGATTTTTGATTACCTCGAGTCCTTCACAGTGGGGAATGTTTGTGTAGAGGGACTCGATGTCCAGACTCGCCATGATTTGATTGTCCATATCGAAAGGTTGATCTTCAATCGTGTTAATTAGATCCATAGTGTCACGGATATAGGTGTCTGTGATGGGTACAAACTCTTTAATCATCGAATCCACATATTTGCCAAGGGGTTCCAAGATGGAACCGCACCATGGGAACAGCAGTTCTTTGAACAGAAGATCACTGAGGAGTGAAAGAAGAGGTTCATAGAGGTGTTGGCCGGCAGCAGGAAGGTAAGTGTACTTTTATGTTTTTTTTTTATTGTTTCCACCTTCTCTGCCCCCACTTTGGATCTGCAGCAGCCACCACTGCCTTGCACAATGATGTAAAGGTGTGTCTGTGGAGCACTGTAGCATATTTCAGCAGCATATTTCTGCGCTGGCGCTTGGGTGAGGAGAGGAAAGTGCAATTTTTATGTAAATATGGGGCGCTACTGCTCTCTCCATCTCATCCAACGCAAGGCAGCATTTGCGGCTGCTGCACTGCTAATCACTCCCTCTGGCTCTGCTTACCATCTCCTGTCTTGCAACTCTCAAAAAGGAATCGAAGATAATTCTGTTTCTAACACATATCTTTCTATCTTCTTCATGCCCTGACTTGCCACTCTTGCTCTTGTACTCTTAGTCCTTCTTTTCTTTGCCTTTTTTCTATCCTTACTTCCCTCCTTGTTGATTTCTGCTAGCCATCTTACCTATCGTATTTAAATCTAGGTGACACACTCTTGCCTTCAACCCTTGCTTATTGCTTCATCTTGGACAATACACTTTCCGCTTTTATTAGCGTTAATTCACCCACGTGCTGCCTCCTTGAAAAGGTTATATATTCTACTGACTGATACCTTTTGAAAATGTACCTGACTGTATTTAAATATATTGGCATGTGACGCACCTTTTCACTTTATTGTTTTTCCTCCTTAATGCACTCTAAAGCCCATGAGCCATGCTTGTACTATAGAAAACGAAATAAATAAATAAATGACTTCGTTTATCAATTAAAATAAAATAAATTACATAAATATAAATAATTGTTCAAATTGGAAGGTGTTAACTTAAAGCCAATTCGGACAGGTGAAATAGCAAGATCGTTGTGTCAAAGTAGTTTTGTTGCTGCTCAATAGGTACCTTATAGAAAGTTTCAAAAAGTTTTCGCTCTTGCCTACACTCTCTGGAGTTCGAGGTCACAATGTCTAGGGCACTGTCAGTAACTTGAGGAGGGCGCGTTACGTTCGATAGGGCGGTAGATGCTACCTAAAGCTGTCAGTCTCCAGCATCCCGTTCAGGTCTCCAGTTCCAAAAGCAGCCCCGACCTTTGCCACTGTCACATAACTCAGGGGCGCGGCATCAGAAAGCTCAATTATGCTTAATAATCACCCAAGGGGGCAATCTGGTGATCAAAGTTACTGCAGGGGCTTCCCTGGGCCCCTAAACGTCACCTACATCACTGTCTGGCGGGCGGGGGGATTTCCGTCTCGAAATATGAGAAAGAGGAAGTCTGAGGCTCTCGGTTCCCACAGGAGCTCTGGAATTCGTGAAGATTAAGTGAGATGATGTACGCGCGCTTTCTCTTCCCTGGGAAGAAGTCCATCCGTGTACTTCAGCTCGCACCGTCGGAGGATGCACAGTGCCTGCCACTCCGCGGCTCCATCCATGCATGGTCCTCCCGGGAGGCGGGTACCATAATGCGTGAAGCAGCTCTCACGCTGAGAACAGAAGGAAGGATGGATGACACTGGATGCTGCTAATGACCACAATGGCACATCTAGAAAACAACAAGCATTTCTAATGCAACGGGCTTGCCTTTGCAAAAGTTAGAGCTATTGGCATTGTAAATGACAACATTTTTATTTATGTGTTGGTTTTGAAAACAGATAAATAAATGGCATTTTGTCATTTACAATGCCAATAGCGTAATCTCTCGCAAATGCAAGACCTATTGCATTTGCACCCTCCCACACAGAGCCACACACACACACAGAGCCACACACACACACAGAGCCACACACACAGAGCCACACACACAGAAAGCCACACACACAGAAAGCCACACACACACAGAGCCACACACACACACAGAGCCACACACACACACAGACACAACAGAGCCACACACACAGAGCCACACACACAGAAAGCCACACACACACAGACCCACGCACACACAGAGCCACACACACAGAGCCACACACACACAGAGCCACACACACACACAGAGCCACACACGCAAAGAGCCACACACACACAGTCACACACACAGAGCCATACAAACAGAGCCACACACACACAGAGCCACACAAACACACAGAGCCACACACACTGAGCCACACACACAGAGCCACACACAGAGCCACACACAGAGCAACACACTAGGCTCAACAGGGGCACGCCGGCCTAGACCTAGGCCTAGTCTAGACCGCCGCTTGCAGACATATGCGGCTGATGTCTATTGAAGAGTAACGCCCGCGAATATTTTGGACGGAAGAGTCTGCGGGAGGCATACGTCCCGGAGAGTAGCGCACTGTTCAGTAAGCACCGAGGGCCCAGGCTGAACTGCTGGGAGTGCTGCAGTGAGTGCGCATTAATCTACAATCAGGGACCATAGAGGGCACACAGCAGGAGCTCAAACAGATTGCTGCACGTTCTGTGAGCTTCGCGGACATTAGAGGCGGCTCTGCCCTGGGCCGGCGCCTGACTCTGCAGGCAGTGTGAGTGGCCCGGCTCGGAGGCGGGTGTGTCATCAGCGACAGCGGGTGAGTCCAGTAAGCGCGCTGGGAGAAGTGCCTGTGTGAACTATGTTACGGGCTTGCAGGACTGTACTGCAAGCCCGCTGTGCTTGCGTGTGGGAGCAGAGGCCAGCGCGCAGATAGGGTAAGGGAGTGGAGCCTCTCGCTCACGGCCAGTAGAGCTGCTATCCCACACTTAACTAGTGAATTCTCTAATTGAATGGGCGCCCTGAGACGTTTTGAGGAGGGGGAGCACAGTGGTGACCTAGACAGTCTCACTTGTACAGTTCAAGCACCCCCATGTTATGATTGAACCAGTGAATCAGTAGCAGGGGCAACACAAAGAAAGGACCACTCCCCTCAGGTTGCTGCTAAAACATGGACCCTGGTAGCAAACATCAAGAAAGGACCTTGCAGGATTGCGGAAGCAGGCTTGGCTTGGAAAGAGTAATAGGACTAATCCACAGATAAAGAAGCAGCCATCTTGGAACGATCAACTCACTATATGATCTACATACACTAGGATATAGCAAGATTAGGGAGCCCTGGACACTACCTAAAACTGGGACATAGTAAGACAAGGTAATCTCATACCATAGGATGGTATGAGATTGTACACCCGCCCCCAGACCTACCAGCAGAAACGAAGGGGCCCCATAAAGTCGGTCTCCAACTCTAGTGGGACTGTTTGTCCTCTGCTGATACACCCTACCAGTCCTCGCAAAATGGCGGCCACCTAGAGGCTTTGGCAGCAACTGTCCGACGTGGGCACCCTTCAGTGCGGGGACTGACGCCTTGCCCCCTCCCTCTCTTCAACCCTGTGGGGGCCCAACACCTTCTTCCCTACTAAGCGGTGATTGAGCCCGTTAATTGCTGAGAGCCACACGAGGGCCGGAAGACTCACACTCTCTTCAACGCAGCAAGTCCTCTGCTGATACATCATTTAAGCCTTTTACAGCAGCGCAGCAAGTAGTGCCAGCTGCATCATTTAGGCCTTTTACAGCTGCGCAGCAAGTAGTGCCAGCTGCATCGTTTAGGCCTTCTACAGCAGCGCAGCAAGTAGTGTCAGCTGCACCGTTTAGGCCTTTTACTGCTGCGCAGCAAGCAGTGCCAGCTGCACCGTTTTGGCCTTTTACAGCTGTGCTGCAAGTAGTGCCAGCTGCACCGTTTATGACACCTTTCTCCGTGGGGACATTTCTGATTGAGTAAGGACTCTCGCTGCATTGGCAGCAACCCTGACATTATGGTTTCTGATTAGGGTCCAAAAGTGGTCTGCTGAGATTATGGGCGTACAATGCGGTTGGTGCCGAATTTGCTTATGTTACAGGCTGATGCTAAGTACAGTGATCACCAATAGTCACTGGGTGTTCGTTTGTGATCTGCTTTACTTTGACTAATTGTGCATTTTGATGGTATTGACAGTGATCCAGTTGGTCCTATCATATTTAATCATTTCACTTGTAAATATTATCTTGTGCCAGTTGGTTTCATATACACCTAGATGAAGGGCCCAACAAATACCCACCTCTCTTTCCGGACAACACATTAGTTCAGTTTCCCACTCCTTATGCCTGGAATATGTGCCCCCTTTTAGTCCTTATACTTCTCATCACCACCGCTCTCCTAGTAACACCCATCTCATACCCCCCGCACTCTTTCTCACGTTCCCAACATGGCCACCTCTCGAGTTAAGGATGGAATTAACTGCTACAAAATCATCTATCCTCCTGGCCAAACTAAAGCTTCAGTAAAACGATTGAAGCATAAGACTATTGAACGTTTCCCTGATTCCTTTTTTGTTGACCAATTTTACAATTGTCGTTCTGGGAAGAGCAAAAATGATTTCATTTTCTTCACTCACGACACCCCTTCTTGGTCCTCCAGCTTATTTAATTCCCTTAACATCATCTCCTCCTCCTCTATCCCTCATGGGAAACAACTAAAGATTTCCCCCTCTGCGTATTATAACGGCTCCCTCACCATCTCAATCTATAACAACGGTACTGTCTTGATCCAAGCCAAAGACACCTGTCTCTCTCTCTTTGACCACCTCTTCCCCTCCATACTCCCCTCCTCTTCGACCAGGTTTTCCCCTGACCCTCCATCTAGCTCCACCCTTTACTCCCTTTCTACTCCCCTGACCCCCCCGACACTCCAATAGGCTGCACCCTCGGGAGGCTCAGGTCAGCCCTCTTCCTTCCCCCTCCCTTGTGCCCTCCTCTCCCTTTCCTCCCACTTCACAGTATGCCCCTCCCTTCCTCACGTCAGCCTTACCACTTGGTAATACGCTCCTCGTCGAATCTGCACTGTCCCGGTACCCCAATCTCATCTCGTCCCCCCCCTATTCCTATCTTCTACTCCCTTTTTTAGTCCACCCCTCCGCCAACCTCCTCCCCAGCTAACTTTCCATATGCTCCCCTCATTCCTCCCTCTCCCCCTCTTCTCTACCCCCCTCCTCCCCTCTCTTCTTTCCCCGATTTCTTCACAATCCCATTGCATCTCTCTTCTTCCCCCCACTCCTCCAGCAATGTTGTGCTGTCCCCTTTACCCCCCTGGTAACCCTTTCCATCTCCCCCCATCAGGCCCAGCAGAACCATTTCCTTTTGTCAACTTCCCCTTCTCCCAACCCACCCCCACTCTACCAGATACCGGTTCCCTCACAGCCACCTCTCCTAGCCAACAGGACCTCTCCAACCACCTCCCCTCTTTTCCTCCCAAACCTCCTACACTCCTATGACACCTCACAGTCCTCCCCTCTCCTTCTTCCCCACCGTCTTGTTCCGCAACCATCTCCTCATAAACATGTCCTAAATTCCTTTCCTTTGTGCAACGCCATCAAAGACAACTCTCCCTTCACCTCTGATACACCAACCCCCGCTCTCAACCTCCAGCTTACCCCACCTTTGAACCCTATACCTGAACTCTCCTCCTGTCCTCCCACCTCTCCCTGTCTCCCACCACCTATATCACCCCCTCCTTTTGCCATCGAGACACCCAACCTTCCGTGCTCTGCCCTACTCTCTCTTGAAAATAAGCTATGCTCTCTTATCACCTCAATCTCCCAGCTTGTAGCTTCCATTTCACTATTAAGCTCTATGATTTCAACTTTCCCATTCACCTCAACTCCTTTGGAAAACTCTCACCTTCCCACGAGATGCACCTCGCCCCCTCACCCCATCATAGCCAAGCATAACAAACTCAAAATCTCTGATACCATCAACCTTCACAATATTGAACTGTTCTTCCTAACAGAGACCTGGTTCAACGATACCTCTCACTCTATGTTTGATCTCCTTCTACCCACAGGCTATTCTATTTTCAGGAATGACAGACCTATCAAAGTTGGGGGAGGTGTTGCAGTCATCTTTACAAACTCCCTTCAACTCAAGGCTTTTCCCATCAGCGGCTTCCGCACTTTTGAATGTCTATCTCTTGAGCTTCAACTACACCACCCCTCACCCCTCAGATTCCATGTCATATACCGCCCGCCTGGCAGCGGCCCTTCGTTTATGGAGGAACTCACTGACTTCATCAGCGACCAATACGCACAAAGTGACAATTAGACCTTCGTGGGTAACTTCAATCTCCACTGGGGCTCCCTGCAAGACTCTTCCGCGAACTTGCTGGCCACCTTCCTCTCTACAAATGATCTTATCCAACACTGCACAGAATCAACAAACTCTAAGGGCTCAATCCTGGACCTTGTTATTTCTAAAGCAGGCATGCTTTCTATCGCTACCCCTATTCACGTAGACTGGTCTGACCACCTCCTCATATCATTCTCTCTTCACCTAGCACACTTTATAACTCTTGGCCAACCTAAGAGGGCTACCTCCTGGTTCCGTGACACTAAAAATATTGACACTGTTTCCCTCTGTGAATCAGCTTTGCTGTCACTTCCAAGGCTAGACCCGAACCTAGATGTTGACGATCTCACCTCACAATGCCTCTCAGTTCTTGCAGTCGAAATCAATAGCGTCGCTCCTCTCTAAAGCCAAAAGAAAAGGCCCATTCCCTCAGCACCCTGGTTCAACAAATCCCTATATGAAGAAAGGAAGCACCAAAGACTCCTGGAGAAACAATGGAGGCAAGCACCCTCCATCAATAATTTGGCTACGCTTCGTTCAGCAAGATCCAAGTACCACAAGCACATCTTCCTTGGGAAAGCATCACACTTCAGAACCCTCCTTGACTCAGCCAAAAATAGCCCCAAAAAACTATTTGATCTCATCAAGAATAATAACTACTCTCCCCCAACCTCCAAGTTGGAGGATTCTACAAAGAAAGCTGCTCATTTCGCTGTATTCTTCGACAAAAAAGTGAAATCACTTGTGGTTCAGGTCGCTCATCCTACCCCTCCAGAGGAGCGCAAATCACTCGCCATTTGGCAGAACTTCGACCCCATCTCTGAAGATGTCCTCCTCAAGTGCATCCTCGAAACAAAGCCCTCCAACCACGCGCTCGACCCCATCCCTAGTGCCATTGCCATTGACTTCTATACCCATTCTCTTCCCTATTTGACCACTTTGGTCAACCTCTCCCTCTGTCAAGGCTCCCTTCATGTTCATTTCAAAACTGGCAGGTCACCCCTCTACTTAAAAAACCCACTGCGGATGCGAATGACCTCAACAACTTCCGCCCTATCACTAACCTACCCTTTCTTGCGACGATCACAGAAAGATGTGTTGCGAAACAACTCTCTCGTCATATCAAGGACAATGATCTTCTTGACAATTTTCAGTCCGGCTTCATCCAAAACTGCCCCCCCCTTTTGTTTCACTTCGCTTTGGTGGTTACAAATTTGGCATTGATATGGAACTATGAATCATCAAATGTGCTAATATTTTTGCTCTGTGTTCTCATGTTTTTCATTGATTATTGTCGTTCACCATTGTCAATAACTGTATGTATTTGTTTAATTACTGTGTTGATTGTTTGGGTTTATCCCCCTTTTTCTGCTTTCCAAAATATTTTGTTGAAAAATCTATAAATAACATGAGTTGCTGGTATAAATAAATGTACCTTCACATGTGTCATTCAGTTACACGTGCTTCTTTGAATAAGTTGTTTATTTCTTGAGGTGTGGGCACTCTCTATTTTTCCTTCATCCAAAACTGCAGCACTGAAACTGCCCTGCTGCAAGTGATCGATGGCGCGCTGCGAATACTAGACTCGGGGGGGTCTTGTCTTCTAATTCTCCTTGACCTTTCGGCAGCCTTTGACACTGTCAATCACAATACCCTCCTCAACACTCTTCAACAGAGAATGGGCATAGTGGGCACTGTGCTTAAATGGTTTGCTTCTTTCCTTTCTGATAGATCCCAAATGATCAAAATAGCGGACAGTCTTTCATCTCCTTTGGCGGTGGGTAAAGGTGATCCCCAAGGCTCTATTCTTGCACCCACATTGTTCAATCTCTATTTGGAACCTCTGGGAAATCTCTTAAGTAAATCTGGGGTCAACTATCATCCCTACGTAGACGACACTCAAATCTACCTCAAGGTTGCCTCCTCTCACGATCTCTCCGTCCTAAGCTCTACCCTCGACTCCATTCAAAACTGGATGTCAACACATCAACTGATTCTGAATCCCTCCAAAACTGAATTCCTCCTCCTCTCCTCCTCGCTTTCTCCTCCCTGGTTCAATAATGGATGGACCAGATGAATCTGCTGAACAATAAACCCATCATTGTCGACAGCGCAAAATCCCTTGGTGTCATACTCGACACAAAACTCAATCTACTCTCCCACATTAATTCAATTGCAAAGTCTGCCCGATACCAACTGCGCCTTCTTTGGGGGATTTGTCGCTTCATCCCGGAGCATGACCTTAAACCCCTAGTCCAATCGCTGGTTCTTTCCAGACTGGACTACTGCAATTCTCTTCTGACTGGCCTCCCCAAATCCCACCTGTCCCCCTTTAAGTCTGTTCTCCATTCAGCAGCTCGTTTCATTTTTGGGGCCAAAAGAAGCGACCACATCACTCCCATGTTATCCACCCTCCGCTGGCTTCCCGTCGAGGCTAGAGCTATCTACAAGACTGCCTGCATCACCCACAAAGCATTGCACTCCTCCTCTCCGCGCTACCTGGCAAATAAACTGAAACTCTCTGGAGGCTCTAGACCATCACAAAATGCGGAAAATCTACTGCTTGAACCTCCCACTTTCAAGAAGGAAAGATCGATGGCCCAATCCTTTTCAGGCAGCGCAGTGAGAATCTGGAACTCACTTCCGCCTCAGCTCCGGACCACCACCTCCTCCCAGGCTTTCAAAACTGACCTCAAAGTTCTCCTCCTTCAAAGACACTTCCAAATGTAATCCATGCCCTCTCTATTATAGAAAAATCTACTTTACATGACTATGGAAGTGTCTTCCCAGTGTGTTCTTGTGGTTTGAGAGTCTGCCATTTATTACAGTAGTATCCTTCTACCTGTGTTTGGTACTCGTGTGTAACATGCACCCGTCACTTTCTCTTGTAACACACTGTTTTCTACCTCTTACATTTGTTTGTGTTCGATACCTGCACAAGTGCCACCAGTGCCAGGGGCGGCTCTAGGCTCATGGCGGCCCTGGGCAGGGAGCGTAGGTAGGGGGCCCCGGATGAGGGGGTCCGGACAGGGCGGAGCGTGGAGGCCAGTGAAGAGGGGGGGTGAGGGTGTTTGGAACTTGGAAGTGGAACAGAGTCGGAGGCCACCAAATCCCTGCCCGGGGCCAACACGCAAATATGTATCCATCCTCAGAGGATTATTATATTAAGGATATATATTGGCGTGGTGGCCCCTGGGGTTTGGTGGCCCTGTGCAGGTGCACAGCTTGCACATGCCTAAGGCCGCCCCTGCCAGTGCCTACGTAATGTTTGTTCTTGTGCTTGAGTGTCCTCCATATATTGCAGTATTATACCTCTGTTTATTTTGTACGCTTTTGTAACCGGCACACGTCACTTTTTCCTCCTGTAATGCAGCGTTTGCTACCTCTTGTACTTTCTTGGCTCACGATTGTCACGTTTGTAATGCACCGTTTGCTACCTCTTGAATTTTGTTGGCACTCGATTGTCATTTTTGCTTCATTTAATGTAACTTTTGCTTTTGTATTTTGCTCACTTGTAATGTTCTCATGTATCAGTTATGTTCCTGTTGTGAAGCGCTCTGACACCTTCGGGTAAAGTCTGCGCTATATAAAAACGCATAAATAAATAAATAAAATAAATAACACTAACCACCTCTACATAAACGTACACACCACTTCAACGCAACATATGCTCTTCTGGTATAGAGAAAGACCGAGAGAGACTGGTACTAACCAGTCTGCACTGCAAACAAAGACAGCAATTACTTGGATCTGGAACAAATTGAGAAGCTAACTGGCGGAGGTGGCACCGTCACCGATACACACTGCAGGACAAGAGGAGGAGATGCGCCGAGGGCCTGCGGGTCACAACAAACCACAGGAGGAGGTGTCGCAAGACTCAGGAGGCTCCCTCGCCAATACACACTGCAGGACAATCGAAATACAATCTATTGCTAAGGTCTGTGGGGCGGGAGGCATCTCCGGGATCTTATAGGACAAAGAAGCCATTGATAACAGACCAGAGGATGAATCACAAGACCACAGTGAGAAACTGAAAGAACAAGCTGCTAACACATGTGAAGAGACTCCACAAACGATCTACTAAGATCACGCCTAGGAGTCTCGCCGACACCATGAGAAGTTAAAGGAGATAAAAGGCGGCACCACTGCTAACAAGCAGTGATCCCCTAATAACTGAATATAGGGCCATGAACATGAGGTTTATTGCAGGACAAAGAGGCCATTGCTGAAACCACTGACCAGGAGCCCATCATAAGTGAAAGCTTTTGTTGAACAAGGTTTCCCTAAGCATCACCCCCACTACAGCCAAGGAGAGACTCGGAGCAGATGACACTATACAGTCCGCAGGGCTGGGAGTAGCCACAGTTTACACACTACAGAAGAGGGTGCCATTCCTACGACAGTGGTGCTGGAGAGGCCGACACACTGCAGGCCTTTGTAAGGTGCAGTCCACGTTGCAACCCTAGGAATAAAACCAAGTCCTTGCACCGCAAGCGCTTCAGCCCCATGACTGATCCATCACAACTGCAAGGTCACGGCAGAAGATGGATTTTAGCCTAATACTGCAGCAAAGTTATGTGAAGATATGCACCCCAATCTACAGCTCTGCGTCCATCCCATGAACAAGCGCAGTCAAGAGGATGGACCGCAGTCCTAAGTAAAGCAAAACCCTTGCTTTAGAAAGAAAAAAAGTTACACCGCCTCCCAAAAAAAAACTGCCACTGGTAGAATGAAGGAGAAAAGAAATACAAAATGATGTAGCCAAACTAACAAATGTTGCCACTCAGCTTGCGAGTCCTGATGGTTCAAAATTCAGACTCCGATGAAGAAACCTGGGGTCGAATTGGCGCTAGCCCAGTTAGCCACCTTGTTTCAGCCTGGGTAAGCTAGTTTTAGACGATGACAATTGTCTGACTTTTAACTTGAGAGAAGTTGATGTGAGTTACAGGGGCCAGACAGTGAACTATAAGAAAATGTATACTTTAGGTGTGCTCCCGTATGGAGTATTATAGACCATCGTCTGGTGCAAACCAAAAATGTAATTAACAGCAGGCAACAGTAAAATTGTACAACTTTATAGCGTTACGCACAAGTGCTCATTGACAGCGCGCTATAGGCCAGCACTCCCCCTCGGCATCGCTGGAGGGAAAGGGAATACATGCATACTCGGGCCCAAGCAGTGGTGTGCCCTCACCACCCCAGTCGGGTATGCCCACCCTCAAAGGAAGAGGGTGGGCTTTCTTCTTCTGCTGATTCTCTCCCTAAATTCAGTTCCACCTTAATTTTCATTTCCGAGTGGATGAGCGCCAACCATCTTAAGCTCAACCCCGATAAGACGGAACTTGTCCTCACGGGTGGTCCATCTAACCCTTGGTCCCCAGCACACTGGCCCCTTTCTTTTGGTCCCCCTCCCACACCTTCCTCCTCTGTTCGCACTCTTGGCATCAAAGTTAGTTCTGACCTAACAATGCACAGTCAGATTAGCTCTGTTGTGTCGTCCTGCTTCCTGTCCCTCCGCCTCATCCGGAAAATCTCACGTTTTTTCACTACTGATGCACTCAAAACCATAGTCCTGGCCTTAGTCATCTCCCGACTTGACTATGGGAATGGCCTGTACGTGGGCATTCCAGCCTACGAGTCCCGACGTCTACAGGCCATTCAAAATCAAGCTGCTCGCCTCATTCTCTCCCTTCCCAAATCCTCCCATATCACTCCCGTTCTCAAATCTCTGCACTGGCTCCCTATCCGCTTCAGATCTCTCTTAAAGTTAGCCTGCTTTGCCTTTCGAGCTCATTCCCGCTCTGCCCCTGTCTACATCTCCTCCCTAATTACATCTCACGCCCCCAGTCGCATCCTTCGCTCTTCTTCTCTCTCTCTCTTGCACATCCCCCGCTTCCGCAAATCCAGAACTGGTGGCACCCGCCTCTCTGTTTTGGCCCCCCAGTTCTGGAACAGCCTCCCACTTCACATTCGTTCCATCCCCATCTAAACCCATTTCCGAAAAGCCCTTAAAACCTTCCTTTTCACCCAGGCCTTTCCTTCTTAGGTTCCCCAGATTTCCTCTGTGAGCCCTGACCAGGTCCCCAGCGCCAGGAAGCCGCTTGGCCGCAGTGCGCTTTATTAAATATTTTTTTCATTTCATTTAATTTCATTTCATTTCATTTCATTCATTCATTTCATTTCAGAGGTACGACGATAGGCGTGAGTTAATGAGACTTTGAACAGTCAATGTCGAGCAGCTGGGTTCTGGCGGTCGTGAGTGCAACAGAACATAAAGTGTTAACGTGTTCACATGTTATGGGGCCGTACAGGCGAAAGGACAGCTTTCAGAATCACATTTATGATTCCTGCTTAGTGCCCCCTCCCCCATCGTTGCCAGGTTTATTCGCTGCATCACCCCAGTGACAGGCAGGCCCCAGAGCACACACACTGGTGCACACGTGTGCGGTCCCACACCCCTCATACTGATCTTCCCCCGCCATCGCCACTAAGGCCGGGAGCCAGCAGCAGCTGCTATGCACAGTGCGCCCGCTGGCGGCGGCCACCATTTTGTTGAGATCACCAAGGCAGCAGCAGCCGCCTTTGTTTAATCTGTTCGGATGCTGTTCCTTCTCCCTCCACGGTCGGCAAACGAAGCCTGCATGTGAGCATCTGGGCACGTCCTTGACGTACCTCAAGGTTCATGTCTAGGATTAAGACATACGAGCATCCCATGCCACCTGGCACATTCATGGCCCCTTAAATGCATTACACCACTTTGCCAAATAGGATGAAGTCAAATATTTGTATACTAAAGCGGGTTACTGCTGGGTGTGCCTGGTTTAAAAATCAAGGCACAGGAGATCTTGCGCTCGGCTCCAGGGTCGCGGTGCCATGCCCACCTGCGCTAAGCTGGCCCGCGGACCTCTCTGCTCGCGGGGAGCGGGGTCTGGCGGCCTCACTCCCGGCAACACAAAGGGGTATGTATTGGAGTCTGCATGGCTCTCCCTACTTAGGGGAGCCCTGCCTCGCCAGGGCCCCGTTTCACCCGGTCCCCCATCTCGGGACCGGGACTTAGTGTGGAGCCAGCGAGGCTCCCAGCTGCCGTCTCCTGCACTTCCGGACAGATTTCAGGCCCCGCCCACATCACAGGCAGGAGGTGCCTGAAGTCCAGTTTGGATACACGGGCGCGGCGGTGAGTCTGGAAGCAAACGAGGGGTCGGCTCCCTCTAATTCAAAATATAAAATAACAAAAATAGGCGGCCATAACGCGGGTGGGCACCCGCTAGGAATTAAAAATATAAATGCACGCAAAGTCGCGCGGTGGGCACCCGCGCAATAAAAAAACAATTAAACAGAGCGGGTTTTACAGCGAGGTAGCAGGCACAGATGGAAGTTTCTCTTTTAGCCCCGTCCCTTTCAGACTGGGCGCCCGACTTCCTGCTGGGGTAAAAGGTTCCTTATCTGCTTTATGGGGCCATCTGGACAAATAAAGAAGATAAGAAACCTATTACTTCAGCAGTAAGTCAAAGAACCCAATCTGAAAAGGACGGGGATTAAAGAGAAAGAAGAACATCACTAGGACCTCTTCTCCAATGGCTGGCCACCGTTTAGGAGGCCAGCCAATGGAAAAGAGGGGCGGGGTTTAACCTTGCTAGTGATATTCTCTCTATCTCATTAAGTCTCGCCAGCGAGACTGCGCTTGTGCGCAGCCATCTCAAGCTGAGACCTAAAAACATTCATCTTGATGCTGTGTGATGAGGTAAATGCAGCTGTTCCAGTTAACACTTTGCTACAGCATCTCATGCAAATGTATCGCCCCATTCTGATTAAATGAGGTCACAATACTGTATGAGGTGCAGATGAGGTTTTACTGCGTGTACTTCTCATTACCTCCCTTTTTCTCAGTGCAGAAATTATAGAAGTGAGATTATTCTGCAAACCTTGGAACACTAGGATCGTGCACTATCATTTTTGCACTTGATCCCTGTATTTTCAACCAACCCTTTGGCCTTCAAAACAAGAGGCCCAATACGTCTGATGGGGACAGTATTTCAAGTTATGGCGCCATCAGAATTATGTTTCACCCAGAGAAGTCTGCATCTGTTGCAATGTCTTCAGGTGAAATATTAGTGAAAACATGGGGGGATCAAAGGCCATAAATCGAATTCCTTCATGATATTACCCCAAAACTTTTGATTGCCAATATTTCCCATGTCCAAAATTACCAGGACCAAGTATTTCTGGGGTAGGGAACTAACATAATTATTTCAAGCCATTATTAGTAAGGAGGGCCTTAATTATCTGCTTATTTGCCAAAAATCTTTTGGAAATTTAGAATGGCAACATTATTATGACTACATAATATTACTTCCAGAGTTTACACTCGATGTTAAATGAGTCTGATATAGCAACCAATGGAAATAAAGGCAAGGATATCCAGCGAGAGAAAGCAGCTAGTAGCAGTGGTTAACCGGTACTCTTTGGTGTTTAACAAAGAAACATCTTTGTACTTTAGACACTCCCTCGCAGCCGTAATATGAAGAGTGCTGTGTAATATTGGCCACTTTAATTCAGAGGATGTAAGGAAGCCTCATAGGAAAAGTAAGAGAGCTCTGGCACCAGGTGCAGTGCTCCCAGCAAGGCGAGCTCCTGTCAACACCCACCAGGGCCAGCCTCTCTCACTGCCCTTTCATTCTAGCTGCTCACATTGTCTTCCATTGCCAAAAATGTGTGGTGGTACCATAAATGTTACTTCATCCAATATTGGTGGTATTACCACAAATGTATTTTTAATTGGTAAATCACATGCAAAAATGCTGTTTCCGTGTGGTGTTCTTCATATAGAGTCCAACATGTTTGGTGGTGCTAATGAAACTGACATACATAGCAGTGAAGCTGGACTCATTTCTGACCTTCTCGGGACGATGTACTTAGCCTCTCTGAGTAGAGGGCTCAGAAAAACGCTAACTTTGCACCATTACTCATTGTGCTTCTTTCGGGAAACAAAATAGGCCCTGACCTTCATGGTTTTTGAGAGAAAGGTAATACAGGAGAGAATACGGAGCGACAATGGGAAGGAGGTCAGTCCAGGAGGACTAGAACTCATCAGTAGTGTCAATCTACATCTATGAAAAATATTTTCCCCTGGATAACGCTGATTTCAGACTTTCCAGATATATCAGCAGATTTTGGAAATCCCTCAGATTTTCTGTTTTTGCCTGAATTTACATACACTGCCAGAGAAGTGGAAGAACCAATGCATCAAAAGGCCAGGGCTGCATCAGCAGCTATCTACATTGGCTCACAACCTATGTGGCAAAGCCTAAGGTGCTACTGTATTGCAATGCCACATAAGATGCAGGCTGCATTGAGCTGTGACAGCTTCATAGTGAGTGGTACAAGGTAGTTACACTGCATGAGTACTTAGTTACCCAGTGAAGTAATAATATGTATCCAGCATGAGCAGGGCTCCTGGAATTATATAAATTTACGGCCTATGTCTTTTCAGCATAATTATGGATGTCCTGCAGTTTCTACATAAAATATAATGTGCTGTATAACTGCAGATTTTTACAGTAAAAATGCTACTAGCTCAAAAGGATCAAAAGTTACTGAAAATGTGGGACAAGTGTTGCTGCACAGCGGAAGGCCCTTTGCAAAGGTTGACTGGTCATCTTTCTGTTGCTTATTGCTGTGTTTGAGTGTCAGACTGGTACTAATGAGGTGAAATCTTTGCACAGATAGAATTAAAATGTGTATAAATGATAAAGTAATGAGGTAATACCCTTACAAAATGTGACCTGTTATGCTGCATACTTTGCTGTTTCTTGCCACATAATTTAGTAAAAAACGCCACATGATTTGGCCTCCAATTTCGCTTAATTCAAGGGCCTCTGACCATGAGGGAACGTAGAAAGCAAGTGTGTTCGAGTTTCCTCTTACGGTCACATCACACATTCAGCGGGAAGTGTATAGTGGACGCCTTGACCTTGACCTTGATATCAGGTTACAGGCTGATAGCTGAGGTTTAAGAATACCTACTTTGATATCAGCATCCAAAAAGGAGGGATGTGTGCTGAACAGAGAAAAAAATACGTATTTCATGTTAGGTTGAATTTTTTTTTTAAAACAGACATTTTAACATAAGCAAAATTGGGAAGTTCGATACATTTGTTTTATTATTTTTGTCAATAAATTGAAAAAATAATAATAATGCACATATTCTCGATGGTTTAGATAGATTTATCAGTTTTTCCCAGAGTCTGTACCCTTTTATCCTGCAGAATTGTCATAACATGTTCACAGATGTTCACCTTTATTCTGAAGATGTGCCCATGTGCACATTGGAATCGGACTCTGGCGAGTCCGCCGTGTACTTCAGTGCCGCAGTGGGCATTGCTTGATACTAAGGAGAATGTTTGAAAACTTAGTAGAACCATTTCAGGAGTCAAGTCTAAAATGGCATTCTGCTACATGATACTAAATAAAAATATAAGCATTTTCTAGAGGGGAAGCGAGTATAATCTAAGAGAGTGACAGCGCCCCCTTCTAAGTTCCGAGGGAATTTCACAGGAGAAACAAGTTCTAGGTGAGAAGCGAGGCGGAGAGATGTTGGATTTCTGAGATAAGGGGCGGGTGTGGGGGGATCGACAGATGTTACGTTATTTACTATTTATTATTCTCAGTAGGGCGAGGCTTCTTGGCGCTTTTGAACACGACAGGCAATGGTAATTAAAAAAAAGAGATAAAACACCTTAAACGAATTTCTGATTCAAAAAGAAGAGGTGTTTATGAGCAATGAGTCAACAAGGACGCACACTTAACTCAGGAGTCCGTTTTATTTCATTCTTTTTCTGCGTCACCCCAGAATACCTGTCGCCAGGTGAGAAAGTTGCAGCCCTGGGAATGCCCACCAATAAATGATCAGAAGACTGAGTTCGCAGATGGTGGGGGTGTTGTTGCAACAGAAGTCGCTCATAGTTTGCGCGGTAGGAATCGTTTTTCTTGTGCTCCATATTAATGCCGGGTGCATCTGTGGATGCAGAGATTCGTTTCCAAGGGACCATGTCTGGTAAACCCGGGCCCCCGTATGACTCTCCTCGCTGTGACCCCTGTCCATTGTCTCAGTCTGGCATCTGCCTCCCCTGCTCGGCGGGGTGCCGCAGGCCATGCCCTGAGCTTGGCGCCTGCACAGCCGGGGTCCTAGCCTAGGTCAAAGGTCCCAATGTCAATTGACTGTAAAATCAAAATGAAAACGCCATCTGATCACGAATGACGCGGCTCGCAACACCATGTTTAGCAGATTGTGTCACCTGATTCATTGATGAAGAAATGCCTTTGTAACCTTCAATTTTCATGCGCGCGAGGGTTTACTCCCGCCTCTGGAATGTAGTGCCTGAGTCATTTATTTTATAATAATTGTAATCATCAATTTCTCTATAGTATAAACAATGTTTATTCGTACATTAACTTCTACCACGTATCTGAAAGCAGCATGCCATTTGCGTTTCATCAAGTGTTATATGTGAAGTGCTAGGCCAGCATTTTATAAATACCCCACTAAAGTTAAATTCAGGTGTTAAAATTGTTGCTACTTATGCTTTTGCCTCAACTTGCTGGTGAACACATCAAACCTGCCTACCTTTGAAAATTTCCAGTTAGTGGTATTCTTACTTACCAGAAACTTGGTGTGTCAATGGAGTAGTGAGGTAGCTGATGTGGGATGATATCCCGAAACCGGTCCCAGGATGCTTCTTTTCCAGTCCAGGGAAGCCTGGTAGTTCGGGCTGGACTGTTCCCATGAGGAGCAGGATCAAGACTGATTTGCATACTGCTGGGTCCAAACTGGGATGGCGTGGTGAGCAAAAAAACAATGGATGTATCCCAGATCTGTGACTGGGGGTGAATGTTTGGTTTGTTCTGCATTCCGTCCATCAATGGTGTGTTTTTTTGCTTTGTTGACCTAAGTGGGAAGGGTATGCCCAGACATCAGTCCCATGCTCACTATACTACTGGATTCAAGCTAGCCTGGCTGATGAGGGGTGATATTCTGAAACTGGCCTCCGGATGCTTGTTTTCCAGTCCAGGGAGGACCTGTTCTGGCAGTTTGGCTTGGACTGTTCCCATGGTAAACACGGTCAAGACTGATTTGCTTTTGGCTGGGTTGAAACTGGGCTGGTGTGGTGAGTAAAAAATGATGGATTTAACCCAGATTCGTGACTGGGGGTGACTGTTTGATTTGGTTTGCATTTCCATTCATCAATTGTGTGCTTTTTTGATGTACGTGAAAGCAGCCAGTCATGACGTTTCAACACGTGTTATATGTGCAGTGCTAGGTCAGCCTTTAATAAATGCCCCATTAAAATTATAGTAAAACCATTGGTTCTTATGTGTTTGCCTCAACTTGTTGGTGAACACATCAGACATGCCTACCCTTGAAAAATCCCAATTTGTGGTTTTCTCACTTTTCAGAAACTCGCTGTGTCAATAAAGAAAGGAGGTAGAGAGCTTTGGCCGACATAATACGCGGCCCCCACGCCCACCACGAGGTAGAGTTATTTAGAAGGAAGCAAAGTGAAGGGAGCAGGATCGAACCATCCAGTGGTCCAACCCTGGATTTTCCTTGGTGGTCTGCAGGCTAGGAGGGCTGCTTTAAGAGAAAGATGGAAAGCCAGGACCCAACCATATCCCCCATGTCCCATTCTAGTCATGGGCTTCTGTAGAACGGGACTAGTTGAAACATTTCTGCCAAGGTCAATGTGGAATCGAAATTTGCCTAGCTTATGTAACGGTAAGTTTAAATTCTATTAAGGGCACGGAGGCGAGGATTATGCTTTTCTTCCTTCGCTTTATTACATATACAAAAAACACAGCAGCCTTAGAAAAGCTCCAATCCATGTTTAAACTGCAGGAAAACTCAGAAACAAACGACTTTCTAAACTTTGTAAGTCCCGGACGAACTACAGCTCCCATGAGCCTTCCAACATTAGTCCTTCTAATATGTCCACTCCAGGCATGATAGCCAGTCCTTCCTCAACTTTCCTCCTCTTTCTTCGCGCTGATTACGCACATTCCTCATTGGTCTTGCTTGGAACCGTCATTTCCTAGCGGAAAAAACGACAGCGTTAGTGAAGCATCACAACCCCACTGACAGCATGCAAACCGAGGACATCATCAAGACTGGCATCAGAACATGTACAAAAGCAGAGATGGAAAACAGTTTACTTACTGGCATACGGGCAGGTTCGCAACGTCGAACTCCAGGGTGGGATAATCCTCGTCTCTGTGTCCTTAATAGAATTGAAACTTACCGTTACGTAAGCTAGGTAAATTTCGATTCTATGTCAGGACCGGAGGCTTCGGATTATGCTAGTTCAAAGCTTACTCACCACCAATTGAGCTAGATCCACCACCGGTTTAAAATAAAACCTTTTAAACGTGGAATCCGAGGACCAAACTGCTGCTCACATTAAATCCTCCAAACGAGCTCCCACCGAAAATGCCCTAGAAGCCATAGCTCCCCTGGCAGAGTGAGCTCCAAAACGTTTAGTATCAATGCCCGCCTCCTGCATGACCCAACGCACCCACCTTGCAATGGTGGGGGAAGAGACTGCTCTGTGTGGTTTTCACAGGGCAATTAGCAATTGTTGTTCGCCCAGAGGGCGGATATCCAACATCATGTCCTCATAAGCCTTCAAGCATTGCACAACGCACAACTTGGGAGTGTCCACAAAGGCTAGGTACGAGATAGTACGTGACGCAGACTTTGTGCGACGCCCCACCGTAAAAGTTACCCCGTCAGGGGAAAAAACTCGCGCTGAAACGTCCAAGGCGCGCACATCCGACACACGCGGGCAAGAACCCAAACACAGAAGCATAGCCAACTTAGCTGAAAGCGCCTTCAGGGACAAATATGCGTTAGACTGCCAGACAGAAACAGGTTCAAGACTACATTGATGTCCCAAAGGACCGAATACCGGGGCTCCGGAGGTAAAGAGAGACAAACACCTTGCAAGAGCCTGCAAACAAAGGGATGCTCTCCCACCGGGGAACCCTCCACAGGTTGGTGACCCGCTGAGATTGCGGAACGCATAGCATTAATTGTCCTATAAGCCAGGCCCTTAGTTGCCAAATCAGCAAAAAAATTTAAGATCGGAACGAGTCCTGCGACCACAGGATCCAGGTCTGTTCTAAGACACCAACGCATCCATTTAAGCCCAGCAGATTTGTAGCGCTTCGCCATGCAATCAGCCCAGGCTTTGGAGAGCAGGCCCTCAGCCAATCCCAAAAGGCCCGGGAACGACCAACGTCTCCGGAAAGCCTCCATGCCATGAGGCGGAGAGAGCCCTGAATGATGAGGGGATGTGGCTCCCGATCCGGATTGAGCAAGAGGTGAGGAAACTGGGGGAGTAGGATTGGAAAATCCCAAGAAAGTTCCAGAAGAACCGGAAACCAGACTTGAGACCTCCAGAGCGGTGTAACCAACACCATCTCCACTTCCTGATGGCGAACCTGGGCCGCCGTCCGCACCACCATCGAGAATGGAGGAAATGCAAAGGGCTTCTCTCGACTCCAATCCTGGAGGAAGGTGTCCGTGGCCTCCGCGAGCCGGTCCGGCCTCCAACTGAAAAATCTTGGGAGTTGGTGGTCCAGCCGGGATGCAAACAGATCCACCAAAAACGGACCCCAGCGGGCGTTCAGCCATTGGAAGACCGGGATGTCCAGCATCCACTGACTGGCATCCCTCAGGTGCCTAGAGTGCCAGTCCCCCACCTGATTGGCCTGATCCGGCAAATATACCGCCGTCACCGATATGTGATGTGAGAGGCAATAGTCCCAGAACTCCTTCGCCAAATCCGCCAGAGCTCAGGAGTGAGGGCCTCCCAGGTGATTGACGTATCGAACCGCCGAGACATTGTCCATCTTTAAGAGAACGCAGGACTTCACGGAATGCATGGTCCAGCAACGGACCGCAAAAGACCCTGCTAGAAGCTCTAAACCTTTTATATGCAACTGTTGTTCGTCAGATGACCAATCGCCGCCGGTGGAGAACTCCCTGCAACGGGCACCCCAACCCGACCTGCTGGCATCAGACTCTATCACAAGGTCCGGAACCGACCCGAAGATCGCCCGACCATTCCATGCTTCCATGTGTGAGAGCCACCAGGACATCTCCTCTTTCACGTCCGCTGAGAGAGGCACCATCTGGTCGCAGGACATGCCCCTTCGGAGATGTTGGGCCTTGAGGCGCTGGAGCGCTCTGTAGTGCAACGGCCCTGGGAAAATTGCCTGAATGGAGGATGACAGAAGTCCTACCACTCTGGCCACCTGTCGCAAAGAGGTTTGGTCTTTTGAAACCGTCTGTCGTAACGTATGCCTGATCTTGGCTATCTTCCTCGAGGGTAGACTGAGAGAGGCTCCTACAGAGTCTATGACAAAACCTAGAAACGTAATTTTCTGACACGGAACCAGGATCGACTTGGATCCGTTGATGATGAAACCCAGCCTCTGGAGAAGCAGGACCGCCTGCTGAAGTTGACCAGTCAAGACCACTGGACACTGGGCCATCAAAAGGATGTCGTCCAGGTAAACGATCATCCAAATACCCTGCCCCCGCAGGAACTCCACCACCGGGTGCAGCACCTTCGTGAAGCACCAAGGGGCCGAGGAAAGACCGAAGGGAATGGCAGTGAACTCGAACACTCTGTCCTTCCAGCAAAACTGAAGGAAACGCCGATGCGGAGGATGGATGGGCGCTACCAAATAAACGTCTTTTAGATCCAGCCTCACAATCCAATCTCGTGGGAGGAGCACATCCCGAAGGAGGTGAACCCCCTCCATTTTGAAATGCCAGTAGACCAACCAACCGTTGAACTCCTTGAGGTTGATCACCGGACGTTTGCCTCCATCCGTCTTGTCTACTAGGAAGACATTGCTGAGGAAACCAGCGGGATGCCGCGTTGATAGGCGGATGGCTCCTTTTTGGAGTAACTCCGAGACCTCCCTGTCTATCAAGCGCGCATCGGACTCGGAAAAAAGTATCGGCCGTGGAAAAAACTCCTGAATGGGCCGGTCGTAGAACTCTATGTGGAACCCTCGCACGGTTTGCAAAACCCAGGCGTCTGCTGTGAGCGACGCCCACTCCTCGTAAAATGCCGCCAACCTGCCTCCCATGAGAGCCTGGTCCGAAGAAAGGACACTTACCGTTGGAATTGTTGGGTCCAGGGTTCTTGCGGTAGCCTCGACCGCCGAAGCGCTGCCCTCTCGTGGGGTAAAAGTTGTTGAAGTTTGCTGAGGTCTGGTATTGGCCTCTGCCGGAGCCTTGCCCTCTATTATTGGCATGCTGCCCTGCTCGGCCGGTCGGGCGGCCCCTGCCCCGACCACCCCTTGGGAAAAACGCTGCTGGACCACACGCTTAATGCTGGACTGCGCCTTCTCCAGCGAAGTGAAGGTGGATACAAATTTGCCGAGCTCTTTAATGAAGGGCTCCCCAAAGAGGCCGCCCTGAACAACCGCCCCCGCTTCCGAAGAAGCCAAATCTCCTAACTTCGGATCCAGCTTAATAAGCAGGGATCTCCGTCTTTCGGTGGACAGGGCGCAGTTGGCGTTCCCCCAAAAAATTATTACTCGCTGAGCCCAGTTGGACAAAACCTCAGGGGAAATAACCGTGCCGTTGGCCTTCGCCTCTGCCGCCATAATGAGGATGTTCGTGGCGGGCCCAACCGCGTCCAACAATTTATCTTGGCACGACCGCCAAGAACGGTCAATGCCCTTACGTGGGTCCTTCATAAACTTTGCGAGGAAGATAGCCATTTTTGCGTCTAACTCGGGCATCAGGGCCACCTTACCCTCCAATATGGGCCTCGGACACTCCCCTTGCAGGCAACAACTGGCTTCCTTTTCCAAAGGCTTACGCAGGTGACCTGCCACGAACTTCGCCACCGTGTCTTCCGGTGTCCAAGCGGCGGACCGCAGATGCATAATCTCATCCGGGTCCAACATGCCGGAACTGTCCCGGGGCAACTCCGCGGCCGAGCTTGAGGGGCGCCAAGAGCGCACCGACTCCCCATCGTCATCCGTGTCGGGGGAATCCACTCCCGGAAACGGAGGTGCGGTCTCCGAAACCACTGAAGGCTCAGGACCCGAAAGTGGCGCAGAGGGGACAGCAGTCGCCATGGCTAAAAAAAGCGTCTCTGAGACGCTCAAAGGCGCCCCTGTCCACCCCTTGCTCCCCTTCCGGTGCCCCCTCCCTGTAGGGTTTCTTCGGGGCAGGAGGGCCCTCACCTGAGGGGCCCGGGAGACCAGTCGGAGCTCCCAAATGGGCCTGCGCAAGTTTGGCGCATTCCTCGACAATGCGCGCTGACAGGCGGTCCTCCATGGGACCCACCACCTCAGTCACACAGCGATAGATAGAGCTGTCGACTGCCTGATAAAACTCCTCATCCTGTAAGTAGGAGTGGGGCTCCTCCTCAAAATAATCGCCTTGTTACATGGCTGCCAAGCTAAGAACTGAAACTGCCGCAAGACTGCGCTTTTAGCCTAACCCCCCCTACAGAGGGTGTCAGGTAATAAGATATGGGCAGGCGGATAAGGCTGCAATAACTTTTTGGGCCAAATATCTGGCAGGTAGGGTTGCATGAACCCCCCAACGAGCTGACCCTCTACACAGGGACCGGGCCTGTCCACCCCCAATGCGCATCCAACCACACAAACAAAAAAAATGTGCACACTCGCCTATCGGCGTTCACCGCGGTCTCTGCCGCCAAATACAGACCCCGAAGGGCATTGGTAGGTCAATTAGGGCCAAATACGAACCCGGAGCACCGGGCATAGAAAGGGTGGAGAGGGCAAAGCTCCGTCTCAGACCATCTCCTCAGCGCGGCTCCCCAGAGTGAAGGGAAGCGCGCCGAGGAGCAAGCGCGACGTTTGAGCGTCCTCTGGCAGGTGCTTCAATCACCGCACCGCCGCCGGGACAAGCGCCGCGAAAGGAGCGAGAACGCTCCCGCGACTGGGGGCTCTGTAGGGAGAAAACCACAAATAAATCACAATCAGAGCCCAAAATACCCCCGTCAATCCTGTAGACGGGAAATACAGTGCAACAGACCCTTAAAACGAGAACTAGAAAAATCACTTAACTGACTGCTGCGTGAGCAGCGAAGAAAGAGGAGGAAGGTTGAGGAAGGACTGGCTATCATACCTGGAGTGGACATAATAGAAGGACTAATGTTGGAAGGCTCATGGGAGCTGTAGTTCGTCCTGGACTTACAAAGTTTAGAAAGTCGTTTGTTTCTGAGTTTTTCTGCAGTTTAAACATGGATTGGAGCTTTTCTAAGGATGCTGTGTTTTTTGTATATGTAATAAAGCGAAGGAAGAAAAGCATAATCCGAAGCCTCCGGTCCTGACATAGAATTCCAGTCCATACCTGGGAGGGAAAAAGTTGTACACCACTTCTGGGCAATACTTTTTTCCTTGTCTAAAACAGAACTTCTCCTTCATTTTCCTGATTAATAATAAATGCATGTGGCAACAAGCATTTACAATGCAATGGTCTCGGCATTATTAAAGGTAGAGCTATTGGCATTGCTCATGACATTTTTTTTTAAAAATCGTAAATAAATGGCATTGTCATTTACATTGCAATAGCTTAATCGTTAAATAAATTGCATTGTCATTTACAATGCCAAGAGTGACCCATGCTCTGTGGCTGCACTGCAGAGAGTCCCCCACACACACACAGAGCCACTCACACACACACACACAGAGCCCCCACACACACACACAGAGCGAGCCTCCCACACACACACACACACCCACACAGGGCCCCACACACACACTCACGTGAATGGTGAAATGAAGACGTGCTCATGAGGGCAGTGAAGCTGTATACTTTAAAATGCTTACTAGCCACCTTTATTTTCCAAGCACTACGAAAACTCGTGTTTGCGTAGTGGTCGGAATTATGAGTTGAGTGTTATTTACTCATCCTAGTAATCACTGGGTGTGTTAAATATGCCTCCTTCTTTAAATTTTGTGAGGTTAAACCTGCCGGAGTGTAACAGGGTAAAAGTATAAAGTATTGAGCGCACATTCCGATTTTGGTGCAGTAAGCACTAAAATCAGCATGTTATACCCCATAAACTTGTCATAAGTGTTATTAATCGCATAACGGACCCTACGGTATACTTATTTATCAAGTACGATCCAGAGCACCTTCCTTCTCGCAAACTCTGAATCAGGGGCTTTTTCTTGACTTTCTGTGCGATTGTTCGTTGCTGCTAGCTGTGCTGCTTTAACCCCTCAAATCGTCTCCGTGCTGTGCTTTGTCTGCTCTCGCTTTAAAGATCAGCGAGTGCATTTCTGGAGTTTTTGCACCAAATGCTGGCAATGCGCTTTTGTTTCAGACGCTCTATGCACCACAGAGAAGTTGTTCCACTAACTCCTTCCCGTTATCTTGTTTTCTAGACATGTTTCTCCGTGTTGTTTCCGTGTGTTATTACTAAATCTTGTGCAACGGTGTGAAACTTGAAAGGGTGAAGCCTGCGCTATAATAAAACAACAGCATAGCCACCTTGTAGGTCTGTGTTCAGAAAGAGCTCCCTTTGCGAGACAAGCGATGCGTGGCACGGCTGGTTTGCGGACAAAGGTCCCTTTTCGTGGAGGTGACTGGCTCCAGGCTCACCCCAACTGAAGCAGCTGCCCCGCCCGCACGGTCCTCTTGAGTGGGGCTGTCGCGTGGGGGTGGGGTGGTGGTGGGGGGGGGGGTCTGCAGCAGTGACCGTGGTGGGCTTGTGCAGAGAGATGAGTAATGGGACAGCAGCCATGACTGTCTACGGACCAAGCGGCGCTTAGGTTATTTGTCTGTGCGGTGGCATGTCAGGTTTTGGCCGGATCCTTGGGAGCCAGAGTGTGGCGGAGGGGCAGGAGCTGCTACATATGGTTTATGGTGGGAAGGGGCTGCTGCTGTCTATGGTTATGAGTAGGCTTCTGGGTTTTGGCCGGGCCCTGAGGAGCCAAGGGTGGGGGTGGGGGTGGAGGGGCAGGGTCTGCTTCCTGTGTTTTGGGGGGGCGAGGGGGGGGAGTGTTGGCTGGGCCCTGGAGGACCCTTGCAGCAGCAGAGTGGTAAGTGTGTGGTATGAGGCGAGGGTGCATTTTAGAGCATACATTTGCACATATATCACTTGGGCATCGCGTGGAAGCGCACTTAATTTACAAACTGCACATTTGCTTTGAAATGCCCAATAACTTTGCACAACATACAGCTTTACTGAAATATCTATACGTTTGTCAACTTTCAGGGAATATTTCTCATTTTCGCACCTATCAGAAACGTTGTTTCCGTCACACTTTAGAATTAAAAACGTGCCTCCTGTGCGCTTTCCTTCATATGGACATATTTTTAATTATGTGACAGTTTATTTCCAGGTATTCAAATGTTGCTGGGTGTTAGAAAAGAAATCCCAACCTACTACCCTTTCTTTCACACTCCCTGACCTCAGATAGGTCACTTTACAAAATCCTCTCTTTGCAGTCACAGGACGAAAAGTTAACAGCAATATCTTTTTTCCAGAAGCCGTTTGACCCCTGACCTTGAATGCCTTGCAAACGCAAAAGATCACATCAAACTGTAAAGCCCTCTTGCCTGCTCATTCTTGTCCTGAACTGCAGCATAGCAATCCTGGGGGTCGGCAGCAGTCTTCACACCCCTACTGCCAGCGCCTATACTGTTCCATGCAGGTCAGTGGGGATGGGGGGGGGAGTCCGTCACACTCGGTCCGAGTTGGCCAAACAATGAGAGAATAAACAGGCCCTTGTCCTATCTGTGAGGGGTCAGTGGAACCGGTATTTCTAAGTACAAATGACTCTGCCCTAGCCCCGCCCTACTTTTACTCATTGCTGAGGGCGAGTTGGTTCGTTAAATTAAAATATGCCGATACTGAGCCGGCTGAACGGCTACTAAAACAAGCATTCACCAAAAGAACAGAACAGCTCGCTGTATATAATTTAACACTGATAAGATATGTTACCTCTTCATTCGCAAATAGAAACACGCCTTGTGTAAAAAGATTCTTCTACAAACGAAATTACCGAAGTTGCTAATTTCTGGTACTTAATTGCGACACATCGCGGGGTAGTATGGGGGGGCGAGGGCATCTCGGGGTAGTATGGGGGGGAGGGCATCTCGGGGTAGTATGGGGGGCGAGGGCATCTCGGGGTAGTATGGGGGGCTAAGGCATCTCGGGGTAGTAGGGGGGGCGAGGGGGGCAGTAGAAAAGGTTCATTGTGCCATTTGTTCGGATTGACTGCTAGGAGCTGCTCCTTGAATAACACGAGCAAAGGTACATTTGGGGCTACTGTCACCTCTGGTGGAGCGCGAGCTGCTTTGCAATTAAGCGCGGTTTTATGGAAGTGGGAACGCTCCTTTAATTAAGCAGACCGGGTTACCGGGATTCCATTACACCCTTCGAGAAGATGGCGTTTCTTTTTGCCATTTCAAGGGAGGCCCATTGGGATGAACAAGTAACAGGGCAAAGAGTAGCGCCTCCGCCTCTAGGGATACTTGTGCGAGCTAGGCGCAGGACACCACCACCCACTAGAGCACACCCGGACTCGGAAATCCTCCGAGGTGCATACCACGACCTGGACCTTTTCTCCCCATTTAGTGTCCACAACTGAAGCTGCCCATTGTCTTTCAGGAACGTACTACTGTGTTTTTTTAATATGTACAGACTCCTCTCGCATAGCGCCTTTTTTGCTCCAGAGCCTTTTCAAAGTAAGCGCGCATTTATTATACCGAGCTGATGATGTTTGGCGCACTTTGTGGATCCTCTCTCCTTACAACTGCAGGGGGGACGGGACTGGCGCGGGGGACGGGACCCGAGCTGATGATGTTTGGCGCACTTTGTGGATCCTCTCTCCTTGCAACTGCAGGGGGGACGGGACTGGCGCGTGGGGACGGGACTGGCACGTGGGGAGGGACGGGACTGGCGCGGGGGGAGGGACGGGACTGGCGCGGGGGGGGAGGGACGGGACTGGCGCGGGGGTTAAAAAATACATTTGAAAAAAAAAGAAAAAGCTTACCTGTCTGCCCGTGTCCGCGTCAGAGCTGAGGAAGGGGCTCTAGAGTGGGTGGAAAGCGGCAGCATCACCGTACTCGGCGCAGGCTAGGCAGCAATGGCGGCCACAAAGCTTACGGCATTTTTCGGATTTGGGGGCGTGTTTTGCTGTCCTGAGTGACGGACGACGTCACAGGGCTAAAGAATGCAAAAAATCACGCCCCCAAATCCGAAAAAGACGGGGCTTGTTTGAAGTGATGCATCTCTCCTCCAATGGCTGGCCTCCTTTTAGGAAGCCAGCCACTGGTGGAGAGACGGGGCAGGGAGGCGGGTTCTGAAGCCCCACCAGAGGACATTAATTCTCTGACCGGAAGCTGCTTCGCAGCTTCGTCCCGAGACCTAAAAAGGAGGCCATATAATGCAACAGAAAGATGCAGAAATTGCTACTCTTCTGTTCTAAAAACAAATACATAGAAAGGGAGTAGAGGTGCAAGCCCCACTCCAGAAGCCACTCATAGCCATACAATTAGTCGATGAGTGCTTTGTGTTGAGGGAAACTATATATCTATCTCCATATGCATGTATGTTGAGAACATTTGTGTTAGTATGCCATATTTAGCCTTATTCATTATTGAATAATAATCACTGACAATTTTGTTGTTGTTTCTTTATATGAAATGTTGAATTTCTTTTATTAAGTTTAATTCTAATGTGGAATTTATTTCATGGAAAGCTAACAATTGCCTTTAAATGCATTTATTTATAACACTTATTTAAGGTGTTATAAATACATCTTTTGAAACTAAGCACAAAATGATTGTCATCCCTAAGCAAGCTTTACTGAAACATAGAAATGTTTGTTTTACCCTTTAGAAATAAGGAATTACCCACCAACAAAACACAAATGTCCTTACGGGCAGAAGAAATAGTAAAAGATTGTAGAAAAAGGGAAGAAATTCCAGCCTTTCATCATGTTTTTCTTTAAAATACTAAAACAACATTTCTAAACTTTCAAGACTCGTGGCTTTTAATACAAGTGTGTAGGTTTTGCAGGTTTGTGCCATTTGCAGCCAGCCCAGCACTTCTGATCCCGTTCTTTAGTCTATTTAGAGCCCTGTAAAGGGACTCATAAATCTTAATGAGACACCATGTTTGAATCAAAAACTGCTGCAGCGTGTCCCAAGTCAAATGGATATTCTAAAAGAGGAGAAAAGTGAACAAAATTGTGGTAGATGCCATGTCATGGATGGATGGCATGACGTACTCTGTGTCAACTCTTGTTTCTAGCTTTACACCCCTTATGCTAATCTTAGCTGTCTTTGTTTGCTGGATGGTGCACTGAAAGGGCAGCAAGAGCAGACCGTGTTCAGTACCAGTCATTGGGTGGCGCTCAGCAGCTTGTTAAAGCTCTCTTGCTGGTGTATACCATGTGCCCAGGTCTTGCAAATTAACAGCTACTAGTGGGCCTGCTTGTGCCAGCCACAGACATTGACTTTCAAACCTATCTCAGGCCTGCGTATTGCAGCCTGCATGTGCAGTTTACTGCTACTTTGACTAGGCATTTAAAACTACTTGCCAAGCCTTACACATCTCCTCCTTTATTACATATAAATCACATCTAAGGTAGATGTTAGGTAGCTAATGGGGCAGGTTTAAAAAATAAAATAAAAGGTGGTGTATCTATTTTTCAGTTTTACATGTCCTGTGCGTGTGGAACACACAAATTATTTTTTTTTCTGTTAGGCAACTCCTCTCCTATTGAGTGCCTTTTTACGGGGAAAGTTAATTTGAACATGAATAGGTTATAGATGTCGCTTCTAGAACATAGGATTTTTTCTGCTCTTGCAGCTCTGTACACTTGCAACCTGACTTCAATATACAGCTAGGCTTTGTTACAGCTACACTTTATGCCTCCCCTCTCCCTGTCTTTACTAACACATAAACTACTCTACATATTTCAGACAAGATCATATTCTTACTTTTTATCTTCAGTGCTATCGGGTGATGATTTTTTAAAACTTTCTCTCCTTAGAGCTTTGTAAACAACTTTCTATTGGGCTTACCATTGTTTTCCTCAGAGACCCACTCCCATGAAATGTGCTATTTTTACGCACAATGTGTACTTACACCCTGAAAGATGAACACAAATAAATTCTCCTGCTAGGAAATAAAGATATTAGACAGTAGATAGTAGAGGGAGGGAGAAAAGAAATCAACAACTGTTGACACTTACATTTTACTCAAAGAAACACAGTCATTATGCAAATGTAACATAACATATCTGCATATCACCATTGGTCCATTTCAAATTGAAATACAATAACTGATCAATATTTCAAAATCATTTCCCTCTGTCCCGGTGTAACCTGGCAATCAGACGCTCCACTCACTATACCCTGGAAGGGTTTCTTCTTCTGGGAACAAATCTCCTCCTGTCAAAGGCTCTTCTGCGTGGATTATAATCCTCCATAAAGAAAAGCCACTGTCAGTGTAATATTACTGACACAAACTAACTTAGTTACTTCTCAGTCCTCTGTTTCCCTGTTACATGTGTAGGTACACCTCAATCCCCTATTTCACTACTAGCTATATTCTAAATATTGAAAGGCCATAGCGGCAAGGTATTCAGCTCACCGGTGATAATTAATGCATCCCACTTCTGACGCCATTTGTTAGGGAAATAAATAATTTTGCACCCTCCCATGAGTAATGAAAGAAACCTACAATACAACAGTTTGATCAGGAACAGAATGAAATGTATTTGTCTGTATTCATGCATACTTGCTGGCCAGCAAGAAAGAAGTCAACGCGCTCACTGGTGCTCTCAGCCTGCATGATTGGTTTCTGGGTCGTATATGCAGCTAATAATGTATTTATTTATTTATTATCCGATTTGTAATGTGCAGCAGCTATCCAACAAGGGTTTCCCTGCCCATAAGCAGATCAGAAACAGAGTGATAACAGCTATGAACTATTTATTGAAAAGCCATGTCATCATGGATTTGCAAAAATGGATGTAGTCAGTATTGTTGCGAAGAGCTGTAGGCATGGTGTTTCACAGTGAGGGGCCTAAATACGAGAAAGACCTGCTTCTGATTTTGGGAATAGTGAATTTCCTCTGGGTGGCGGAGCAGAGGTTGCGAGAGGGGAAGCAAGGACAGACCAAAGTTTGAAGATAGCGGGGGCATTACCTGTTTTTATTTTGTGCATATAGCTTAGGGCTTTGAATTTGACTCGGTTTGAATTTGACTCGGTTTTCCACCCTGAGCCAATGCAAGTTCCGTAGGTGACCTGAGATTGATGTTGCTCTAGGTATACAGCATAGAAGCCTAGCTGCAGAATTCTGCACCATCTGTAGCTTGTTGGTTACCTCCGTGTTTGAGCCTAAGTAGAGCATGTTACCGTAGTCTAGCCTAGACGTGATTAAGGTGTGAATAATGCCATACTAGCAGAACTAAAAGGGACATGGTGCCAAATATGGTCAACAGAGATTAGCACTGTGCCAATTATACAATGAGCCAATTATAATGCACACACATACAGTGCAAGCAGAATTAAACAACCTGATGAGAAAGCTAACATGGCGGACAGAAAAATAAAGCGACCTTTAAGTTGGTTCTGAACCGCTTTAATATATTATATATATATATATGTGTGTGTGTGTTTGTGTATATATATATGAATATATACACAAATATACATACATATACATATATGTGTGTATATATATATATTTTTTTTACACTAATGTAGGATATGTCTGTCCTAAAGGGACGATTGTTGAGGAAAAATATATATATATCCATATGTATGCACTTAATACACATCTGACTTTGCCTGGAATACTCCTGGGAGGGTGCAAAAGTATTTATTTCCCTAACACTGCTATCCCCAGTTTCCCCACTAATCAGGACCTCGCCACACATCGCAAGTCATGACTCAGACCTCTCCCATCTTACTTCAGCCCATACTTTGACTTTGGTTTACCACCCATATATTTAGCATATCCGTCCACCCATTCCTTAAACCTAGCTTCTCCACTGGTTGCTGTTCTCTACACGCAGCCCCTGTCCCTCTGTCCTTGTCTATCCAGTACCCCAACCTTCCAATTCCCTTACCCGCCCTTGTCTCCACCCATCCCATGCCCCTCCATCCATTCTGTTTCTTCACCATGTCTTTGTCTCTAACCATTGCACTGCCCCTGGGCCACCCGTTCCTCGGTCTCCTGCCTGTCCCTTCCCCTCCACCAACCCCTTGGCCTGGTATTTTGAGACAGTCCACATTTAAAATTCTAGCAGAGCTGATGTTATTGCTCAGTTTGACACTTGCAAAGTAATGTCTGATATGCTATATGGCACATGATTTAATTCGTATGCAGAAAAGCAGGTTTAGCTCTCAAAATCGCACAGTTGAGTAATGTACTAGCTTCAGTGGTCATCATTAGCCTGCGGGCTATGTTTACATCCTGTCAAGGCTGGCCTGGCTAAGTATTTCATCTTTATGAGGTCGATGAAGGAACTCTGAACTATGGAGGATACTAAATCCATCTGCTTTAACTTAGAAATATTGCTCCAAACTCACTCAAGCCCCCAGCTCCCTGTCTGCTTCCTCACAGTTCACAGGGTCCTCCATCTATCCTTCTGAGGACCCCCTGGTCCTGTTGGTCTCCCAAATGCACTCATTTCACCTCCCTTCCCTACTTCCACTCCTCACCTCCTCATTCAGTTTCTCTGCCCCAACAGAGCAACTTTTAGGTTTGTGCTGCTCGTTAGATAATTTCGGTCTCTGGTGTGAGTAGAGCCAGCTCCTTCTTAAAAGAAGTCATGCAGCAGGTCAGGCTTTCAGCAGCTCCCGTCGGACTGCCAACTTCGGTCTGCTGGTTAGTGTTCTCCTGGTGGTGACACATAATTGGTGTGTTTCTTTTCATTACTAATCTTGCTAGCGCCACTGACCATTTAAATAGTGACCGGCACTAAGGATGTGTGTTGAAGGCCATAAATGCTGGGCTCCAGCGACAGCAGGAATTCTGGGAATAAAAAACTGGTTCCTAGAAGCCTCCAACCTGGCCATCCCTTGTTGTTACCTTATTGAACACACCATATTCCCGCTCCTTGCACTTGTTGCACTGCATTCAAAGGTCAAATTCGTGCCCTCAAGGAGAAGTTGCAGGCTGTCTCTAGCCCGGAGCGGAGGGGCTGACGCCCTTGTAGCCCAAAGGGTGTTGTGCACCTGCATGCTATCCACTGTCAAATAAAAGCACCATAACTTGAAACATAAGTGCAAATATTATAAGAACTACATTTTTTCACGGGCAGGCCAAACATTCACATACACACATTTGCGAACCTCTATTGCTCTATAGTGAAAGCATGTCAATAATACATTTGCATACTTCAAAATAATGAAGGTAATGCACACAGAGTGATTGATCTAATTGCACATAAATACTGCGCATCTTTGACATGTAGTGGTGGAGCCAAAATTGTGCTGCACCATACACACTGGATTTCTGAATTCCTTCGGCCTTGTTAGTGCAGTAGAAGGTTATAAGTGCTGTATTCACTTTGGTAAAACGTTACCGATGCTGTACCCAGCTCCCAGACGACCCAAAGGTCTGTTTATTTAAGTCAGAGGTCTTCAATCTGTGGGGCGCGACCCCCAGGGGGGTCGTGGAGTCCTGGGAAGGGGGTCGCAGATTCTGTTGGAGCGTGCAGCAGTTCCTGGCGTCAGGCTGATTGAGGCCGGGTGATCACGGTGGAGGCCTAATTCACGCCTCATTAACAAGTAAAGGTCTTCTGAAGACCTGTGAAGTACTCGGGTGTGCCTTTCTGTGTGTCCCGAAGCTGTTTCAGCCGGGCTCACTTACACGTGCTGGGGAGTGGGGGGGGGTGTCTGGGGGAGGAGGCTGTAGCCCTTTGAGTTCAATCAATGGACTTAGCTGTGGGGTTTATTTTTATTTTTAACGTTTTATATAGCGCTAGCTTAACCCGTAGGTATCAGAGCGCTTTACAAACACACATAGCAAACAGCAGAAGGACATTACAGTCATTGGTTCAAGTCCCACATACCTGGCGCCTGTGCAGGAGAAATGTGCCTTAAACTGTTCTTCACCGTGAGGTGTTTATACAGCCTGTCTGCCCCCCCCCCCCCCCCCCCCCCCCCCCAAGCAGGGAAGCACAGAGATGCCCTCCCATGAGAGAGGAAGAAGGAAGAAGACACAGAGAGATACTGACCCCACCCCCATGAGAGAGGCACAGAAAAGGTGGGTGGATGAAGGATGAATGTATGTGTGGATGGAAGGATGAAGGGTGGGTGGATGGATGGATGGATGGATGGATGGATGGAAGGAAGGAAGGATGAAGGATGGATGGGTGGATGTAAGGATGAATAGATGGATGTGTGAAAAGGTGGGTGGATGAATGATGAGTGGATGGATGTAAAGATGAAAGGGTAGATGGATGGATGAAGGATGAATGGATGGATGTGTGAAAAGGTGGGTGGATGAATGATGAGTGGATGGATGTAAAGATGAAAGGGTGGATGGATGGATGAAGGATGGATGGATGTGTGAAAAGGTGGGTGGATGGATGGATGAAAGGGTGGGTGGGTGAATGATGAGTGGATGGATGTAAAGATGAAAGGGTGGATGGATGGATGAAGGCTGGATGGATGTGTGAAAAGGTGGGTGGATGGATGAAAGGGTGGATGGATGAAGGATGCATGTATGGATGGATGTGTGAAAAGGTGGGGGATGAATGATGGGTGGATGGATGGATGAAAGGGTAGGTGGATGGATGAAGGATGGATGGATGAAAGGGTGGATGGATGAAGGATGTATGTATGGATGGAAGGACAAAAAGGTAGATGGATGAAGGATGGATGTATGGGTGGATAAAAGGTTGCATGGATGAATGATGGATGCATGGATGGATGTGTGAAAAGGTGGGGGGGATGAATGATGGGTGGATGGATGGATGAAAGGGTGGGTGGATGAAGGATGGATGTATGGATGAAAGGGTGGATGGATGTATGGATGGAATAATGAAAGGGTGGATGGATGAAGGATGGATAGGTGAAATGGTGGATGCATGGATGGAAGGATGAAAGGGTGGATGGATGAAGGATGGGTGTATGGATGGATGGGTAAAAGGTTGCATGGATGAATGATGGATGGATGTGTGAAAAGGTGGGTGGATGAATAGATGGGTGGATAGGTAAAGGATGGACGTATGGATGGAAGGATGAAAGGGTGGATGGATGTGTGAAAGTGTGGGTGGATGAATGATGGATGGATGGATGTGATGAGGTCTAACAGGCGCATTTATGGTTGTCGATAGTTGTTGATGATGAGGAGTACCAGTTTCTAGAATCTTTTGTCGTAAGGGGGTCCTTACGCCTAAAAAGGTTTTACAAGGGGGTCTCGGCATCAAAAAGTTTGAAGACCTCTGATTTAAGTTCATCACTTTTTTCAAGTTTCCACCCTTCTCCGGAAATCTTGTGTGCACATCACATTGTCCCAGTCTCCAGTTGCTTCTTAATTACAGCTACTCAATAAACAGTTGATTTAAATCCTCTTTTGTATATTTAGTCACCCTAATCTGTTCATTAGAAGCCGTAATCACTAGCCTGTCACCAGCTGCTGTGATAGAAGAAGGCGCTGTGGCTAATTATTAGCAACTGTGCAGAGCTAATATTGAGTTTCTAATGCCTCCCCTGGGCCCTGTGCTCCTTCTATCCCACTGGCGGGTTCTGGCTCCGGCAAGTGCCAGGAACCTGGATAAGCAGGACTGCTACATGACAACCATAGCAACCGAGTCTCCAGCTAGAGTGGAGCCGTGGCGCATGCGCGAGCTCGGGTGAGGCTCAGCCGCACCAATGGAGCCTAGTCTTGATATTGGACGGTGAGCCGAAGAAACGCTGGCACGAGAACAGCCAATGGACCTGCTCCCACCGGCACGAGGGCTTATTTACAGCTGTTGCTGAAAAATGTGAGCTGGTTATATGATAGCCGTGACCTGGACCTGCGAGGAGGGACCCCGCTCATGTGTTCTGATGTTCGATATAAAATAAAAATGTTTAAGCAAGACATGGCAACTTAGTGCTCCTAGTTTGTTTGTCTAATCCCTGCATTTGTCCCATTAAGAGCAGAAAACAGCTACTATTTAAATTTAAAAGCAAGCATCTTCGTGAACAATCATTATTTTGAAAAGCATAAAAACAGACTCTTTGGCCTACACCAGTGAAGTGAGATCATAGGACAAGGTACTCAGTTCACCAGATTGAATCCAAGAGTGTAAAACGAAGCCTCCATTTTCCTCAAAATGAAAGGACTACACAGACAACCGAACTGTATTAAGTATTAATGTGGAATAATTACTGAGGAGTGGACAGTTTCACAAAACGATTATTAGTTCAGGAATGTGTACCACAGGAGGACTTTATATGTACTCTTGCAAGCCGTTGTAATTCGGCAACACAATTTTCAGCTACCAACTTGTAAAAAGTACAAAGTAGCCACAGTCAATTTTAATTCTACTAATCATATATGAATTTTCCATTAATATTTCAATTGTATTCCCATTATAGATGTTTCTAGGACCATTCTCAAAGCATGTAAGATTACGTAAAAGAGTTTCTACAGGAGTACAACTTTACATGCTCCAAAATGCCATTGTGAATAGGTGCCGTTGTCGAAAAAGGTAGGGCTAGGACCTTTCTCAAGATTTGCCCGGCGCTAACCGCCCTTGTACCATTCAAGTTTACCAAACAATGAGGCAGGCGCCGGAGACCAGAAGGCAGGAAACAGAAGTTTATTCCGACGGAGCAGAACACATCAGATCAGACAACAAGGTATCGTCTCGAGGTGCTCTAACAGCCTCTCGGAGGCCTGGCCTCTTATACACTGGTTTATGGCATGTGACCTTTCTTTATTACAATCAGAACATTGTAGCATAAAGGAAAAGACATCCCCGTAATCCTCGTGTCCATCCCACCCCCATGTATCCCCACAATAGAGGTCCTCAACCTGCTGATAAGAGGAGGGGGTCATCACGCAGCTAAGGGTTCCGTCGAGTCTTAGGATGTGTGCGCCTGATCAAATCACGGGGGGTGGGGAGGCCTGGATCAATAGAGGGTCCTGTGAAGGAGAGCGACCTCGTGCAATAAGGGGCAGTGAATGATATCTGCCGGCTTAGGCGATGGCCTCAGACCTGTGTGGATAGCTGGACACGGGGAAAGGGGTCATAAAAGGAGTGGTATTCATGCTGCGTGGACAATTGGGCTGAGGGAAGGTTTATCAACAGGGGCATTCATAGGAGGAGAGGAGGTGCTGGTCAGGCGCTGGCGTGACTCCCAAGGACAGGGTCATGCAGAAGGGTCACGCTTATGAGGGGGAGGGAGGGGGAGCCAGGGTGCGCGGAGGCTGCTTGCTGGGTCAGAGAGGCGTGCTGGTGATCGATCGTGGACAGGGAGACCATGATATCTGAAATGGCTGCCGTGCACGTAGTACATAGGTGACAAGCTGGCGCAGATGATGTTCAGATCGCAAACTAAAATTCCACAGTCCTCCCTTTTAACATGTCTCGCCAACTTGTCAGTTCGGATTTATCCCCATAAGGCCACGTATTTCTACTTCATAGAGGGGGCTCATGTGCTCATTTCGGAAGTCCAAAGTCTTTGGGCACATACAGTTAGAAACAAGGCCGCACAAAGGTGGCAGACATTGGATACCTAAGCAACACCCACATAATATCACGACAGGTATCAGCACGAAGGAAAACAACTTCCAACCCCAATTTTTCAAAGTGTCCCAAAACCAGCTCCCAAGCGACCATCCTTCCTGTTCTTGGTGAACCTCTGAGGACAGTCTGTGGAGGTGTTCAATGGCTTTGTAGACCGAAGGCGAGTTGTCTGGCACATAGGTGCAGCAGCTGGATCCGATGATGCGGCATGCTCCTCCTCGGTCGGCTAGGACCACGTCTAAGACAAGACGATTTTGAAGGGTCACGAGGCGGACCGCCTGAAGCTCCGCAGTGTTGTTGGCGAGGATGCCAGCCGTGATGTTGATCGTTGTTTCTACTGCCTGGGTCAGGTGTCGGATAGCACGGCTGTTTGCCATTGGGCCCCACAGAGGAACAAGTCCCTTTGCTGCATCCAGGAACTGTGCTCCAGTGGAGTCGGCTTGTCCAAGGTCGTCTGCACGCCTCTGCCGGTGGTGGTTGGCAGGGGCTACATATGTGGGTGGAAGAACGAAGGCAATATAACAGGTGCCCTTCCAGCCTCTCGGGAGCCAGGTGTAAGCCTTGGTGCCACACACAAAGTACATGTTTGGAGAAGCAACAAAGGAAGGGGGGTCAGCTGAGTCCAATGTTCTGGTGATTCGGCAGGCGCTGTGACCCACCAGCTGCGTTCCATGGCCTTCGAGACACACGAGACCTGTGACATTGATAACAGACAGGGCCACAGTTAGAGTGGCAGTAGTTTGTTTTTGCAGATGAGTGAAGGTGGTTCTGGCTGGATTGTGGAGCACCTGTACTTCGACTCGTTCTTTGGCTGGAATGTCTTTGATGAAGGTGGCGCCTGCGAGCGCAGGACACAGGGCAGCAGGGGTCTTTCCTGTTTTGTTCAGCCAGAACCCAGAGTAGAAGTGTGACACTGTCCGGCTGGAGGTGGCGTTGTCCTTGTGGCTCTCTTGCATGAGGATCAACCAGGCGAGGCAAGAGCCGTGAACTGAGAAGGGTGAAGGGATGAAGGGGATGGAGTGTCCAGTGGCATGCGGGAGCAACCCGCAGATCCAACAGTTCGTAGCATTTGCAGCAAGGTTGTGTTGGTGCAACAGTTGCACGAAGGAATTGTTCCAGAATTCCCTGCGCCTTTCTCGGAGCTGAGGCGACAGAGGGATTAGGTGATGCTCTTTCAGGGGTGTTGGCGGTACAGTAGGTAGCAATGCCTCATGAGCCGGTGTGCTTTCCTCCAGAATCCAGAAGGAGGTCATGAGGAGGAGGCAGAAGAGGAAGACAATGAAGAGCGCAATTGTCTTTGATTTGTGCAGGTTGTCAGTCTTTGGATTTCTATACTGGGTATTTCCCGTTGCTTCCATCATCTTCTTGTCTGGCGCTTCCATCATCTTCTTATTTGGCGCTTCCATCACCTTCAAGGGGCTCGGTAGTGGGCAGAACCACAGACTTCGTTTAGCTTCTCTCCCGGCGACCCTTGATTGTGTGTAGGTCACCGTTCTGAGATTTAACTTAGTCCGTGGCCTACTTAGCCGAAACTCCCTCCTTTCGACGCAGGAAATACCCTTCTCTGGATGGCACAGTGGGATCAGAGAATTTTGCAAGTTCGAGTGCCTCAGTATCGGGATAACAGTCCAATATCGGTCGGTCTTTACTCAGGAGCTCTTCTTGGGCGCTGACGTTTTCTGTCGTGGCCAGGTTTGCAGAGACCTTCCGGCAATGATGGGCGTGCAGCCAGTGCTTCTTCCCCTCCACTCGAAGCGCCGTTCGGGTGGTAATCAGCACTTGCCAGGGGCCCGTCCACCGCGGTTCCAGACTCTTGGTCCGCTGGAAATTTCGTATCAACACGAAATCTCCCGGTTGGATGTCATGGCCGGGGCCCCTGGAAGCATCGGGGATGGCCTGCTGCACCTGTTGATGAATGACAGACAACGTTTTAGTTAACTTGCACAAATAATCAGATAGTAGGACGTCCGGGACGTCATGAATGGAGGTCGGTTTGGGAGCAGTCCAGAGGTTCATTGGTCGCCCAAATACAACCTCGTAGGGGGTCAAATGATGCTTGGTGGGAGTGGAGCGCATTGATAACAAGGCCAGTGGGAGGGCATCCGGCCAGTTAAGTCCAGTGGTGGCAGTGGACGGGATGAGGGTCAGAATGGTGGTGATATCAGAGACCACAGGATATTGGGGTACAACCACTTTGTTAATCTCTCGCAAGTCGATGATGAAGCGGTACGCTTTCTCATCTCCTTCACCTTGCTTCTTAACAATAGGTAGGATTGGGCTGTTGCAGACGTTGCTAACCACCTCTTCAACCACTCCTGCATCTACCAGAGACTGAATGATCGCTACCAGTGCCTTCTCACCCTCTGGCGATATCCGATATTGTGGGAGTTTCGGGAGCATAGCGTCCTGTCGTACAGTTATGTGAATAGGATCAATCATCATTCGCCCCACATCAGAGTCATTTTTGGCCCACAGGTACGGAGGCAGGGTGTCAAGCAGGGACAGGTCAGCGTCAGTTATGGAGCACATGTGTCGTGGGGGAGGGGATCTGGGCATGTCTGGGTTGTCGTATAGGATGACTCGTATTCCATCTGGGGAACACCTAATGGTAGCTCGAAAATGTTTCAGTAAGTCAATACCCATAATGGCGTCAGGGGAGTTGGAGGAGAGTAGAAATGTCGCGTCAGTAGTGTTGCTTTCTAGGTCAAAGGTAATAGGTACGGACAGGGGGTTAGTGGAGGGCGTCACATCGAAACCTATCGACGTTATGTGTGAGCCAGACAAGGGTGCCCTTGGAATCAGTCGTTTTGATAACACACTACGTGTCGCCCCAGTGTCTACCAAGAATGGAGACTCTGTACCCAAGACCTTAGCGGTGACATAAGGACCTTGCTGGTCAACACAGAGCTCGACTGGATCCCTCCCTTGCCCCTGGCAGTCCTATGCAAAATCGGGGGCATGTTCACCTTCGGACAGCTGATATTGGTTCTGTCGGGGACGGTCAAACGTGTTCAGTCTCCCTGATCTGTCATTGTTGGTGTCGTTGGTGCTCCCTCGTCCTTGTACTCTATTTCTCGGGCCACCTGCCACATCCCTGGAATCCCTATTTCTATTCATTTCTAGCAGAACCGGACACTGGAATTTCCAATGGCCGAGCCCTTTGCAGAAGGCGCATTGGTCATTGCTAACGTCTCTACGTCCAGTGTGGGGTGCTGGGGTGTGATCTTTAGGAGGTAGATCTCTGGGGGTGGTTGATTGGTAGTTCCCCCTTTGGTGTTCCCGTCCTAGCGCTATACCCTGTATCTGGGCTATCATTACCCTTTCCTTTAAATCTTTCTTCTTTTTCTCGGACGCCCTATCATTCTCATTCTTTTGGTGCTCGTAATACTGAGCCATCTGAAGGATAGCTGCGGGTTTGGAGGCCCCCCAACTGCTCTCACTCGTCTGCAGTTTTTGGGAGACTTCTTGTGTTAATCCCTTTACATAATTTTGCACAAACAGGTGCTGTCCGGTTGCGGTGGTCATGTCTTGGCCACTGTAGTCGGAGAACACGGTCTCGAATCGGGAGAAGTATTCTGACACATCCTCCTGGGGTTTCTGTCGACAGGCCGTGACTATCGACCAGTCTACTTTTCTTTCCGGGACCAGTGTTTTTAACTTCTGGACTAGTTTGTCTGGGAGTTCCAGTATGTCCTTCACTGGTTTACTCCCCGGCTCTCGCTGTCTATCTAGTTTACCGAGTTGGTCCCAGGTATGTCCAAACAGATCCGTGTGGTCAGCCTTCCGGATTTGCTTCCACACGTCAGCTGGCAGGCATAACCCGAAGAACAAGTCAATATCTGCTAAAGTCATTATTGTCGAACCCAAGGCTGTGCCTAATTCGGTATAAAATGCCGTCGGGTTCTTTCTTAAATCGGGCAGGGTTTGTTTGAAGGTTAGGATATCCTGTCGGTCCCATGGTTGGTAAACCCAATTGTACACAACCCTCCCCTTTGCATTTTCATTATTAATATCATCGTTCGTTCCCTGGCCCCGTGGCGGGATCCAGTAAGGAGCCGCTTCTCTGATAGGCATCATGGTATTGGCTATTTCTACCGAAGTTGTTTCAGGGACCGTAGCCTTGGCTTCTGGTTTCTGTTCCGCGAGGTGGCGGAAGACCTCAAGCATTTGCATGAAGAGTTCCGTCGCCTCACGTTCAGTCCCATCTCCAACATCAATCTTCCTGTACAGTGTTGTTAGTTTAGCGGGACCCTTACTCTGATACCTATCTTCATACGCGTTCAGGGTGTGGTAGCTGAATCGCAAAATGAAATGCCGTCTGTGGCTGTCGGCATGTGAATTATATACGCTCATTGTGTATTCTTCGCTCTCCCTTCGTTCTACCAATGTCTTTGCTATTTCGTTGATCCCATCCCGCTCATCTTTGCTTAACCTACTTAACCTGGCTGATGATTGTTTGCTAGCCTCGGGGTCGTCTGACGAAGTTGTTAATATGGTTGGTGCGGAGGCCGTGAGGGCCGGTGCACTAGCACTAGGGTCACTTTCACTCACACCCGGGGCTTGCAGGTTTCGTTGGCTGGGAGCATATGGAGGGGGCATGTAGATGATTGGGGGACCTAACAGTAACTCATCGTTTGCCCGTTGTTTGGAGGGTAGTTCAGGGTAGAGCGCAGAGGGGGTCCTAACAGGGCATTGGCCTGTTGACCCTGATTCTTGGTTTTGTGTAGCTTCTTTTCTTTCTTTTATTTCTTCTTCTAGTTGCTTTGCGGCTAGGTGGGCTGCCTTTCGTAATTCTTTCCCTATTTTTGCTTCTTCTCTTTTCTTTCGTTGTTCCGTTTCTTTGCGCCACATGCCGATACTGTCGAGCATGGTGGGCGTGGTCTTATTTTTCTGGAGCGCTATTTCTAATGTTCTTATTTTATTTTCATTAAAGGAACCTATCAGTGGCCACTGACTTTCAGGGTTCTTTTTCGTGTATTTATGCCATAGTCTAGTGTAAGCTATAGCGACTAGTCCATACTTAGTGAACATGTCCTTATTAGGGGTGCCCTCCAGTGGAGCTGGATGGTTCATCTCTAATAAGCGGTCCGGGCTAAACAGGCTACCAACCAGTGGGGAGAAGATAGGCATGACGGTTTACACCATGGACAAAAAGTCTGCACTTACCTATCTTATCACGGCGGGCAAAGACTAGACAGAATATTTCTATTCTCCGTTGTTTGCCGGCGGTGAATACCTCAAACGAACCAATACCGAACAATCGGTCAATCAAAACAATTCAGTGGGGAGAATAAGTGGGCACGAAAAGTTATCGTTACCTACTCTTTCTCTCCCTGCAAAGAGAGACCTTGTTTTTCCCTGTTTGCAGAAAAAGAATCTCCAGACAATAATCCACGAACGATAGTTCGGGAAACAGTGGGGGAGGAAGATAGGCACGACGGATTACAATGGGGACAAAAGTCTGCGTTACCTATCCTTCACTGTTTGCAAAGAGAGAGCCTGTTTGTTTTTCCCCGTTTGCAGACAGCGAATCTCCAGAGGTTTCAACAAAGCGTAATACTAGTATTATCCAAACAAACAATTTTCCTCAATTCGTCGTGTTTACACGACCTTACCCGGACCGCATGGACGGTTTCCTGTCCTCTGGATCCAGCGCCCGATCGTCCTCTCTCCTTCGTGATGTTCGTGGCACTCCTGATGGTTCCCAGTCAGGACCGTAGATCACTCGAGAGAGGTCTGTTCAGAACTAGTGAAGGTCGGATGATCGGCTGTCAGACGAGGGTCTATCGGACACGAGCTCTTCCCGATCGTTGCAGTCGTTCACTCTGTCGTCGGGACCTCTCCCACTGGATCCACGTGTCGCTGATGGGCCCCACGCTTTGGGACGCCAATTGTCGAAAAAGGTAGGGCTAGGACCTTTCTCAAGATTTGCCCGGCGCTAACCGCCCTTGTACCATTCAAGTTTACCAAACAATGAGGCAGGCGCCGGAGACCAGAAGGCAGGAAACAGAAGTTTATTCCGACGGAGCAGAACACATCAGATCAGACAACAAGGTATCGTCTCGAGGTGCTCTAACAGCCTCTCGGAGGCCTGGCCTCTTATACACTGGTTTATGGCATGTGACCTTTCTTTATTACAATCAGAACATTGTAGCATAAAGGAAAAGACATCCCCGTAATCCTCGTGTCCATCCCACCCCCATGTATCCCCACAATAGAGGTCCTCAACCTGCTGATAAGAGGAGGGGGTCATCACGCAGCTAAGGGTTCCGTCGAGTCTTAGGATGTGTGCGCCTGATCAAATCACGGGGGGTGGGGAGGCCTGGATCAATAGAGGGTCCTTTGAAGGAGAGCGATCTCGTGCAATAAGGGGCAGTGAATGATATCTGCCGGCTTAGGCGATGGCCTCAGACCTGTGTGGATAGCTGGACACGGGGAAAGGGGTCATAAAAGGAGTGGTATTCATGCTGCGTGGACAATCGGGCTGAGGGAAGGTTTATCAACAGAGGGGCATTCATAGGAGGAGAGGAGGTGCTGGTCAGGCGCTGGCGTGACTCCCAAGGACAGGGTCATGCAGAAGGGTCACGCTTATGAGGGGGAGGGAGGGGGAGCCAGGGTGCGCGGAGGCTGCTTGCTGGGTCAGAGAGGCGTGCTGGTGATCGATCGTGGACAGGGAGACCATGATATCTAAAATGGCTGCCGTGCACGTAGTACATAGGTGACAAGCTGGCGCAGATGATGTTCAGATCGCAAACTAAAATTCCACACCGTGGTGGTTGTGACAGATACTGAGGTGACCACCTCTGCATATGGACTACCCAAATCCCTGCTGTTTAAAGTGTGGGACCAGCACTTGTGATGGACTGAGTGTAGATTCACAAGAATCCATGTTTAATAAGCCTTGGGATGCTCCGTGAGTGATTACTGCAGGTGTATGTTTAACAAGGAGGGCATTTGCCCATCAAACATTTAAATGAATCAATTTGAAAAGAGACCTGAAAATACTCCTAGTACAAAGCCAGCCACGCGATTAGATCCCTTCCTTTATTGTCCTAATCAGCTGGAGGAGGAAACATGCATTTTATGATAACATTGGACTTACTTGGGACTTTTTTTTTTTACCAAACAATACATTCTCTAACACGTTCACCTATCCGCATGACTGTTACTCAGGCTGAAACATCATCAGTATCAAACACATTGATACATTCTTCTATTAAGACTACATTTAGGAAATGACAGAAGTAAAATGTTTTTCATTCAGTTGGCATTTACATTAGGACACTAAGCTTAGAAACCTAGAAGGAGGGTGTTTTTCAATTTATCAAAGACATATCTCGCACTTAGATTGTGAATGAGGTGGCAGTTGGCAGCATGCCCGCCACCAATAATAAACCTGATTGCCAGATCATGGCCTGTGCCTGGAATAACTTCCCATCACATATGCCACAAACTGGATTGTATTTTAAGTAGTTAGTATATTTTGCTACAGAGCAATGCAGCTTAAATTTGGACAAAAATGTGGGGTATCTACCCTTATGAAGAATAATATTTTCTTCACAATGCAAAGTGATGTCTTGTTCACATATGCATTTAAAGGTTCATCAACTCACATGTAATGAGTTGCCTATTCCAATACCATATGAATGAATGCAGGACTAACGGAGTCATTTAGAGCTTGTCAGGACGTGAAAACCACCTTAAAACTGTTATTTTCAAACTGGTTTGTTCTTCCACTTAATTTGGCCGGTGTACAGTCAGAGGTGGCATTACTTCATACCCAGGTTCATCCTCTTTAATAGATTGCACCACCGGATCCGCATATTCCCTGCCCATGAATATGGCAATGCGGAAGATGGCTGAGAAAAATAACACGGGTCCCACGCGCAAGGAAAACACTCTCTGTGCAGCCGGCGTCACTGTTTTTCTTTCAGAGCTAAAAACCCCAGGATTCGGGATATATTTCTGGAAAAAAGAATGAATGCGCAACAGGTTGGCTGACTCGGTATTCAGCTGTGAGGAAAGTGCGTCTGCTGAACTGGCAGCTGGTGATGGACAGTTCTCTGCTGGGTGGCCAGTCGGGGCCTCTGCCAACCCACGGGCTTGAGGGCCGGATGGCTAACAATAAATGACGCCCTCAGTCTTCTACAGCTGTCAGATGTCAAACACTGTGCTGCAGATGTTGTGTTTCATTAAATCTATGATGAGGTTCAGTGATGGTCGGATGAAAGGCAGTCACTAGGTGCAGAGTGAAAGTACAGACAGAACGAGCTGTAAGACACAAGTGATGCATAGACACATACAAGGCCCAGATGTGGCAGATGTTATCTCACATTACACAGACATTCAAAAGTGCAGACGCTTATGAACCCGGACATGCATACATCAGCTGTTAGGCAGATAGAAACTCACCAATCAGCAACATGTCGCATAGGCGCTGCCATACAATTAGGCTGAAAAATTCCTGAGTGACATAAGATGAGTCTGTCACGTGTTGCACAGGAAATGTTGGTATTTACCTTGGGGAAGTGCCCCTTCGCGTGGTAGACGGATAGTAGGATTGATTTCGATACAGATGCCTAGTCACCCTTGAGGCTGTAGTAGGAAATGTGTCTTTGAGTGAATCAAGCACTTCCGAATGAGATGGAACAGCGTAAAACTGTCGCGCCACACATTATTTGTCCTGCAGGGAGGAAGAAATGGCCATCCATGTACTAATGCAAGTGCTTTTTAATATTGTCCGGGCTTCGCCAGAATCCAGTTGTGATGCCAGTGGTCCTTTGAAACGATTTAGTAGCCAGGAAAAGCAATGCAGCCAATACCTTGGCATGGCCTGGGATGGCATGCAAGCGGCCAGTTAGTAGTGTCAGCTACAACTTTCATTCGCCTACTTTCCGAGCATCACATGCAGTGGGAAGCAATATTTCCCCAGTATCTCTCCATCAGCCATAGCAAACAGTGTTGTCCTTCATCAGTGGACCCGTCTCCCCCCCACTCTCCGCCCTATAGATATTTTGGCAAACTGCCGTGACGTAGTTGACCAGTTTTAATACCCCTCAACTGTGCTGGGTTTGTTGTTGTGCCTGATTGCCTCAGCTGAGTTGTGCGCGTGACTCAGGTTTTCTTTATGAAGGGCGATGATTAGTGATATATGCGCCTCCCGGGTTATGTTGACATTACAGTCATTCATTGCAGCATTACAGTGTTAAGGAATTTTACATGACAGACATTCATTGCAGCATTACATTGTTGAGGAATCCTTGTGTGTTGGTCTATTGGGAGTGATTTCTAATAAAGTACGATTATTTTATTGTGACAATAGTATGTGTAATGTGTATATGTTATACACTTTGCACGTTTGTGATTTTGTTTATAAGTCACTCTTGCTCAAAGGTATGTCACCATTGACTTGTTATACATAAGAAACAATATCCCAACCGGTATCAGTTTAAGACAGTTTAACCATGTATGCAAGCAGCATTACATAAGTACGAATCAAGGAGACTCGACTGATAAAGCTTCTAATTCACCAATTCTTAAAAGCAGTTGCACATGGAAATACAGTTAAAGCAGCACTGTACAGAGAGAATCATGTGACAACCCGGAGGCACTTGGTGAATAGTGATATATAAAAGTAATAAAAAGTGACGACGCAAGTGATGAAAGTGAACAGCGTGAACGGCGCAAGGTGACCAATATATGTACAGTGGTGGGTCAATGAGTGACAATTGAGATCAATCACAATAATAATTTTCCATATTTTTGAGCCAAACGCATGAAATATGCCAAATGATTGCGCTGTGATGTCGACGGCGTTTCGATCCTTGTTATTCGGGATCCTCTTCAGGACGGGGTTGTCGTATTTCCTGGGTGCTAGAGAGGCACCGCCTGGTATGCCAGGTGCCTGTGAGCCGGCCGGGATGGCTAGTACTCCAGGGGTAGCTAATTGGTGAAGAGGGACGCGTGGCTCGTGGGTCCGAGCGCGTCGTCAATTAAAGCTCATCTTGATGGATGCTGGGGTGGGCATATACGGTGGGAGAATACAGCGCCTGTATAACTCAAGGCTGATGTCATGGGGTAAATCACAGGACGAAGACGTGACGTGACTCGCTGGCACGGTGGAGCACTTCGAGCACTTCGAGCACTTTATCTCAATTGTCACTCATTGAGCCACCACTGTACATATATTGGTCACCTCGAGTCTCCTTGTTTCGTACTTATGTAATGCTGCTTGCATACATGGTTAAACTGTCTTAAACTGATACCGGTTGGGATATTGTTTCTTATGTACATTCTATACCCAATCCCAACATGGTTTATGGGTCCCATTCCTGTTATTTCTCACACCATTGACTTGTTGACATGTTTGTATAATGATTTCTCATGACATGTCAGTTATGTCCTGGTGTTTCTATGAACCTCTGTCTTTTATGTTTTTCTCTCTAAACTCCTGTTGAGATTGTTTTTGTTAGTTGGCGCCGAATTGTTTGCATTCCCATCAGTTGATTGTCTGTGTTGTGTAAGACACATTTGGAGGTGGATGGAGAAAATAAGGTGCTCATGCCAACACCAGGGAAGGCTTGCAAGAAATTGGACTTGATTTAATTGAACCCATGAACTATCTGGATCGAAGCGGCAGATTGGTGATGCTCATAGGGGAATACTGTTCAAAATGGGTGTAGGTTACTTAAGTTAAAGAGAGTGATTGGTGGAACTTTTGCAGGAAGTCTGTTCTAATGATTTTCCACTCAGTCACACACAATTGAGTTTAATTAGCCTCACACGACCATGTTTTTTAAAACATGTCAATTCCTCTCTTTAGAGTTTCCAAAAGTATAGTTAAACTAAAAGTGTAAATATGTTGGTTAAAGGTGCTATACAAATGGTGGTGTGGGCGTTGTGTGCCCCTGGAAAATCTGCACCTCAATAGTGCGTCCAGATGTTGGATGAATTCAGGACAGTGTTAACTAACCTCAAATCATGGAGCAATGTATCCCTGAGTCAAGGTTCAAAAGAGCATTTCGAAATACAGGTACTAAAGAAAGGACTGACTCAAAAATTGAGTTTTAGAGTGGAATTTAGAAAGCCATGACGGTTTATTACAAACTCAAAAGGTACAATACAGAAATAGTAAAGGCAGATGAAGCACTAGTCTAATTTAAATGTATAGGGTTAGGGCTCTGCAGGTTCTCAGAAATAGGAACAATGCAGAATTATGGCAAAATCAATACTACACAAAAATCTCAAATGTGCCGCAAAATCAGTAAGAAATCTTGCAGCATCCCTTGTAGAGACCAAATAGATCATAGGTCGCTCCCAAATCTGAGGGTTTATATAGCCTATTTCTCCATAAGAAAGCATTGAAACTGTAAAGTCAGCATGGTGTGAACAAAGAATTACATTTTTAACAAATCATATTATAGAATTATGAATTGTCACGTAACCCTATATCACCTTAGTACTAATTCACTACACGAATGTTGATTCAGCCCTTCTGACCTATTATCTTTTGCAGATGCTAGAATAAACTAGTTAGACGAACCACTGTGAATGAAGGCAATACCACATGCAAGAGTAAGGTCTTTGAAAAAGTAACATAAAGCTTCCTGTAGCAGGCTCTCTTCATGAACATTGTCATTCAATTCCATATAGTGCTCCATATAGGGTCAGGCAGAAATATAAGCAGAGAAACAACGTGACGCAGCATCCATTTTGGATAAGATAGCATCGAGGCCTAACAGAGGCCTACTTAGTTTAAGTCAGGAAAACACACTGTAATACGTCGTAGAAAATACATTTTAATTGTAGTAGCTCCATGTCAGTATACACATATGTCTTCAAGTGTAAATTAATTTCTCTGCACACCATTAATAATGCAAATCTTGAATTAAGCACACAAAAGCTCTAACGGTGGAAATAAGGATACATGTGCATACCATAATAAAGAATGCCCTTTGGGCTTACCATGCCACTAAAATCCTCAACACAGCTGTCATGCACTTTCTAGACTGAGAAGCTTTTACCAGATTGGTGCCATGGTGGTTGAGACAAAGGACTGATGGTTTGGGCAAGTATGAGGTGTAAGAGAGAAAGAAGCAAGTGGGAGGTCAGTAAAGCAGTTTCCAATGTGAATTTGGTGACTGAGTGGAATGTCCTCTGAAAAAAAGAGTTTGAAAGAATCTGAAAGACTAGGCATTCTGCATCTCACCTGAGAGACCTGCATTGGCTCCCCGTCAACAAGAGAATCACGTTCCGTCTTCTCACCCACGTACACAAGGCCCTCCACGACCTAGGACCCAGATACCTCAACACTCGACTGACCTTTTACACCCCCATCCGCCAACTTCGATCGTCCAACCAAGCCCTCGCCACGATTCCACGCATACGAAGAGCCACCATGGGAGGAAGATCCTTCTCCTACTAAGCGGCCAAGACCTGGAACTCCCTTCCCACCCACCTCCGCCTTACACAGAACCATCTCTCCTTCAGAATACAACTCAAGACCTGGCTGTTCGATCAGTAGCAAACCCCTCTCCCTTAAGCGCCTTGAGACCCTCTGGGTGAGTAGCGCGCTATACAAATTTATGACTTGACTTGAAATGTACATGGTGTGAAAGAATGCGCATGAGGTATATTGTGTTACAAAGAAATGTCTATTGAAATATTGTTACTAAATTTCCATGCCCACCAGATGACTGCAGATGGGAAGTGTCCTTGGTAAAGCTTTCTACTGAGGAAAGATTCAACTATAAATTGAGATCTGCCCCTTGTCATTTAAAAATTGTCAACCTGGTTAGCATTAAAAAATAATATTCTGATATTATAATAGTGTTAACTTACATCTGTGAAAGCAATTAGTAAATCTATGGAAACATTTTATTTCAAATCTCTGCTCATAAAAAGGTAATTTCTGCAGAGGAAAACTTAAAATCATCTAATAAGACATTGAAATGTGTTATAACATTTCACAAAGTTTGCATGTCAGTTCGCTCCTATGACCAGCTTGGGTGAGCCTCTCATTCCTAGGCATTTGGGCTGACAGATGGCACTTACTGGGGGCTTAGTAGAACAAATCCAGAGATTTTGGGTAGGGTCCTTCCTTGTTAAATACGTTAAAAAGCTACCTGGTGTGTTCTCAGTGTCTCAATGAGTCATGCTTCCGGGCTCATGTGGGGTGACCCAATATTCATCAAGGATTCTGTTGTAATATGCAAATGCTTGTTTCTTTTTACTTTATGTTATGACATAGATACATTCTTTCACATGTCATATGGTTCTACTCCTGGGCATTCCTGTGGCATTGTAGCCTTGGAGCCTGGAGGAGTTTGCTGTATCTTAGAGAGCTGTTGGTGATGTTTCCTTCATTAAACCTGAACTTCAACTTATCCAGTGTCTGAACATCTTTATAACACTGGCGACGATTGGCAGCTTGGAAGGGACAAGCTACATCACCACTCAACCCTGAACCCACTTTTGGATCTCTCTTTTAATTCGTTTGGATCTGTTGGATTTACCTCCATTGCCTTCTGTTTTAAAGACTTTATGACTTTAACTCTCTGGATTTGGGACCTTTTGGATTTAAGTTTGCCTGGATTTCTGACTTTTATTCCAACACTCGTGCTTTTGACACTGAAGGTACCCTGTGACTTATCTGTTTGGATTTGAAACGAAAACTTGAAACGAAAATCAACGCTGTAATTTAACAAGTGCCGATTTTTGGCGATTTTTTTTTTTCTGATATTGTGCTGAAATCGCCTTTTCCTTGCCTCGTTTTCACTTCAAGGTAACCTGTTTTACATTTATTCGTTACCTGTTTTCTTCTGACTTCCAACGGTTTTGCCGTTGTGCACGCTCTGGTTGTTGCCTCGAGAGCTCCCTCGCTCTCTCTTCATTCGGCCATCGTCATCGTCATGGAGCTCTGTTGACATTCGCTGTGGAGCTGCGTGGAACATAGAACTCCGTCTTCGAGTGCTGTCTTTTCCCTGGTATCCCGGCACCCCTTGCGCGACGCCTGACTGTGACGTCTATACATCACGTCATCACGTCCTTGCGCATACGTGCCGCCATCTTTGTTGTGCTAGTCTCCTAGCAACCAGGAATCGAGTTATTCTCCTACGATCAGCGTTTCCACCTCAGCGTTTTCACCAAACTATATCGGCGCTTTTCTTTGACAACATCCTACGATCAGCATTTTAACCAGACTGTCTACCTTGGTTCTAGAACGACTTTTGCCTCTCATTTATCAGCGTTTTCAGGTTTTATATATTTTTGTTTTTTGGTATTTCGGTTTTGGCTTTACTGTTTTGGCTTTTGACTGTGTATCTTCTGTGATACACACACACACACACACCTATATTTGCAGTTTATTTAATTATTTCGTCTTACCTGACTGTTTCACCTCATTATGGCTTCCTCCTCTTCCATGACCCAACCCCCTGCCTTCCTGTGTGAAAAGGGTGAACCTATACTACCTTGGAAAAGATGGAAAAATCTTTTTGATTCTTATCTTTTAGCCATAGGTGGTGAGAAATTTTCTGCTGTAAGAAAACAAGCTATTTTACTGCACAATCTAGGTGTGGAGGGTCGTAATATTTATGACAGTATTGATGAAATACCCATCAATGATGGTTCTGGTGACTCTCCTTCGGATGTTTTTCACATGTCCTTAAAAATGTTGGAAGATTACTTTGGTCCTAGAATTAATGTAGTTTTGGAACGCCATAAGTTCTTTGCAAGAGTACAGGAACCCAAAGAAAAGGTTGGCTTATATGTTGCCTCTCTAAAAACATTGGCTCGTACTTGCGAATTTGGGGAACTCACGGATTCCTTGATTCGCGACCAGTTAGTTAGGTGTACGAATAACCCCAGAGTACAAGAGAAACTCTTGTCTAAAAATCCCTCCCTCAGGGAAGCTTTAGCTATTGTTGAGGGTATTGAGAATACTTCTGGTTGGGCTAAGGAGATGAAAGAGCAAAACATTTCTCCTGATGGTGCTTCTGCCTCCAGCGGTATTCATCAAGTTGCCCAACCTCTCAATTTCCCTCCACCTACTACCTCTGAAGACACTGTTTGTAAAGTAATGCAAAACACCAAGCCAAAAACTGTCTTTGATCGTAGTAAGATCAAGTGTTACAGATGTGGCAGTCCCAATCATTCCTCTTCCTTTCTCAATTGTTATGCCAAATCTTCCACGTGTATCAAATGTGGCATTAAAGGACACTATGCCCGAGTATGTAAATCCTCCACCAAAGTACACTCTATTGAATGCTCCTCGCCTCCTTCTGATTATCCTAGATTAATTGTTTCTAGTGTTATAAGTGATGGGAGTATTGACGCTGATCCCATTGTCATGCCTGAGTGTAATGTAATTATTGGTGGAGAAGATTTTGTTGTCTTAGCTGACTCTGGTTCTCCTTTTACCCTAATTGGAAATGAAAATTGGAACAAAGTTTTTCCTAATATTGACTTGTTTAAACCGGATATAAATGCTGTCAGTTACAATGGTTCTCACATTGAAGTTTCTGGATATACTGTTATGAGAATTCATTTCAAAGGTCGGGAGACTGTGGGTAAAATTTATGTTGCTTTCAGAGGTGACAATCTTTTAGGCTGGAGACACCAGAGAGATTTGGGAATCATTCTTAATCCTAATGCTCTCAAACCCACTGATCAAGTTATGCTTATTGATCAAATTTCTATCTCCAACATTTTCTTTGAGGAATTTCCGCATGTTTTTTCAGACACTTTGGGTTCATTGAAAGGTTTTCAACACCGAATATTTTAAAAAAGAATGCAGTCCCTTGTGTGTTTAAAGTTAGGAAAGTTCCTAACATGATGCTTGTTCCACTCAAACATGAACTTTCTAGACTCATAGAGTTGAACATTATTGAAGAAATTGAATCTTCAGAGTGGTTGGCCCCAGTAGTTTTGGCCCCCAAGGATGGGGGGAAGAGCATTCGCATGTGTGTGGACCTCAGGGGTTTAAATAAATGTATTTGGGTAGACCGACAACCCCTACCTAACATTCCTGAGTCCATAACTATGCTTGCAGGGGCTAAAATATTCTCTGTTCTTGATTTGTCCTCAGCTTACCACCAGGTTCCACTTCATGAGGATTCCAAGCATCTCACCTCTTTTGTTACTCCTTTGGGAGCTTTTCGTTTTGTTAGGATGCCTTTTGGGTTGGCATCCGCTGCGGCTTGTTTTCAAAGAATTATGAAAATGGTTGTAGGTGATGTCCCAAATGTCATATTTTTCCAAGATGACATCCTAGTTTTTGGCAAGGACAATACGGAACATGAAAGGGTTTTGAGAGCAGTTCTTTTCAGGTTGGCTGACAAAGGTCTTACAGTTAACAAAGCTAAGTGCAAAATAGGTGTAACTTCTGTTACTTATCTTGGTCATGTAATTTCTGGCGAAGGCATACAACCCAAATTGGAATTAGCCAAAAGTATCGCTGAGGCTCCCACTCCTTCTGATAAGGACCAAGTCAGGTCATTTCTTGGCCTAGCTGAGTTTTATTCCAAATTCATTAAGAATTTTGCCTCTATTGTTGAACCCATTAGAAATCTTCTCAAAAAAGGTGTCCATTTTGAGTGGAATGATGATTGTAATGGTGCATTTCTGGTTGTAAAAAAGACCATCAGTCAGTTACCTAGCCTGGGTCACTTTGATACTAGGAAAAAGACTATTCTTTCAACTGATGCATGTCTTTCTGGGTTGGGGGCAGTTCTATCTCAAGTTGACATTGGTGGTGAAAGAGTTGTAGCATTTGCCTCCAGAGCACTAAAAAAGGCTGAACAACATTACTCGTGTATAGAAAGAGAAGCTCTTGCTGTGGTTTGGGCTATTAAACACTTTAAGTTTTATTTGTGGGGCATTCCTTTCATCGTAAAATCTGACCACAAACCCTTAATCCAAGTATTCTCTTGTATGGAGAGCGAAAGATTAACTCCAAGACTTAAACGTTGGAGTGAGGGGTTAGAAGAGTTTAACTTCATTGTACAATATGTCCCTGGTTCACTGAATAAGATTGCTGATTGTCTTTCACGTTTACCATTACAGAATCTGGATGAGCATTTAGATTTAGGTACTGTCAAGGCGTCTTGGGTTTGTGAGAATGCTGCTTCTCTGGATGATTGGGTTTTTGCTCAATCTAATGATTTGGTCTTACCCTTGGTCATGGATTTTGTTGTTAAAGGTTGGCCTGATAACAGCAGGGACGTTAGTTGCGACCTTTTGCCTTTTTGGTCAATAAAACATGAACTTACCATTGTAGATGACATTGTTATGCGTGGTGAGAGACTGATTCCTCCCTCTGTGATGCGTTCAAAACTCATCAATCTTGCCCATGATGGACACATGGGCAGGAGTTTTACTAAAGCTCGCCTTAGAGAAAGATATTGGTGGCCCAACATGGACAATGATGTTGAACTAGTGGTGAAAGATTGTTATCAGTGTGCTACTAATGATAAGTCCAAGGTTGTGTGTAAGGCACCTCTCTCTCCAGTGCCTGTTCCTAACCAACCGTGGTCCAAACTGGGTTTAGACATCATTGGACCTTTTGATCTACTTACTTCCTCAGAGAGATTTGTTATTCTTCTCGTGGATTATATGTCCAAATGGGTTTCCACTAAGTGTGTAGCCTCTGTCACTTCTAGGGTGGTTATTGATTTCTTACGTGATGAATTTGCTTCTGAAGGTGTTCCCAAATGCATCATTACAGATAATGGTGTCCAGTTTATTTCCTCTGACATGGAGTTTTTCTTAAGTGACCATGGTATTTGCCATCTTAAAACCGCACTCTATGCGCCTCAAGCCAATGGCCTTGCTGAACGAATGAATCGTGTTGTTAAAGCATGTGGGCAGAGAGCTATTGAAATGAAATGTTCTCTTAAGGATGTTTTACGTGATACTTGGTGGGCACATCGCACCACTGTCAACTACATTTCTAAGTCTTCTCCATTTTTCCTACTACGAGGTAGGCATGCCTCTTCTAAATTAAACCCCCCTTGGCTTCCTCTTAAATCTTCTCTTCCTTTGGATAGGGGAAGTGTGGGGGATAGGATTCTCTCTCACCAACAAAGGTACAAAGAACGTTATGATCTGAAGAATTCTACCAAACCTATGTTGTGGAGTGTGGGAGATTGGGTCCTGGTTAAAAAACCTAGATTTTCTAAGAAAGGATCTTCTGAGTTCATGGGTCCTTTCAGGATTACAAAGATTCACAACAATGTGGTTACCCTGCAAAATGGCTGTAAATGGAGCATGTCTCGGCTTGTTAAGTTCTCCCCAGGAGATTCTTCTTCCTCTTCCCTTGTGGATTCTTCCTGCTTTTCCGCTCCTTCTAATGATGAAGGAGCTGTTCCTTTTAGAAGGTTTCCTCAGAGAACTCATCAAGCTCCAGCTCGTTTCAGAAACTATGTTTAGTTTGCTTTAATTTTTACTTCCTTTTCAGGTGTGTTTCTCTTGCTTCAATGTTTAGCTTTGTTTTTATTTTTTTTATTACTTCTTGTTTCTCCTTTTCTTTAGTAAAGGGGATGTGTTGTAATATGCAAATGCTTGTTTCTTTTTACTTTATGTTATGACATAGATACATTCTTTCACATGTCATATGGTTCTACTCCTGGGCATTCCTATGGCATTGTAGCCTTGAAGCCTGGAGGAGTTTGCTGTATCTTAGAGAGCTGTTGGTGATGTTTCCTTCATTAAACCTGAACTTCAACTTATCCAGTGTCTGAACATCTTTATAACAGATTCCTAATTGGGTGCAACCAATATAAGATCTAACCCACGGCCCCGGCCAGACATCATCAAAGGCAACTTCTGTTTAGAAGACAGTCCACAAAAAGATGGTAAGTACTTGTGTAGGAGATCTGCATTTCCTTTATAGTGACCCCACATTCTTCGCCTTTTGCTGGATCCTACGTTTTTGCTGGTTTTAGAATTATGTTTAATGTACCCCTTCTAACTAGTAGTAAAGCGCCTGTGCTCTCCTTTTAAACATGGCTGGATTGGCATACTCCTAATAGGCATATTTAACCCACCCATACGTCCCTAGAATATGGTACAAAGTGTACCCAGGGCCTGGAAATTAAATGTCACTAGTTGAGTGCAGAATCTATTGTGCCATACACTACAGTGGAAATGCAAAAATGGCTTCAGTCCTACCATTGTAGCCTGACTATGGCAGTATCAAAACTGCACTTCGACCTGTCGAAACAAATCCTTTCGACAGGTCAAAACCTCCCTTTTAAATATTAAAAAGTCATCCCTATGTAGGCATTTGTAACCCACAAGGCAGGGTGGGTGATGTTTAAAAGTAGGACATATAGAAATGTAATATGAATTTGTCCTTACAGTGATAATCACCGAAAAGGTATTTTTACTCTAGAAAGGTTGGATGGCCTATATAAAAAAAACAATGGAGAGTGGTATTAATTGCTATTATTGTAACTCAAGAATGGGACTAGCTAGAAAAATAATTAAACAACAATTTTAATTGTAATTTAAAATCCAAATCAATGGTCAGCTTTTTAATAAATATTAAGGCAAAGTGACCTTTCGAAAGCTGGATCGCCCCTAAGGATCATGGTAATTGTAGTTACCCTTTCTCGACGCCGTATCTTCTATCAAACTTTCAAATATCTTCATCTTCGCCATCCCTGGACACGTGTTTCGGGGTATTTACCCCTCGTCAGCAGAGATTAGGCCATCTTCTGGGGTTGCTGCATGGCTGCCCAATATCTCCAGGTATAGTACCATACAAAGGCGCGCAGGTGCGGGGTCCCGTGCTCGTCAGCCATGAACAAAATATCTATACAAATGGGGTCGCACACCACTCACACATCAGCTGGATCGCCACTAAGGCTCATGGTAATTGTAGTTACCCTTTCTCAACGCCGTATCTTCTATCAAACTTTCAAATATCTTCATCTTCGCCATCCCTGGGCACGTGTTTCGGGGTATTTACCCCTCGTCAGCAGGGATTAGGCCATCTTCTGGGGTTGCTGCATGGCTGCCCAATATCTCCAGGTATAGTACCATACAAAGGCGCGCAGGTGCGGGGTCCCGTGCTCGTCACCCAAGAACAAAATATCTATACAAATGGGGTCGCACACTGCTCACACATCAGCTGGATCGCCCCTAAGGATCATGGTAATTGTAGTTACCCTTTCTCGACGCCGTATCTTCTATCAAACTTTCAAATATCTTCATCTTCGCCATCCCTGGACACGTGTTTCGGGGTATTTACCCCTCGTCAGCAGGGATTAGGCCATCTTCTGGGGTTGCTGCATGGCTGCCCAATATCTCCAGGTATAGTACCATACAAAGGCGCGCTGGTGCGGGGTCCCGTGCTCGTCAGCCAAGAACAAAATATCTATACAAATGGGGTCGCACACCGCTCACACATCAGCTGGATCGCCCCTAAGGATCATGGTAATTGTAGTTACCCTTTCTCGACGCCGTATCTTCTATCAAACTTTGAAATATCTTCATCTTCGCCATCCCTGGACATGTGTTTCGGGGTATTTACCCCTCGTCAGCAGGGATTAGGCCATCTTCTGGGGTTGCTGCATGGCTGCCCAATATCTCCAGGTATAGTACCATACAAAGGCGCGCAGGTGCGGGGTCCCGTGCTCGTCAGCTAAGAACAAAATATCTATACAAATGGGGTCGCACACCGCTCACACATCAGCTGGATCGCCCCTAAGGATCATGGTAATTGTAGTTACCCTTTCTCGACGCCGTATCTTCTATCAAACTTTCAAATATCTTCATCTTCGCCATCCCTGGACACGTGTTTTGGGGTATTTACCCCTCGTTAGCAGGGATTAGGCCTTCTTCTGGGGTTGCTGCATGGCTGCCCAATATCTCCAGGTATAGTACCAAACAAAGGCGTGCAGGTGCGGGGTCCCGTGCTCGCCAGCCAAGAACAAAATATCTATACAAATGGGGCCGCACACCGCTCACACATCAGCTGGATTGCCCCTAAGGATCATGGTAATTGTAGTTACCCTTTCTCGACGCCGTATCTTCTATCAAACTTTCAAATATCTTCATCTTCGCCATCCCTGGACACGTGTTTCGGGGTATTTACCCCTCGTCAGCAGGGATTAGGCCATCTTCTGGGGTTGCTGCATGGCAGCCCAATATCTCCAGCTATAGTACCATACAAAGGCGCGCAGGTGCGGGGTCCCGTGCTCGTCAGCTAAGAACAAAATATCTATACAAATGGGGTCGCACACCGCTCACACATCAGCTGGATCGCCCCTAAGGATCATGGTAATTGTAGTTACCCTTTCTCGACGCCGTATCTTCTATCAAACTTTCAAATATCTTCATCTTCGCCATCCCTAGACACGTGTTTCGGGGTATTTACCCCTCGTCAGCAGGGATTAGGCCATCTTCTGGGGTTGCTGCATGGCTGCCCAATATCTCCAGGTATAGTACCATACAAAGGCGCGCAGGTGCAGGGTCCCGTGCTCGTCAGCCAAGAACAAAATATCTATACAAGTGGGGTCGCACACCGCTCACACATCAGCTGGATTGCTCCTAAGGATCATGGTAATTGTAGTTACCTTTTCTCGACGCCGAATCTTCTATCAAACTTTCAAATATCTTCATCTTCGCCATCCCTGGACACGTGTTTCGGGGTATTTACCCCTCGTCAGCAGGGATTAGGCCATCTTCTGGGGTTGCTGCATGGCTGCCAAATATCTCCAGGTATAGTACCATACAAAGGCGCGCAGGTGCTGGGTCCCGTGCTCGCCAGCCAAGAACAAAATATCAATACAGTGGGGTCGCACACCGCTCACACATCAGATGGATCGCCCCTAAGGATCATGGTATTTGTAGTTACCCTTTCTCGACGCCGTATCTTCTATCAAACTTTCAAATATCTTCATCTTTGCCATCCCTGGACACGTGTTTCGGGGTATTTACCCCTCGTCAGCAGGGATTAGGCCATCTTCTGGGTTGCTGCATGGCTGCCCAATATCTCCAGGTATAGTACCATACAAAGGCGCGCAGGTGCGGGGTCCCGTGCTCGTCTGCCAAGAACAAAATATCTATACAAATGGGGTCGCACACCGCTCACACATCAGCTGGATCGCCCCTAAGGATCATGGTAATTGTAGTTACCCTTTCTCGACGCCGTATCTTCTATCAAACTTTCAAATATCTTCATCTTCGCCATCCCTGGACACGTGTTTCGCGGTATTTACCCCTCGTCAGCAGGGATTAGGCCATCTTCTGGGGTTGATGATGGCCTAATCTCTGCTGACGAGGGGTAAATACCCCGAAACACGTGTCCAGGGATGGCGAAGATGGCGAAGATGAAGATATTTGAAAGTTTGATAGAAGATACGGCGTCGAGAAAAGGTAACTACAATTACCATGATCCTCAGGGGCAATCCAGCTGATGTGTGAGCGGTGTGCGACCCCACTTGTATAGATATTTTGTTCTTGGCTGACGAGCACGGGACCCCGCACCTGCGCGCCTTTGTATGGTACTATACCTGGAGATATTTGGCAGCCATGCAGCAACCCCAGAAGATGTCCTAATCCCTGCTGACGGGGGGAAAATACCCCGAAACACGTGTCCTTGGATGGCGAAGATGAAGATATTTGAAAGTTTGATAGAAGATACGGCGTCGAGAAAAGGTAACTACAATTACCATGATCCTTAAGAGCGATCCAGCTGATGTGTGAGCGGTGTGCGACCCCACTTGTATAGATATTTTGTTCTTGGCTGACGAGCACGGCACCCCGCACCAGCGCGCCTTTGTATGGTACTATACCTGGAGATATTTGGCAGCCATGCAGCAACCAGAGAAGATGGCCTAATCCATGCTGACGAGGGGTAAATACCCCGAAACACTTGTCCAGGGATGGCGAAGATGAAGATATTTGAAAGTTTGATAGAAGATACAGCGTCGAGAAAAGGTAACTACAATTACCATGATCCTTAGGGGAGATCCAGCTGATGTGTGAGCGGTGTGCGACCCCACTTGTATAGATATTTTGTTCTTGGCTGATGAGCACGGGACCCCGCACCTGCGCGCCTTTGTATGGTACTATACCTGGAGATAATTGGCAGCCATGCAGCAACCCCAGAAGATGGCCTAATCCCTGCTGACGAGGGGTAAATACCCCGAAACACGTGTCCAGGGATGGGGAAGATGAAGATATTTGAAAGTTTGATAGAAGATATGGCGTCAAGAAAAGGTAACTACAATTACCATGATCCTTAGGGGCGATCCAGCTGATGTGTGAGCGGTGTGCGACCCCACTTGTATAGATATTTTGTTCTTGGCTGACGAGCACGGGACACCGCACCTGCGCGCCTTTGTATGGTACTATACCTGGAGATATTTGGCAGCCATGCAGCAACCCCAGAAGATGGCCTAATCCCTGCTGACGAGGGGTAAATACCCCGAAACACGTATCCAGGGATGGCGAAGATGAAGATATTTGAAAGTTTGATAGTAGATACGGCGTCGAGAAAAGGCAACTACAATTACCATGATCCTTTGGGGCGATCCAGCTGATGTGTGAGCGGTGTGCGACCCCACTTGTATAGATATTTTGTTCTTGGCTGACGAGCACGGGACCCCGCACCTGCACGCCTTTGTATGGTACTATACCTGGAGATATTTGGCAGCCATGCAGCAACCCCAGAAGATGGCCTAATCCTTGCTGACGAGGGGTAAATACCCCGAAACACGTGTCCAGGGATGGCGAAGAAGAAGATATTTGAAAGTTTGATAGAAGATACGGCGTTGAGAAAAGGTAACTACTATTACCATGATCCTTAGGGGCGATCCAGCTGATGTGTGAGCGGTGTGCGACCCCACTTGTATAGATGTTTTGTTCTTGGCTGACGAGCACGGGACCCCGCACCTGCGCGCCTTTGTATGGTACTATACCTGGAGATATTTGGCAGCCATGCAGCAACCCCAGAAGATGGCCTAATCCCTGCTGACGAGGGGTAAATACCCGAAACACGTGTCCAGGGATGGCGAAGATGAAGATATTTGAAAGTTTGATAGAAGATACAGCGTCGAGAAAAGGAAACTACAATTACCATGATCCTTAGGGGCGATCCAGCTGATGTGTGAGCGGTGTGTGACCCCACTTGTATAGACCCCATTGGCTAGTGCTTGCCCACAAGTTATTCCCACCCACTAGTTAGTGCCAGATATAAATGTATTACTTCCAGGCACCCTCTTCAGACCACTTTCTGGACCTGTGGAAGATCCATAGAGGACTGGGTCTACTGTCTGTAGCCTGAGAAGAGCAATGAAGGACTGGACCTGCTCAATCTTTTACCCAGAACAAAGAAATGGATTCAAAGGCTCAGTTTGCGAACCTCCTGTGTGGCTACAGGTAGACAACAAGCTGCAAGAGGCCCTAACAACAAGCTGCAAGTACGCAGCTGACCAGTGGCAACTGGAACTGGCCTGCAACTTCTGCTCCTGGCCTCTGCCTCGCACCATATGAGCCTCTAAGTCCCCCCTGAGATCCTGAGGCTTTAGAAGTGTACTCTTGTGGTTAGTTGGGACTTAAAAAACTGTCAGAATGTAAAATGTTTGACCAGGATGAATCTGGTTGGTGTATCCGACCACTGCTCCATGGCAGTCAGCTTCAAATTACGCCTAGGTCCCTGTCTACCGGAACCATTGACAATCTTTGGCCCTTTGTGCTTTTTCATGCTATTTCTACTTAAAACTTTAAAACTTCAAAACTTCATAACTGCAGTTCTCTTTATTGGATTGTTGTCATATTGCTATCATTTTGTTTAATAAATATCCTCTCTATTTTCTAATTTGGTATTGGATTTTATTGTTTTGCATTTTTGCACTTTATTACTGCTTTGGTACTTTATAAATACTTTACACATCGCCCTCAGTTAAACCTATCTGATCTGTGCCATAGCTACCGGTGAGGGGGCAGGGGTGAGTTTAGGGCAATTGAGAAACATTTAGATTCACCTGAAAAGGGTTTTGATTAATTCTTGAGGTGGATAGTCACCTGCCCCAAATAATAATCCAAAATCTTACAACTTGCATGAACGATTGCTTCCACTCTTAAATTCTCCACAGCTCCCCACCTCTAAGTTGTTGAAGTTCAGTACACAGTGACTTCAAATGTCAAGCACTGCACTCAACAGCTTCCAAGAGGCCATACTACAACCACCACCCACCCAACTGTGTACCCAAAGGATGCCTATGACCCAAAGGTCTATGAAGTGCTATATAAATAAAATATAAAAAGAGTAGCTACTTATTCAACCATCCATAAAGCTCTTTGGACCTCACTTTCAATGTAAAATTACTGTGAATACCGATGCAAAACAGTTCAATTGAATGCAGCAAATACAAAAAACTGGATTTGCTGTTACTAATTCTTTTTGACATTCGTGAAGCACTGTATTTGAAATATTTAGGGTTTCTTTATACATATATCACTCGGCCCCACTTCAGACCTAGGGGTCAATTACAACCGTCGGTTGGAGCCTTTCTGGCCCGCATCTCGGTTTAATTTCCAAACGCCACATTACAATGCTGGCGGTCAGAAATTAAACCAGACGGTCATTTCGGCTGCGGGGTTGGGGAGGGCTTGCATCATGCTGTGATTAACAGGACAGGGTGTAGGCATACCTTGAACTGATGATTAGGCGTTAAACAACCATTCTGCTGCAAGCCCCCACCTCACCCCCCCTTTCAGTCATGTGCGTGAAATGGCAAGTCCATTTAAGGTATTGCACTGGCCATAGAGAGCCAGTGGCAGCAGGTTTTCTTATGTCTGTTTTTTTCAGCACAGGAGCTGCTTTCCTTTGTGTGCCCCATCAACACTAATCACTGCATTTACATAACAGCGAGGGATCCATGGGTGTGAAGGTAGCCCTGCCCAAAGAGCAATGAATAGCAGGGAATGCTACAGCACACCAGGAACTGTATCTGGTTGCGGAAAACGACATGAACAAGGAAGGAAGAGGGAGGGAGGAATGTAAAAAAAGTGAGGTGACAGCTGAAGTTCGACTTGCCACTTTTTTTTAGATAAAAATACCAGATATTTGCTCAGTTTTAAAATGGGCCCTTAGGAATTGTATTTTAACATAAATTCGTGTAAAGTAAAAAATATGATGATTTCTTGAGGTAATGGGTTTACCTATTGATGAACCACCTACAATTTCAATCGAATCACCTCTTTTAATGCTGGGAAGCACTCAGATAAAGAGAGATGAACTAACCATTAGCCTGAAATTTAGTTTAAATAGCTGCCGTGCAGAATTTACAGGGCACAGTCACATACACAAGCACACAGTCACACATACACACACATGCATGCACACACACACACTTTCACATCTTGGAAATAGTTTTGTACTTTTGAAGTGAAAAAATTGTTTATGCTTTTGTTTACTGGGAACAATATCAATCTTCATTTAGCAAGTTTTTTGTGTTTTTTTGCATCTTTATTTAAAACTACAGTCCTCAACAGTAAGTGTGTTCTATCAACACAAAGAATGAAATATTGGGCAAGAAATACTGGCCAGGTGGCAAATGTAGGGTATGGGCACATCATGGAGGAGAGAAGATGAGGCAAGTGGAGGAAAAAACAGCGATAAAATGTAAGGGATTTGTGGAGAAAGTAAGCTAGAGGTGTCAGTAAGGGGGGCAGAACCAGGGAGAGAAGGTTGGAGGCTGGGTAGAAATGAAAGGTGAATCGAGAACGGAGAAGAGGTGTAGATGTAAAGATACTGAACCAGCAAGAGACAGGAAGAGCCTGGCCATAGAGAAAAGGGCAGAGGCAGTGCTTTAAATTGGCCGGTACTCACAGGTACTGAGTACTGGCACTTCTTATTGTTATCACTGTTAATACCGACACTTCGCTATTGCCTAGCAGAGTACCAGTACTCATGAAAAGTAAGCTAATTGGCTGCTGGTGAGCACTAGGCTGTCCCAGAAGAAACAGCCTCTGATAGCCAAGGCGCTTCTGTAGTCCTTAGCTCAGCCGCTTTTGTGTACATGATTCAGAAAAGGGGGTGGTGATGAACAGAGTGTCTGAATTAAGCAGACCACTCTTACCCAGTCCAAAGATCAGGGCTTGATCCATCACCGTTATTTAGCTCACTGCACCATCCCAGCTCAGAACCTGGCTATATGCAAATTAGTCTGTCCCTGGCCCAGTGCATCATGGGAACAGGGCAGACCAAACTACCAAGCCAATTCTTCACCAGAAAGGAGACAAGCTTCCGGGGACCGGTTTCTGGCATTTCAGCCGTCGTCGGCCCGGCTTGCTTGAATCCTGATGGTGCAGTGAGCAAGGGACTCATGTCTGAGTATACCCTGCCACACCTATAGTGGCCAAAAACGATTCAGAAAAGGGGGTGGTGATGAACAGAGTGTCTGAATTTTGTGTACATGTCTGCTTGTTTCTTTGTGTGTGTGCACGCTTGAGGATAAACAGCATTGTGTCAAACAACAAATAACGGTATGACAGTAAGAAGTTGCAAATATTATAAAAATAGGACATTAACATATGCTGTTTGGCTTTCATTTTGTGTAATGATGTAACCTGTTTTGTTAACATAAATGCATTTCCGTTGTGTTTTGATATGCGCTGCAACTAGTATAGGAGTCATTATGTATCATCAAATCTTGGCCTTAGCCCCGCACATTGCCCCGCCCACTTGTCACACCTCTAGTTCACTTTAATGAGTACCTGCATTTATTTTTCCCCATTTAAACCACTGTGTATAGTACATCACACATTCAACAATAAGGGACCACAACTATTGCAACATCACATAAGTCCCTATTGTCCAGGCAGATCATTGTGCTCTGCAACTCAAGGTTTGTTTACTGTCTCCCAAAATCAAGAAAAAAGCCAGGAATGGATGACGTTAGTTTTCATATCTAGTCTCTAAACTATGGAACACCCTACCAGTAGCAATAAGGAAGAACAAGGAGGAACTGAGTTTCTGGAAACAGCTTAAGACATTTCTTTTGATCTAACATGTACTTTGTAGAGCCTGACAAGACCTAGAGTGCTGGAAGGCTGTTGGGTCGCCATGCTCTACAGAATGTCAAGAATATAATATAATACAGTGATATATATATATTTTTTTTAAGTAAGGGTGAGCAGGAAGGATGCGGGTGCGAGAAAGAAGGACAAGCAACAGCACTGGGACAAGGGAGGGTGGGGAATGTGGAGGCACATGGACAAAAGACAATGGTAGGTGGACAAGGATACACACACAACTAAGGTCGTGCACAGATAAAGCACACAGACAACCGAGGGTGGGCGGGTAGTACTGTAGAAGCACGCACTCAATGGTAGGTGGGCGGATGGGGATGAGAAAGCACAAAGACAATGGAGGGCAGTCCAGATGGGGATAGGAAAGCACACAGACAAGGAAGGCATGCAGGGAGATGGGAATGAGGAATAACTTGGAAAATGAAGGGTGGGTGGGCAGGCATGAGGAAGCAAATGGACAATGGAGGGTGGGTGAGCATAGGCATGCACACAGACAACTAAGAGAGGGCGGGGATGGGGATTGTGATGCTCATGGACAACGGAGTGCGGGCATGAGGATGGGGAAGCACACAGACAAGGCAGGGTGGGCAGGGGATGCACACGGACATCGGAGGGTGGGCAGGGATGGGGAAGCACAAGGACAACTGAGAGTGGGTGGGATGTGTAAGTCCTTGAACAACAGAGGGCAGCGGCGAAGCAGAAGCACATAAACAACAAAGAGCGGGTGGGGATGGGGAGCAAACAGTCAATGGATGGCAAATGTGAGAGGGAAGCACATGGATGACATACGGCAGACAGGGATGGAGAAGCACGTGGGCAAAAGAAGCGGGTGAATGGCTATGGTGAAGCATATGGACAATGGATGGGCTGGTGGGGATGAGTAAGAACATGAACAAAGGATGGCGTGCGGGTGGGAATGGGAAACCACACATACACGGAAGCTGAGCAGACTGAGTTTGGAAAGCGCACAGACAACAGCGGGTGGCCAGAGGTGCAGAAGCACATGGGCAGTCGAAGGTGGGTAGTGATACAGAAGTACATAGACAAAGAAGGGTGAGGGGGGAGGAGAGGAAGCACTCAGATAATGGAGGGAGGTTGGGGATGGAGATGCACATGGACATTCGATGGCAGAACGAAGGGCAGCCAGGCAGGGACTGAGGAGCCCAAGGTGGGCAAGCAGGTGCAGGGAAGAACACAGATAATGGTTGGGGTTGGGGAAGCAGGAACGGCAACAGAAGGAGGGAAGGTGAGGGGAGAAACACACGGATGAGGAAGAGGAACATGAAGTACAAAGGGGAGAGAGTTGGAAAACACATGCACTCTTGTAGAGTGCCTAACCCAAAAAAACAAGCATTTGCAATGCAATAGGTCTTGCATTAGGAAAGTTTGAGCTATTGGTATTGTAAATGACAAATTTTTTATGTATGTGTTAGTTTTTAAAAAAGCGAAATTAATAGCTTTGTCATTTACAATGCCAATAGTTATACCTTTCGCAAATGTGACACCTATAGCATTTGTAATGCAATATGTGTTGTATTTAAGTGACTTAGATGTATTGATACTACAAATAACAGTGGCTTTTAAATTTTTTTAATAAATAATACTTAAATAGCTTCAACTTTTGTAAATAACTTTTGTGAATATTATGTTCAGTGTATTTTATTGTGATGAAAATCCAAGAACAGAAGTGAAATATTAACATCTTTTTGTGACATTTGTAATAAAGCTTGAAACATTGAGAGAACATATTTGAACCAGTTGTTGTTGAATGGTTGCACAGATTGATGCTGTGATAGCGCAGAGTGATGTTGTGGTGGCGACGAGTGATAAAGATTGTTGAAAATATGTAGGTTAATCTTGCCAAGGCAATGGAAAAAAAGCTGCTGTATTTTTCATAGTGCGCAGAATCTGAACATCCTACATGGCATGCTGAATTATTTTGCGTGATCTGGAAGAGTGCTGTGAATGGTATGAGTGGTTCTGCTGTGTGTGTTGCTGCAGAACGTCTCTCGTGCAGGCAGAGGAAGTAACAGCACACAGCCAACCAAAAGGTACTTCTCCTCATCATCACACTTTACCTTAATATAATCATGTAAGGCACCTGACGCTGCACTTAGTATAGAAAAATGAAAGTGCGCGCTAAGTATGTAGAAGTTAAAGCGCAAGTTGCATGCAGCTATGAAAGGATCTAATGATCGTAATGGCCGCATCCTGTTACACTGCCCTAAAACAAAATATAGTGTAATAAAAAAGGAACAAGCGCTAAAGTGACATGAAAGCAGGCGCCCATGTAGATAGAAACTGTGAAACTTCACAATGAGAATTGTGACACGCCCGGGCAAAAGCGGATTCTGTTATCTTCCGGTGTTGGAGGAAAATGCATTAATCAGAAGAACGTGGAAAAAGACTGATAACAGACCCCAGACCAACTTCTCACCATCCGGGGGGGGGGCGGGGGACTAGTGAGGACTGTCATGAAAGAGCCTTATAAAACATGCGCCAAACACGACAGGCAGCACAGGCTCGAAAACTCTTATTTTTGAGGGGAAAACAGGCAGTGTTCAGAAACCCTCACAAAGCGAGGCACATCACCATGCATGCCGATATTTAAAAAAGAATCTTCCAAAACACATGCAATTGCGTAAAAGACTAAGATGAATATTGATGCTCCCCCTTAACTCATGCTCTTAAAATGCAAGAAATGAACATTCCCACCACCAAACGGAACCAGCATTGTTAGTATCGTGAAATGGGTGCCCTGGAAAGCAAAACAAGAGCACTCTAATCTATGAATCCAGACGAAACGAGCGCAGACATATTTGTAACACTTCAAAAGCTCAGCAGTCAATTAGGTGAAGGTTTGCAAGCGGCGCTTGAGTGTGACCTCATGCTTATTGAATTATGAAAGCGCTTTGGCAGCTCGCGCTGGAGGTTTCCACCACTCAGACCAGAGTTGGAGATATTTATTATAGCGCCTCGATTAAATGAACAGCCATTAGAACCCGAACAGCAATTATTTTAAAATAAAATGCACATGAGAAATGTAAAAATAGGGACACTGGATACATGAAACAACAGAGAATATTACCTTAAAAGGGCTTTTGAACAATTCTAAGTTAGGATTCATGACCTGGGATGCATTCTTCAGCCACAGTGGCTCACTTTCTAACAAGCTCTTGGCATTGCTGTGATTAGGGGGGGAGGAGAAATGCGGCTCGGGAGTAAATGGTAACGAGCGCGTGAATGGGAAGATCGGCCGTGGGAGGTGAGAGGGGAAGTCAAGGGGAAGTCGAAGAGTGCATAGTGCAGGCGGGGGCGGAGAGCGGAGCCTTTGAAGTGTGTGAGGCACTGAGAGACAGATGGTGGTTTGTGACGTAGCTGGTTTGTGAACGTACACGGACGACATGCACTGTGGCAAATCCGCCGTTGGTTTCAAAGCTTATTTGGCCCTCAATACTCACGTCCATTTATCACTTTAGTGATAAATAGTCGAGACCTAAAAAAAAAAACATCTGCAACAGTGCTTAATTGGTGCCAGCAGTTTTCGGGGCTCAGCACCGGCACTGAATTGATTTCCGGTGGTCGGCACCGACACTTATTTTTGACACCACATTTATGACAGTGTGTCACATGGTGGCGGTGCTCATCTAATTTAGAGAGGAGAAGAACAACAGTTGTTTATGAATACAAGAAACATACAAAAATTACTAATACCTGCCTCCCCAGCCATTCCTTTAGGGTTGGGGACCTGGAATAATCTGAACTGACGCACTTGCAGGTGAGAGAAATGGTTAGTAGTTGTTTTGGTACCATCACTGGCAGGGCTTTAAGTGAGATGAAAAATCTGGGGGTCTCTCAAAGGGTGTGTCCAGTGAAATTAAGAGTGTGGCTTAAAACACATAAGTTAAAAATCTGTGCTTGGCATAGTGCACCGCCCGATTTGCTGTTTCTGTCATTGCATCCAGATATATGATACAACAAGTAACATCATACCTACAACAAATCAGGATTATTGACTTTGTCAATGGTTGTTACTTGCATGAGATAAATAAGCAACAACTATGGCTTGTATATAATATTGAAAAAGCTTCCACGTAAAGCCCTGGTGACACCACGATGATGTTGCTACTCCTGAGTTTCAAAAAGAGAAGGGAAATCCAGAGAGAGAATTACTCTCTTTAAAGGATTTCCCTTCCCCTACAACGCTCACCTGAAATGAGGTCATGTCGTAACTTCTCCACTAGTGAGCAGTGTGAGCATGCGCACATGTTGTGCCTGCTGTCACTGCAGTCCGGGGAAAAAACGGACCGCCTGTGCCAGGGCACAAAACAGAGCCTGATAGAGACCTGTTTCGAGGACCCCTTTAAAAAATTGCCGGTGCTGAGCACCGGTGAGACCCGGCCCACTTAAAGCCCTGGTCATTGGCAGCAAGGACAGGGCAGTGGGTGGTGCAAGCTGCAGTGGCCTCCTGGTCAGGGCCCTGGCACTTATTATTTTACAAATGAAGCACTGATTCTGAAAATGTATAGAAGAAAAAAATTCCAGCTATTCACACTTTGAGGCAACTTTTCAGAAATGCCTTGATTATCCTGACAGATAACAAAATGATAAAGAAAAAGCAAGAATTGCCGTGTAGAAAAAAAATCCACCTAGGCCCTTTTAGAGAATGGGTTCATAGAAATACCATTATGAAGCCTGACCCTGGCTCTGGTATAAATAATGCATGGGAAGTTGTTTTGCTGCTTAAAGTCATTACCTGTTAATGAGTTTCTTGCTGTAGCATCCGCTCCCATTGGTCATGGCCCCATTGCCACTTTAGCTACCATGCAATGAATTCACTGGTTCTACTTTTTACATAATTCGCCCATCTAGAGGAAAATGCAGCAGAGGGACGCTGAAAGAGAAATGGCATCCATTTTAGGGAGACTTTGTTAATAATAAAGAAAATGGTTCGCACGCCTCTGAGACCACCGTTAGATTCGTACTCCAAATCTAAGATGCTGGGGATAAGGTAAATTTGACGAAAAACCGAAATCTTCTCGGTGTTGGTTGCAGGAGTGCTCCGACCTTGCCTCAAATGAATCAGCAGCCATGGAAAGGAGCAGAAAAGAATATTAGACCAGAAGTGCATTACCTCAAAGTGCATTAGCATGCAGGGTCCTTTTCGTGAAATAGAGAAGGGACAACTGGCGCCCTGCTCGTTTTATAGCTTCTGATTGCCTGCCATCCAGCAGGACTTTGGATGGTGCCCGTTGTAGAACGGAAATACATTCCATAACTCCGTGAACGAAGAATAAACTGATTTCTGGCAAATGCAATGAGCAAACTTTGTAGTTGTACGGAGGGAATTTGCATTATTGCACCGTAACTAAGGAGTTGTATAAAGTAGTATTTCCTTGCACCCCAGGTACACAAGTGTGTGGATTTGTGAAGAGCATCAATCATTTTTTTCTATTACCACATTCTGCAGTTTTCTTCAGATCCAATATTGCAGAGTTCTATCATTGTTGTGTTGTTATTATTTATTGAAAATCGTGACAATGAGTCATGGGTACAATATAGAGTACACAAATGTAAAATAAGGTGGCGGGAAGTAAGCTAAGGGGGGAAATCGCTCATTGCATAGAATACAGCCAGTAACCTAATAGGAAACAAACATTGGTAATGAAGAGGAGCGGGCCTTACTATCCCGCTTAGAGCAGCACCGCAAGAAAAGCAGCCAGCAGGTAGGATGCAAGGTCCCGGGGGATGGGGAGGGGAGGGGGCAAGGCAAGGAGGGGGGAATACTTCTCGTGGCATAGGCAAAAAGCGGCCATAGTAGAAGGAGGAGGTGGTGTGTGGACCGCAGAATAGGACAGGCCTGTACTTTTTGACAAGATTTGTCCAAGGGGAAGGGGGGAGGCGTGAATGAGAAAAAGAGAGTAAGAGCGAGATAGGAGGAGGGAGGTAAAGAAGAAACGGGTAAGGAAAAAAGAGAAGAAAATTGGAGAGGGATAGGTGGTGAAACGAGGGACCAGAAATGAGGAAGAGCAGGGATAGTGTGCGCCATTGGAGAAAAGGATGGGGGTTTCTGGGGCAAAGTGGCTGCACCTGGGTTCCACGACACAAGCTGCCAGATGCATTATGAAGCGTTGCGGAGGAAAGGCACCCGTGTCTGCATGAATATCTCAGACTGATCTTGAAGAATATAAATGGCACGTTCGTGGGCTGCCGTCTGAATCATTGCCACTAGGCAGTCCAGTGTGAAGGAGGCATGGGGGAGTGCCATTGGAGGAGGATACCAATTTTGGCTGCCGCCAGGGTCTTGTGGATGAGACGGCCTTGGGGTCGAGAGAAGTCTGGAGAGTCCCCCATGTCATGCAGGAGAATCAGAGTGTGGAGGAGAGGGGTTCTGAGTGTCAGGGATTCCCCCAGCATGGTCCCAACTGCCACCCAAAAGGGCTTGATCGAGGGGCATTCGTAGAGAATGTGCACAAGGTCACAGCGGGTGGCCGGGCACCACCAACAATTTGCATGAGGTAGCATACCTGCCCTGCGCAGTTTTGCTGGAGACCAGTGCCACTCGTGCAATGTCTTGAATCAATCAATCAATCAATCATGGCATTTGAATAGCACGCTACTCACCCGGAGGGGTCTCAAGGCGCTGGGGGGGGTGTGGGTGGGGGGGGCTGCTACTGCTCAAAGAGCCAGGTCTTGAGTTGCTTCCTGAAGGATAGGTGGTCCTGGGTCAGCCGGAGGTGGATGGGGAGAGAGTTCCAAGTCTTGGCTGTCAGGTAGGAGAAGGATCTTCCTCCGGTGGTAGCTCTGCGGATGCGTGGAACGGCGACGAGAGCGAGGCTGGTGGATCGCAGCTGGCGAGTGGAAGTGTAGAAGGTCAGGCGGTTCTTGAGGTACCTGGGGCCCAGGTCGTGGAGAGCCTTGTGTGCGTGGGTGAGGAGTCTGAACGTGATCCTCTTGCTGACGGGGAACCAGTGCAGGTCTCTCAGGTGTCCGGAGATGTGGCTGCGTCGGGGGATGTTCAGGATGAGTCGTGCGGAGGCGTTCTGGATGCGTTGGAGTCTTTTCTGAAGTTTGGCTGTGGTTCCGGCGTAGAGGGTGTTTCCGTAGTCCAGTTGGCTGGTGACGAGTGCCTGGGTGACCGTCTTCCTGGTTTCGGTGGGGATCCATCAGAAGATCTTTTACAGCATACGCAGGGTGTTGAAGCACGACAACGAGACAGCGTTGACTTGTCTGGTCATCGAGAGGGAGGAGTCCGGGATGAAGCCCAGGTTCCGTGCGTGGTCCATTGGCTTGGGAGCGGTGCCCAGGGCAGGGGGCCACCAGGAGTCGTCCCAGGCGGAGGGCGATGATCCCAGGATGAGGACTTCCGTCTTGTCTGAGTTCAGTTTCAGGGGGCTGTTCTTCATCCATTCGGCGACGTCTTTCATCCCTTCGTCTAGGCTGGTTCTGGCGGTGGCGGGGTCGTTTGTGAGGGAGAGGATCAGCTGGGTGTCGTCGGTGTAGGAGATAATGTTGAGGTTGTGTTGGCGTGCGATGGCTGCGAGGGGGCTCATGTAGACATTGAAGAGGGTCGGGCTGAGTGATGATCTTTGTGGTACGCCGCAGATGACTTCGGTGGCCTCGGATCTGAACGGGGGGAGGCGGACCCTCTGGGTTCTTCCGGTGAGGAACGAGATGATCCAATCCAGTGCCTTCTCCTGGATTCCGATGTTGTTGAGGCGCTGCACTAGGGTGCGGTGGCAGACCGTATCGAACGCTGCGGAGAGGTCCCGGAGGATGAGGGCAGCTGTTTCCCCGTTGTCGAGCAGGGATCTGATGTCGTCTGTGGCTGCGATGAGGGCGGTCTCGGTGCTGTGGTTGGCTCGGAAGCCGGACTGCGAGTGGTCGAGGGATCCGTTTGTCTCGAGGAAGGCAGCAAGCTGTCTGTTGACGGTCTTCTCGATGACCTTGGCAGGAAAAGGGAGGAGCGAGATGGGACGGTAGTTCTTGAGGTCGGAGGGGTCCGCTGTTGGTTTCTTCAGGAGGGCGCTGATCTCGGCGTGCTTCCAGCTTTCCGGGAAGGTGGCGGGGTTGAAGGAGGTGTTGATGATGTCCCGGAGTTGGGGTGCGATGATGGAGTCGGCTTTGTTGAAGACGTGGTGGGGGCAGGGGTCGGTTGGTTATCCGAAGTGGATGATGTTCATCACGCGGGTGGTGTCTTCGGTGCTGATCGGTGTCCAGGTGCGGAGGGTGGTGGTGGGGGTCGTTGGCTCGGTGGTTGGGTGCGTGGTCTGTGCACCGAAGCTGTTGTGTATGTCTGCGATCTTGCTGTGAAAGAACGAGGCGAGTGAGTCGCAGAGGTCTTGCGAGGGAGTGATGTCGTTGTTTCCGGCGCTGGGGTTGGAGAGCTCTTTGACGATGCTGAAGAGTTCCTTGCTGTTGTGGGCGTTGTTGTCCAGTCGTTCCTTAAATGCTGTCTTCTTGGTGGTGCGGATCAGCTGGTGGTGTTTGCGGGTGGCGTGCTTGAGGGCAGTCATTTTGTCTGTGGTCTGGTTGTTTCTCCAGGCTTTTTCGAGGGTACAGCAGGTCTTCTTGGAGTTCTTGAGTTCGTCGGTGAACCAGGAGGCTTTTTTGCTGCTGGGTCTGCTGGGGGGGTCTTCAGTGGTGCGAGGATGTCTGCGCAGTTGGTGATCCACTGTGTGAGGTTGCTGGCTGCTTCGTTGGGGTCCGTTGTGCTGGCGGGAGGGTTCTGGCTGAGGGAGGTGGTGATCTGGTCAGCGCTGATCTTGGTCCAGCTCCTGCGAGGGGCCTGTTGCGGGTGGTGGTGGGTCGTGGTTCTTCTGAAGCTGAAGTGGACGCAGCTGTGGTCCGTCCAATGAAGTCCGGTGGAGTGGCTGAAGGAGATGTGCTTGCTGGAGGAGAAGACGGGGTCAAGCGTGTGGCCGGCGTAGTGGGTGGGGGTGTTCACCAGTTGCTTGAGTCCAAGGTTGGTGAGGTTGTCCAGCAGGGTGGTGGAGTTGGTGTTGTTGTTGTTATCCAAGTGGAAGTTGAAGTCCCCTAGGAGGATGTAGTCAGCCGAGGGGAGGGCGTGAGGGCTGATGAAGTCTGCGATGTCTTCGCTGAATTGTGTGTGTGGTCCCGGGGGTCTGTAGATGAGGGTGCCTCTGAGGGTGGTCTTGGGATCGGTGTGTATCTGGAAGTGGAGGTGTTCGGCAGCGGTGAGGGTGTCGTCGGAGTTGGTCGTGATGCGGATGGTGTTCTTGTGTACGATGGCGATGCCTCCTCCGGTCTGGTTGGCGCGGTCCCTCCTGGTGATCTTGTAACCGTCCGGGATGGCGATGGCGATGTCGGGGGCTGAGGAGGCGTTCATCCAGGTTTCCGTGAGGAAGGCGACGTCTGGTGGAGTTGTGTCAAGGAGGTTCCCGAGTTCCACGGCGTGTCTGTGGATGGAGCGGGTGTTGAGCAGGATGCACTTGAGGTGGTTGTTGCTGGTGCTCGGCTCGGCGGGTGCGGTGCAGGTTCGCGGGCAGGTGTACCGGCAGGCTTTGCAGGTGAAGGGTCCGTGGGTGCGTTTCGGGGTGGCTCGGTAGCAGGCGGAGTTCCGGCCGGCATTGAGTGCGTTGAGGGTGGCGGCATCGTAGGTCCGTCGGGTGGTCTTGCATCGGCGGGGGCCAGGGGTCCTGGCACTGGCTGGTGGCCAGGCGCGGACGGGCGCAGACGGGTTTGCCTTTAGCGCGCCTTTGGTGCACAATCGGCGCACCCGCTGTGCGCGTACGCCGTGCGGCCTCCATATGAGGGGCTCAGGGAGGGAAGAGCAGCTGGGAGGCAGGAGCCGGGTGGCGAATGGGAGCGGCGGGGGGCAGGGCCGCAGGTAGCTGCGACGGGAAGCGGGAGGGCACGGAAGGCAAGGGGGAGCGAGGAGAACAAAAAACAGGATACAGAGGCAAAATGGGAACGAGGGGATCAGCAGAATACAGAGGCAAAAGGGGACCGAGGGGAGCAAAACCAAACAGAATACAGAGGCAAAAAGGGGAGCCGGGAAAAAACGGCAAGTACAGGCACAAGGAACGAAAAATACAGTGAAAGCAATCCAGAGAAACAGAGGTGGCAGCACACAGCATGGGGAGGACCACGCAGTGGCTAGGGGGCGACCTACCTGGTGGCAGGGTCAAGGGTCGCTTGAAGAGACAGAATTTCAGATGGGCCTCCCATGTACCCCTGTCAAGAGCATCCAGGATGCTGCCCAGTCTTCCTCTTCAAATTTCACCCGTAATCGGGATTGCCATTCGGTGTGGAGGTTGTTGAGGCGAGGGTGCGAAAATAGGTGGCAAGTAATGAGTTTGTAGAACCCCAACACCACTCCTCGGAAGCGGCCCCAAGTTTAATGGTAGGAGGACACCAAAGGCAAGGTCTTTAGGGTCCATTGCCGGGGCCCCCAGGCTGCACCAGAGGCAGTGCTTCAGCTGAAGGTGCCGTCATACCCGTTGGGGCGGGAGGCTAAACTCTTCGTGCAATCGACTAAATGACTTGAATTCCCCCTCCTCTACAACCTGATCTAGGCTGTGAATGCTCTCCGCACACCACTGTTCCTAATGGAGTGGCTTTCCAACAACATGCAGTCAGTCATTGCCCCACAGGGGTGCTTGTACATGAAGGCGGGGGTCCACATTAAAGAGGCAATGTGTCCGGTGTCAGGTTCTTTGCATAGCTTGTAGTGTTGGATTAGCAGTACGAGGCTGAGGAGGCTCTATCCCTATACAGAGAGTTTAGCCCATGATGGCTGGAAAGTAGCGAACTTTCCACATCGTTCTATGGCGGCGAGTCAGGTGAATCACATACGCCATTTGTGAGAGGTGGAGAGTCAGAGCATAGTGTTTTACTGATGGGAGGCCCAGGCCACCGCACAAGCAGTGCACCAGGAGCTTAGCGTATGTCAAGCGAGGGCAGGAGGATCCCCACACAACGGCACTAAATCCCAATGCCCACAAAATACAAGGTCGCTAAGGGTAAAAGGAGAGGAAGCATACCTAGTGTGTACATAAACCGTAGGAGTGTGACCGTCCGTATCACCTGAGTTCTATCATTTTTTAATAAGGAGTGTAACAAATAATGCAGCTTGACCTGCCAGAATTTAATTCCTTGGTGAAGCACGGGTAATCTTAACTCAACAGAGTAGTTCTTGGTTGTTTAGTGGAATAGAAGACGTGGACCAGTCATTCCGTGGAAGCATGAAATGCATCTGGTTTGATGTCTGGCATGTCGGCAAGGCAATGGCACACAGATCTGTGCATAAGGCCTGCATGAAGGGGAGCAGCTATAGATGGGAAATGCCGCATTGAGAGAGACAAGCTAAATACACTCGGAAGGGAGAGCGCAGACCACTCACCGTTTGTAAGATTTAAGGAGGATTGGGTGGGAGTTGCTCACTTGGGGAATAACCCACAAGCCATTCTTCTAATCCAACCAGGCAATGAGTGGGGAAGCTGTTGGACCAGGGAACAGGGCTCATAACTCATATGTAAAGAAACACACATTGCATAGAATTGTGGTAAATAAAACATTACCCTGTCATAATTTCTATACATTAATAAGGAATAAGGATAGCTCATAAAATGAGAGGCAGAGTCCGTGGTGTCCGATTCAAAAGGGCTTTAATACAATGACTCGAGTCAATGGAGAATCGGGTTCCATCACCACTAAGGTTCAGGAAGGGTCGTCATCTAAAGTTTTATTCACATAACACATTATATATAGTAAAACCATACAATTGCAATGAATAGAGAGGGCGGAACGCTCCAGGCGGAGTAAGTGAAAGAGAGAGAGATAAGAACACATGGGCGTGAAAAAGGCGTGTAAAAAGGCGTATACGTGGGTGTTCACTTAATGAGTCATAGGTGTGTCATAGGTGGGTGGATGCATAGAGGAGGTCTGCAGGGTCAGCAGGAACCTTTACCCTACTTGTGCGTGCAAAACTGGTCATGACGTGAGATTGACGTGTAACTTGGGAGAGCTGGGGGGTGCTGACTTTAGCACTAGTAGAGGAGTCTGGGATGTCAGAACGACCTGCACCTTTGGTATATCTGATATCTTGTGTTTGGAGGATGTATTGTCTGAAGTAAAGGTCTCTCGAGCAAAGGCTGTTCATCACTAAATGCTAGTGTGTGCATATATTTCTTCGTGCATTGCGTGGGGCCATGGGCCTTCTATAGCAACGGGTTCAGTAAATCACTGGAATGGAGACAGGAAGGCTAGGCCCTATATTCTGCAGGCGGAATATGTTTACCCCTTTCACTAGACTGGAATGTGTTTTTGCGGAGCTGAGTAGATAACTGTTGGCAAAATACCGTCTTGGCAGGCATGCCAGGCCGGGCACCTCTCGGCTGAGCAGGGAGTAAGGGAAAGGTCAGGGATGCATACCTAAACTGCAGCTTTCAGAGTCAGAAGAGGCTCGGAGCCTGAATTCAGGGCCTGGCTCGGCTGGGCCACAAAAACGTGTGCTTCTCGACCTTTAAACGTGAACCAGGTAAATGCATTGACAACGTATGCCTCAGTGCAGAATTAACGTTTCATTCATGGAAGGCCTTAATAACTGACATGCTAACATTAGACCGAAATGCAGGTGCATTATTATTACAGGCACGGTATGGGAATTTCATGATAACATGGACATACATGGGGCATAGGTACACGGATAGGGTGCGAGTGGGGGACACACTGGCCACATAATATTTTCTGTTTCCTCATTCCCTCCTTGTCCCCTACTGTGCCCTTCAGGACACATCTATATTCATGAGACCATCTATTTGTTCGTATAGCATCATTTGCTCGTCTTTTTTCATTTGTGCACGGGAACATGGACGTGGACGGGGAATACAGGTAGTGGCACACAAGCCGCAAATCGCTGGGCCACATTGCAGACAGAGACAGCAACTAAATACTATGAGCAGTATTATTCCTAGAATGACAGTACTGTCTAACCCCATCCTGCTATTATACTCCAGAGCCAGCCGGACCAAGACCATGGGTCCTGATGCATTTCACGGGCTATCTTATGGAGTCTGGTTATTGCTCCATGCACTGATGGTGCGTTATTTGGAATAAACACACAACAACTGGAGCCGATCACTCTACAAGCTCCGCCCCTATCGGCCAGGATGACGTCAAGAACAAGGCGGTTCTGAAGAACAACAAGTCTCATAGCAGACTGCTCTTCTGTTAAGTTTCCTAAGGCAAAAGTAGTCTCATTCACTACTGCTTCCAGTGTTCTTGTTAACCTGCGTATCAATTTACTATTTTGGACGGGACCTACGAACCAGAAATATCCTCTAATATAATCCTTATACTGTTCCCACGCTGACTCAGTCTGATCGACAACCGGAGACTCAGTCTCCCTCCTGTGCCTACATGTACGAGTCGTGAGTCTCGATGATAATGGGATGGGGCTAGAAAAACAGGTGGCAGTAGGAACGCAATATAACACGTTCCACCCCAGTCTAAGGGCAGACGTACATAGGCTGTCTGACCGCAAATGAAATAGGAATGGCGGGAAGCTTTGAAAGTAGACTTTCCTTTATCATTGAATTCGACCACAGTATTACAATCACTGTGTCCCAAGTGCACTGAACCATTTTTCCTAACGCATAATTCACCCTTTACCGGTAAGACTGTTATAAACGGTGAACCTGTATTTGTCTCGGACTGGACGTTCAGAATCATGAGGCTAAGGGAAACATTTCCTAATTCGTACACTTCATTTTCTAGATCTGTTCCTTTCCTTTGGGGAAAACCATCTTTATCGGGAAAACATGCCTTATTCATGACTATATTCAGGTCCCCCCAAATCCATTCACTCTGGGAATTTGTGAACTGTCTGTCTTGTATTGATGACATTAAAGCAAACCAGGCTCCGCACGAACCATTGTGCGAAAACGGATATGGAAAAAGGGGCAGAACTCCCTTCGTTTTCTGATAAGGTGGGAATCGGCCACACACCCAGCAATTCGTTACATTGCTGGCCTGGTGAGAATGGTGTAACATACGAATAAAAGTATTGTTGCGCATTGCTAGTCGATATGACAATTCATGGGGTGGCAGATCACTGAATGTGTGCTCTACAGTGTCATTGAAGGAAGAATGTATATGCGAACCAAGAGGAGGAAAGAAAACATGTAGCGTCAGGCTTATACATATAATCGATATACTTAGAAAAAACATAATGATCAGAGTTACTATGCATCTGCTGCGTAAGGTTTTGCAGTATTTCTTTTTCATCTCTTTCTGCCTATCTCCCTGTCTATTCGGGTCTACGATCTTATACATGTCAGGAACCTGTCTAACCGCTTCACCTGAGGGGGACTTAAACAATTAAACGCTTTCTGACTTACTAGACCGTAGTTTCTGTTTATACTCTTGTTGCGGAGTCTTTTCTAGCAAAGGGAGTTTAGAGTCAGTGAGTTCAGAGCAGTCCTTAGAGTCTTTTACTGAACCAAGTCCATGGAAGCGCACAGACCTTCGCTAACTTGGTTTTGAGTGTCTGATTGTGTCTCTCTACGAGGCCTGCTGCCTCTGGGTGTCGTACGCAATGGAATTTCCACTGGTACCCTAACAGAAGAGATACTTGTTTCATTAGTTCAGAAGAGAATGGCTGCCCATTATCTGAGTACACAACACGGGGCAAGCCGTATCGCGGGAAGAATTCTCGGACCAACTGCTTGGCAGTGGTCACAGCAGTGTAATCTGAGACTGGGTACGCTTCTGTCCATCTAGATAGGGCACATACAACTACGAGGACATACTTGAATCCTCGACATCTGTCCATCTGAATATAATCCATCTGGAGGACTTCAAAAGGATGGTCAGGAGGATGAAATCCACCTTGTTCCACGGGAATGCCTTTGCCTGGATTGAACTGACAACAGATCATGCAGGTACGCACTTTCTGTTTTGCTGCTGCATGCAGATGCTTGTTGAACCAGATGTTCTGTAAACTGTCTAACATGGACTTTTCTCCTAAGTGTGCTGGACTATGTGCTGTATTAATGATAGCTTGAACCATGGAGTCAGGGAGGAACCACGTGGCTTTGCCTTTCGTCATCCAACCCTGATCTGTCTGGACCCCTCCTTGTTCGGTCCATTTCTTGATTTCGTCTGGAGTGGCATGTGTCTGTATGTCGAGTACGTCTTGTGAGGGATCCCTGACTGTCATGCAGTTTGTCAGTGATGGTACTTCTGTCTTCGTCGTCTTCGTCGTGTCAGATGGAATATCTGTTTGAGTCTGGGCTGTAAGTTTAGCCGTTTGATCTGCCAGGTCGTTACCCTGGGAAATGGTGTCAGTGACTCTCGTATGTGCTTTGCACTTCATGATAGCTATGGCTGTAGGCAAGTGTATTGCGTCTAACAGAGCTTGAATGAGGGGACTATGCTGAATCTTGGCCCCATGGGAGGTCAAAAAACCTCTCTCTTGCCAAAGGACTCCAAAGTCGTGTACGACTCCGAAGGCATACTGTGAATCTGTGTATATGTTTACTTTCAAGTTCTTGGCTCGTATAAAGGCTTGGGTCAGAGCGATGAGCTCTACTGCTTGGGATGACAGGGTGTCAATTCGATGTGTCTCTATGACTTCAGTATCAGTGGTCACTGCATATGCGGCCACTAACTCTCCTGTGCTTGTTCTCATGCATGAACTATCTACATAAAGTGTCAGGTCTGGGTCGGATAGTGCAATGTCTGTCAAGTCTTGTCTTGGTTTCGTCACTGTGTTAATTACTTCCACACAGTCATGTGGTGCAGGGTCTACTGTGCTCGAGGGCAAAAGTGTAGCAGGGTTTAAAATATTGCATCGTCTGATCTCTATGTGTGGCTGGAATAATGTCAGTTCATATCCTGTCAGTCTTGCTATGGTCTGGTGTTGAGTCTGAGTCCTGTTCAAGAGAACTTCCACTGAGTGTGGAACTTGTACTGTCAGGGGATGTCCTAACACTATGGAATTGCTTTGTCTGATTGCTAGAGCTGTTGCTGCAACTGATTTTAGGCACGCAGGCAGAGCCTGGGCCACCGGATCCAATGTACTAGAAAAGTAAGCACAAGGCTTGTGTTTTACTGCTTGATCCTGTGTAAGGACAGATAATGCTGTGCCATCGCGTTCAGTGACAAAAAGTGTAAAAGGTTTGCTGTAACATGGTGTCGCTAAGACTGGTGCTTGACATAGAGCTTTTTTCAATTCATCGAATGCCAGTGTATGTTCTTGAGTCCAAGGGAGGACAGTTGAAGTCGCTGCCTCCTGTGTTGTCAACTGTATGAGGGGTTTGGCTAGATATGCGTACTGGGGAATCCATTGTCTGCAGTAAGAAGTGAGGCCAATGAAGGCCCGTACTTCCTTTTGTGACTTGGGCTGTGGAAGATGTGCAATTAACTGAATGCGGTCAGGTGTCAACTGTCTACCCCTCTTGGACAGCAGGTGCCCAAGGTACACCACTTGCTGGGCACAGAATTGCAACTTTGAAGGGGACACTTTGTGCCCTTTTTCTGCCAGGAAGAATAAGACTGTCTGAGATGCTCGTTCGCAGTCTCGTTCTGTTCGTGCTGTGATCAAAAGATAGTCAACGTATTGGAGTAATGCAGTGTCAGTAGGCATGTGAATACTGTCTAGTTGTCTTTTCAATGCTTGACTGTAAATACTAGGACTTTCTGTGAACCCTTGAGGAGCTCTCGAAAATTTGAAGCTTCGTCCATTTAAACAGAATCCGAAGAGGTATTGGCTCTCTGGATGGATCGGGACACTAAAGAAGGCGTTCTTGAGATCTATGACAGTAAAGAACGTCGCTTCGGAATCAATTGCAGTCAGTAGTGAAGAAATGTCTGGGACCACTGGGTACTGTGGTATTATGCATTTGTTCAGTTCTCGGAGGTCAATCACTAGTCTGTAGACTGGTGGTGCATTAGGGTCAGTTCGTTTAAGAATCGGAATGATAGGAGAATTACATACATTGGAGTCAGTTTCTACAACCACTCCCTGTGTAATGAGTTCGTCAACAATTTTCAGTAATGCAACTACAGCATCAGGTGGTAACTTGTATTGTCGGATTCGTGGCAGTACAACTCCTTGCTTGAGTGTGACACGGTGTGGTGTAATGTGCATGTAACCTACATCAGTCGGACCTTGCGCCCATAAATGCTGTGGTACATTCTGGAGTCTGGGGTCAAAATCTCTCAACACATAATGTCCTTTAAAATCACGTAAAAACAATCTCACTCCTTCCGGAGAACAACAAATCACTGCTCCTAGTTCTTTCAATGTCTTTATACCAAGCAAGTTTTCTGGACATGACTTAGTAAGCAACAAGTCTGTAGTGCGGGACAATGGACCGACTCCTAGGGAAACTGGCTTTGACACTTCGTTAACAATAGGCTTTCCTGAAAATCCCAGGGAAATATTCTGCGAGCCTGAGAGGGGTACCCCTGGAACCTCGTCATGACTGATGGTAGTTCTGCTCGCCCCTGTGTCAATCAGAAATTTTCTGTCTTTCCCCAATACATGACTATGTACATAGGGACCCTCTTGGTCTACAGGTACCTCAATAAGGGGCAAGCCAACCTCCCTCTCTAGGCTGTTTCATGAGTACTGTTGATAGTCTGGATAGTCTGACTGGGCATACTGGTACATTTGTTGCGTGACATGTTGTCTGGCAGCAATGGGTTGGGGTACCGCTACTGTCTGTTGCGTGTTCTGTGGCGTTTGCGTGTTCTGCGGGATATTATCCTGTCTAGGAGGACGCGGTCTTTCTTTCGTCTTTCCTGTAGCTATATTGTGTTTCAGGACCGCACATTCATTTATATAGTGACCTGGCTGTTTGCAGTAATTACAGTTTCCCTTGACAGGTGCCGCGCCCTTTTTCTGGCCATCAGCTGGAACTGATTGAGCAACTAGTACTTTCATTTTCGTATCTTTCATGCGTCTCTTTTCGTGTTCTTGTTCATCTTTAATTCGGTTCTGGTGATACTGTAACATTTGCAACATCTGGGAAGGGCTATTTGCTTGCCAAGTACTCTCAACCTTCAGTACTCTATTTTTGATCTGGGGTAAGGAATTCTCTACTAATTTGCTCACAAAAAGATGGGGGTACGATTCACTACTTGTCTTCAGGCCACTGGTAATGATAAAACATTTTTCGAATCTAGAATAAAAATCACTAGTGTCTTCATCTTGTTTCTGTTTGCAGGCTGAAATAGCATCCCAATCTTCCTTTTTAGTAGTCAATAATCTCGGCAAAACCTGTATTAATAGTTCAGGTAGTTCTTTAGCTTTGTCCCCAAGACCAACACCCGGGGCTCGGAGTTTATCCTCGTCTTCTAATTCTGTCCAGCTGATCTTTTTCTCTCCCACCTCCCAATCTTTTTCTTTAAGCTTTTCGTAAATGCCTACTGGTAACAGTACTTTCAATAATTTAATGGTATCAGCATATGTGTAATCCCCCATGCGGAGCATGTCTTTTAATTCACGGTGGAACCCCCATGGGTCTTTATCATGACAGGGCAGTAATTTTTTCATTTCCAATAATTCCATTTTCGTCAAGGGTGTGTAAACATATACTCGTTGAAGCTCACCTCCTGCAGTTCTAACGGGATGTACCTCTCGGAGGGGGTTCTGTCTGTCTATGTGGAAGGTCTTTCTTTCTCGGTGGGGGGCAGGAATCAAGTGCGGGTCAGGAAAGTCAAGTACTTATGTCGTTGATCTAGAATGACATTAATTAACTCGGCACCTAGGCCTCTCCATCTCGCCAGGAGTAAATCGTCCAGTAGTTTATACAAGGGACCGGGATCAGAATGCTGACTCTCGTACAAGGTGATGAGATGTTGAACCATGTAAATACCAGCTAAAAGCTGTTCTTCCGGAGGAAGGCTTAAAAATGTTTGCGCTACTATATCATCCTTATATATGTTAGAATTACAAGCCCATTGAACTGCTGACCGGGATAGTTCCTGTTCATGCATAGTACAAAGTTCACTGCTCCCTACTCGTTTTTTCAGTGCATGTTCAGTAGCTTGGAATAGGCGGTTGAGAGAATATCTTTCTGGTATGGGAGAGAGGGAACGTTTACTGTAATCTAGGCCTTTTGGCTTGTCAAACGGTCTTGCCCTGCCTACGTAATTCATTTTATCTATTTCCTCTGATTCTGTATCTTCCTCATCTGTGACTACCTCGTCTTCTTTCTCGGCCTGCTCTTTCTTGTGTATATTCAGAATTTCTTTACGAATTTTCCTGTACATGCATTCTATTTTTGACAATGTATCATGTTTACCGACAGCTATATTGTCACTCCAAGTGGTCATACCTTTAGTTACTTCTTTATTTGGCTGGTCTTGTTCCCTGATCAAACAATTAATCAAAAATCGTAAAAGCATGCTTTGAAGCTCCACCTTTCTATTTGCCATGGCCTCATGTATACTTTCTGGTCCCTCCCCCGTTCTAACGAAGTGGTATATTCTGTCTAAATGTTCCTTCATGTCTGGCAAAGTGGCCAAATAGTCTGCAACACGTCTTAAACGTATTGAGTATGTGAGCATTGCGCCCACACCTGGGACTGGATCATATATGCAATTGGAAAGTGATTGTCTAAGAGATGCTGTTGTCATTGTCGTTTTTGGCGTGCGTTGTAGTGCTAATTCTCGTAGTGTTCGTGATGGTGGTGGTGTGTGCAGTATGTCTCTAGTGGGACCCCCTCCCGATGCCCCTTGACTTGAGTCGCCTTGGCTTGAGTCGTCTCTCACTGTCAGTGTTACCGCTGGTGCGGGTTGATCTTGTGCTACGGGTGGTTGGCGAAAAGGATTTGTAGGGTTGTTGACAGGAAGAGGGGGAGGAAAACCTGCATTTACATACTCCGGAGCAGCGTCGTCTAAATAGGAGGAAAGAAAAATGTCCGCAGCTGTCTGTTTATGACCATGGACTTTTGTCGGGATCAGTGGTGGCGGCAAGTTACTGGGTACTTCCGGGGTCACTTTAGGTAGGCCCTCGGCGAGGACGGGATACATGCCTTTAACAAGGGCATTTCTTTGTCTATCTATTTGTTCTGCTTTAACCCGTTCACCTTCTTCCTTTAGCTCTTTTTCCTTGGCTTTTTCTGATGCTTCTCTACTTCTCTCTGCTTTGTGGATTTCTTTCTCTGTTCTTCTATGCGCTTCTTTACGCCACAACTCTATGGCATCTTTCTGGGATTGTCTAGCTTTCTTTTTCCACAGTGCTTCCTCTACTCTCATGATGCAATCAGCATCCCATGTCTATTTCTCTTCTAGATCCTTCGTGTAATCTACCCATAAATCTAAATACAGTATGGCATCTAGCCCATGTTTCTGGTACATAAAATGACCAGGAGTGTCCCTAGGCGGGACGGGAACTGCCTCTTCGAGTATCCCTTTCCTGGTTCCTATCTGACGTAATTTCGGAAACAGCGGCATGTTTGAACTAACTCGAACAAAAACACAATAAGCACAATAATAGACTGCAAACAATCATTCATACCACAACATAAAAACATTAAAAACAAATACATCCGAACTAGTACATAGAAAAAAACACAATCCTGAATTACTTCTTACTGTATGCACTGCTAGAAGAGTACAGTCATACCGGTCTCATGAAGAGACACGTCTTTACCGCATCCACCTAAATGGACACGTCTGTACCGGATCTGTGTACCCAGACCCGTCTTGACCGGGCTCAAATAAATGAACCTGTCTCTATGCGTTCCCAACAACGGTACTCACCGGGAAGCAAAACTGAAGGCCTCGGAAACTCGATACTGGACTGGACTGCTACGGCTCTGGTACTGCTACTGCTGGTTACTGCGCATGCGCCTCGGAACAGGTGGGCCTCGGGATACCTCGGACCTTGCTCTCTCAGCTTGGGCTCTGGTCGGGATGGTCCGCAATCCTCACCGCCTCGTGTGGATGCCTGGTCGCAGTCTCCGTCTCCTCCGTGGGCCTGAGGGAGTTGGCAGGAAATCCCGCTATCGTGTACACTTGAAGTCCGTCACGGCTATAGAAGGGGTCAGGGGGCTGCACCTACATCGCCGGCGCGTGGGGAAGGGGACTAGTCCCTATTCGGGCGCCAGATTATTGTGGTAAATAAAACATTACCCTGTCATCATTTCTATACATTAATAAGGAATAAGGATAGCTCATAAAATGAGAGGCAGAGTCCGTGGTGTCCGATTCAAAAGGGCTTTAATACAATGACTCGAGTCAATGGAGAATCGGGTTCCATCACCACTAAGGTTCAGGAAGAGTCGTCATCTAAAGTTTTATTCACATAACACATAACACATTATATATAGTAAAACCATACAAGTGAAAGAGAGAGAGATAAGAACACATGGGCGTGAAAAAGGCGTGTAAAAAGGCGTATACGTGGGTGTTCACTTAATGAGTCATAGGTGTGTCATAGGTGGGTGGATGCATAGAGGAGGTCTGCAGGGTCAGCAGGAACCTTTACCCTACTTGTGCGTGCAAAACTGGTCATGACGTGAGATAGACGTGTAACTGGGGAGAGCTGGGGGGTGCTGACTTTAGCACTAGTAGAGGAGTCTGGGATGTCAGAACGACCTGCACCTTTGGTATATCTGATATCTTGTGTTTGGAGGATGTATTGTCTGAAGTAAAGGTCTCTCGAGCAAAGGCTGTTCATCACTAAATGCTAGTGTGTGCATATATTTCTTTGTGCATTGCGTGGGGCCATGGGCCTTCTATAGCAACGGGTTCAGTAAATCACTGGAATGGAGACAGGAAGGCTAGGCCCTATATTCTGCAGGCGGAATATGTTTACCCCTTTCACTAGACTGGAATGTGTTTTTGCGGAGCTGAGTAGATAACTGTTGGCAAAATACCGTCTTGGCAGGCATGCCAGGCCGGGCACCTCTCGGCTGAGCAGGGAGTAAGGGAGAGGTCAGGGATGCATACCTAAACTGCAGCTTTCAGAGTCAGAAGAGGCTCGGAGCCTGAATTCAGGGCCTGGCTCGGCTGGGCCACAAAAACGTGTGCTTCTCGACCTTTAAACGTGAACCAGGTAAATGCATTGACAACTTAGGCCTCAGTGCAGAATTAACGTTTCATTCATGGAAGGCCTTAATAACTGACATGCTAACATTAGACGGAAATGCAGGTGCATTATTATTACAGGCACGGGATGGGAATTTCATGATAACATGGACATACATGGGGCATAGGTACACGGATAGGGTGCGAGTGGGGGACACACTGGCCACATAATATTTTCTGTTTCCTCAGAATACAGCCAGTAACCTAATAGGAGACAATCATTGGTCATGAAGATCTAAACAGCAAAGAAACATAAAAAAGGCTGCACCAGACCAGGAGAGGTTCCTTATCCAACTCTCCTCATTTAGAACAGATCAAAATCCTCTCTTATGTTATAGCCACACTTGAGAAAAACGCATTTCGAGAGAAGCTTAAGTCTGTGTTGCATCGATTTGCTCAAAGCCCTGGTAACCATCACACATGATGTCACAGGTGGGATTGAGGTCTTCAGACCAAAAAACTCCAATTCACTATGTTACACTCCTACATGGTCTAGTAGAGGGACATTGACTGGATTAACCATTTGGGCATTTCCCCTGTGACCTGCAAGCTTGGGGGCTGCTTTTCTTGCTAGATAGACTGCCATGACCTAGCCTTGTAAGTGCAAAGCCCGTATGTTAGAAATCCTGCTGTAACTTGCACTGTTCTGACCAATGTTTTTGAAAACGTTTATTTTAAAGGAGCATCCTCCCAACCCACTGGAGAGGGTAAGTTTTGAATGCAAACTCCCTGACACAGTGCAACCTGAGGCTGATTTCAACATTTTTCCCAGGGCTGTCTTTGGTTCCCAGTCTAGCCTGACCAGTGGTTAGTGTTTGAACAGACGAGGCAGACCACGAAGTAATGACACAAGCCTTGCATACTCGTCATGGAACCTACCATGTCCACAATGCACCTGCCCATATATTGAGAGGGGTAGGACCCTGCCTATTTCTTCAACTATTTGAAATAATGGTCCTAGAGGCGTGGTGGCCTGAAGGGTAATGGTTGATATATGTCCACCCATTTACTATGTGTGGCCGTATTGCACTCAGGGCTCTCTGCATTTATGTATGTATGTATGCGTGTATGTATGACTCCTTTCATAGGGCATCTTTGGGGATACACTGACTGTGAGTCACTTCTTTGTGGCGCAGTCAGGGCACCTCCTGATGGCCTCTTTGCCTCTGTGCCACATCCATAATAAGGCATGAAGGCAGAGTCAAAGTGTCTCCCTCATTTGCATGGGGGCATGACGCCCCTTTATGATAGCCTCGGTGCTACATGTGCATTGGCACTATCTGTATTACAAAAGAGACCATGCAAACACCGGTGGCCCCTTCTTTAATACCAACGTGTCTGGGGATGCAGAAAGAGGATGCACACGCCCATTGCAGCACAGGTCCACTTTATGTAATATGGGCCCTTGTACCTTACACTCTCTTCACTAGTTAGTAGGAGTTTCGGGAGCATTCCCTAAGAGGAGGTGATAGAGAGTTACTAGATTGAATCAGCCTCGGTCTCGAACTCTACTGACTGAAAAATTGGTCCCAGATGATATTCCCAGACCCACTATTTGTACATCAAGGATGCTTGTAAATGTTTTGGACAGAGAGTGAGACAAACTGCGTAATCAATGGCATCATTTTTATTGTTATAAGTAAGCCATTTAACTGAGAAGTCTATTCTTATAAATATAGCTGTACCACTTCCCATGGTGACTAAAAGAAGGGTATACTTACTGCTTATAGATGAGGCTGAGGAATTACCCTCTCCCCATCCCTTGAACCTTTACGGATGTCTTTGAGCTGCGTTGTTCGCTTTCATTGTAGTGAACAGTTCTTGCTGAATTATTTGACTTGGTGTTCTGATGTTTGAGGTTTGTTAAGCTAAGCACCGTTTGACCGCTTCTTTTCAGTTGTTTCTCCATGTTTATATTCTTTTATATGTTTTACTTGAAAGTGGCCTAAACAGAGAAATGTTTTATTTATTTATCTATTTATTTATCTTTCTCTCATTTACCCCCATCTTTGTAAGCAGTAAGCTTGATTTATTTGAGTTTTGGGATGGGCGTTTCCACCATCAGTTTGCATTGCCTTTCTTGGGTGGTGTTGTTTGCTCACTCTTTGCCCATGTTACTTTATGTAATTGTGCATGAATTCATTTCCATCATTATCTGTATTGCATGTGTATCAGGACTATAGTTTTATTTGTACAAGAGCTGCATAATGATGCTATCTCTTGTTTCTTTTCTGATGATATATGTTCTTTTCTGATTACTCTTCATAAAAATTGATACGCATTGTCGCAGTGATTATTCCCTTGTTATGACTTTTCCGTCCTCTCTGCAGCGTATGGAATTCAAGTCTCTTTTCATTAGTGGTTTTACTTTCAGTAGCATTTGTGGTGGGCGATTTTTGCGAAAAGTTACTTTTGAGGATACACTTTGGTACTCTTGATTGACTACATAAGATGGAAACGTTGACATACTATCCGCATGTGACTTGATCAACCACAACTGCCAAACCTGATTATTTGCAGAGATATTGACAAATATATCTCAGTAGGTGTTACACAAGACATATATTTGTTGAAGAGATACTGCACGCCACTATTTGATTAAAACATATTTTCTCTACATGTTTAGTTATTTATTAGATGTGATATTACGGGTTTGTCACATGTCAGGTGATTAGCCAATAAGATGGATATTGGTGTTGTTTGAACCATTCCTTCAGGAGCAGTTTTCTGTTTGTGATAGTATATAAAGGAAGCAGTGGATATGGCCACTGTATTCTATTATATACCTAGTAATTGCTCCCCATCCATAATCAAGACACACACTACCAATTAGAGTCTAGCAGGGACAAGTAGTTTCACTTTGGCAAGTTTCAGAGAGACCAAGTTTAGGGGCAGTAATGTCTCATGCAAGGTAAACAAGCATGTACCTTGGCCTTGAGTGCTGGACTGTATGGGAAACCGTTCGCCTGATTTTGATTTTGGCCCTGGCATCACGCTAATTTAGATTGTGTGCAGAGGCCTACTTCTATCCTTAGTGATGCAACGCTAGGCCCTGTTCTTTGACATGAAGGGCACACAAATCCTGCCCTCATGTTGGGCATTGGACTAATGTCCATGTCCAGGGTACATCATATAAAGCACTGTTGGCACATTTAGTGAATCAATTCTGTGACCAGATATTATTCTTTGGATCAGGTCTGATATGTGACAAGCCTATTGGCTCATTTCATGTAAAGTTCCACTGCTATGTGAAACCTAGAATCTTGTGCTGACATCCAATGTGCTGGTCGTGTGTGTGAACATGCAATGAGTGTGTAGCACATGTGTGGTAGTAGGACTCTGTATGTTGTTTGAATCTGAGTATTGAGTTCATTAGGATCCATTTTAGATCCCCTCAGTTTAACATGGCACAAGATGGAAGATGGGGACAGCTTCCCTAGACAGTGGAAGTGCATTACCTGTATAGAGACAATGCCTTGTAAGTAAAGCAGTGCTGATCAGTACTACCTGAGCACTGTCATTTGGTAGATGATAAGGGTGAAGGGTGGGACTGAAGTTTTGATTTTAGAGTTTAAGGTGAGGACATTTCTAGGCAAGGCCTACCCTTTTGTTTGTCCCTGTTTATTTTATTTATTTATTTATTTATTTATTTATGAGGTTTTATATAGCGCAGCTGGACCCAAGAGTATCAGAGCGCTTTACAAGGTAGGTGGACATATTGAGAAATAATAAACAATTTACAATGTGCAGGAAGATTCACAGAAAAGTGAAAACGTTGAGTTGAATGCGTGAGGGGGGCAGAGAAGCAACGGGATAAAAAGAGGGATACACAGGAGTTGAAATTAGGGAGAGAAGGGGGTGTAGAGAAGGGGAGTGAGAGATTGGAAAGAAGGAGCGGGGATGGGTAAAATATGAGTCACAGTAGAGCGGTAATGAGCGGGGTCAGAGTCAAAAACATTAGGAACCCCAGTGTTTGTTGAGGAGAAGTACTTTGAGTCTTTTTTTGAAGAGAGGGTAAGAGGAGTTGCAGCGAAGGTCTTTGGGGAGCGAATTCCAAATTGTCAGAGCCGTACCAGAGAATGCACGAGATTGGGTCTTTTTACGTTTTAGTTTAGGAGGGATTAGCGTAAGGGAGTTAGTGCTCCTCAGGGACCTGGGGCATCCTGCTTTTTGTAGCTTGACAGAAAGATAAGAAGGGGTGTTTTGGTGAAGAGCTTTGTGCGTGATACAAGCAATCTTATATGTGGATCGTCCTTCAACTGGAAGCCAGTTTAGGTTTTTGAGGACAGGGGAGATATGGTCAGACTTTTTACAATCAGAAATAAGTCTGGCGGCTAGGTTGAGAACAGATTTGATCGGTGCAAGGTGGACTTTAGGGGTGCCAGCAAGCATGGCGTTGTCATAGTCGATCTTGGAAAGGACAAGTGATTGTACCACGATTTTGAAATCATCAGCTGGAATAAAAGGTTTAATTTTTTTGAGGTGGTGAAGGGTAAAAAGAGCACTTTTGGCTGCATTTTTAATGTGGGGGATGAGGTTAAGATTTTGGTTGATGCTGATGCCTAGTGATTTGACAGAGTTAGAGGTGGAGAGGGTGCAATTAAGTGCTTTGATATAAGTAATCCAGAGTTGAATGGGAAGGGGGATATTTTTGGGAGTGCACAGGATGATTTCTGTTTTTTTAAGATTAAGTTTGAAATGGAACCAGGTTTGGACTTCCATCAGCGTATCATTGAGGTGAAGGATGTCTTTGTGGGATTTGATCTTGTAGTAAAGTTGAGTATCATCAGCATAGAGGTGATTTTTTAAAAACTTGTGTTTATTGGCATTTTACAATTACAGTGACATATTGCAACAGAGATCATTCTCGTCAAGTACATTTTACTGACATTGGTCTTGGAACGCATGAATATTCATACAAGTACTAGTCCAATATCCTGTCACTACGAGGGACGTTCTAGAAAGTAAAGCTGAACAGAACTTGGGGAATGAACTGGGGGGGGCTCATGGGATATCGGGGACGAATAGTGGATGGGATCTGGTTGGTAGGTTCTTCTGGGTTGGTACAGGGTAGGGAATCACCCAGGGTGTTGGGGGGGAACCCGTGGTAGTCCTAAATAAATAAAAGCGGCGTGTATGTGTGGCACCATAATCAGCATAGAGGTGATAACTGATTTTGGCTTGTTTGAGAATGAGGGTGAGTGGTTCCATGAAAATATTGAAAAGTGTTGGGGAAAGGATAGATCCTGGGGGGATACCGAGTGAGATAGGTTGAGGTTTGGAGAGGTAGTGACCAAGCTTAATTTGTTTAGATCTATTTTGGAGGAACGAGGAGAACCATTTCAGTACAGTGCCTTCAATACCAAAGCGATCTATGAGGGTATTAAGAAGAGTGGGATGGTGGACAGTATCAAATGCAGCCGAGAGATCAAGGAGGATTAATAGAGAGGATTCACCTTTGTCTAGAGAGCGATGAATGTCGTCAGTAATATTGAGCATAGCAGTTTCGGTACTGCATCCCTTTCTAAAGCCAGATTGGAAAATGTCGAGGAGATTGAAGGAGCTGATATGGTTATCTAGTTGGGATAGGACAAATTTTTCGAGCGCTTTAGAGAGGAAGGGAAGGTTAGAGATAGGGCGCAGATTGTTAAGGTCATTAGGGTCAGCAGAGGGGTTTTTAAGAATCGGGGATATTTGCCCTAGCTGAAGGGAGTCAGGAACACAGCCAGTGGAAAGTGAGGAGTTGATGATATCGGTCCAAATTGGGGTTATGATAAACTTGACATCTTGAACTAAATGGGAGGGAAGAGGGTCTTTGGAGTGTGAGGATGGTTTGAGTTTAGAAATGATGTTGATGATCGTTGTTTCAGAAATAGGACTAAATTCACTCCATGAAGCCTTATTTTTCAAAAGGTGTCCAGTCCGAGATGAATCGAGATGGGGGAGGGCAGGGGTGGGTTGAGAGGGGTCAATATGTGTTGGGGGAGAGGATGAAGGTGAATTAAGAATGTTAGGGAGGATGCATTGGTTTAGGGTAGGTTGGAGAGATAGAGGGGGGAAGAGAAGGGGGGAAGAGAAGGATAGTTCGATGTTATTTATTTTATTCATAAAGAAGCTGGCGATTTCTTCGCATCCATCCACAGAGGTGTCTAATTTGGGAGGGCCTGAGGTAGTTCTCTGGGGCGGTTTCTAGCCTGGTCAAGTTGAGACCGGAGAAAGGAGGCCTTTTCGCTGAAGATATGTTTTTTATATTGGGCTCTAGTAGTTCTCAGGAGAGCCAGGTTATCAGAGGTGGGATGACTCATCCAGCACGTTCAGATTGTCTGAGGGTCCGCCTTTCACAATTAAGTTTGGCATTAAACCAGGACTTGGGAGGGATGTATTTTTGTTTTTTAAGTTTGATTGGGGCAATTCGGTCAAGGGCTTCACAAATGGAATTATTGTAATGGTCAATAAGGTCATTGGTCTTAAGGGAGGGAGGGGGAGGAGTAAGTGATTTTTAATTGTAGATTCCAGTTCGCCAGGTGGGATAAGGTGAAGGCTGCGAGTAGGTTTCATAGGTAAAGTGATCACAGTGGAGGGGTGAGGAGTAGGACTATTCAGGGTGAAGAGGATAAGGTGGTGATCAGACCAGTCTACAGGGAGTATATTGGAGAGAGAGGCCAGATCCTTGCTTGTCAAAATTGCGTCAAGGGTGGCGCCTTTAAAGTGAGTCGGAGCATGGCATAGTTGTATCAAGTCAGTGATGTCTAGGGCTTCAATAAATAGGATGACAGCAGGGTCATCAGTTCTATTCCAGTGAATGTTGTAATCACCAAGGAAAAGATTTTTGGAATGGGAAAGAGATGCTTGAATGATAAGATCAGTTATCTCTTCAGTAAAGGGGAGGCAATTTCCAGGGGGGTGATAAATAGTGTGTAGCCGAGTTGTGGGAAAGCCAGGAAGAGTGAGGTCGGCGCAAAGGTATTCAAAGGATGAGGGGTCTTGGAGCTGAACAAGTGCGATGTCAAGTTCATCTTTAAAGATTAGGGCCAGGCCTCCTCCTATTTGATCGATTCTATCTTTCTTTTTTTTTTAATTTGTTTTTTTTATTAAAATATTTTTATTAAGCATTTCCAAGAAATTTTTCCACATATTCCTGCATATGTTTACAGCACATACCAGTTTCACAGGTGGTTATATACATTACAGTACATTATGACGTAAAAGATTCACCAAACAGACATATGTGTGATATATACTACCCATTCCTATACAGCAACCAAGAAGAACCAAGAAAAAGCAAAAGACAAGAAGCTGTAAAAATTTATGACGGTCTTTCTTTCACTAACCTGGGTTTAGCCTACTGTTTTTCCACCTCGTAATAGGTTGCCATATTCTATTGCCTAGTACCTTAGCCCTCCTACCTTTCCTCTCATAAATTGCTTTTTCTAGATTGTATATAGAAAGAAGGCTTGCAATCCATTCTTGGAATGGGGGGGGAGCCTTGTTCAGCCAATTTCTTGCTATGCATATACGATAAACTGCAAGTGAGACAAAAATAAACTCTACTGGCATAGCTTCTGCCGTATCAACCGCCCCCAATATAATTAATTCATCAGTAAGTTTAATCTTAATCCTAAGTGATTTATCAAAAAACTCTTCGATGGCCATTTTCAGGGTAAACAATTGTGGGCACTGCGAAAACATATGTACAATATCTGCTTCATTTGAGTTGCACCGAGGGCATGTTATTCCCGACGTGCCGCCCCACTGGGCGATTCTGGCCGGGGTGTGATAAAGTGAGAATACTGTCCTAAAGTGCTGTGATTGAAGGGTTGCAGAGCATAACACTGTTCTGCCCAAATCCAAAGATAACTGAAAGGTTTCTAACCCTGACCCCAATTTTTCTAACCATTTTTGTGAGTATTTCACCCTTTCATCTGTTTTATTGTCTTTCAGTTCCGTATAAAGTTGTCTTATCGTACACTTATTGGCTATTTCTATATATTCCATAATTTTACATTGTCCCAACCCTGCCGGGCCACCTCGTTTTTGCATTAAAAAACTTCTGGTTTGGAGATATTTATAAAAACTATTATGCTCTAACCCGAATTTCGTTTTTAACGCCCCAAACTGTAGCATGTTCCCCTGGCTATCCAGCAGATTCCCTATTTTCACTATGCCCTTATTATACCAGTCTCTCATAGTGGCATCCCTGAAAATCTCCCTCGGTAGTGAACAATTTGTGTACAGCCGCGGCGCGTATAGTTATTAAATCTGCCCAGACCAAATTTTTTTGCCACTCCTTTCCACACCCTATAGGCTGCCTTCAAAGTCTTAAACCGTGTATGTTTAAAATAAGTGAAGTCGGTTGTGTTTAAAAACCCATTCTCAGCCTCCTCACCCAGTAGCGTAATATAGACATTAGTTGATCCTGCCTCGGTTTCCGTTGTATGTTCTGTACCTCCCCCACCTATTAACCCCCGACAATACTGCATTACAGCGGCCCAATAATAGAGCCTGAAATCCGGTGCCCCCCAGCCACCTTTTTCTCTATCTACTGTTAGGTGTCTATAGGCTCTCCTTGTCTTCCCTTTGGCCCAAATGAATTTATTCAAGATCGCTTCCAGCTTGTTAAACCATATGTTATCAAAAAATAATGGAATAGATCTAAACAAATACAAAACTTTTGGGAATGTTACCATTTTAATTACATTAATTCGACCCATTAAGGTCAGGTGTAAATTATTCATTCTTTCTGTATTTGTTTTTATTTTTGCCAGTAGCGGGCTCATATTGATTTCAACTAACCTATCTAAGTCAGCTGTGATCTTCACACCTAGGTACATAACTTCAGGAGCTACTCTTATGTCCTGAAAGTTCACCCAGTTGTTTTGTATAATTTGCGTTTTTCCTTTATTCAGTGAGTAGCCTGCGATAGTACCAAAGAATACAGCCTCTTGTTCGATTTCTAAAATAGCCGACCCTGGTTCTGGGGTGACCACCGCCACGTCATCCGCGTAGGCAAGTGTTTTATACTCATGAGAATGCAATTTGATCGGGAGAATGTTGGGATTCCTTTCCAATCTTCGCAAAAGAGGGTCAAGGTATAAGGCGAATAACAGTGGTGAAGCCGGGCAGCCCTGTCTTGTACCGCGTCTTATACGTATACCCTCAGTATACCCTCTGTTTATCCTCACCTTGGCTGTGGGTTCTAAATATAATGCCTTTATAGCCTTTATATAGCCTGCTCCTATCCCAAACCACTCCAAGACCTTCCACAAGTACCCCCAGGAAACCCTGTCAAAGGCCTTCTCTGCATCCAAGAAGATGGCCGAGGCAGGGTCTCCTGTGGCGCCTGCAGCATCCAATATGGTAACCATCTGCCTTGTGTGCTGAGTGGTCCCTTTACCAGGTATGAATCCGTGCTGTGTTGTGTATACCAACCCCTCAATTACCCTACTTAGTCTTTGTGAGAGAGCTTTGGAGTAAATTTTTGCGTCAGCATTCATGAGCGTTATTGGCCTATATGAACCGGGATCCAAGTGTGATTTGTTTTTTTTCAAAATAACAATAATATTTGCTCCGGCCCATGATTGTGGTACATTTTCCCCCCTCTCTGCGTGACTTAAGATTTCCAGCATATCAATCCCCAGGGTGTCCCAAAAGGTTCTATAGAATTCCGCCGGAATTTTGTCGGGCCCCGCAGCCTTCCCTGAGGGGAGTTTAGTTACTGCCTTATGGATTTCTCCCAATGTTAATGGTAATTCCAGTGTCTCCTTGTCCTCCTCACTCAGTTCCTTATGAGGAATGCCCGTTAAGTAATCCTCTATCTCATCTTTCACAACTCCCAAATCTTGATCATATAGCTCAGAGTAGAACTCCCTAAACACCTCCCTCACGTCTTCTACCTTAGTCACAACATTTCCCCCTTTCATAGGTAAAGTGATCACAGTGGAGGGGTGAGGAGTAGGACTATTCAGGGTGAAGAGGATAAGGTGGTGATCAGACCAGTCTACAGGGAGTATATTGGAGAGAGAGGCCAGATCCTTGCTCGTCAAAATTGCGTCAAGGGTGGCGCCTTTAAAGTGAGTCGGAGCATGGCATAGTTGTATCAAGTCAGTGATGTCTAGGGCTTCAATAAATAGGATGACAGCAGGGTCATCTGTTCTATTCCAGTGAATGTTGTAATCACCAAGGAAAAGATTTTTGGAATGAGAAAGAGATGCTTGAATGATAAGATCAGTTATCTCTTCAGTAAAGGGGAGGCAATTTCCAGGGGGGTGATAAATAGTGTGTAGCCGAGTTGTGGGAAAGCCAGGAAGAGTGAGGTCGGCGCAAAGGTATTCAAAGGATGAGGGGTCTTGGAGCTGAACAAGTGCAATGTCAAGTTCATCTTTAAAGATTAGGGCCAGGCCTCCTCCTATTTGATCGATTCTATCTTTCTTAATGATAGAGTAGCCTGGTTGAATGAGCAAGTCGAGGATAGGGGTGGAGTGGGCTTTGAGCCATGTTTCAGTAAGGAATGCAATGTCTATGTTTTCGTTAAGAATGGTTTCTGCAATCTGAGTTGCGTGGCAGGAGGCGGATCTGCAGTTTATCAACAAGCAGCATAGGGGAGAGGGGACAGGTAATTGGGTGGAGGAACAGGGGGGATAGGTCTAAGTAGCTGTGGAGGTCTGGAAGAGGTCGGAAGCGAGGGGGGTCTGTTCGTTCCTAAGAGAACTGGAATAGTGGAATGATTGGTAGGGGGGATAGTGGGTGAGGCAGGGGCAGGAGAGACAGGTCTAAGTAGTTGGTGGGGGTCTGGGAGAGGTCAGAACCGGGGGGAGTCTGTTCGCTCCTAAGAGAACTGGAATAGTGGATTGACTGGAAGGGGAATAGTGGATGAGGCAGAGGCGGGAGAGACAGGGGGGTTCCCAGATAAATTAGCTCCCGAGGTTATAGAGCAATAATATTTTTGAGGAGGGGAGGTCATGTTGATCTTGCAGGGTGGGGCACTTAAAGAGGGTTCAGTGTGTTTAGATTCGATAGTGTAGTTACTAGGGAGGGGGGGGAATGCCGGTATTGGTGAAACGAATAGGAGGTCTGTAAGTGGGTGGATTGAGATGAGCGTCGATGAGCGACGGTAGGGCATGTTGTGAGGCGGTCGATGTGTGATTAAGATCCGAGGAGAGGGATCTAACAAGGAATGAGATATCGTTTCTGAGAGAGGAGAATTCTAAAACGAGGGCTGAAAGGAGAAATTCGACCTTAAGGAGTAATTGAGTAGGAATTGATGGGAAAAGTGTATCAGTAGTTTTTTGGAGGTTGGAGAGGTAAGGGTTATCGAGGGGGGGTGGTCATGGGGGGAAATCTTGGAGGAGGGATGAGGGGGGAATTGAGGTGGGGGAGGATCATGTTTGGGGGTAGGGGGTATATAGGAGGTAGACTTACGAGTGGCATCCAGTTTAGGCGAACATATAGTTGAATGAGGTGGAGAGATAGTAGGGGTTGGAGTGTCATAGGGAATTCGGGTTAAAGAGGTAGCCTGAGTAGGCGTGGGGGTATCAGGGGGGTTGGGCAGTTCTTGGGGTGGGAGAGTCATGGGTGGAGGGGGAAGAAAGGGGGACATGTACCTTGTAGGACTGGGAGACATTAGGGGCTGGGAGATATTAGGGGATCGGGAGACAAGGGTGTCATAACAGGTAATAATGTTGAGAGCGAGGGAGGTAAGTAGAGATTGAGAGTAATCAACTTGATAGGGGGAAGAGGAGTGTGAGAAGGTGAGAGGGGATAACGGTGGAAGAGGGTGAAGGGAATCAATGTTTGTAAGGGAGCTGTTGATAAGGGTAACAATGTGGGGTGCACAAGAGGGGGTGGGTAAGTTAGGGAGAGGAGGTAGGGGGTAGGGGAGATGATGGGTGAAGAAGGAACTGAGGGATGGGGTAAGTCCGAGGGAGGTGACAGGGGGGCAAGGGATAAGATGGAAGGAGATGGGTTTAGGGGTTCAGGAGGAGAGATGGAAGGATTGTGGATTGTGGGATTGGGGAGATGGAGGCAGGGGATGTTAAATGCTGTTGGGTAAGGGTAATGATGTGGGGTGCACAAGAGGGGGTGGGTAAGTTAGGGAGAGGAGATAGGGGGTAGGGGAGATGATGGGTGAAGAAGGAACTGAGGGGTGGGGTAAGGTGAGGGAGGCGACAGGGGGGCAAGGGATAAGATGGAAGGAGTTGGGTTTAGGGGTTCAGAAGGAGAGATGGAAGGATTGTGGGAGTGTGTGAGGAATTGGGTAAGCGAGCTGAAGTAGGATTCAAAGATGTGGAGGTGATTTTCAGATGCTTGGATGAGAATGTTTCCAGATTTGAAGATGGGGATATCGATTTCGCCCGGAAAGGAAGGGGAGTGGGTGGTGGAAAGTTTCAGACCGTATGGGATATTGCGTGAATTTGTGATAGGGAGGTGACGGAGGAATAAGCTTTTCCATTTTGAAGTGCGTTTGGTGAAGAAGATGTAGTTGGTGATGATGGAGGAGTTAGGGCTATTGTGGTGATAGGCAAATAAGGTTTCTGGGTGGAGACAGAGAAGTTTGTGCTTGAAATTCTCCTTACCGTGTTTGGAAAGATGGTAGGGGTAGAGGCTAGACCAAGAGTTAGGGCCGAGTTTAGAGATGTGTGAGGCTGAGATAGTGGGTGGAAGTGAGCGGGGAGGCATGATAAGGGGTATAGGGAGAGAAAGTAGGAGGAAAACAGATTAGACCGTACAAACCAACTAAACAAAAAAACTATTAAAAAAAAGTGGAATGGGGGGGGTAGAAAGAGTTTACTCAAAGCAGATTCAAAAAGTGAGGGGCATGGGTGAGGCCAGACAGAGGGATACCTTGTGGAGGGGTAGCGTATACAAAACAAATATATAAGGCAAAGTCAAAAATTGGCCGCCAAGGAATAGAAGGAGGAGGAAGGAAAAGGGAGAATATAGTTACGTTTAGACAATGCAAAAATAACAGCAAATGTGATAATTCAAATGGATATAGGCTAAAAACCTAAAAATACAACATCTAAAATAAAACAAATAAAATGAAAAAGGGACGCATCATACATTAAGTACAAAAAGCTAAAATATAAACGAAAAGGTAGAATATAGTTACGTTTAGACAATGCAAAAATAACAGCAAATGTGACAATTCAAATGGATATAAGCTAAAACCTAAAAATACAAAACATCTAAAATAAAACATATAAAATAAAAAGGGACGCATCATACATTAAGTACAAAAAGCTAAAATATAAACGAAAAGGATATAAAACAAATGAATACTGACAACGTAGTGAGCTCATGGACGAGAATAAATGTCGCTGAATTAAAATATAAGCTGCGAAGATAGAGCAATATATTAACAATATGTAAAATCAAACAACATGTATAACCAAAAAAGGGGAGATATGCCAAATTAAACCCCCATGAAAAATCACAATAATAAAATTAAAAAAAAATGAATAATGCACAGCAAAAAGAGGGGGGATATGAATATGTATAACCAATTTATAAAATCAATAACGAAAGATTTAAATTAGAAGGGAAGAGTAGAATGGAGCATCAGTGATATGGGTGGAAAGTTTGAGGAAGAAGACAAGTGCAAGAAATATGTAGGGTGAATATGGCTATGAAAAGATATGTAAGAGAGATAGAAATAGAATAGAGAGATTATGTCTAAGAAAGATAAGAAGAGAGATAGGGAAAACAAGGAGAGAGAGCAATATACTTTGAGGGCTGAGGTAGTATGCTGGCATTATTCAGTCAATTTACAATCAGGGCTCTCTTTAAAGATGGCCGCCTATTTAGTAGGGGAGGAGTGAGTTCTTTCTTAGTGTCTATTAAACAACAAGGCAGGACAACAACAACAAAATACAAAAAGGCAATATGGAGGCCTAAAAAACATTGCTTGTGACTTTAAGCAACAAAATGGCCACCACAAATCTGAGACAACAAACAAACAAGGAGGAGAAACAAATAAATAAATAAAGAGTCCCAGAGGGTAACATCGTAAAGCTTTCCATGCTGTAAATAGTCATCTCAGCTGAATGCCGGGCTCAAGAGCGTTAGTGGGTTTCCCGTCTTTTGACCACTCAGTGTCTCTCCCGAGCATATTCCCAGCCTTCACTGAGGCACTCCGTGATGAGAGAGGGGTCTGTCGGTCGGTTTCCTGGACTGGAGCCCTCTCACCGTTCTGCTGTGTGCCAGATATGCGTCGAAATCTCCTCAGCTGAAGTCACCCTTGTTGTGGGTCACCTGACACCTCCTCTCTACTTCGCAGGGTATCGCATACAGGGCACAACAACTCTTGGTACCCCACACGCCCCACACAGTCCGTGGTGACTGCCTGCGGGTGAACGGACTGTGACTGTCCCTGCATACGTTCTGCGTCACACTGCCAGTCCCAACCTCATACCTTATGCCTTTGCCGGTTCACTCCTAAATATTACTGAGTCCTACACTTCATTGCGCCTATGTTTTGGATACTCCTACATGTTACCAGCCTCATTTCAAACTGCTGTGGGAACTATCACTTTTCTCAAAAGATGTGTCTGAGGAGCAGCCTGAAAATTATATTAAAAGAAGAACGGAGCCAAATTTGTTCTGTAGTCTTGGACAATAGATCCACATCCCCTGTCTGATGAATGTGTATAAAAGTGGGATTCAAACCATTCTATTTTGTTCCACTCCCAATTATTATTGACCAAGAAGGAGTACTTGCTTGTCTGGTTTGGTCCTTCCCCACACCCTCCCCCCTCCTTTCATTTATAAGCTGGTGACACTATGATTTATGTTTGCACCTGAATGCCCTATTACACCCATCTTTTACTCTTCAAGGCAACTTTCTCTTTCTATGAATCACCTGTTCTTTCCTCTGTGGTCTTGGTACTATAACATCTTGCTACTTTTTTCTTCCCTCTTCATGCAAAAGGGATGGCTACCATTTTATGCTCTCTTGTCAGAAGCCCACCTAGTTTATTTGTGTTTTATCGAATGCCAGAAATAATACTCTAATGTAAGTGATCTGATTTTGAATTTGTTAAAGACACATTTCTATATTCATTATTTTCAATATTCGTTTTTCTACATTGTTCTATTATCTGGACTAAGATAGTCTTTGCATTGTTTACACAAAATAAACCTCAAATGAATGTGAATGACTCTGATGCATTATTAGCGTTGAATGATTTTAAGCCAATAGTTTGAACCAGTTTGTTTAAAAACCATCGAGTTTGAATCAAATCGTGTAAATGCAAATGGTTAGACGACAGAACATTATTATTTAAACAGACATAACTTACATCAATTTGTTTTTAGTTAGACTTTATTTAAAATGTTTTCTTTGACCTTCCCACTCATAACCTAAACCTAACCTTAACTTTACCCCTCACCCTTACTTTCACCCACATGATGTATGATTCTGTCATAATAGCCAAACCTAGCTACAGATCAATAGAACATTGCACAAGATGGGGTTTTACAGTGGCTTTTCTAAAATAAGGGGACAAGGAGAAACCACTTCAAGGGCACATGGTTCGTAATGGAGATGTAAAAATAATTTATTATGCCAAAATATTAGTTTTTGAAGAAGGCCAAAGTTGTCCAATGAAGCTCAAGGCAAAATTAAGCTTCATTTTGCATATTTCCTGAAGCTGGAAGTCATGCAGGACATCCAGATACAGGGAATAGTTTTTCCCTCTATCACTTAGATTTCTTATTGCAGGTGGGAAGTTGGAAATGGCAGAAGAAGGCGGTACTGGAACTTTTCAATTGGGGTTCGGCATATGGATAGTTACTATGTCCCTCTATCCATTAGCTTCACCCTAAGCTTCACCTTAGCCCAAATCTGAAACCTAAATGTATCCTTGGGTATAATCCTACATCCTAAACCTTAACCTATTATTCACACAAACTAAACTAGCATTCCCAACCATAAATCCATCTACTTTCCTTGTCACAAAAGCATCGCCCTTCTTTCAATTTGTTATTTTTCTAATTGAACCAAAACATTTGACCTAGTCAATGGTCACCTGTTGTGTTGTCCTGTGTCAGGGACTCCTATGGAAAGCACGCATGCAGGCTTATAATGGAGATTCTGGCAGACAGAAACACATCCAGCTTTTCTTCAAGCTCTCTTGGAGTTGCCAATTTTACCTAAGCATAATGGTACTCCTTTTTGCACTAGAAAGTCTGGGTTTATTCGACTAATCTCCAACCTCATTGGCTTTAAAATGTATCTTCTGGCTGCAAATGCCTCAATATCTACTTAAATGAAAGATGGCAACTTGAGACCAAGATTTCAAACAGAATACCCATTATCATTTTAAAGAGAATGTGTGAGTATATTTCACGTCCCGTAGAGCGGCCCATACCCCTTATTGTTCAGTGGAGAAAACATGTAATTTTCCCAAAGAAATTCAGTCTTCACCCACCCGGAGCACACTTAATTTTCATGGTAATATTATTTGATAACTACAAGGAAAACAGCAGGGTGATCGTAACATCATTTAAGTTACACAATGTGCTGTCACCACAGTGAAATAGTAATATACCGTTTTTCCTGTATTTGGGTTTGGCAGATGGCATTGGTTGTTATGCTAAAACCCACGAGTGGTTGCCAGCCTCATTAAATTTCGAAATTATGGTCACATTTCAGAACGATAAAAATTGAAAGAGTGAAAAACGTGTACTGTAAAGTTGTTCACCTACACAACGTACTGTGATTAAATATGGGAGCCGTCTTTCGAGCATAACCAGGATATCCCAAGAAGATCCTGGAGCCAGTGAGGGTGCATACCCAACATCCTAGTTAACAAATATTCATATTTAGTGAATGGAAATGATTCTCTGCCCTATAACTTGAGGGTGGGTTATGATTCCTTCTTGGACAGGGGCAGGGGGTTGTGTTCTCCCATTGGAACCTGCTTAAACAGTGTATTTTTCAATGTTGTATCCAAAGGAGGTACAACATTAGGTAAGTGTAGATTAAAGATGCTAAAGAGAAGTGTATCTGTAACTCACAATTTTCTACCATGTTTCCGCCTTCTGTATTTGGGAAGACTTACTCATTTCATGGTAACTAATGTAAGGTTCAGGCTACATATTGAAGGGCTAAGATTTTAAGAGATATTGTCTTGCATTTGCTAGAGGGGTTTTGCAAAGGGCTGCATAACACTTTCATGCTGATTGTTTACTTCACTTATCGCCAGTGGACTTTACCAGGCCTAGTAATATGTGGTCAGGTTTCCTCAGATTCAGACAGAGTTTTGCTACCTGCTTCTGGACTTTCTAGAGTTTCTTGAGGTCCATGCTCGAAATGTTTACCCACAATTACAATAGTCACCGATATGTTTTGCCTTTAAAACAAAATATTGACAGCCAGGGAAGACTGCGGAAGGGGGTCCTACAGTGGTGCCCTGGATTACTGTCTGCTTCCTCGAGGTTGCAATCCTTTTTCTCATGATTGTTCTGATCGGGCAGCTTTGCCTTTGTAAATCTGTTACCCCATGTCAGGTGTTGGTAACTGATCAATGATTCACAAGTGCAATTTCAACCACAAACTATTGATGCATTTCATTAGCTATTGCAAATATGGAAGAAATCTGCCGTTCATACACAATCCTATACCTTTTGATATACAAAATAATGTTACTGCAAGCAAAAACACAGCCTTTTGTGTTCGCAAACCTGTGATTTTTTAATCACAGGCTTTGTTACCCCAAAACATGTATGCACATGAGGTTCTTAACCAACCATTCTAAAAACAGCATGTAGTTAGACTGTAAAAGAAATTCAAGATACTGCAGCAAAAAATAATATTTGCACAACAAAAGTCAAACATTTAAAGGCATCAATCTTTTTGTTCCATCTAACTTTCCATTTTTAATACTTTTTGAGGATGAAAAATATTTTTGCCATAATGAGTAATTTAAAAACCAATGCAGGCGGCATCAGTGTCTTAGCAAAACGGTACCTTGAAAGTTTAGAGAGCCTAATAATTTTCCTAAATCAAACAATAATTTACCTAAATCCAATCTACCACATTTACTGGATCGGAGATAGTGTTAAACCACAATTTAATGAGGCAACGTATCTCTGCATTAAGCTCCTCCCCAAATATCAAATTAGAAGATTAAAACTGTTCATTAAGTAAAGGACTTTACTCAATAGCAGAATTCTAGATCAATTAAAATGGAAAGGGTTGTATTACAAAAATTCAAAATAAGTGGTACAGAGTCCATGCCAAGAAGACACTCTAATGCAAAGTTATACAGAGCAGGCAAAAATCAAAAAATATTCTAAATCCCAATGAACAACAAAATCATTTGAAAATCAGGCAGATTCTGTAGCAGCATAGGAAAGCTCTGAAAAATCTCTGGCTCACCTACAAAATAAAGGGGTTTACTTTATACACACAATTTGTGCATATTAAATAATCAGTTCTGCAGTTTCATCGGGATGTGAGCAAATGTGTCCTTCCTTCAGCAAATCAGAGCATATGAAAATAATTATGATATTGCTTTAGCACCTAAGGACTAAACTATTACAAAAATATTATCAAACACCCTCCATGCTAATGTCATCTGGAGATGTTTGAAGAAAATATGAAACTTTGACTGTAAGTCTTTCTTCAGGTAAATAGGTCTAGAATAGAAATGGAAGAGATCTGGTTACAAGTAATTTTGCATCCGCCCCACAGAAAGTAAATTGTGAGCAAAACAATACATCAATAAAAATAAACTAATATGACCCCAGCTTTACTGTGTGCAGCAGAGGCAGTGGAGAGAGGATGTGCATGGGGGAAGTACAAGTAAGTGCAGAGATGGCATTTTACTCAGAACAGTGGTATAATTAAAACACATTATTAATCACACTTCCTCACATCATAGTAAAATCATTTGAGAGGCAACTACACTATATCAGTCTGTAGATGTAAAATTGTGTGTGAAAATGCATATTATTATTTGTTAATAACGCACAAATATATAAAATGTTAATGTTTTAGCGCGTGCCTTATTTTGCTGTGGAAAGATGAAGGCAGCTCAATCATTAATAAGTACCACAAGATGATTTTTTATCTACTATCATAGGTGAGTATATGGCTAGGAAGACCCTAAATGTGGCAAATTAATGCAGCATTTTGGTGAAAGAGTACCAAATTAGGCGACACAGCACCATAGCAGCAGCTAACTGAGAGTATCACACTCAATTATTTTAACTTAAAGAAGAAGAGAGGGTGTAGCTCCATGTTAGCTAGAGTTGAGTGACTCATAACACATTGCCAATTCATGATGTCACAGCCCATCAGACTGCGGACAAGAAGTGTATAAAAAACACAAAACAAGACAGCAGGTTTTTCTGCATATACACCCACAATATGGAACAACATGCCGGTGTACATCAGGACTGCCAAAAACGTGCTCCAATATGGAAAAGGGTTGAAGACTCACCTCTTTATCGAACATTAGATCATGATGCATTTACCATACACAACTCACTTCATGTCCTCTTGTTAACTCTTTGACAATGTACAGTGCTCAGCTGCCTTTTGGCTAGGTTTGCTCCATAGAAACACCATGTACATACATCCACTATGGCCACCATCATCTCATAGACACGATTTGTTTTCCGGAGATTTCTCCAATACTCAGAAAGGACCTTGGCTTCAAATAACCTTGGCAGCTTTATCTCATTCAACATTCAGCTGCTTGCCATTCATAAAATCTCCAAATTCTTAATCTTCTAGACAACCTGATGTAATTTCAAAGGAAGCTCAAAAAGAAGCCTTTTAGAGGACATATATTCTTTTTAGGTCTTGGCTAGACAGCACGTGCGCTGTCTTGAAGAGACATGTTGTATTCAATATGTGGGCTGCAGCCCACCCATAGTCTTCCCATTTGCTGGCTTCATCATCGCCTTCATTTTCTTTCACCCACCATTTGTTCATGGTATGCATGTGTCATACCTCTTCCCGTGTTTAGCCCTCCCTGAGAACATTGATCAATTACCACTATTTGCCCACTGCTCCCATTTAAGGAATAATTTTAGGAGCTACTCTTTTCTTTGTTGAAGAGCAGTTCACATGACCATTCATGTGTTCATTGGCACCAAGATGCGCTTCTGTAAACATGCCTGCAAATCTTGTTCTTATCTCATCACATTTGCAGTGCATTTAAAGACAAAGGGTAAATGTCAGATGCTGTTTGCCGAGGACGTCTGTTTACTTTTCTTTTCTTTCTTTGACTTCAGAGTGAGAGGATTTGAATGCCTGTCTGGAAAGGCCCTCAATCGAACCAGAGCAACATTTTGTTTAGTATTTATTATGTTTTTGCTCAGGTTTGGTTGTGCGTTGTTATTAGTTTGATCACAGATAAGTTTCAAAATGGTTTGTATTAGCATGAAAGTCAAATACCATTGATGTAGGAAAAATATGATGTTGTTTTATGTATGTGTGAGTGTTTCACAAAGGAATTTTCTATATTTATTTCGATTTATGACGGGAATAAATAATGTGTTGCTCAGCCAAAGCATATTGTTTCTTTTTTAATCCAGCTCTTATCATAAATAGTGCTCCAGGACTTGAAGAAGTATATGGGAGTTAACAGTGCGCGATATAATTCCCCAACACAGACCCCATTGTGAAGCATCTTGCTGTTCTCTTCGAGGCAACGTCAGGAGATGGCTGAATATGAAAGAAAATACCAGAATGGAGAGGCCAGCCTTGAGTTTATTGTCATGGTTTCATATCTTCCTCATGCTTTGGCACAGACGTTACACTCAAACTGCCCACATTTGTAAAGTAGCATGGCTCAACTTCAGCAAATTATGCAGTGTCCTTCACCCCTCCCTCACTGCTCGCTCATCTTGTATTGCACATGCACCAGGTTTGGTAACAGTCTCTGTCTCCCACACTCTTATCTCTCCTCTCTCTCCCTCTGTCTCCTACCCTGACGATCAGTTTTTCATTCCCCATTTGTCCTCTCTGGCCATGCCTTGCTCACCTCCTTCCACCTGTGCATCCTCTTGTCCTTTTCTACCCACTCCTCCACTCTGTTTTCTTAAACCCTCCCATTTCAAATGTCTTCTTTCTTTCTCTCCATCTCTTCTTCCCTCGTTCCTCTGTGGGCCTCTCTTGCACCCGCATACTTTTCACCTCTGCTCTTTCACCTCGTTGACTTTCCTTCAACAATTCATGCTCTCCTTCCACCCTTCGCCTCTCAGTTTCCACCCATAGCCTCTCCCCCCTCGAACTGCTGTTTTTTTAATGTCTGGTAGTTTCACATATTCTCTTCTCCCCAGTTTCTCTGGTTCACTTAAAGGGAGAAACACTGCGGACTGAAACGCTGGATCGATAAAGTCCCACCCGCCTTTCCCTTGGCCCCTTCTATTTTCTCTCATTTGTACTCCCTCCACTACCCCCTCTTTAATGCATTCCTTAATTTTCCCTCTTTCCTCCATCTCCAGCCTTGCTCTGTCTCTTCGCTTATTCTCTCATTCTCCCCCTTATGCTTTAGCACCCTTACTTTGTCCCATGTTTACCTCCTCCCCACTCTCTCCTCATCTTTCCAGAATTTCACTCCCATGTCGGTCTCCTTGCCTGTCGCTGCTTGGTATTGGATGCCTCGCCACCTTCCTCCTCTGAGGGGGCCTGCAATGGAACCGACAGGGCTTGTGTATGGGCCACCTATAGGTCTTTGGCGTAGAGGTGATGACTGAGGCTGTCTAGTTTGTGGTCTCAGAACAGAGGGGTTGTGTGTTTTCTGGTTTTACACTGATTTGTGTACTTGGGTACCGTCATCTATCGGGTGCGTTGGGCCCTAATGTGGTGATGAGTACATTTTATCTCTACGTTAGCGATTGCTGGTATGTGTTCTACGCACAACACATTCTGATTTTAATGACTAGGATATTGCATGCGATGCAAATTCCATTGATGGAATGATCATTTGTAAGTAAAGTAATAATAATAACATGTGCATTTATTAAGGTGAAAATAATTGAATCCTCGGTTACCAGCCACTGTAATTGTGGATGCAATCTCTATGCTTCTGTTGTGACAGCATTCTCCACGCCCCTCACTGCAGGCATGCACGTGTTGTAGGTGGTGATGGGGGTCTGCGGTATTTTAGAGGCCTGAACACATCGTGGTTTGGGAGAGTTGAATTTAATGTAGGCACTCAGATGGGCTCTAGTAGCAACAGAGTAAAAAAACGAGCGCTGTTCTCAGATTCCTTGCTCCACTAAATGTGTGATCCTGGGCAAGTCACTTTTTCTTAATGTGCATAGGTTTCACTATCCACACCGAGCATCAGTTATAATCCAGCTGCATATGTATCAGGCAGAGTCAGCTGTAAAGTCATGTTCCCTATATTTTATGCCCTCTTTTCATGAATGTGGGTAAAAACATTGACATTCACAACATCAATAGATCTTGCAGTGCTGAGACTGATTGGCTTTGACAATGCTTGTTTAGGGTTGCAATGCTGCAGAAATGAGAAAATATGAATAAAGTCAACTGAATTTGCACGGATGAACAAACATGCCTGGCAGTTGGTGTTTTTTGTTGTTGTCTGATTGTTCTCTTTGGCAGACACTTGAGATGCAGTATATCTCCCTGGCAATTGGTTAAACTTGCTGGCACGCGCAGTATCTCTCAGGTTTGACCTAGACCGGCTAGTCAAACGTCTAAGAGTGGACAACCATTTACAACCAAGCTATTGACTCCTGCACATGAAAGTGTTTCACAACATGGTGAACTTTTTAGTGGGACTGTTATATGTAAATCACAGTGGAAGGCATGACCGGGACACATTATTAACTCTGGCTTCTTCCTGCTCATCTACTTTGGTCCCACTCCTTGAGAGCTCTACTTCTTGTATTACGAGCTTTGTGGTTTCTGCCACTAGAGAGTTTCCATGCCTCAAAAAGTAACTGGTGTGTAAAATACTGGTAGACATAGAAGCTACCTTCAAAACCATAGGTAGCAAAGCCCCTACACAGTGCATTGAACTGCCTAGTCACACAGCACAGCAGCAGAAGAGCCACTTTTAAGTTAATTAAAAAAAAATGTATCTCTTGCTGGATGCCCTCTGCATCTTTCATTCAATAACTCTTTGAGATCTGATCATAAGTGCTATTGGGTCCTAGTGTCCTGGCGGAGACAGGCAGTGATCAGGTTCTGTCTACCATCAGTGCTAAAATAAATGGAGCTCCATGAAGATAAATTAAGAGGAGTTGAGTTCTGAGTTTTGCATTTTGAGTGTTTTATTGCGTTTTCAGTTGACTGTTGAGGTATTTCCTTCATATAGTGAAATGATCTTGTAAAAATTCAGATTTGTTAAAAAAACATGATCTTTTCACACTTAACGAGGTTATTTCCGTAAATTTTGAGCTCGAGTTGAGGGACTCACTTCTCCCGCCTGCAGCCTTCCCACTGATGTGTTTCCAGAGCAGGGACAGGATCAGATGACCTCTGGCTCAGCTCCCTTACTATACAAATAAGGCCAGTTGCTGCAACCCCTTCTTCCTAAATCCTGGATTATAACAACGGTCTTTCTTCTTGGGGCCTTATTTATGAAAAGTGACGCATCGCTGCGTGAAAACAGCGATGCGTCACTTTTCACTGCGCACTCCTTGCGACACCAATGATGCGTCATATTTAATGTATGACGCATCATGTCGCAAGGACTTACAGATACGTCAGTATTTCTGACGTATCTGTAAGCGCAAAAGTGACGCATTGCTGGAGTGTGTCACAAAAGTGACGCAACTCCAGCAATGCGTCCTTTCACATGGGGAAAGCCCCATGTGAAAGGGCTTGCGTCAGTCTTACGCCTGCTGTGAGGCAGGCGCAAGATTTTGACGCAACAGCGTCCTAAAAGTGACGCAGTGAAATCTCATAGATTTCACTGCGTCACTATTACGAGGCTTTTTGCGGGGTAACGCCCCCTCTGCATACATTATACCTGACACAGGTATAATGTGGCGCAGGGGTTTAAAAAGTGATGCATCTACCTAGATGCGTCACTTTTTAAATATGGCGCAACAAGGCGCATGTTTTACGCCGCCGATGCGTCACAAAAAGTGACGCATCAGCAGCGCAAAACTGACGCAAGGCCTCATAAATGAGGCCCTTGGTTTTCATATTTCTCTGGTGTCTTTGAACATAACAGGTTTCGAAATCCACTAGGTGTCTGTCTAGGGCCATCATTATACAATAAATACGGACCCACGGGTTGAGCCTGAAGCAAGGCCATCAATATCTTTGCTTTAGATGGCAGCTGTCATTGTCATCATTAATCAGACAATATTGCCACCGATATTTGCATATATTTCATTCAGCCACTCTATTTATTTTTTCATGTGTAATGTGCAAACATTTTGCCAAAGCAACTTTACGGCGCCAAAAACGGATCACGTTGGAAGAAGTTACCTGTGAAACTACACCATATTCATCGCTTTGCTAGGTTTCGTAAACAGCTGAATACATTTCTGTCCTGTAGACTGCCCTGCCTTCTTTTTATCTTGCCACTGTGTCCCCGGAACCCCTAGTGTCATGACCCCCGTGTGCGAAAGAGCACGTTGTAAATAAATAAATAATGACACAGCCCACCTGCCTAATAGGAGATGCGTGATTGGGGGTGCGAGCCCAGGCCCAATCACGCAACTCCCAAAGAAAGATAACGTTCGAAGAACGTTTTAACTTGCAGTGGCCATATTCTGCTGGCCTTGCTGACGTCACTGCCAGGGCCAAGGGTTATGATTGGGTGGGCCAGGCCAAAGTTTGGGTGGGCCCGGCCCACCCGGCCCACCCTCTAGTGCTAGAGCGCGCAGTTTTCCCCAGGTCACCCGGGTTACCAATTCTTCTAACACGCACTGGGCCCTTGGCGTGAAGAACACATTAATTTCGTTTGGGTGAAACTGGGTGAGGATTTCTCCCCCTGCACGCTGCTAGGAGTAATCAAGTTTGGATTTACCTCTGCTTACCATGCACCCGACTTACCACAGGCGCAATTCCTTGACGGACCTGGAGCTGTTAAGGAAAAGTAGACAGGCCTAACATCCAATACACCTTAAAATCCGTAAAATACTTTCCACAGTTTTGTAAAATGACCACAGACACCTGAATGAGTTCGAATTTTTATATAAGAATTCAAAGTGAAGAAGCCAAGATAATGAGCGATACACAGAGTAATATATCAAACATCAAAATCAGTACCAATAGGTAACTTTGCACAAAAATTATGACCATTTAGAATATATGGGAAACTACAGGGAGAAGTTTAGCACATACTATTCACTGCAACTTTATACTAGAACATAGGAATGGGATGGGACCTAGAACATGTACTTAACCTAAGTATTTGAGCTATTCTTGCTAAGTTCACTGCAAACCACTAAAGGAAAGGGGGAAAAACGGGAACATGCTATGGTTTCATAAAATCACTGAATTCCTAAAGGACGGGGGGAGAGAAGGAACCAACTAAAATTCAGACACATATACTGCAATGGCAATTGAGCAATAATACAGGTAAGAATACTTTTACCAGATTCAGATATAAGAGAAAGAGAGAGAGAGAGAAAAAGAGATACGCAAACCCACAATCTATATTTACCTAATTCAGATCGAAGACCAACCCTGGCCACGAGTCAGTTGGGAAGACGGGGACAGGGACCCTCAGAAAAGGAATGCCAGAATGCGAGCAGGTACAGCTCACGGACAGTAAGGACAGGATACCCCTCAGGTTCAGGTCAAAAGACTGGGCCTCCCAGGGTACGACCAACACCCACAGCTTCGGACAGCAACGCCTGCGTTACCCCCTCCTGCAAGTAATCCGCCAGAAACCCCGATAGGATTTTCGAATTCCCCAGCAAAGTGCTTCGCCGGCACTTAGGATTTTCCACCTCTTAGGAGATTGTGGAAAGTATGGACAAAAGTGCTCCGCAGCACTTTCAGAATGAGCACCTATTGAGATCGTAGGGTCAGTGACAGGTCTGCTACTCGGACAAGTCGGACAATTTTCCTAAACTAAACTAGGGTAGTTATACAGTTTGGGGACCCTCAGACCACCCCCTAATGTTGCAAGTGACAGTTTCCCATATTGTGATTGGTCAGGAGAGGTGGTGCGGTCTTTACCACCTCCTAGAATTCAGTTTCACATGATTAAATATGCAATTTTGAATACCCGCCCCTCAGGTTCACGTTCCCATGCATAGAATACAGCAGTACAGGACAGTTTTCAATAGGTAGCAACAGTATTGCTTCTTTCAAGGTAAGACTCTGTATTCCCAGCGATGTTCCCAGGCGCATTGTGCTTCAGGAGCCAGCTGGCTAGGTTTAGCTTCTGCGCAGTTGGAACTTTCTCCGGTCAGGTGACGGTGCCCAGCAGAGCTTCAAGTATGGCTCCGCTCATGAATACCCAGCCCAAAAAGACGCGGTACATGAAAAGTAAGCGAAAACAAATTAGAATCATACATAAAAATGACCGCACTGTATACCAAGCTAAAACTTAACCAACCCTTACTTTATAATGACTATAGCGTTAAAGATTAATGCGAAAGAATAGAGAGGCTAAAAGCTGCTGCAGTAAGCAGAGAGCGTGGTAAGAGACAAGCGGCCATATTTAGCATCAATGCGCATGAGCACAGAATCCCTCCAGAATGCGAGTGCGTCACATCACATGGGTATGACCGACGCATGCGCAGACTGAATTGCGGCAAAGCAGCCATTTTCAATGCAAGCTTCGTTAGTACGTGAAAAGACAAACAAGCAAGCATCCTAGGGACACCCGCGTGTAGGGGAAAACACTTTACAAATGTCGAACAATGGTGTTAATATTATTATGAAATTCAGACAAGGGTTTTGCATACGAGCAAGGCGCTATACGTGCGAATTCTTGCTCCATCAATCCCCTCTTTGATGATATTTACTATCATCACTACATGAAGGAAACAGATGCCAACTTTTCTCATTCATCCACATCACTCATCCGAATTTCAACAAATTTGTCGTTGAGTTTTCTTGCAGCTTCTCTATGAGAGTGGTCATTTTTCGCCTTTTTGTAAATTGCACTCTTCAACTCTTCTAATTCTAAATCATCAATATTTCTTTTCACTCCCCTCGGATTGACTGTATATTTCTTTTTACATTTTTGACATTTGCAGCAGATAAAAATGATCAATACAATCGCACCTATTATAACTATTGGCATCAGTATTTTCCACAAAATATTTCTACCTAAATTAGTAAACCAACTACCTATAGAGGAGAGACCTCCAGTCAGCCTCGTCCAGGCACTGTCAACCTCTAATGGTTTGAGTTCTCTTTCCAAATTAGTTATGTTCTTCACATATTGTTTTAATTCGATACTTTTATCAGGAATGTAGGTGCAACAATGTTGCGCTCTCAGCATTCTGCAGACTCCGCCCTCTTTTGCTAATAGGGTGTCAAGGGCAAGACGGTTTTGTAAAACCATTGATCTGATCGCAACCATTTCGGTATTGACCAGCAGGAAACCAGCAGCAGTGTCCGTTGATAACCGGTCCACTACTGTAGACAATTTGCAGATTCTATGGGTGTTCAGAACTACCCCCATTCCAGGTATCAGTGCACTAAAAATATCACCTACAATTTCGCCTACACTTTCGCGTCTACTACGCACTAAGCCATTAGTTTCATCATCGCTTCCAGCTGCATTGTTCACATGGTATATTTTCGGGAAAACAATGCCAAAGTAGCAGCTTCCATACCAGTGATCCGGCAATTTGAAATAAGCCTTGTTCCCACATATATAATATATTCCGGGAAACACAGGTTCTGACCCATTTTTGAAACCCCAACCTCCAATTACCTTATAATTATGTTCACACTCGCTGGAACCGATGAATACATTGTTATAGTACTCTGTCCTTTCCCTATGGATACAAAGTTTCCCCTTTCCTTCAAAATCCAGCAACAAGGCAGGACTGGCTTCGCCTTCTGAGGTGTTATCCATGTGCTCAGCCCACCTAGGAACTCTTTCCTTCTCGTCATTTGCCTTCTTCTGAAACTTTTCTCTCCTTCTGTCTGCCATCTTTATAAACATCTTTTCCTGCTCTTGCAGAGAACAGGTCAGATTGTCTTCTTTTGCTTGATCTAAGTCTATGTTACCTATAGTCAGGAAATATTCTCCCATATAGCGGGTCACGTCACTTGTAGTATGTACACGGTTCAAATGTCTTCTAATAGGAAGTTCAGAAAATACTACGTCATCATTCGAATAATAGTACTGCAAGGTGCTTCTATAGAACAAGCTAGCTAATATACTACAGGATATTCCATAGGTCAAAGGTAGATGGTGGTATGTCACGCCTTCAGCCACTGAGGTTGGTAGCTTCATGCAGACATAACAGTCCTCTATTTCCATAGCCTCTACGTAATGCACTAACAAGTTAGCAAAAACATTTAAATGCGTCCTGTTCTTCATTTTGTGAAAATGTAGTCCATCCTCATCTGGTGCTTCTAAATCAGGTCGTGTGTGTGTCAGTCCTACTCTTTTGTCGCGTCTTTCTAGTCTTCGTGGTGTTTCTGCAGTCGGTACAACCCCTACATCTACTGCTTCGGGTTCAGTAGGGGACAAGTTTTGATCTCTACTTATCATAAAAGGTAGAAAAACTGTTAGTCCTATCCACATTACTATTAGCATAGCTACACTACACAAGCATATCTTACAACAGGTTTTGAGACACCCACACCGGGATCTCCCAGAGACACTCGGATCAGACATTTTTAGCTTACAGGTGGCTTTTGCTACCCCTCTTCGTTTCCTTGCACCAAAGGCTCACTTCAGGGCTCGCTTAAGGAGGGTCTTCGTCCGAACTCCGATCAGCAATGGACTCGTTGTCACTGTTGCCACTGTGGTGAGGCTCGTCAATCTCTTCCAACACAAGGTACGTCCACTCAGGGCTCCGATACAGTCGGTTCTGTTTCTTTATTCTGTCGCTCTTTCTCAGTGATTTGCCTTGGGCTGCATTCCTTTCACTTAAAGCCCTTTTTCGGTCTTTATCGTTTTCTTCGACTGTCTTTAGTCTGAGCCTTAGTCTCTTGACGTATCGAGGTGTACTTCTTCCTCCGTGCCTCCCAGTGGTCGAGGAGACTTCTCCTTCTTCGTGCACTCTTTTCACTTTTTGTTGTGGCACTTCTGATTCCCTACCTGTCTGACTGGTTCCAGGTCTTTCGTCTATTTCTTCTGCCTGGTCGCTAATCTGTCCCTGCTCAGATTCAAATCGCACTTTCTTTATATTTCTGGTTACTGTCGTTTCCGTTGTCTGAGCACTTTGATCTAGTTCTATCTGTTCCTGTTCATGCTCTTCGATCTCTTCGTTTTCTTCTGCATGAACGTCAGCTCTAATTTCTAACTGTCCCTTTCTCGGCTCCGGAGTTTCAGGAGGAGTCTCGAGATCTTGCTCTGACCCTACTTGGCCTATGTCCTGATCAGGTGTGTTGTGGCTTTCGTTGACCTGACCTGCTTCTTCTATTTCTGACTCACCTGGACTATCCCACTCACTGTCTAAGTAAGAATATTTCCGGGTTCGTATTGGATCATGAACCGGTTCGTCGGCGGGATACCATTCAACGTCTCGACTTGTGCTCGGCAGTTCGATGTCAGCTAGCTCCGGACTCTCTTCCTCGGAGGTCTCTTCAGCTGTGCTGCCTTCAGCTCCAGTCGCGTTTTCTCCAGATACCCGCTTTGTGTGGCTGGCGTGGATCCACTTCGGTACACCAGCGCACTTCACAGCAGTGGTAGTGACGAGGATCACTTGTCGTCGCTTTCCCCACCTTGGCTTCAAGCAGCTGCTCCGGGTGTGTTTCTTTAACACCACCCAGTCTCCTGGCTGCAGGTTGTGTGCTGGAGTCTTTGGCCACTCGTCTTCAGTCTCTCCAATCTGCTGAGAGAGAGAACGCACTTGGTCACCCAGCTGCTTGCAGTATTCTAGCACCATATCATCAGAAATGCTTAGCAGTTTGTTTCCGGGTACCCATGCCTGGCGCATCACTCTTCCCATCAACACTTCATGGGGACTCAGGCCAGTCTTTCGATTCGGGATACTTCTCAAACTCATCAGCACCAGGGGTAAAGCTTCTATCCAGTTCATTTTTGTGGAATCACACATTTTTCCCAGTCTGGACTTCAGAGTGCCATTTATTTGTTCCACTACCCCAGAAGCCTCTGGGTGGTAGGCACAGTGCAATCTTTGCTTCATTTTGAATGCTCTACAGAGTTCCAATAGGACATCGTTGGCAAAATGCCCACCTTGGTCTGTTTCGATCGTCTCTGGGATCCCATACCTAGGTATCAACTCCCTGAGCAACAATTTTGCTGTGGTGATAGCGTCATTTTTCTTAGCTGGATACGCTTCCACCCACCTGGAAAATAGACATACTATGACTAAGACATATCTATATCCGTTGCACCTGGGCATGGTTATGAAGTCTGCCTGTATTCTTACGAAGGGACCTACTGCCTTTCCAATAGTACTCTGTTTCACTACAGTCTTCTTTCCTGCATTGAATTGCTGACACACTAGGCACCTCTGGCAAAGCCTTTCCGCCTGGTCCCTGAACTTTGAATTATAGAACACTTGGTCAAACACCCGACACATCGCGTCTCTTCCCATATGTGTTGGCTCATGTATCATTCTGACCATGGGGTCGATCAAGCTATCAGGCAGTACAGGCACCCCAGCCGGGTTTACCACCACACCATCTTCTCGCAACTCGCATTCCTTTGCTGCCCACCTGCCTTTTTCTTGCCTGTCTGTGGCTTGTTGTATCTCTCTTAATTCTTCCCACGTTGACACATTATCAAACAACATAAGTTGGCAGCTGGTTCCATCCCACCGGGCAATTTGTAGGGACATCTGGTGTCGAGCACAAAACTGTGCAATTTGGTCAGCGTACCTATTACCGGCAGTCACATCATCATTTCCAGATCTGTGAGCCGCACACTTGACCACAGCCAATTCTTTGGGTAATTGGATTGCTTCCAGTAAGTTATGCACTACTTTCCCATTTCGGATAGGTGTGCCAGAGGAAGTCATGAATTCTCTTTGCAACCACAATTGGCCGAAGTCATGAACAACCCCGAAACAGTACTGACTGTCTGTGAAAACAGTAATTCTTTTGTTCTTTCCCCTCTTGCATGCTCGAGTTAACGCGATGAGCTCTGCCACTTGTGCAGATTTCACCTCGCGCATGTAAGATGCCTCGACGACTCCTGTCAGTGTAACCACAGCATAGGCAGCACTCAGACTCCCACTCTCATGTCTCAAACACGAGCCATCCACAAACATAGTTTTATCCCCATCACGTAGTGCTATTTCACGAATGTCAGGACGGGGCTTGGTGCTGTATTCAGTCAGATCGATGCAATTATGTTCCCCACCCTCATCCAATTCTGCATCCAGAGGGACAGGTAACAGTGTCGCAGGATTTAGGACATTGCACCGGGAGATAGTTACATTTTCAGCACCAATCAAAATTCTCTCATACTTAGTCAGCCGACTAGGTGTGAGGTACTGGGTCTTAGTTCTAGTCAGTAGGATGACAACAGAGTGAGGAACATAGACAGTGACGGGATGTCCCATGACAATGCTCTCACTCTGTTCTAGACTGACACAAGTAGCAGCAACGGCTTTTAAGCAGCCAGGCAGTCCAGCCGCCACTGGATCTAGGGTGGCCGAAAAGTAGGCGACTGGTCTCCTGACTGATCCGTGCTCCTGGGTCAGGACTGAAAGAGCACAATTTTCTCTGGTGTCACAGAACAGTTCAAAGGATTTATTGTACTCCGGCATACCCAATGCAGGTGCGGTACATAGACAGTTTCTCAGAGTTACCCAAGCATTCATGCTCTCACTGTCCCAGTGGACGGGATCTTCCACTCCTTTCTTTGTCATATTTATCAGGGGTCGGGCTAGAGCCGCAAATCCTGCGATCCATTGCCTGCAGTAACCCACAACTCCCAAGAACATTCTCACTTCTTTCTGGGTGGTGGGCAGTTCCATCGCTTTAATTATTTTGATCCTTTCGGTAGTGACCTTCCTTATTCCCTTTTCTATCTGGTGCCCCAGATATTTTACTGAGTTTTTACAGAATTGTAATTTGTCAGGCGACACTTTATGTCCTCCCTTTCCTAGGTGATTCAGCAAGGCAATTGTGTCAGTGACACAGTCAGACTGGGTTTTAGATGCCACTAACAGGTCATCTATGTACTGCACCAAAACAGACTCTCGTGGCAGCACTAGGGATTCAAGGCACTTTTTCAGTATCTGGTTGAAAATCGATGGACTTTCGGTGTACCCTTGAGGGACACGATTCCAGACATAGATATGGCTGTCGAATTCAAAACTGAAAAGGAACTTGCTTTCTGGGTGCAATGGGATGGAAAAGAATGCGTGGCACAGATCGATGACAGTGAACCATTCTGCATTCCAAGGAATCTGGTAGAGTATTACTGCAGGGTTGGGCACAATAGGACAGCAAGGCACAACAATTTGGTTTACCTTGCGCAAATCTTGCACCACCCGGTACTTCCCACTAGGCTTTTTGATCCCAATGATAGGTGAATTACAAGGGCTGCTCAACACTTTTTCTATTATTTCTGCTTCTAGCAGCCTCGTTATTTCAGTCGCTACTCCTGCCTTCACTTCTGCACTCATTTTGTACTGTCTGGTTTTGGGGTATACAGCATTTGCTTTTATTGCTATTTTAACTGGGTCCACATTTGCCATCAGGCCTACATCTTTTCCCGTGAAATCCCACACTTCGGGTACTACTCTCAGCTGGAGTTCCTCAGGTAAATCCTCAATTGTCAACGGCTTGATATCAGCATCTTGTCTGACTAACATCAGTTTGTACAGGCCATCTTCATCGGGGGTCTGAATTTCAACGCCATTTGGTGTGCAGTAAATGGTACAACGCATCTTGCACAACAAATCACGTCCCAGTAGGTTTACAGGACTGGAATCACAGACCACAAATCTGTGCATTTCCTTGAAATTTCCTATGGAAATCTCCATTGGTTCAGTTACAGGGGTACTTATTATTTGATTTGAGACTCCCACTACTTGGATTGCTTCTCCCGAGAGGGGTAGGTTAGGAACATCCACTGTTCTTACAGTAGATCTGGTAGCGCCAGTGTCCAACAGAAAGGTGACATCTCTGCCTTCAACCTTTCCTTCAATGTATGGTCCAGTCTGGTCTACCGGCAAGGAGGCGCCAAGCACGCACTCCTCATCCTCCCCTCTCAGGCCCCGTCAATCTTGATCCTCACAAAGGAAGGTATCACTTAGCAAGTACTGCGGGATGACTGCATTTCTTTCACTCTCAACCTCCCATACTTCCGCTCTCTCATTCTGCTGACCCTGACTCTTAAAATTCTGTCTAGGAGCGCGAGGTACTGGAGGTAATTTTACCTGTTGCTGGGTTTTCCTTGTCCCCTCTTTCGGCACCTGTGGATTTAAACCATTTACAGGGGCATTACCAGCCTGTAGGTGTGGACACTCGTCTCTCCAATGCCCCATCTGGCCGCACCCATGGCACGGGAACTTTTTCATGGCCTCCTCACGACTCATTTTAGGTCTGGGCTTTCCTCCCCCCCCAGAGCTGGTATTCGGAACATTATTATCAGAAGTCATTTTACTTAACTGTTTTTCTTGCTGTTCGGCTAATTTCACCTGTGCCCACATCACTTTCTCCTTGAGGGCTTTCTTTTTATTTTCAATTTCATCTTCGCAGTATTTCGCATACTTCAGGACATCATCTATGGGCTTTCCCTGCCAACTTATTTTGTTATCTCGAATCCATTGTGATATTTCAGGCCTTAATCCTAGCACAAATCTGTAACTGAAATGGGTCATGTCTTTCATGTCCACATTATCAATACCACTGTAAGTTTTGAATACCTGTAGTAACCTTTCGTAAAATGAATGCACTGTCTCATCACGTTCTTGGGTTGTTCTATCTATTCGGGTCCAATCTGTCTCTTTGGCTGGCACCTTTTTCTTAAGATACTGTATGACCTGGTCATATTTCCTCATTACATCCGGTGAAGGGGCTCCCGTTCTCTCATCTCTGGGATATTCATCATTAGGCCAATCAATCTCTATTTTACATTCCGTCCACAGATCTACAGGGACCACAATATCGAAAAACCCATCCAGGTCTTTCAGCAGGCATTTCTGAACTTTTATGAAACGCTCTACCTGTCGGTACCAGTCAACTGGTTTCTCGCGTAATTTCGGGAAGTCATTTGTAAATGACACAATGTCTTGCCTGGACCAAGGGACATGGACATACTTTCCTCCCGGGACCTCTCTCATGGGACACAATTTTTCTGTTGGGGTTACTTCCTTTAATACAAATTCTGAAGTTATCGACCCAGCCCTACTGCCTTCCTTTTTCTTTGCCCACCTAGTTCTCCATTTCCCCACTTCGCCCCATTTCTGCAGGAGTTTCAACAATTCCTTTACTTGGATCTGTTTCCCCATCACATTCAGACTTTCTAAATCCTTGTCTGAAAAGTCCACTCTATAGGGTTTCTGAAGAATTTTGGAGCGGCTAACATCAACTCCCATTTCTGCGGCGGCATCCATTATCTTTTCGTGGAGCACCCTAGCATTCCGGGTAAGATTTTTACTGATGAATAGTAACTCTTCCTCAGTATACGAGCTCAGGCGCTCAACTCCCACGTTCCCAGCCATCATTTCTTCTATTTCTATTCTTAATTTATATATTTCCAATGTTTTAGGTTGTGAAGTGGTCTCCTTCTCTATTTCCTTTGTCCATCTGTCTAATTCTTCAGGGGAAACTAAAGAGGCGTTCCTAATTCCAGATGCACTTTCAATCACCACTTCCTTTTGCCTAGGCAGACTTCTTGCCCCTGCTATACTGGCCCTCGACTCCCTTATGGGCAAATCCATTAAACTTCCAGATTCACACTCACTTTCCTGATCCTCATCTATGAATACTTCCTTCCTCGGGGTCTGGAAGCTAGGAGTAGGCAGTATTGGGGTGATGACAGGAGGAAGGGGACTAATCAAGTCATTTTTATACATTGGGATAGCAGGACCAATAGTTACCGGAATAGTCAAGGCCTCAGGATGGGGATGCATCTGTGCAATGGTTCTGGCTAAGTCCTCTCGCTGTCTAGTCAGGACTTCTCTCTCCTTTTCCTGCAACCCTCTTTCAGCAGAATTGCCATGCAATACCTGGGGTACTAAGGATGGATAAATACTCGGGGCAGTCGGGGCAACCAATCGAGGGGGACTTTCCCCGAATGGTTGATAATTCGGGACTATGGACTTAGGTCTGCAAAACTCATCCCTTCCCCTATGTTTACTGCCTGTAGCTGTCCCGTCTGTATCACTTTCCCTCCTACTTCGGGGGTAATTGGTAACAGAATTTTGAGAATGCATCGAATCTGATTCTGCTACATAGGGAGGTGGATCCTTCATTAACAAGTCTTCCAGGTGTTCATCTTCTACATCCCCCATAGGTGCTAGGTGATGGGTTTTTGCTTTACATTTTCCTCTTTTCTCCTCTAATACTCCCATCATGGGGAACAGCCCTTCAGTTAACATAGACTGCCTCCACTGTTTCAATTTCTGCTCTTTGGTTGGCGTTGGAAGTCTGGGATACCACTTACTCACTCCTTTATCCATTCGGGGTTTATCTCGCTCTGCAGCCTCAATCTCCCACTCCTCCAAAGCTTCGTACTGGGTCAACCTAGGTCTAGGGTGTAATTCATTCATGCGGGTCCTTAAGTTAAACAGGATCCGACCATTAAATGTACCGTCAACAGGGAATGCCAGGACTCCGTCATCTACAGTATACTTTGCCCAATTTTCTAGCCAGATACAAGTGTGATACCCTTTATCAAACATCATAAAAGAGGCAGGGGTATTTGGCGGGGGAATGAGTACGCCTTCTCTTGTTCTAATGGGCTTGTCAGTTTTGAAAAAGTTCTTCACTTTATCCGAGAATGACAATTTTCTCTTTATTCCATACATCATGTGCGGTCTACCTCGTATAAGCTGATCCTTATGAAATCCTAGGTACTTTGGATTCGGTATGAAGTCTGGATACCACATACAACTCTCCAGACTCGCTTCTAACTCGGCTTGATTAATTTTGTTTACTTTCGTGCTTCCAATGCTAGCGCGACTTTTATTTCGCGCCACCCAATCCGGTCAGAGAATACAACTACGGTCAACCAATGGGTGCGCGGCCTTTTCGCAAGACAGAGTCTCCCGTTTTCGGCACTCACCCCTCCTTCACAAATTCAGCTCCGCTACACGCCCGCTGTCCTGACCAATACCAGCGCGGCACGGAGTGACGTCAGAGCAGCTCTCCGACTGACTCCCGCCTTCACAAGGTAACGGAAACTTTTTACTCTCTCTAAAGTGCAAATGCACGTTTTAGTTAACAACACACAACGTTTGCCACTATGTCTGAGTGTTCTAAAGAGAGAAAAGACTTTTCTTTCGCTACTAGTAAACCACTTCTGTCTACTTTTCATTCACTCTGGATAGACTTCTTTGCCTGTCCCTTCACACTAGTAACATAGAACCCGTTATTCTTCTGACTCATCCACCTTGATCGGGGATATGTACTGAGCCAGGATTTCACCAGCGAACTATTTTACTTACCAGACAAGCCTCGGAGACCCTATTACTCCTTCCGTATGCGACCCTTACTAGGTGATATCGCAATGAAAGTTTTATACCGGACTCGTAGCTATCATTCACTCCAGAAACAAAGGTCCTAATTAGTGCTTCCAGTTATCCTTAACCCTGCACTAATACCTCAAACTTAGTGACTTCAACAGCTAACCGGATTCTACTCACCGTTAGCTAAAATACCTCCCCGGGGATTCAGACTACACTAAACATTTACAAACAATTCTGGGTTAATTCAACATGCAGTATTTATAACAGCAATGCAAATTCATGAACATTTACATATAAAAACACATTTCAAAAATATTGTAAAAATACAGTAACAATCAGCAGCACGTTTTTGTATTCACGGTTTGTTTATGACTATCCTGCCTACCTAATCTAACTAGTCCAAACCATCCTCTGCTAGCCAGAAATTACTGCTAGAGCGCGCAGTTTTCCCCAGGTCACCCGGGTTACCAATTCTTCTAACACGCACTGGGCCCTTGGCGTGAAGAACACATTAATTTCGTTTGGGTGAAACTGGGTGAGGATTTCTCCCCCTGCACGCTGCTAGGAGTAATCAAGTTTGGATTTACCTCTGCTTACCATGCACCCGACTTACCACAGGCGCAATTCCTTGACGGACCTGGAGCTGTTAAGGAAAAGTAGACAGGCCTAACATCCAATACACCTTAAAATCCGTAAAATACTTTCCACAGTTTTGTAAAATGACCACAGACACCTGAATGAGTTCGAATTTTTATATAAGAATTCAAAGTGAAGAAGCCAAGATAATGAGCGATACACAGAGTAATATATCAAACATCAAAATCAGTACCAATAGGTAACTTTGCACAAAAATTATGACCATTTAGAATATATGGGAAACTACAGGGAGAAGTTTAGCACATACTATTCACTGCAACTTTATACTAGAACATAGGAATGGGATGGGACCTAGAACATGTACTTAACCTAAGTATTTGAGCTATTCTTGCTAAGTTCACTGCAAACCACTAAAGGAAAGGGGGAAAAACGGGAACATGCTATGGTTTCATAAAATCACTGAATTCCTAAAGGACGGGGGGAGAGAAGGAACCAACTAAAATTCAGACACATATACTGCAATGGCAATTGAGCAATAATACAGGTAAGAATACTTTTACCAGATTCAGATATAAGAGAAAGAGAGAGAGAGAGAGAAAAAGAGATACGCAAACCCACAATCTATATTTACCTAATTCAGATCGAAGACCAACCCTGGCCACGAGTCAGTTGGGAAGACGGGGACAGGGACCCTCAGAAAAGGAATGCCAGAATGCGAGCAGGTACAGCTCACGGACAGTAAGGACAGGATACCCCTCAGGTTCAGGTCAAAAGACTGGGCCTCCCAGGGTACGACCAACACCCACAGCTTCGGACAGCAACGCCTGCGTTACCCCCTCCTGCAAGTAATCCGCCAGAAACCCCGATAGGATTTTCGAATTCCCCAGCAAAGTGCTTCGCCGGCACTTAGGATTTTCCACCTCTTAGGAGATTGTGGAAAGTATGGACAAAAGTGCTCCGCAGCACTTTCAGAATGAGCACCTATTGAGATCGTAGGGTCAGTGACAGGTCTGCTACTCGGACAAGTCGGACAATTTTCCTAAACTAAACTAGGGTAGTTATACAGTTTGGGGACCCTCAGACCACCCCCTAATGTTGCAAGTGACAGTTTCCCATATTGTGATTGGTCAGGAGAGGTGGTGCGGTCTTTACCACCTCCTAGAATTCAGTTTCACATGATTAAATATGCAATTTTGAATACCCGCCCCTCAGGTTCACGTTCCCATGCATAGAATACAGCAGTACAGGACAGTTTTCAATAGGTAGCAACAGTATTGCTTCTTTCAAGGTAAGACTCTGTATTCCCAGCGATGTTCCCAGGCGCATTGTGCTTCAGGAGCCAGCTGGCTAGGTTTAGCTTCTGCGCAGTTGGAACTTTCTCCGGTCAGGTGACGGTGCCCAGCAGAGCTTCAAGTATGGCTCCGCTCATGAATACCCAGCCCAAAAAGACGCGGTACATGAAAAGTAAGCGAAAACAAATTAGAATCATACATAAAAATGACCGCACTGTATACCAAGCTAAAACTTAACCAACCCTTACTTTATAATGACTATAGCGTTAAAGATTAATGCGAAAGAATAGAGAGGCTAAAAGCTGCTGCAGTAAGCAGAGAGCGTGGTAAGAGACAAGCGGCCATATTTAGCATCAATGCGCATGAGCACAGAATCCCTCCAGAATGCGAGTGCGTCACATCACATGGGTATGACCGACGCATGCGCAGACTGAATTGCGGCAAAGCAGCCATTTTCAATGCAAGCTTCGTTAGTACGTGAAAAGACAAACAAGCAAGCATCCTAGGGACACCCGCGTGTAGGGGAAAACACTTTACAAATGTCGAACAATGGTGTTAATATTATTATGAAATTCAGACAAGGGTTTTGCATACGAGCAAGGCGCTATACGTGCGAATTCTTGCTCCATCACTAGAACCGGGCCTGGGAACAGGTGCAAGGGATATAAAGTGCAACAAACTGGTGCAGGGGGACTAGCAATGTCATGCATGCTCATGATCTGTTAAACATGCTAAAATGTTTATTCACAGAAATTCACGTAGTTGAAGTGTAGTTAAGATAAGGTAGGCAGCCACCTGAAATCATTATCACACAAAAACACACAAATTTAGACAATGCCTTAAAACACTTAAACCCTGCTAGGCAAGGCAGTTCAGCAATATTAATGGGTGCCCCCGTGCATGAATGTCATTCACAGAGCACATGAGATAGGGGTAGTCAGTTTAAGGGGGAAAGGGATGGGAACCAGGGGCCTCATTTATGAAAAGTGACGCATCGCTGCGTGAAAACAGCGATGCGTCACTTTTCACTGCGCACTCCTTGCGACACCAATGATGCGTCATATTTAATGTATGACGCATCATGTCGCAAGGACTTACAGATACGTCAGTATTTCTGACGCATCTGTAAGCGCAAAAGTGACGCATTGCTGGAGTGTGTCACAAAAGTGACGCATCTCCAGCAATGCGTCCTTTCACATGGGGAAAGCCCCATGTGAAAGGGCTTGCGTCAGTCTTACGCCTGCTGTGAGGCAGGCGCAAGATTTTGACGCAACCGCATCCTAAAAGTGACGCAGTGAAATCTCATAGATTTCACTGCGTCACTATTACGAGGCTTTTTGCGGGGGAACGCCCCCTCTGCATACATTATACCTGACGCAGGTATAAGGTGGCGCAGGGGTTTAAAAAGTGACGCATCTACCTAGATGCGTCACTTTTTAAATATGGCGCAACAAGGCGCATGTTTTACGCCGCAGATGCGTCACAAAAAGTGACGCATCCGCAGCGCAAAACTGACGCAAGGCCTCATAAATGAGGCCCCAGATCTTCCGAGAGGCTAGCTGTTTGCTACGTAATTAACAACATCATTTTATGTTGCCCCTTTGCCATTTGCCATCAACGGAAGCACCCCAACAATCGCAATAAGTTGAAACGTCTCTGTATCATAATTATGGTGATATTTGTTCTTTTTTCCCAATTAAGTACATTTGGGGTTCTTATCTTTGCTTGATAACAGCATACATGAGTGACGCTGCAAGGACTCCATATTTTTACTGCCCCACTTATGGGGCAACGAACCTTGAAATATGGCCAGTGTTTCAAGATGAAGGCATTAGGAAGATCACAGCCATTGCCATGCAGAATACTTCCTTAAGATCTCATGTAAGACTTGTTTACATTTTGGGGGGCATCAGTGAGAAGACGGGCACTGCTGGAGGATGATAGTGAGGATATCCGTGGAGAAGGAGGTGAGTGGGGCGGGGGGACAACACAGATTGTCTCAAGGCTGCCACTAGTGTTCAAGCCAGACCTGAACATAATGCCTGCACCGTCGTGGTGCAGCAACATTTTGGCATATTTCTCAAGATGTAGATGGTCGTAAGGGGTGATGTGGTCCATTTTATTATCTCTCCTCCACTCTTCACCACATTAGAGTTTATACCACACAGGAAGATTTATCATATAGCCATGGCCGTTTTTATGTCCTTGATTTTAGCCACACACATCTGTCACCACTCTGTATATCTCTCTTTCCACTGGACTCACTGAATGATTCAGTGTTTGAAGAATGCCTCGGTAAATTAAAGCTTGGGTACATACCTAAACTTCAGGTCACAATTTCAAACCCCATCAAGGCCAACACAACCTTTCATCCTTCTGACATTCAAAATCTGAATACCATTACAAGGGCAAACAGTAATTATTACAACCTGGTTTCTAAAGTTCTATGAAATCGCAAAGATGCAACAGCTAAATAAAAATAAGACGTTACTATTGTTTTTTCTTTCTTTTTTGTATGACTCTGGATTTTGCCTGTGCGGAAATGCAATTACGAATACCCAACATTGTTCTTAATATGTGACCTTCAAGTTTCTCCACCCCAACTTTTCAGTTTTAGTTTTATAAATTAAAATAGAAAATGCAGCAATCGATTTCCTACTTGATGATTAGGTTTCATTATACTCCTCCGCAGTTTAGTCCCACATTCTTCACTTAGACTCCAGCAATGGGTGACAGGACAAGGAATAGTCAATGATGAGCTGCAATAGCTGTATTTAGGGTCGAGTTCTAAGGGTGCATCCATATATCTGTGGCACCTTATCACATTTGTCACACATCATGATTTTTTTTTCCACCTTGAGATGGTTTATCTTAGATTATAATGCAATACTGATGGCCCTTACGGGGCAGCCCCTGCAGCACGTGTTGCACCTGTTTAAGGTAGGACCCATTACAGTGGTGTTACAAGCACTAACCATAATCATACTAACCTCTAGGCCATAGATGGGTTCGATCAGAGGGGTACATGCAGATTGTTTTACATTTTTTTGTATAATAGCACGTCATCAACACAGTATAATTCATAACATAAAAGTCTCCAATCCTAGATGAGGCCACAATTTCACAAAGAGTGCATTCATTAATGAATGGATTTAACCCTGATCTTTTGACTGGGGGACAATGTTTGTATTGTCAGCATTCCGTCCATCATTTGTTTGCTGTAAAACTTTTCGCCCTAAGTGGTATGGGGATGCCCAGACGTGGGTCCCTTGCTCACTGTGCTACTGGATTCAAGCTAGCTTGGCTGAAGAAGGGTGACATACCCTGAAACCGGTCCCAGCATGCTTGTTTCCAGTTCAGGGAGGACCTGGCCTGGCAGTTCAGTCTGGACTGTTCCCATGAGGTACAGGGTCAAGACTGATTTGCATATGGCTGGGTCCAAACTGGGATGGCATAGTGGGCACAAGAATGATGGATTTAACTCAGATCTTTTGACTGGGGGAGAATGTATGCATTGTCAGCATTCCGTCCATCATTTGTTTGCTGTACAACTAAACACCAACAAAACGGAAGTACTCATCATGGGCCCACACCCTGACTCCTGGAACAACACCTGGTGGCCCCCCGCGCTCGGAATCCAACCTACCCCCACGGACCACACACACAACCTGGGAATCATCTTGGACTCAGAGCTCAAAATGGACCACCAGATCAACTCTGCCTTGTCCTCCTGCTTCCACACCCTCCACCTCCTACGTAAGACCTTCAAATGGATCCCCCTCAAACACAGAAAGACCGTCACTCACGCCCTGGTCACCAGCAGGCTCGACTACGGCAATTCACTCTATGCCGGGATAAACAAAAACCTCACCCGCAAGCTGGTCCTCAACCTGCCAAGACACTGCCACATCTCCCACCGCCTGCACACACTCCACTGGCTCCCTATTGAAGCTAGTGTCACCTTCAAGATGCTAACCCACGCTCGCACGGCCCTCCACGACACCGGACTAGCATACCTAAAAAGCCTACTCAAATTCCACGTACCCCAAAGGACCCTACAATCAGCCCAGCTCTCCTACGCCGTGGTCCCCCGCACCAGAAAGACCAGATCAGGAGGCCGCTCCTTCTCTTTCTGCGCGGCCAGAACCTTCCGCTCCACCTCAGACAGATAACATCGCTCCCCATCTTCGCAAGAAACCTCAAAACCTGGCTGTTCGACAGACCCCCTCCTTGATGGACTGGAACCTGCGACCCACCACCCAGCGCCTTGAGACCCCTACGGGTGAGTAGTTGCACTTCACAAACACCTGATTGATTGATTGATTGATTGAGGACTCTGTGCACTTTACCACTGCAAAATCAGGGCTAAAGTGCATTTTCTTAGTCCTTAAATCATGGTAACATTGGCTCATCTCCAATTGGCCTATTTAAATTACATATAACTCTCTAGTAAAGTGGTACTACATGTTAAAATGTCCTGTAACTTAAATGCTACTATTGGTACTCCGCATCGCAGCCCGCAGTCTTATCGGAACCACTGTGGTGCGATGCATTGTTGAGGCAGGCACTCGCATCACATCACAAGCCCCTCGTCGATGGCATTCTCGACAATAACACAGGACTTTGCACCTCAAGCCCGCAACTTCATTGGAACCAGGAGTGAGTGATGCATTCTCAACCCAGGACTTCTCATCGCAAGCCCCCCTTGTTAATGGCCTCCTCGGCGACAATGCTGAACCTCACATTGCAGCCTCCAAGTCCCCTGGAACCAATGTTGCATAACATATCTATGACTGGACCTTGCATCGCCACAGCTGTGCAACAGTCTCGACAGAGGACCACTCAATACTCCATTATGGTTCAGTGACAAAATATCGACCCCCAAAATACCCCACACCAAAAAATCATGAACAAAATATTGATGTAAAAAATATTGTCATCCTGTACTTATAATGGTAAGCACAAAAATATTGAAAAAAATATTGTCACAAATATAGTAGTATTAAATATCAATTTTTATATATATATAAAATAAAATAATGCAGATTAAATATATAAAATAGTGATATTAATTAAAAAATAAAAACAATATTTTATATATATCTTAACAAGTATAACAAATAAACGTATTTAAAAAAGTAAAACACGCAAATATAATAATTAATACATATTTACATATATCTAGTTACAAAAAGTGAATAAACTAATAATTATTATTTATATTATAATGTAAAAATAATATGAAAAAAAAAAATTATATATATGCGTGTATATATATGCATATAATAATAACATAACATCCTTAAGAGCTAAAACCTTCTAATTAAATAAAAAAATGAACCAAATAAAAATTCTTTAAACTTAGTAAAAGTTATTTTAAACATTAAAAATATTAATATTTAAAAACATAATTTTAAATAAACAAAAGCATAATAATATAAATTATATCAGTATAAAATAAATTATAAAATATAAAATGTTATTCATATACTATTCCCACTTCAATGTATACAAAACTATGCAAACTATTAAAATAAATATACAAAAAATGTACTACTCCCACGTCACACAACGCAAAATAATAAAACTGTGTGAAATGTACAAATCTCGCTCTAATAAGTGCATCAATAGTAAAAGTGTTGGATTACAGATAGGTAATATTTACTGTACCCATTCCAGCCAATACAACAGTAGGACAACTGTTGGAGTGCAAAGGGGTAAAATGTACTATTCCCACTCCAATCACTACAACAGTACGGAAAGTGTTAGATTGTGGAGGGGTAACATTTAACAATCCCACCCCAATGAGTGTAACAGTAGGGAAAGTATTGGATTGCGGAGGGGTAAAATGTACTATTCCTACTGTAGTCATTACAACAGGAGGGAAAGTGTTGGATAGTGGAGGGGTAAACATTTACTATTCCCACTCCAGTCAGTACAAAAGTAGGGAATTTTTTGGATTCTGGGGGGGGGGAAATTTTATATTCTTACTCCAATCAGTGCAACAGTAGGGAAAGTGTTGGATTGTAGAGAGTAAACTTTACTATTCCTACTTCAGTCAGTACAAAAAGAAGGAAATTGTTGGATTGCCGAGGAGTAAAATTTACTATACCCACTCCAATCAGTACAACAGTAGAGAAAGTGTTGGATAACGGAGGGTTAATATTTACTATTCCCACTCCAATAAGTACATCAGTAGGAAAAGTGATGCATAGCGGAGGGATAACATTTACTATTTCCAGGGCAGTCAGTACAACAGTAGAGAAAGTGCTGAATTGAGGAGGGGTAAGATTTACTATTCCTACGCCAATATGTGCAACAGAAGGGAAAGTGTTGAATAGCGGTGGGGTAAAATGTACTATTCCCACTCAAAAAAGTGCAACAGTAGAGAAAGTGTTGGATAGCAGAGGGGTAAAATGTACTATTCCCACTCCAATAAATGTAACAGTGGGAATAGAGTTGGATAGCAAATGGGTCAAATCTACTATTCCCAGTCCAGTTAGTTCAACATTAAAAACAAACAAAAATATCTTCAACAAAATAAAAAAATTTTATAAACAAAGTAAATAAAAAAACATATAAATATGTTGAAAAATAAAATACAAATATATTTAATATTTAAAATGTTAAAAAAACATATTACAATGTTAAATACATATCACAAATACCTACAACTATTATTATAAATAAAATAAAAAAATAATTTTCACACAAATAAATATTTTTATATAGAAATTATTAATTAACAAAAACATTATTTATTACATAGATTTACTTTAGTTACTTCCCACCCTATAACAACACAAAACTCACAACCTGCACCTAAAAAAATAGTAACACTATAAAGATTACTCAACAAATGTCATTAATTAAATATTAATGATTAATTAATTATAATTAATGTACTTTTCACAATATACCACCCACAAAACACAACACACTCACAGCCCCCTCCCCCAGCCAGAAACCCAATTTCTTACAGAGTATAAAGCTGATATAATTTAAGTAGTTTCTATATTATTATCAGTGTTGGCATTCACGTCTACCCCATCATATATTTGAGAGTTGAATTTATACCATTGCATGCTCTACATAATACATCAGTAATGCACCTATTGGCACAAGACCCCATGATGAATATGGGATAACAAGGAAACTCTAGCATCTTGTAAGGTGTATGATAACTCTTTAGAGTATACCTCTGACTCTTGGAATTTACTCTAGAAACTATATTGATTTTTGTCGCAACAGAGATTTTACATGTTTCACTTTTGGAACTGGTGCTGTGCCACAGCCCTTTTTTAGGACTCGTGCCTGCGTTGCAGTGCGCAGCACTCCACGTGCAGTGCGAGCTTTTTTGTATGAGGTTCTGAAAGCTGCTCACACGCTCGTGCGTGTGATCAGGCTTTTGCCGGCTGCCATTGGGTTTAGCGTGTTTTTTTAATAAAAAATAATGCACGCAATTGGGCAAAGGCGGGCGAATGTCCCGCCTTTGATCTGCCCATTCCCACCGGTGGCCAGCACACACTGCAGTGCACGTTTGCCTCGTTATAGTCTGTTTAGGCGTCCTAGATTCTTACTGTATGTATCCTTATATGCACTGCTGGCTTCCTCAGAGGGTTTCTATAAGTGTGAACGTGGAAAGGAAGGCGGCCGATTTTCAACAACACGCTTTGTCGAAGTGTACATGTACCCAGCACTGCAGTCTGTTTGTCATGGTAATGTGGCCTTCGTCAATGAGCAGTGCTGGCAGGAGTGTATTTATGGCATTGTCATCCGCTAAATGGACTAACAATGAGCGCGTTTGCATTTTCATACCTTTGTGAGGAATGCCATGCATTGTGGGAGTTCTGCGGCTGCTTTCTAACTGCCTTTAATTCAGACACACAGCCATTCTTGCCGCTCACTGCGTAGACCTCGATGGCTTTAGAGCAAACTATAGAAAGACACCAGTGAATTGTCTTTGATTGAGATCTGTGCACCATTTTATCCTGGTTCTTGTCCCTGGTTTAGATAGGAATGGCGTAGAAAGATAAACTTGGCGTATTTTTTTAAGAAATGGGGTGTAATGCCGCCTCCCCTGCCCCCCAATTCCAATTCCCATGCCAAATTTGAGTAAAAGGAAATAGATTGCAGAGAAATGTACGATTGAACATTTACCTTACTCATATGTCTTGAAATTGTCCACTCTATGGACAAGCTACATCATTGGGCATCTGCCAGGGTAACTACCAAAGTTACTGTTTTCCTTTTTCACCTGGGATTCTGTAATCCTCAAACGGCAGAAATCTAGGCAAATCAGACATAGGCATTTGCCAGAACCAACATAGGCTTCCTAATTTTTTGTGTAATAGTACCTTTGTCTTCTCTGATATGTCTCTTCATCAATACCCACCTTCTGGCATTGAAGGATATTTCTGTATGAAATGTGGGCCAAACTTGAGAGACCAATATGGCTGTGGAAGAGCCGGTGATGTGTGGATGCATTTGCTCCAGAACCACTGTCCTTTTACCCAGGAAAAGATAGTAGTTGATGTGTCTAGTTGGTGAAGCAAGGACTAGAACTTGCACACTTGTCCACAAAAAATACTTTTTTGTAAAATTATCTGCTGCCACTTGTGGCTGGCTAGGTTTTAATTTTTTAGCTCCCTTTTCGGTCCTTCCAAAAACGGCTCGATGGGTTCAATAAGGTACTAGTGGAAGGAGGTTACCCCTCTCACACTAACGCTACAAAATACTGGTGCTGAAAAGGGTGTTATTGTTAAAGGACCTAGCAAGTTAGTCGGGAATCCCAAATGTTAGCCACAATTGTGAACCCCTCAATTTACATTGTTGATTAAACATCTTCACAATAGAACAATTCATTAAAAATGTTCACAATTAACATGGTGCAAGTGATGAGTGTAAATGAGTTCATGTGCAACTAAAAATATTTCACCAGTATTTGCATACAGCGCAGGCAGTATCACTTAACATCACGAGGTTGTGAGATACAACCAAGTGTCGCTTTTTGTTTGACCTTGTTCGTCCTTTGTACATCTTTTTAATCTCATTAAATATTTCCTTGTACGTCTATCCAGTCTGGATCATCTGCAGTTTTTAAGATACGTGGTGGGACCGCTATAGGGAGCCCTTTATTTTGAAGCTCGTTACACAGAGTGCACGTCAGGGGTCTGATTCACAAAAGTATTTGCAGTAGACAGCTACTGTGCACAGTTCTGCAGGCAAAATTCAAATCATGATTCAAAGAATATGGAGTAGCAGAATATTAAACATCCAAATGAAATTTGAGCGCATGAAAGATGCTATCATGATGAGACTTCTGTATTTGCACATTTCAGGATATGAGGCAGCTTTCTGGGCACTTCAAGGAGGTCCTATCTGAAAAAGTCTATTCACACACTTCTCTCAGATATTTTCCATCCCTGGAACACTTGCAAACGTAGGACTATACACACAAGCCTATTTTACAGTCGCAAAAACTCTGATTCACAGTATACAACTGCAAAATAGGTTTTTGCTTTACAATGTCACATTTTAGGAGTTGGAAATGTTTTACAGAATCCTAAAATGGGATTCACTATTTGTTAGAGGGATGTTGTAGGTGTCCCTTCCAAATATCTAATCAGTATGTGATGTATCAATGTGACGAAAAGCATTAAACAATTACTGATTCCTTAGTTAGAGTGGTAAGCCATTTGCAAGGGAAAGAGGTTCCTATAACTTTCCCCCCCCAAAATACTTTTATTTTAAACACTGTCCTATTTCCTTTAAGGAAACAGGCTGCATCATGTTCACTTTGTTTGCAGGGGACACAGAGAGGATACTCTGCTGGATCCTAGCTGGCCACCATTCGGTGTGTCTCGCAATTTGCAGCCTACCTTATTATGAGGTATTATGAGGTACCTTATTATGAGTTGAGTACTGCAAGAAGACACTAGCTTTCATCTGGAGTGCAAGTAAACATAAATGAGTTGGAAGCGTCTTTTTAGAAATGCACAGATTTCCAAATTGCCCATGCTGTTCGGAGCTAGAAAAAAAGACAGTTCATGTTACAGGTTTATGTTTTAATGGTTTCCAGTGTCAGCTCATTAAAGAATATATGATTCAGTGGCGGCTGGTAAACTTTGAAAGTGGTAGGGCATAACAGCTGCCCCAAATTTCACTAAGGGAGCAAGTCAAGTGAGCAACATCCACTTCACCCATGGATGTTTTCTACTCTCTATCAAACAAACTTTTCTTGGACTCAGTATTATCCCTACACCAACTACGTCTCTGTGATTGAACCTCATGCTCTTCAGACAAAAAGTAGCTCATATTTAAACCACTGAAACATACGAAAACACACACACACACACACCCCTGAAGAAACACACATTCAATGTTCACAAACAATATATCTGTGCCCTGGTAGACTAACAAAAGAGCAACCTTAAAAGGACCTTGCCTCTAGTGTAACTGCATAATGGTTGATTCACAATGATTCTCCCTTTCTTATGGGTTTTTTGACATTCTCTTTCTCCTTCTCCCTACTCTGTTTTCCCTTTGATGTCCTCTGTCAATGTGGGCCCCAACAGCTCAAATAAAACATTACCTCCATTAAGTCACAAATTTGTGTGGACACAACAGGTGGCGCTCTCTCTGCGGGTGTGTGCATCACAAGAGCGCTGCCCTAGTACCCATAATGTCATTCGAATAACAGCACCCACTCGAACGTTCTACCCTGGTGCCCTTTTTGCCAAATGGAGAGCATACTTATATTCCCAGCGAGGTAGATTTGTCCACACTCCCACTTTGTTAATCTGAAGAGGATCAAATGCACACAAAATCTGCTCAAGTAACCACTACTTTTTGTAGAGCATCACCTCCACTGGGCATACCATGAGATGTACCCGCATTCCCGTAGTGCCATGTAAAGAGCATGGGTTATTCATCTAGTGAGACAGACAAAATACCATATGTGCCCAAATACCCATTGTGTATTGTTTGTGCATCCAGTTAGAGCATGTCTGTCCAAAAAAACACTTTACCTATCAGTACTGCTTTACAGAAGGGTTGCAATGAACCCTGCTGAAGCACCCTCCATTTAGCATTATAGACCCACATGAAATGTGTGAATACCGGTTGTATTTAAGGGCTAAATCAAGCGTTGGTACACATAGTATGGTGAGAGAGTTGTTTCTTCACCTAAATATTACAGGGGGCTCCTGCATGGCCTCACTCTGATCTGCTTGGCGCAGTTTGAGCCCCCATCCAGGCGTGGCCGGTTCAGGGAATGGTTGAGGGTGTTGCCAGATGATGAAATAGGTAAAATAAAGTAAATAAAACCACTTACCTTGTGCTCGCCGTTCTCGATGAGCACAAGGTAAGTGGTTTTATGTATTATTTTACTTTACCTATTCTATTGTCTGTCCCAACGCTCTTACCTGAACCGACCGCACCTGCACTCATCTCATATCACTAGCATGATTGGTAAGGTCTACTTGGAAGTGATGCAGTCAGCAGAAGGGCAAGTAAAGCCCGATGTTGCCTGTGACGCCCTGCGGAGTCTACAGCTGCAGCGTTAGAGCCGCCCATGACACTATGGCAGGCAAGTGTTAGCTGCCACCAAAGAATCACTCTACTCTTGGATAGAGGATGTAGCCTTGCGGCTAGAGTGGTCGACCTCGAAGCTGGGGAACTGGATTCGAGTCTCGACAACGGCGCTCAACATCCTGTGATTCTCGGCAAATCACTTAGGGCCCGATGTAGGTGCCCTAATACCGGTCGGAAACGACCGGTATTAAAATTACCAATGAAATTACCATGAAGTTCAACTTCATGGTAATTTGCGAGCCCTATTAGCGAAATCACTATTTTTTCAACTTTAATGCATTGCATTTAAGGAATCTCAAATTGAGATTCCTTAAATGCAAGTAATCGCAATTTAGCGAATTCTTAATTTGCGATTTTTGCATTTGGGATGATGCATCCCAAATGCAAAAATACCAGTCGCAAAGGGGCAGATTCTGAGAATCCGCCCCTTTGGAGCGTTTTTTTAGCTTCATGCATCTGGGCCTAAGTGATTTGTCTAGAATCACAGGATGTTGTACCTCCCTGTCGAAACTCGAATCCAGTTCTCCAGCTTCATCTCAGCCGCTGTCGCACAGCAGCGTGAAACAGAGAGGTATCCAGCAGTGGCGCTGACTGTAGCTGGGAGATGGGCTTCTAAAGATTACTGCTTTGGGAGTGGCCGCGATGCAAGATCTTGTGTACGGTAACCCCACCCTTCTGTAACTCTTCATAGGATGAAGCATAGGATGAAGTATAGAATGAAGCATGTGATGCTTACTGACCCCACCTCACCCTATGATGACTCAGGAAAGGTTGGGGTTGGGAGGCATTTATAATTAGCATGCAGCCACTATTGCAAGCACAACCTATGTGACTTGCGCCTCGAAGAGTCATGGTAAACTGCCTCAACCGACTCACTTGCCACATTAGGTGAACTTATGCAATTTAAAACATAACATAATATCAAAATGTATAGCACATGCATTAACACAAGGCATGCAAACAACTTCAAAGAAAACAGTTTTGTGCAGAGCGCAACGTGCCCCAAGCGGCTCTAGAGTGCAGTGCATAGCAACGCAACGTGAGCCGTCTCAAAACGCCAGATAGTTGAGCCGTCTCAGAACGCCAGATCGCCATCTTCACGGCATCGAGGTGGTCACGGTGGAAAGCCGTTCTGCCGTCTCTGCCACCTCTGCCGATTGCAATTGCACCGTCACCGAGCTACAGGAGCCTAAGAAAACGCAGCACTGGGAGGACGAGGTGCCCCGAGAAATAGCCACCGTCTCCGTCTCCAACTGCTTTCCGACTGTTTTCCCGTTTGCTGGCTGACTACTGGCTGTCTTCTGACAGTCTGAGGGCGGCTGGTCACAGGAGAAACAGCGACCTGACAACGCGGTTAGACGGTGGGAGAGTGGGGTAAGCACAGGTGCTGGCAGAGGGCGAGAGCTGCTGTCCGTCTACCAGCCTGTGCGCCTGCAACCTGTAAACTGTAAGCTGTAAGCTGTAAGCGGCAAGCTGCAAGCTCCGAGCAAGCACAGTGCCAGGCTCAGGATCAGCTGCCACCTTGGCACATAAAAACTTTTAAACACTTAAAACCCTCGTAGTCGCTGCTAGAGGAGAAGAACTGCTGCCTGCCATTATGGGACACAAAACACCCTTTCCACGAACAGAGTAGCTGGGGCCAATCACCATCGGGCGTGCGGACTGCGAGTCCCAGGAGCCGCGGCGTTCTTGGAGCCGCACCTGAGGCTCTTCCGCCTGACCACGCCTCCCGCCCCCTGGGTGCTACTTCACGACTCGCGGCCCCCGCTTCGCGGGAGCCGCTGCTTGAGGAGAAGAACTGCTGCCTGCCATTCGAGGACGGCAGAGACCGGACCGGGCCCCCCCCTCTTCTCACCCACTCTCTTTGCCCGCGTACCGGCATTAGGATTTACCCAGACTGCATTAACAGCCGCTCCACAATGAGTAAAATGGAGACCAGGAGTAAAACAAACTTGGCTGCGGTTGGACCCGCCACGGCTGGAACCGCCCAAGGTAAAATTGCCAATTACTTCCTCAAGGCGGGATCTCTCTTGATCGACGACATTACTGTTCTAGAAAGACGCATCTCCCAGGAAATTGAGTGGGTCAGGAGGTCATCCATGGGTACATTAGCATTAGCCAAGACCCCTGAGGAAAGGTTGGATTCTAATGGCTCACTGGCTGGGGCTTGTGGGGGCGACCGGCCACCCGCTAACTTGGATCTCTCCGAGGAAACCTTAAGCGACCTCGAAGACATGAGCCTGCTGAACCTCCCATTGACCCAAACCATATAACCCTCAATCTCTATTACTGAGGAAGCCCCCCAACAAACCCTTAACTCACCCAGGGAGGAAGTCCCGCTGGTAACACACACCCTAGACACAGCAGATTCACCAAGCAGAGCTAGGGGAGTAAGGGAAGGGGCCATACAAAAAAGGAAGACGGGGGACCGCTTAACAAAGAAAGGAAGGCCAAAATACCGAGATTATGCACTACACAAGATGAGGGCAGCCCCGATAATACTAGAGCAGAGATTTCTATATTAGACAGAATTGAACCTCCTCCACTAGTTAACGCTTCCACCGAACCTCCACCTCTCACAACAGATGACACCTTGGAGACACTTGGAGAGGACATCACACTTGCAGATATAGGCAACTTGTTCAGGTCATTGCTCAGTCCCATAGAAGCTCGCCTGAACAGGATAGAAGCAAGGCTGACCAACTTTGAGAAATCTACCACTCAGTTTGTGGATAGTTGGAAAGCCGAGAATAACCGCCCTACAGTAAGCGTAGACCCAAAGCCGAAGAAGGGTGTGGAGTCTCAGAACCAAATTAAGAAAAAGGGGATAGAAACCTCCAAATCCCTAAACCCCAATCCAAAGCAAAAATCTGCCACCCAGCAGGTGCCTAGTGCAAAAGACAGTAACCCTCCCCCATGCCCACAGCCACTAGCAACATCCACCGATGCAGCACACTCACAGCTATCAGCCACTCCACTACCTAAACCTTCACAAACTAATTCCCAAAACCCCAATATCACATTACAGAAGACACAAAAAACTGTAACAGTAAATCTTCCACCAGAGGTAGCTGCATACACTGTAATTTTGACCGGGGTACCGGAATTAAAACCAGCGACCATCGAAACAGGGGCCTCGTTAAAAAACAAGGTCATAAACTGGCTATCCACATTTAGGCCACTCCCTAGGGGCATGACTAGCGATATTCGCATGGTGAGAAGAGTCTCATGGGTAGGGAAGAGGCCCAAAACAATTAGTGGCGACTGTATACTGGTTAGCTTCAAAGAACCAGGAACAGACTCCTACATTTGTGGTTGCTTTCCGGACGATGAGGGGAATAATATCCATCCGTTCCACCTCTCATTCTTCTATCCATCAAATACCCATATAGCTAATGAACAGAGATGGGGATGCCCCCAGGATCTACTGGGAAACTGGGGGGACAATCAAGGAGGGAGGAGGAACCCATACCACCAAAGGCGAATGGCATCGGGCACACACAATGAGGCTGAGGGCTGGGAAACTGTCACCAGGGTTGGGAATGGGTGGACGAGACCGAGGAGCACCCTGGCCCCCTAGATAGTCAAGTCAAGTCAAGTCAGAGAATTTATATAGCGCACTACATACCCAGAGGGTCTCAAGGCGCTTAGAAAGGGGAGGAGGATTACTTGTCAAATATCCACGTTTTAAGTTGCTTTCTGAATGCTAGGTGGTTCTGGGTAAGGCGAAGGTAAGCGGGGAGTGAGTTCCATGTTTTGGCAGCCAGGTATGAGAAGGATCTGCCTCCCATGGTGGTCTTATTGATGCGAGGTACAGTGGCGAGGGCATGGCTGGAGGAACGTAGTTGGCGGGAGGGGGTGTAGGAGGACAGTCGTGAGTTGAGGCATTCGGGTCCGATGTCGTAGAGTGATTTGTGCGCGTGCGTTAGCAGTCGGAAAGTGATTCTCTTATTGACGGGTAGCCAGTGGAGGTCTTTCAGGTGACCAGAGATGTGTTCGTTGCGCGGGATGTCTAATATGATCCTGGCTGAGGCGTTTTGGATTCGTTGGAGTTTCTTCTGGAGTTTAGCGGTAGTACCTGCGTAGAGGGTGTTTCCGTAGTCCAGTCGGCTCGTGACCAGAGCATGGGTGACTGTTTTCCTTGTTTCGGTGGGGATCCAGCGGAATGTTTTTTTGAGCATGCGAAGAATGTTGAAGCAGGATGAGGATACGGCGCTGACTTGTCTGTTCATTGAGAGTGAAGAATCCAGGATGACGCCTAGGTTCCGTGCGTGGTCTGTCGGGATGGGTGCTTTTCCAAGGGCTTCCGGCCACCAAGAGTCGTCCCATGCAGAGGGGGATGTACCTAAGATGAGGACTTCTGTTTTGTCTGAGTTCAGTTTCAGACGGCTTTGTTTCATCCATTCGGCAACTTCTTTCATTCCTTCGTGTAGGTTGGTTTTGGCGGTGCTGGGGTCATTGGTGAGAGAAAGGATTAGTTGAGTGTCATCCGCGTAAGAGATGATGTTGAGGTTGTGTTGGCGGGCGATGGCCGCGAGGGGGCTCATGTATACGTTGAAGAGGGTGGGGCTGAGTGAGGATCCTTGTGGTACGCCACAGATGACTTCAGTGGCCTCGGACTTGAATGGTGGGAGGCGGACTCTCTGGGTTCTTCCGGTGAGGAACGAGGTGATCCATTCAAGTGCTTTTCCTTGTATTCCGATGTTATTGAGGCGTTGTAAAAGGGTGTTGTGGCAGACTGTGTCGAATGCTGCAGAGAGGTCGAGGAGGATGAGGGCGACTGTGTCTCCATTGTCCAGTAGAGTTCGAATGTCGTCTGTTGCTGCGATGAGGGCGGTCTCAGTGCTGTGTTTTGCTCGGAAGCCAGATTGTGAGGAGTCGAGGGATTTGTTGGCTTCGAGGAAAGCGGCGAGCTGGTTGTTGACAGCTTTCTCGATGACTTTGGCCGGGAATGGAAGGAGCGAAATGGGGCGGTAATTTTTGAGTTCGGTGGGGTCCGCTGTGGGTTTTTTCAGAAGGGCGGTGAGTTCAGCGTGTTTCCAGTCTTCCGGGAAGGTGGCGGAGTTGAAGGAGCAGTTGATGACGTCTCGGAGGTGCGGTGCTATGACGGAGTCTGCTTTGTTGAAGATGTGATGAGGACATGGGTCTGTGGGGGATCCTGAGTGGATGGAGTTCATCAGGCGGATGGTGTCCTCAGTGGAGATTGGGTTCCAGTTGTTAAGGGTGTTCACGGGGGGAGAATGTTCAGCAAATGGTTGGGTGGGTTGGTCTCCGGGATGGTTGTCGAAGCTGTTGTGGATGTCTGCAATCTTGTTGTGGAAGAATGAGGCTAGGGAGTCGCAGAGGGCTTGAGAGGGGGTGATGTCGTTGGAGTTGGCCGAGGGATTGGAAAATTCCTTGACGATGTTGAAAAGTTCCTTGCTGTTGTGGGCGTTGTTGTCTAGTCGATCCTTGAATGCTGTTTTCTTGGCCTTTCGGATTAGTTGGTGGTGAGTGCGGGTGGCGTTTTTGAAGGCGTCCTTGGTGCTAGTGGTTGGGTCTTTTTTCCAGGCCTTTTCAAGGGAGCGGCAGAGTTTCTTGGACTTCTTAAGATCATCGTTGAACCATGAGGCATTCTTGCTGCCAGGTTTGCTTTGACGTTTTTTCAGTGGTGCTAAGGTGTCGGCGGTGTTGGATAACCATAGGGTGAGGTTGGCGGCGGCTTGGTTTGGGTTAGAAGAGTGGGCTGGGGTGTTTAGAAGGAGCGATGCGGAGATCTGGTCGGTGGTGATTTTGTTCCAGTTTCTTTGCAGAGTTGGTTAGAGGTGGTTGGTGGGTTTTGGCTTGTTGTAGGTGAAGTGAACGCAGCTGTGGTCAGTCCAGAGGAGCTCCGTAGTGTGGCTGAAGGAGACATGATTGCTGGAGGTGAAGATGGGGTCGAGTGTGTGACCTGCGATGTGGGTGGGGGAAGTGACTAGTTGTTTAAGTCCGAGGTTGGCGAGGTTGTCCAAGAGGGTGGTGGTGTTGCGGTCGTTGATCTTTTCAAGGTGAAAGTTGAGGTCTCCCAGAAGGATGTAGTCTTTGGAGGGGAGCGCGTGTGGAGTGATGAAGTCCGTGATGTCTTCACTGAATTTTGCACGGGTCCTGGTGGTCTGTAGAGGAGGGTGCCTCTGAGTGTGGTTTTGGGGTCGATGTGGATCTGGAAGTGGAGGTGTTCGGAGTTGGCGAGGTTGGCGTCAGAGCTGGTTGAGATGCGGATTGATTTCTTATGGACGATAGCGATTCCTCCTCCTGTGTGGCTGGTACGGTCTTTGCGAGTGATCTTATAGTCTTCAGGGATGGCAATGGTGATGTCTGGTGCGGAGGAAGCGTTCATCCATGTTTCCGTTAGGAAGGCGATGTCTGGATCGATGGTGTCTAGTAGATTCCATAGGTCGATGGCGTGTCTGTGGACCGAGCGGGTGTTGAGAAGGATGCATTGTAGGTGGTTGGGGTCGGGAGTCTGTGGTGTGGTCGTAGCGGAGATGGTGTCGGTGCCGCTGAATTTGCAGGAGTAGCAGGAGAAAGGTCCATGGGTGTGTCCAGGAGCGGCTTGGACGCAGTTGGGGGCGCGACCGGGGTTAAGGGCTAGGAGGGTGGAGGCATCGTAGGTAATGCGGGAGGGCTGGGCAGCACGGGGGGCAGGGGGTCTGGCGCTGGGCGCGGTCCAGGCGCGGACGGGCGTAGACGGGCTTACCTTTGGCGCACCTTCGGCGTGTACGTAGCGCGTGGACGCTGCGCGTTGGGACATTGGACATAAATGGAGAGTGGAGGGGGCGGAGCGTGGGCGGGGCAGCTGGGAGGCGGGAGCTGGGAGGAGACACGGGCAGATACAATGTCAACAAACACTCCACCAAATGGCCGCCCGGCAGCAGAAACGAAACTGGGGCAAAGCCGGAATGCGAGACAAGGTACACCAAATGCTGTAAAATTAAATCTCAAACACAGTGCAGGCGCTTTAAACCTTCCCGCAATGCAGGCCAATGAGCACAAATTACGTGTACAAAATAACGATGTTAGGCGCGATACAAACGCTGCAATAAGGCAAGCAGGCACCAAATCACATTAACGATACCAAGCGCTGCGCACACCACGAGGCGCTCAATCTGGACAGTCAGGCAGCAATCAGGGCAATCAGGTGACTTCAAGCGAAGCGTCTGAAGGAAGCAAAGCGCGAGTGGAGCAACCGCTGTGGAAGAGGTGCAGCTGGTTAAAGATTGCGAGATAACGGGGCGAGGTAGTAGAGCTCGTGGGTGGGCGGGGCAGCTGGGAGGCGGGAGCTGGGAGGAGACACGGGCAGATACAATGTCAACAAACACTCCACCAAATGGCCGCCCGGCAGCAGAAACGAAACTGGGGCAAAGCCGGAATGCGAGACAAGGTACACCAAATGCTGTAAAATTAAATCTCAAACACAGTGCAGGCGCTTTAAACCTTCCCGCAATGCAGGCCAATGAGCACAAATTACGTGTACAAAATAACGATGTTAGGCGCGATACAAACGCTGCAATAAGGCAAGCAGGCACCAAATCACATTAACGATACCAAGCGCTGCGCGCACCACGAGGCGCTCAATCTGGACAGTCAGGCAGCAATCAGGGCAATCAGGTGACTTCAAGCGAAGCGTCTGAAGGAAGCAAAGCGCGAGTGGAGCAACCGCTGTGGATATCTTCCAACTTTCAACCGCTTTGATTGCCTTGAAATGGTGGACTGACAGTACGAGTCGAAAGGTAGGGCACATTCCCATCTTTACGGGCAAGCCGCACCCAACACTACCGGGGGTGGCGGGTACAAGCTGTGTGCTATATCATGCAATACCAACAGGGGGAAGAGCAGGCTGCCTGCACAAACTTAGGAGACTCCCCAAAGAGAGCAGAAAGGGCACCAGAACCAGCGGATAACCATAGGGGACAAGGGCCCACATGGGGGACATCCCCAAAAGACCATAATAACTCAACAATAAACCAAGGTACACCGGAGTGCAGCCAGCATGCCACCCAAACTAGAGAGAATCAAACACTCAAGCTCCTGTCATGGAATGTAGCTGGATTGGCTAATAAAATAGATTCCCAATCGTGGGCTGACCTAACCGATTCCAAAAGTGTATGTCTTTTCCAAGAGACTTGGGCAAGGGAGGAGCACACCTCCCGAGCTTTGAGATATTTACTATACCAGCAAAATGGGGAGGGAGGGGTCGCCCATCGGGAGGACTTGCAATCTGGGTGGCATCGCACTTGGGTTGTCTAGCTACGCGCCAAGCTGTGGACTCAGAAGACATATTGGCCGTCCTCCTTGAATGGCCCAGATCATTCAAACTACTTATAATAAATGTCTATTCCAGACCACTCCCTATATCCAAAGTCTCAAAAACCATAGAAGAATTGTCCTCTTTTCTGGAGGCCATTCCGGATGGTACACCATACGTAGTGGGGGGGATTTCAATTCGCATTTCGAGCCACTACCGGGCCTACTTGATGGACCCTCCCTAGAGGAGGATTCAAGTTGGCAGGTTCCTCCTACAGAGGCCCCCCCTCCGAGAGCATGGACACCACTAGCTGTGCACATAAATACGCTCACCCTTACCCATGTCCTCAGGGCTTGCAATGGCCGCGTCAAATCTGATATCCTGAGTAAATGTACATACAACAAAACAGGGAGAGAATCAAGATTGGATTATCTCCTGGTACAGTTATCTGTTTGGAAATGGATTATAGACTTTAGAGTGATACCCAGAGAAGACAGCGACCACAACGCCCTGGAATTGGAATACGTTATCCCCCGTAATGAGGACAGGGTACAGGACGAACAAAGGCCCAGGGAAGGATATCTCCTAGAAAATAATAGAAAGAGAATAAGATGGGAGAAGCTGTCCACTAGAGACAATAAGCTAGCTATCCTCTATGCCAGGATCACACCGATTTTAGCAGAGGTATTCGCCCCGTGGGCGCTACTGAGTACGCAGGAAAATAGAGTGCACCTCAGGAGTTTACACGAACAATTAATTAAAACTTTAGAGATGGATCTGTTTAGTAGTGGACCCTCCAGGACCAGGGAAACATATAAAGATACCTGGTTTAACAACTCATGCAGAAATGCCAAACGCGACCTCGTGCTTACAATCAAAGAGGGAGGATCGCGGGAGGAGATTCGTGCCAGAAGGCAGGCGTACAAGACACTCGTGGCAAACACCAAGGTAGAGTGGGATCTCCAACACTGGGAGAACCTCTCTGAGCTACTAGCAATCAGGGACTCGCGCAAATTTTGGCGTGCAGTTAATCATGGTTCTGAAAATCTTCCATTGGCAATTGAACCAAACATTGCCCCGAGCGTGTGGCAAAACCACTACCAGTCTTTATACGCCCCGGAGGCTGAAATGTTGGAATCCCCACCCCACAACATGCAAAGTAATCAGGCACCGGAACCTTTCACTGAAAAAGAGGTAAGGGTGGCTATTTCAGGGTTATCCTCTGGCAAGGCACCGGGACTGGACGGGGTGCCGGGAGATTTATTTAAACAGGAACCTGGCATCTGGGATTCCTACCTTCTGCTGATATTCAATGCAGTTCTGGAGGGGATGGAATTACCTGATACTTGGCTGGGGGCGGAGGGGGTCCCGATATTTAAAAAGGGATCTCCCCTGCTTCCAGCCAACTATCGCCCAATAAGTCTCATTGATGTATAGCAGAAGTTATTTGGCAGGCTAATACTGAATAGGCTACAGACCTTGCTGGATGAGACAGACACCCTTAGTCCACTACAAGCAGGATTCAGAAGAGGAGTCTCCACAGTCGACCAAATATTTTGATTAAATATCATTTATTGGAAGACAGCAGGGATCGAGGGCGGCACTTTGTACGCGGTCTTCGTGGACCTGGCGCCGCATTCGATTTGGTCCCCAGGGCAAAACTGTGGGAGGTAATGGCCGAGCTGTGTGTCCCGGGAGACATCCTTGAAATCCTAATTAGACTCCACAAAGATACCTACGCACGAGTTAGATGCGGGAAGGGTGGCAAGCTGACTGATAGGTTTCCCGTTCGCAGAGGGGTACGGCAGGGTTGTGTGCTAGCCCCGACCCTGTTTTGCCTCTTTGTGAACGAGGTGATAGAACATCTGAGGAGGATTGACAATATAGATGCACCAAAATTGAACGGCAGCAGGGTGCCCGCAATCATGTTTGCGGATGACACCCTGCTGCTGTCCAAATCGCCAATGGGGCTACAGAGGGTCCTAGATGGCTTCCTAGGCTTTTGCAATGAAAGGGGGCTTGAAATCAACCCTGAAAAGACAAAATTTATGATTCTCAACCCTAAGGCCAACAATCGCTCAAATCCCCGCCTGGGCACAACATGTCTGGAAAGGGTTTATACAATAGAATATCTTGGAATAACCCTAAACCAGAACTTAACATGGGCGGCCCACATAACAAAAGCTAGCACGAAATTAGCGCAGAGGGCGGGAGGCATCACGAGAATTGCTAGGAAATCTCCACTTCGCCCGTTGGCACCTGCTATACATATTTACAAAGCCCAGGCTCGGGGGGGAATCGTCTATGGTAGCGAGCTGTGGGGTCACACCTCGACACATATTATTCAAACCATAGAAAATAAATTGATTAGACAGCTGGTTGCCCTCCCCCCAAGTACTCCACTTCTCTCATTAAGACTAGACCTGGCTCTGAGACCTATTACTGAAGAACTGGGCCTCAAACCCCTGACCTACTGGCGTCGCCTGTGGAGTAGCCAGGACCTTGTCAATTATAGAGCGGAGCTTCAGGAATTTCTTTTGTTACCTAATGCAACTAAAATTCCTTGGCTAAAGTACATAAAGAGAATGTGTGTGACTCTTGAAGTGCCTGACTTATGCTCGGATCCGGAAAATGCGTCCGCAAGGATCTCCAGAAAAGCATTGTCCACTTTGTTTTACAACTTCATGCTTCAAAAAACACTGGACACCATCCGGCAAGGGTCCCTAATTGATCCCTTCGTTAAAATCAAAGACTCCTACAGTCATGAATGTGTTTTGGATGGCATGACACCGGTGTTCACACGGAAGATCTTCCTGCAATGGAGGTATGGGTCTCTTCCCCTAAGGTCCTTTACAAAGGCCTGGGCTGGTGGATCAGAGACAGGGGCGTGCCCGGCTTGCGCATATAAACTGGAGAGCGACTTGCATGTGGTTCTGTTCTGTGGAGCCTATACCAGAATTAGGAGACATTGGCTGGTTCCTCATCTAAAAAACTTGGGCTTCAGAACATACGCTCCGGCCTATAGAGTCCTAAAGACGGATCCATCTTCGCCAACAGTGTTTGCCATGGCAAAATTTCTGACCACAATGTGGCGCGTACGTGCACGAATAATCAAGGACATCACAATTTTGTGAAACCCCTCTTCTACCTCTCTTGTATTTGGCACAAGCTATTTTTTTAAGAACTGTACTTTATATAGTATATTTGTATACTGCTCCTATTGTGTTTTACAGGTATTTTAATGATCATTTATCTTTGTATATCTTTTATGATCTTTTATGATCTTTTATGATCGAAATAAAGATTTGAAATTGAATTGAAAATAACAACGCACACACAAGGCCTACAGCGCTGCGTGACAACCACATGACCTAAGGTGGAACAAGCCCTCCTGTACAATAGCCATGCTCATGCTGCCTGGGCAGGCTGCAAAAAGAGACGCTAGTGCACGTGATATGGGGGTGGGGCCCCAAAGACCACAGATAAGTGTGGCTAGGGCTACACTGAAATAAACCCTTAAGCTGGCATGATGTCTGTCACATGCGCACTAGCACATGTGGCAGGGAAAATGCCAACTGACCACCTGACCCGTGTGAGGGTCACAGTATGACGCCAGCACTGAGGGAAGACACCACTGGAAATACGGCGCTAGGTGTCTGCCAAGTACGTTTTCCTGCTTAATGTGGCAGCATACTTGCCTACTAAGACAGAAATGTCACCGTGTGAGGAGGGGGGTGGGCCTTTGAGGGGCAGCCTTTTGTGCCCCCAATCACCGTCTTCCAAAACCAGAGAAAAAGCTTACAGAGATTGGTTCCGAAATCCTGGTATGTTTCACACCCCATAATGGACGTCAGCTCTGCTGAGCCTCCGCAAGCGAGCTGAAATCCACAACTTTCAGTGATTTTCGGCATATTTTCCCTGCCAGCCACTGTGTGATTTCGACTGCTCACCGGGTGACCATGTGAAGGGGGCTGATATTGTGTGTCACATGGTGGCACTGTGTGAGTTGGCAGGTATGTGGCAGCCACACTGGTAAATAAATAATCACAATACACAGTGTGTAATGTGATTATTTAATTACCAGTGTGGGTGGTACATAAAGCAGCGGTCGGAGCTCCACCACCCAAAGACAGCATCTGCCACTGTTGAGACTGATACTGTGCCATTCACAACAAGCATTTTCAATGCAATAGGTCTCACGTTTGTGAGAGTTTGAGCTATTGGCATTGTAAATGACAAGGCCTTTTATTTAGGTATTTTGAAAGCCCGCAAGGGCGTGTAAATAAGCACTTTGTACTTATAGTTCTTGCTTACGAAATGCACGGCTGGCAGTAAAACAGGCACCGTTACTGACAGCCTTGCTTCTCGTAAGCAACTACTACTATAAGTACAAATTGTGTGTTTATGCACTGATTGCATGTTTTCAAAACACATAAATAAAAGGCATTGTCATTGACAATGCCAATAGCTCCAACTCTCGCAAATGCGAGACCTATTGCATTGCAAATGCTTGCTTACATTAGTCATTGGTATATTTTAAGACTGCTTGCAAAATAACCACAAACTCCAGTAAATCAATCTTTGAAAAGATATGAACTATGATCGGATCAATGTCATTAGAACACATGGTACCAAGATGTGAAACAGACGTAAGCCAGAGTGTTAGTGTGATTCAGTATCATCAAGTTTTTCACAAATTTGAAAATGTGGACCAATACGAGCTCTGGGGATAATTGGTGTCAGGACAAATGTCAATCTTTATGGGAACTTGAGTTTATTGTTATGGAGACTGTTTTGCAAAATGTAGGTGTAACATGAAATTACTGAAACTACACAAGATTTCACCAGCATAACAAAAATAAAATCTAGGCCTACATGCATGTCATTTTAGTCAAAGATCTAACCTTAAAAAAATGGCAAAGAGCATCTCAGATATCAACTTATGATGTATTCATACTTTTTATTTTCTCTTATGTATCTCCTCTATGCTATTCAAATGTTTATATACTCTTTGAAATTCTAATAAACTTATTGAACAGAAAAAAAAATGGCAAAGAGCTCCAACTTGCAACGCACAATCCTTCCAACAAAACTTTGGTACTGGCAATAACAGGCTTCTGCAAAATATTCTACATTGGCCTTCCCTTAAAATCCCATAACCTGACTTCAATGTGTGCAAAATCATGCAGACAGATTAACTGGCTGATTTATAAGTTTCACCCGCAGAATTTTATCTTGCATATAGGGCAAATGTTTATCCCCAGCCACACTGGTTGTTTACCTCAAAATATTTTTATTGAAAATAAATTTGACATATACAAACAGTTTGTCACAATTCTTGACTGCTTAGACCAAAATATAATGGCTGGCTTGTGGTGGAGCACAAGAGAGAAAGAAAAGAGAGAGAGAGAAAGGGGGGGGTTTATTGTTCCAGGTGGGCATCCAGGGCCGCCCACATGTCCCCTCTGGCCGTGTGATTCGCCAGGTAGTGGTTGGCAGTAATGTTGTCGGCCCCACGTAGACATTTTACCCAGTTGAACCAACGTTTGAACGTGGCTTTACTCGTGTTTTTCCAGTTACCTAGAATTGTTTTGGCGGCTGCGGTTAGCAAGACGTCTACTACTTTGCGGTTCTCTTTGGAGTCGAGCTCTGTGGCCAGGAAGGCCATGGTTATGCCTGGTAGGCCGCGTTGTATGTGGCAGCCTGTAAGCGTGTCTATGAGTTCGTAAACTTTGCGCCAGAAAACCTTGACCTTGGGGCATTCGTATAGGACGTGAGCAAGGTCCCCCCTTGCTTTGTGGCAGTTCCAGCAGGTGCCGCTCTCGCTGGCTCCTACTGTTTCTAGCTTGGCTGGGGTCCAGTGTAGTCTGTGTAATAGCCAGTATTTTGTTTGGGCTAATTGTGGGGTTATCTTGTTTTTGGATGCTGAGATCCATAGTCTGGCCCTTTCATCTTCGTTTAGTGGTCTCTGTAACTCCCCTTCCCAGAATGCTAGTGTTTTGTTGTTTAGTGTTGTGGTGCGGGGGTGATGAGTTTGTAAATGTGAGCAGTTTGGTGGCCTGTCTTGTTTAGGTTTTGTGAGTACTGTATGATGGATGGTTTGTGTTTCGAGAGGTTAGCTTTGGTGATGGCTGCCTTGATCCTGAGGAATTCATAGAACTCCTTGTTTGGTAGTTTATGCGTGTGCGCTGTAGTGCTTCAAATGTGAGCGGGTTGCTGTCTAGCTTTAGTTGGGCCGGCGTCGTGATGCTTCTGCTGTACCACTCTGTGTTCTCTAATGTCCCCCCTTTGTATGTCACCTTGGAGTTGTACCATATTGATTCCCATTTGGACCCTTTGATGCTGACCTCCAGTTCTCTGTCTACTCTGAGTAGTGCCGTCTTTGTGCTCCTGATGATTGCATTCTTTGCTTCTGGGTGTCTGTTGGCCGTCAGCGCCATGATTGGGTCGCCCCCCCCCAGGATGCATCTTTCCAGGTCGAGCCAGACCGGCATGTACTCTGGTGTGGGGGAGATCCAGTGTATGCCCTGTTTTGCTAGGCAGGCCATTTGGAAGGCCTTGTAGTTCGTAAGGCTTAGCCCACCTTGGTACTTTTTTAGTCTAAATTGATAGGCTGATTCTGGGCTTCTTGCCACCCCAGAGGAATGAGTTGATTGCTTTATCTATTTGTTTGGTGAAAGTCCGTAGTTAAGGTTAGTGGTAGCATGCTCAGCAGATTGTTTAGCATTGGTGTGATCATCATCTTGATCGTCTCGACTCGACCCCACCAGCTGATGAATTTGGGGCTCCGGGCTTCTAGCTTGCTCCTGATCTTCCTCAGCATTGCCTCCTCGTTGTGGTCTAGGGTCGACCTAAGGTCTCTTCCTAAGAGGAGGTCCAGGTACTTCAGGGGTTTCCTCTGCCATGCAAGTCCGGACATGCCTAGTACTCTCCTTGTTGTGTGGCAGTTCATTGGCTTGCATTCAGATTTGTCACGGTTTAATTTATATCCTGAGACCTGCGCATAGTCCTCAATGGTTTGCATCAGGGCTTCTATTGATGTTTTTGGGTCGTTAGTGGTGATCAGGATGTCGTTGGCATATGCTGCCAGTTTGAAAGCTTGTCCTCCGACTCGTGCTCCTGTTATTAGCGGATTATTCCTGATCATGTGAAGTAGTGGTTCTAATGCGAGTAGGAATAGTCCCGGTGATAGAGGACACCCCTGACTCGTCCCCCTCTCCAGGGTGAACATCGCCAACGTGGTTGTGTTGACCGCCACTCGTGCCCGGGGGTTTTTGTAGAGTGACATGACCATACCCCGGTATTTATCCCCTAGGCCAAATTTGCGCATGCATTGGTCAGGGAAGGGCCACGAGACTCTATCGAAGGCCTTTTCTGCGTCAAGCGCAATCATGACTGCCTTCTCCATGCTGTTAGCTGTGCGGTTTATGAGGTGGCAGAGTAGTCTGATGTTGTCTTGTGAGAGTCTGTTTTTTAGGTAGCCTACTTGCTATTTGTGTATGAGGTGAGGTAGATATTTGTTTAGTCTTGCAGCCATTACTTTTGCGTATATTTTACAATCTACGTTTATTAGTGAGATCGGGCGATAGTTTTGAGGGAATTGTGGGTCCTTCCCCTCTTTGGGGATGACAATGATGTTTGCCTCCGCCATCGAATTCGTCATGCTCCCCCTGTCAGCGCACGTCTGGAAGACTCTGACCATGGTCTCTTTTAGCAGGGGCTGAAACTGTTTATAGAAGGCCGCTGTGAATCCGTCCGGCCCTGGCGCTTTATTTGGCTTCAGCGAGTCTATTGCCATCCCCACCTCGACTCCAGTTATGTCCTGCCCTAGTGAGTCTCTTTGTTCGTTGCTTAGTTTGGGCAGATTGAGTTTGTCTAGCAAGTTTGCGCCGCCGTCTGCCGCTAGTGATTTGTCCGCTATGTACAGTTCCTTGTAGAAACCCCTGAAGGTTTCAAGGATTAGCTTGTTGACCGTGTGGGTTCTGTTATTTTTGTCTGTAATCGCTACGACAGAGTGCTGCCTTTGTTTGGCTTTCAGGTATCCTGCTAGTGCTCTGCCTGCTTTGTTTGCTGAGCATAGGTTTATGGATTTGTATTTGTTAATCCAAGTGCTTGCCCTTTCACTTAGTATCCTGTTCAATTCGTACTTCTTTTTTGTGAGTGTGGTGAGGGTGTTCCTATCCACCAGGTTCGCTCTATGGTTCCTTTCTAGTTCCTTTATCTGGCCCTCCAGTTCTGTAATTTTTTTGTTCCTACTCCTGTTCATCCTGCCTTTGATGCTCAGGAGCTTCCCTCTTATTGTGGCTTTTAGTGCTTCCCAGAGGGTTATGGTGTCAGTGACTGCGGTGTCCTTGAACGTTAGATATTCCTTAATCGCCTCTTCTACCTCAGTTATGTTTGTCGGGTTCTCTAGTATGTCGCTGTTGAGGCGCCAGCTACGGTTTGGCTTCTCGTTGTGCTTCCCGCTTATGGAGAGGGAGATGTGAGCATGGTCTGAAATTGTTATGGGCCCTATTTCTGTTGTTGAGTATGTAGTCAATTCTGCTATATGAGTTGTGTGGGTTTTAGTAGAATGTGTATTCTCTGGCGCTGGGGTGTTGTAGTCTCCATGGGTCTTACAGTGCTAGCTTGGCGCATAGGTTTTTGAGTGTAGTCTGCTCTTGCGTTATGTGGCTGGGTCTATGTGGATGTCTGTCCGTGGCATTGTCCATCGCTTGGTTCATGTCTCCCGCTGTGATTAGCAGCTCCCCCAGGGGGATTTTGTTGAGCTCGCTTTCTACCTCTTCCCAGAATTTTTTGTCTGTTGAGTTCGGGCCATAGATGTTGGCTATGTTTATAGTCTCTTCCCCTCTTTTGATACAAGTGAGTAGCCTTTTGCCCTTTGTGTCTGCTTGGTGGTCGTGTACCCTGAACTTTGCTTTCTTGCTGATGATGGTGATCACTCCCCCCTTCTTGTTTACGGTTGGTGAGCATACTACCTCGCTTATCCAGCTCGCCTTGAGTCGGTTCGCGTCCTCTACTGAGACTCTGGTCTCTTGGAGGACATATATGTCGGCCTTGAGTTTATTTAAATATTCTAGTGTCTTCCGACGTTTAACGGGATGGTTAAGGCCCTTGACGTTTAGGGATACTATCTTGATGTCTATGGCTATTTGCACTGGGGTCTGTGTGGTGAGTGTGGTCATGGTGGTCTGTGTTTTTCGCTTGTGCCTATGCAGTTGCTAGAATTAGTCCTTGGTGTCAGATTTGGGCCCAGAGAGGCTACCCCCCGCCACATGTTGTCGGCCCCCCCGGGGCAGGTTGGGGATCTGGGATGTGTAGTAGGACAGAAAGAGGGAAAAAGAGAAAAAGTGTCTCCACAAGGTTAGGATTGTCCATGCCGCTTGCCTCCCCGCCCGGATCTCTACCCCCCCTCACTCCCCCCTCCCTCCCCCCCCCCCCTGTTAACATACTGTAAACGTGCGACAGCAACGGTCCTCCACCCCCCACCCTCCCCCGAGATCGATACACCCCTGCCCCCTGCTGTGCTGTAATTAATCTGGTAAAGGATATTCTTTTCAGACTGCTGGAGCCTGCACGTGGTCCGGTCTTCCCTGAGAGATACATAATACTTTAGGTAATAGTCCAAGTTACGAGTTCCGAGTTCAAGTTCAAAGTTAAAAGGTCCGTTGAGGTAGATGAATCCTTCAGAGTGTTCTGTGGTGTCGCTGCGGTGTGGCTGCAGCCTTTCTGAGTGATACAAAATACTTCAGGTGGTAAGTCTAGGTCACAGGCCTGCCGCGCTTTAGCGGTCATGAGGTAGATACGTGTTTGTAGTGATCAGTGTTGCCGCTGCACTGTGACGTGGTGAGGTAGACGTTGTTTCGGTATGCTGACGCTGCTATAGTGTTGGCCTGGCTTGTGTCTTAGTGTCCGCCTGCTGTGCCTGTTTCCGAGCCGTCTGAATGCCCTCCTTTTCGCTGTCCCTGGGCTTGTTTCTTCCATTTCCTCTGGTTCGGGTCCTTGGAGGTATCTACGTAGGTCGGCTGGGTCGTCAAAAGTGTGCGTGCCTCTCCTGTCCGTTATTCGCATTTTTTCAGACCCTGCAAAGCTGCATGTGATGTTAGCTTTCTTTAGCCTTTCCCTGAGTGCTAGGAAGCCTTTTCTAGTTTCCACCGTCCCTTTCGAGAAGTCCTGGGTGATTATTATCTTATGGTCATTCCACTTCACTGTTTGGCCTTTTCTCGCAAACGCAAAAATGGCGTCGGTGTGATTGGCTCGCAAGAGTTTGCAAATGATTGTTCTCGGACCTTTCAGCTGCTGTTGCTTCATCGCCGGTACTCTATATGCCTTATATCTCGAAGGCTCTCTCGAATTTGAGGCCCTTCAGTTTTGGAATTAGGGTTTCCAGCATTGCTGCGCACGACCCTGCGGCCTCTTCTTCATCCTCTGGCACTCCCAGGATCCTGATGTTCCCCTTCCTGTTTCTGTCTTCCTGTTCCGCAAACATTCTCTGAAGGTCGCTGGATACCTTGGAGACATAGCGTACATCTCTGTCCGTGCTGGCTGTTCTATCTTCTATGTCGCTAATTCTCCTCTCCACTTCACCTACTCTGCTGGCGATTTTGTTTTGGTCCGCTCGTATTGCAGTGAGTTCTAGCTGAGCGTTATCCATGGAGTTCTTAGTGGCCTTGGCTAGGTCGTTGGCTTCCGTTATCTTTTTGAGGAGCGTTTCCATCGCTTCATCAATTGTTGTGGTTGTTTTTCATCTTGATTGGAGATTCCACCAAATCCTTCCTTTGCTTTTTATTGTCGTGGGCAGATTTATCATCTCTGCCAGCCATCTTATCGAAACCTCTTCTTGCGAGGTATATGGACATCCTGTCCTTCTTCTGTTGGTCCGTCTGTTGGTAGCTCCGAGCGTTGTTTCACCTTCTTTTGTGGCTCTGAAGTGGCTGCTTCTCCTGAGCATCGCCCCCTTTTGTTTCCGCTCGTTGTTATGAGGGAGGGGTTCTGGCACCGCAGTGTGTGATGGTTGCTGTAGCCTTCTTCAATGCGCCGCCATCTTAGGTGCGCCTTACAGCTCGGCAGTGCTAGAGATCTTTTAGCTAGTTGCTGTTCCTTCTTGTGTTGCGTTAGGGAAGGCTCGCACCACCTTCAGCACCAGGTGTTCCCACACTGTTCGATGTGCTTCTTGTGGGGATTGGGGCAGTTCTCGCTGTATGGCTCGCCGTTGTTGTCCCGTTGTTGCGGAGCTCTTGGACTTAGGCAACTGCCTGCGTTGCCATCCAAGTCACGCCCTCACACTGGTTGTTTATATTGGCGCCACATTTTTAGTTCTATGGCATGGTGCTACAGATTCCGCCATAGGTTTCTGTCCCTCCTATGAAAGATGTGCTTTGATAGTAAAAATCCTTTTCTAAACGCCTCGGTGGCAGTGGCAATGTGTAAAATTTCTGTTTGGAATTGTGGCCAGTTGGAATTTTGCTCCAAAAGTGTGGTTAATGTCAGTACCAACATATCAGGTTAACAGCCAATCATATCACAGTGACCTTCAATTCAGGGGTTCTGGAATGAGAGTTTTTGACATTTCGAGGCTGAATGTTTCATCATATTAGACACCAATAACTGGCTGAAAGTCCTTGGGTATGAACCTTCTTTACATCTTTCTGATAACTTGGCTAAGTTATTTTATATAGCAATGGCGGTTGCCAGGTCACTCCTGCTTCAGAGATGGAGATCAGACCTGGTACCAACAAGATGTGAATGGGTACGGAAAATGAAACAGGTTAGGAACAGTGAGCGCTTGTATGCATTACGAATTGGAGGGATTAAGGCCCACATGCATCAATATCGGCTTTTGCGATTTCTAAATTGCGATAAATAGCGATTCGCAATTTAGAAATCGCAAAATCCTGTGCATGATTATTTTTTTCATTTTTTATGCAATTCGGTAGAAATCGCTATTTTTACCGAATCGCATAAAAAATGCGATTTTCAAATTGCGAATTCGCAATTCCCATTCATTCCTATGGGCCAAGGCCCATAGGAATGAATGGGAATTGCGAATTCGCAATTTGAAAATCGCAATTCATCCATCCATTTCAAGGGTGGAGAGGGGGGTCTAAATGACCCCCCCATGCACCCCTGAAATGTATTTTTCGCATCATGTTGCACACACACATGTCCTAAGGACATGTGTGTCCGTAACATGAATGTTTTAAAAATGCATTTTCTGCGTTATTTACACTTTTTGCAAATTCACCGAGTAGTTCAACTACTCGGTAAATTTATCCCTCTAATTGCGAATTCGCAATTTAAAAAGTAATCGTGCATTGCTTTTAAGAAATCGCAAATTTGCGATTTCTTAAAACCAATCGCAATTTTAGAAATCGCAAAAATGTTGCGATTTCTAAAATTGCTTGATGCATCCAAAAAAGCATTTTTGGAATTGCAAACGGCCGATTTTAAGGAATCGCACCGTTTGCGACTCCAAAAATGCTTGATGCATGTGGGCCTTGAAGTATCAAAAAATGTGAGTGGCCCATTTCGATTGAAAAATGTCATTATTTAAACGAGAGTTAACATTTTTAGAGGTTGTCCTAATATGTAGAAAGTGTAATGAATGTGGAATGTGTCAACATATTTGTTTGCTCTTTTGCAGTTTTTTTGCACTATAGATACCTACTGTATTGCAGTATAGGCACTTTAGCTTTTCTTTAAAAAAATGGTTTAAGTCATTAAAACAAAATGTAAATTTTTAACTTTGACTTATATGTTGAAATTTATGTATGATTTATTGGAAATAAGGCACTCTAGATACCTTAGCTCGTTTTAGATTGGGCAGGTGAAATTGCATTTGATGTTTTTTGTCAAAAACACCTTAGTTGCTTTAAATTCGAAAGCACTTTGAGCTTTACCTGGATTTGTAGGTGCTGAAAATGTGTATACTCGTCTGCACGTTTAGTGCCCTTTGGACATCTATTCTACTGCACTTTATTGCACTATAGACACTTTAGCTTCCCTTTAAATTCAAAAATGTTTTAAGTCAATAGGACATAAATATTAATTTTGACATATGCTGATATTTTCGCATAATTTATTGGACCTAATGCACTGTAGACACTAGCTTGTTTTAGATCTGTCAAGTAACGCTGCATTTGATCTTTTGTATATCAAATCACCTTTAGTTGTCTCTATTTTGTCAATATTTTCAGCTTTATCTGGAGTTATATTTTACTTCCTTATGGGCATTTTAGTTAGGTATTGATGTATGTACACTGGATTTGGTCTCTGTCTTGTTTAATTCAAGGCTTTTCTTTTTCTCTTGATCATGTAAATGTTATCAATTGACCCTTTTCGATCAAAAGGGCTATTATGAAAGGTTTTTGGGTATTTGCATTGTGCTATTTGGGTGAATTTGTAAACTCTTGATGGATCTCAATAACAAAAAAAATATCATTTTAACATATTGCGTCCAAGCATGATAGGAACAGTATAGTAATTTTCAATGAAAGTCTACCGCACTCTCCAAATCAGTTTTCCCTCCTCTTTTCTCCACCAGGCAGATTTGTCTCCAAGCGAGGTTCACTGATGGGGAATTGGTCAGCGTTTGTTCAGGAGATCTGATCATTTAGGCAGATTTTGCCCCTTGACCTTGAGTTTATAAGATGCAACTGAGATGGTGGGGGATGCAGACGAACGTAAGGGAGGCTAGGAAGGGAGGAAGAGAGGGAGGAAAGGAGAGAGGTAGAGAGAGGGAGGGAGGGAGGGAGAGAGAGAGAGAGGGAAGGAGAGAGAGACAGGCATACTGTGGCGCAGGGCTTTACAATGTGACCCATCTCCCTACATGCGTCACGTTGCAAATGGGCCACAATGTGGCGCAATATTTATGCCGCCGTTGCGACACAAAAAGTGATGCAATGGCAGCGCAAAAGTGTTGCAAGGGGCTTGTAAATCTGCCCCTCAATGTGTAACAAGGAAGACTGATGAAGGTGAAGGAGGTGGTTACCTAGTTGAAAGAAATGACGACAATAGTTATGATTTTAAAAAGAAACGTAAGAAAACATCTGTATCAGTAGTTAGCATTTGGATAATGTTTCTTTAACAAAAAATTACTTTTAATTCATTCTTGAAGGAGTATTAAATTCAGGATTCTAATTTGTATGTCCCGCTTTCGTTTTGCTTGGATAAAAGAGGTTTCATTGTCATGAATGGCCTCTGGACAAAGCAGAGTGCCTCAAAGGAAGAGTACTAATCTATGGGTGGCCAGTAAAACACTTGATGTATCCTAATATAGGTTAATATCAGTGATCACACCCACAATTTTATATTTAGTTGTTGTTGTTGTGGTAGGAGTCGGTTCTTTGGCCCTGAAAATTATAGCATGGCAATTCTCCACAGATGAAGATATTGTTTTTGGATTGAGTGTCATGTGGTTCATTGCTTGTCAGTTTAGGTACTTTAAAGCATGTAACATTACTAAGCGAGCATTCCTAGCATAAATATGAGATGGGGAAACCTACAGAGGTAGAAGCTGCCTACTTACACATTGTCACACAAAGCCATCATACTTCACACAGTAAAGAGACAATCTTATACAGCACAATTCAAAGTGAGATGGTAACCCTTCCATGGAGTACGATTCCAGCATTGTATGAACAGACTATGCACTGACTGAATCAATTTTGAGTTTTAAAGTCTCCGTAGAACAAACCTGCAATCCTTTGTAAATACAGTAAAGGTGGCAAAGTCTTAAGTAGTGCATGCAAAGTGTTGAAGAAAATATATATATATATATCCATATGTATGCACTCAAAACCCATCTGAACGTGATTTTTCCTAAACAAGCAGATACACTGGTGTTGAGTCCAAGACAAAGGTATACTTTTGGAGATAAGATTAAGGGATGGATGAAGAGACTGGCCAAAGATGGATAAGCGAGTTCCAAAGGAAAAGTGGAGAGGCAAGGGCAAAGGGATTAATGGTTGACAATGTGAATGAACAAAGGATGGGTGGCGAGACAAAATATTGGCAAAGAGACAATGCCAAGGGTGGATGGCAAGTTGATCAGTAGAAACAAGGTACAATCCAGAGATGGGTGGAAAGACAGAGCCAATGGATTGAAAGAGGAAGACACCGCTAAGGGGTGGTGAATTACAAGGTTGAAAACAACACGTAAGATAAACAGAATCACACAGAATGTGAAAAGAACATGTTAGAGTTTTGTAAATCACATGCTTGTTTCTCACAGATAAAAGGCTAATTGTGATTAGGAATGTATCAGAATAACTATAAATGGGTCCTCTTTGTTAGACACATGGGCAGAACAATGACAGTATTGTGACACGAAGCTTACTCCATGAAAGTGAAACTGTGAAAGAATGTTATTGGTGGACAAAGAAGGACAAAGTGGCCAACATGCCTAAGATATAGATAAAAGGGCAGAGCAACCTTAGTGGATGGGACAGTCAGGTGGGTGCATTTAAGGGGAACAGCAGCGTTATGAGGGAAACAGACACCTAAGAGTTGCAGATGGAAAGGACAATAATCTGCAAGTTAGTAGAGGGCCTAGGATTCTGAGCAAGTAAGGTATCCTGATGAGAAGACAGCGGGAGGTGGAAGCACACTGACAAATAGCACAAAAAAAGAGAGCAGCACCCGGAGAGAGAGCCACACACTTCAAGTAACAACTCAGAGACGTCTTAAGGCATGGGCAAAGCGGACTCTGGCCCAGTACCCCAGCCTTTTGAGGGAGAGCCCTAATAGGTCGGGCTCTGTTCGCAACACAGTCCTGGCCTGAAGATCTTCAATAATTTTTAAACATAAATTGTATGAAATAGTATTTTCCTTTAATTTATTTTTAATACGGGTGATGTGTGGGAGTCTTTTACAGACATTTGGCAGATTAAAGTTGTGTTTATTTTTTACAACACCATGCAACATTCATAAAAATATTCCAATTAGATCAAGACAAAACTTCACACATGAGAAATAGGAGTGGGACGTAAAGATTATTTACATTCATATTAGTGAGCTTCTGCTAAATAACAATATTGAAAACACATACCACTATCCCTAAATATTAATGGAAACACAATTAGAATTTAGACCACTGTGCCTGTGCAGCGTCAGTGACCAGGTCATAGAGGGCATGAAAATGCTGAAATTGGATCATAAATTCAAAGCTGTTCCAAACAGGGGCCCCCCAAGATACGTTTGGCGAGTGGGGGCTCCCCCGCTAAGGCGGAGGAGCGTCACCTCACTGCTTTTCACCAGTGTAATTAAAAATAAAATTATAATGACTCAATGTCATCATCATTTTTTCCTGTTGCGGGCGCCGCAGCTTTGTGAGACGGAGCAGAGGGAGATGCTCTGCTGACAAAGCAGGGGAGGGGACAAGTGGTTTTCACTTCTTAAGTGTGCATGTATGTTTGGCCAACTGTCTCGGGCTGGCCAAACTTTCATGCGTACTTCAGCATTTTCTCCACCCAGGCTGCATGCCCGGACTCCCAGTCCCCGTCTGAGCACTGAACCATGGCGCTCAGACCAATCACAACACTTCATTGCAGCATTGTGATTGGCTCAATCAATCAGAGCATTTATAAAGCGCACTACTCACCTGAGAGGGTCTTTAGGCACTGGGGCGTAGGATGCTGCTACTGCTCGAACAGCCATGTCTTGAGTAGCCTCCTGAAGTTAAGTAGGTCCTGGGTCTGCCGCAGGTGGTTGGGGAGAGTGTTCCAGGTCTTTGTGGCGAGGTAGGAGAACGATCTGCCACCAGTGGTTGCTCTTCGGATGCGGGGGACGGTAGCGAGTGCGAGGTCAGATGAGTGGAGTTGGCGGTTCGGGGTGTAGAAGGTGAGTCGTCCGTTGAGGTATGCCGGTCCGGTGTTGTGGAGTGCCTTGTGTGTGTGGGCGAGGAGCTTGAAGGTGATCCTTTTGTTGACGGGGAGCCAGAACAGGTTTCTTAGGTGGGGTGTGATGTGGCTCTGGCGAGGGATGTTGAGGATCAGGCATGCAGGGGCATTCTGTATGCGTTGTAGTCATTTCAGGAGTTCGGCTGAAGTTCCCGCATAGAGGGTGTTTCCGTAGTCCAGTCTACTGCTGACGAGGGCTTGGGTGACCGTTCTTGTTTCGGTGGGGATCCATCTGTAAATCTTGCGGAGCATGCGGAGGGTGTTGAAACCGGAGGATGAAACGGCATTGAGTTGCTTGGTCATGGAGATAGTGGAGTCGAAGGTGAACCCCAGGTTGCGTGCGTGGTGGGTGGGTGTAGGTGCTGCTCCCAAAGAGTTCGGCCACCAGGAGTCATCCCAGGATGAGGGGGTGGAGCCGAGGATGAGAACCTCCGTCTTGTCAGAGTTCAGCTTCAGACGGCTGCTCTTCATTCATTCAGCGACGGCCTTCATTCCTTTGCGGAGGTTGGTTTTGGTGGTGACAGGTTCCTTGATGAGGGAGAGGATCAGCTGTGTGTCGTCGGAGTAGGAGATGATGTGGAGGTTGTGCAGTCGGGCTACGTGGACCAGGGGTGCCATATAGAGGTTGAACAGTGTTGGGCTGAGGGAGGATCCTTGGGGTACGCCGCAGATGATCTTTGAGGCTTTGGATCGGAAAGGCGGAAGGCCGACACTTCTGTTGGAGAGAATGGAGGTGGTCCATTCCAGAGCCTTGTTTCGGATCCCTGCGTTGTGGAGGCGGGTGCGTAGGGTGCTGTGCCGAAGGCGGGTGAGAGGTCCAGGAGGATGAGGGCCGCGGTCTCACCGTTGTCCAGCAGGGCTCTGATGTCATCGGTGGCGGCGATGAGGGCGGTTTTGGTACTGTGGTTGCTGTGGAACCCGGACTGGGATGAATCCAGGATGTTGTTCTCCTCGAGGTGGTGGGTCAGTTGTCCGTTGACGATCTGCTCTATGACCTTCTCCGGGAACGGGAGCAGGGAGATGAGCTGGAAGTTCTTGAGGTCTCTCGGGTCCGCCTTGGGTTTCTTGAGTAGGGCGTTAATCTCGGCGTGCTTCCAGCTCTCTTGGAAGGTTGGGGTCCTGAAGGAGGTGTTGAAGACCTTGCGGAGATGGGGTGTGATAGTGGTGCTGGCTTTGTTGAAGATGTGGTGCGGGCAAGGGTCTGACGGGGAGCTGGAGTGGATGGTGCTCATGATTTTGATGGTGTCGTCGTCGTTCGCTTTGGTCCAGGCGAGCAGGGGGTTGATGTAGATGTTCGCTCGTGGGTCTGAGGTGTTGGTGGCTGTCAGGGTGGTCTCATTGTTGAAGCTGTCGTGGATGTCTGCGATCTTGCAGTGGAAGAAGGTGGCTAGGGAGTTGCACAGGTTTTGCGATGGTGGAATGTCGTTTGTGTTGGAGCTGGGGCTGGAGAGTTCTTTCACGATGTTGAAGAGCTCTTTGCTGTTGTGCGCATTATTGTCGAGGTGGTCTTTGAAGGAGGCTCTTTTGGCGGATCGGATGAGGTGATGGTGACTGCGGATGGTGACTGCGGATGGCGTTCTTGTGGGCTGCAAAGCTGGCCGGTGTTTGTTCGCGGTGACATTCCTTCTCGAGTTTTCAGCAGTGTTGCTTGGAGGCCTGGAGGTCAACGGTGAACTAGCTGGCTCTCCTGTCCGTGCATCTGTTGGAGGGTTTCTTGACCGGGTGAGAATGTTGGTGCAGTTGTTGATCCATCACCTGAGGTTGCGGGTGGCGGGGTCGGTAGGGTCGGCGGGCGGGCTTCGGGCAAGGCTGGTATTGAGCTGATCTTCGGTGACTTTGCTCCAGCTGCGGCGGGGGATCTGTTGAGTGCGGTAGTGTGTGGTGGCTCAGGGGAGCCTGAGTGCTTATTGTTCTGTGTTTCCGGCCAAGGAGGAGAGACGCACTGAGGATGATGTGGTAAGTTTAATTCCATTTTTTATTTACTCCTTTCCTCCGCCTACCCTTTCCGCCACCCCCGATCCATGCCAGCTGCCACTGAGTTTGGCCAAGGACCCCCAAAATCCTTAAGATGTCCCTGTAACAACAGTGCACTGAGCACTGTTCCTAGGATGGAGAAGCACCATGAGAGAGTTGCTTCCGGCGAGGTGTTTCACAGGAAGGGGTCAGTACCCTCAGGTACGGCAGCACACAAAAGGAGAAGTCTGAACAGTACCCCAAAAGGTTTCAGAGAGAGGGGGAATTGCACCATGATGTGTAGCACTGGAAAAGGCTGTGGCACACAGGCTCACAGTCCCCCAGTACTGAACCATGGCACTCAGACCAATCACAATGCTGCAGTCATGGTGACAACAGAGTCGTGATTGGTTTAGGGGAGCCTGTGTGCTTCCTGCTTCCGTTCCGTGACTTGTTGAGAAGAGAAGTGGAGGAAATACACGGCCATGAAGAGGTAAGTGTATTTTTTTCTTCATACCCACTGGTCCGTGCCAGTTACCACTGATAATTAGCAGTTTTGTTAATTTGAATCTCAAAGAACATCTTATTAAGCAAGGTTTTCAGCATTGGTTATACGCTCTGACAAACACATGGTATTGAAAAATTGTAATGGGATCATCCTTGCTAGGAAATATTCAGAGGGGTTGTATGTGGTTTTCCCAGATGTATTTCTGGGAAACATCACTCGGTTATGGTGACAAGCCAGTGATGAACGCAATTGGCTTTTCAGGTTCATTTGGACATTTTATGTCAGATGCCATAGGTCTAATCTGTTTATTATGACAAGATGACAAGTCAGTAGACTTAACTTATTTATTCTGAGACATATGTATTAAAACCAACAGACCTTTAAGGGTGTATTGACTTTACACTGTGTAGGGTGGATTAGCTTTACACTGTGTTAAAGACTGTAGATGGGTATTTCAGGTATATTGTTTTATAAAATCTCACAGTCTACTGTTGTAGACACATTATTTGGTGTTAGTTACCCACCTGTGTCAAATCCTGTCAGGAGAAAATTTGAACTGTTACAATCCCCGCTTGGCCCTCTTAGGATTGGTTCTAAATTGTGGTACTTTTCTAACTTTGTACATATTCTTACTTTTACAACTTCATGCCTAATTATTGCTTTCTGGGAAAGCTTATGCTTAATGCATAAGGCCTCATTTGGTTATGGTGGGAAGCAAGTGATAAAGGCTATAGGTTTGACTGCTTCATTGAGGAATTATCCGGTGTTATCTGTTTACTAAGGTACAACAAAGACAATATGCCTGACTTGCTTCTTGTATAAAGCATATGTTAAGATAATGCAAAGGAAGGAGTCGTAACTTACTTAATGTGAAATGTTTTTATCAAAAAAAGCAAATAGGCCTTTAGGGTGGATTCCTAATGCACAGTGTTGAAAGCTGTAGAGGGGTATTTTGTTACAAGGAATCTCACAGATTACCTTAGTATGCAACGGTTTTGATATTCCCACCCCCCCATGGATTATCTGTTTGAGGTAGAATATTTGCACTGTGATAGTCCTTGTTAGTCCTTCCTGAGAAGAGTTCTGCCAACATTCATTTTATAGGGATTTTTGTTTTTGCTGACTCTGCCTAATGGCTGACTTGTGAGAGGGTTATTTATGGTTGTTATGGTAGGTCTGAGTTGGTTTTGGTGATAAGCCAACAGTAAAGGTTACATGCGAGATTGGTTTATTAAGAAATAGTAATGCCTTGTTCCATAAATTCAATCTGTTTATTATGAAAAATCACAACAGATTCAATAGGCCTGACATATTGTGAGAATCAAATGTTAAAGCCAATAGACCTTTAAGGGTAGATTCTTATTATACTCCATTAAAGCCTGTACACAGTTTTATTGTTACACGAAATCTCCAGATTACTGTAATCGACAAGTATTTTGATGTTTCACAGCTCCCAGGCAATCCTACAAGGCAGTTCACCCTTCTTACATGATTCTGCTTTTGCTTGTTGAGGGGTAAATAGGTGAATGCAAGAATGACTCAGTAGTGAATGAATGAAGCCCGGGCAAAGGGCGGGCCCTCTGTGGCCCTCAGAGGCCAGAAGAGGCCGGGCTGGGCCAGCCCCTTAAAAATTGCCACTTCAAAAGCTGTTGTTAACTGTCTCTCGTTACCTAGCCTGGCTACTGGTCATCTTCATCGACACAAGCTATAGCTGGCTGTTACTACCCAACACAGCACCCCTTGCAATGAGGAAAATTGCAAAGAAGACCAGGATGCCTACCCTAAGATCGAGTACAAAAGCCAAACCGGATCATCCACCACCTTTACCGACCCTAACTGCCATCGACAAAATGCTTAAGCAGACCATAGGGGCGGTTTCCGACGCCATAGCTAACACCGAGAGAAGAATGTCTCTACCCCCTGTAACCATCATCCAAGATACCCAGGAATCGCTCTTTAACCTTTCAGAAGCCTCTGATAACTTGGTAGAGGAGACCTACACTAGCCGGCCCATAACCCCACCATCTTTTGCTGACCTTCCTTGTGCCCAGGCGACTGCTGAAACTAGCAGGGACAGACCTGGTGCACAATTAAGCACTCAAACAACCACCAAGGACACAGATGCACTCCCTGAGGAGAAAACGCCGCACAGGGATGGGCGTAAACAAGGGAGGAAAAAAGGTCACGCAAAGGCCAGCAACCACAATCTGATCACACCCATCAACCCATCCACACCGGGAATACCATGCTGGATAACCAACATGGTGGCGGATCTTAAATCTGACCTAGAGCACTCCATCACGGTGCTGCTAAAACCCCTCATAGCAAAAATAGATAGACTAACATCATTGGCTAACAACAAGGGGATAAGCCCGAAAACTCATCCCGTGTTGGAACGAGATTCGACAAAATCTAAGGTCCCTACTACAACAAGTCTACCAAAAGATAAGGCCTCTTTAGTTCATAATGGGGCTCCCAAACCTAACAACGTTAATAACACCAGTGCCTGGCAGAAAGGAGCTAAGGAAAACCAGAAGGCTGCCTCCACCCCACAAGCAAGTAAAAATAAAAATCAAACGCCGATCGGCAACAATAAATCTCTACCAGGATCTTCACAAATGCTTGAAGAAAACAAGGCCGTAACCCCGAAGGCGGACCCTAAGACCTGCCGCACCTCTACTGCAACAACCACCAACGACAAGAAAACCGCGACACGCTTCAGGACAATTAATCTTCCCCCTGAGGCATTTCCATTTGTAGTTGTCCTTACAGGAGTGCCCCCATTAAAGGAGGGCCAAAGGGAATCACAAATTGAATTAAAAAACAAATGTGCACAATGGCTGCAAACACATAGGCCCCTGCCCCCAAACATCTATGGGGAAATCCTCTCAGTGAGAAGGGGCGAGTGGATCGGCAAAGGCACCAAGACCATCGCAGGGGACATCATCACGGTGAATTTCAGAGACATGGCAGCAGTCAACTTCATCTGCAACGCCCCCCCGAGCTACACCCGCTCACAAATTCACCCGGTCCATCTATCCTACTTCTACCCCCTGGCACCTCAAAGGCCGAGGCAGAATTTTAACCATAACAGAACACCGCACTTGGGTTTCCAATATGGCCCACCCCAATGGCAAAGGCCAAACCCTGTATTCCCTGTATTCCCTACCTATGACTCCTCAATAATGCAGTACGCCCATTGGAACAGGTTCAGTACACTTGAAGGGGTGGACTGACAGAGAATGGACTGTTTTCCACCAAAAATCCAAAGTAGGAATGACCCAAGTCTTACATCATTAGGGGCGGAAGAAGGAGCAGCCTATGGACAACTTGACATTACGGACCTAGTGCACATCAAAGAAGGTAGGAGTATACCATCAAACAGTACCCAGGGCACAGGGGAGGGGAATTCCGACAGAAGAATCGCCACCCCCCCCGGGCCGCAATCAAGCCGGGACTCCGTACCTGCAAAGGGCAAACAGCCAAGTCCATCGCCAGGTGAAGCTAGAAGGACTTCCAAGGACATGATTCACGATAACCTACTAATAGCTACCTGGAACATCGCAGGGCTAGCGACTAAGTTCGCTTCTCAGGACTGGCTCAGCTACACAAGGAAATTTCATATCCTATGCCTCCAAGAGACCTGGGCCATCGAACCGCATGATTATAGCATGGAGGGCTATAAAAGCTTCTTTGTCCCTGCAAAAAAAGCCACCTCAGGGAGAGCGAGTGGGGGGCTCGCGATTTACGTCCACCTGGATATTAATGGCACCTGGTCCAACACCAAATGGGTCACACGTAACCTTCAGGTACTAAGGTTCACCTCATCAAGTTTAACATTCCTGCTAATGAACTGGTATAACACACCGGCTATAACAGAGAAGGGCGTAGCCATAAAAGAACTTGAAAATTGTTTGAACTTTTTATCTAAGACACCAAAGCCCATGAATTTAATTCTAATGGGAGATTTTAACTGTCACCTCTGCTAAAACCTGTTACCTTCTAATAATGACTGGTCAAAATGCACGATCATGAAAGGCCCACACTTTACCCACTCACCAGAGGGCTGGGACCTAGAAAGACTAATGAAAAGGCACAACCTCACCCAAACCCTGGACCTTGCCATCTTAAATGAGAGAGGAGAACTAACTCCAACATTCAAAGGCAGAGGCTGTCATTCATATATTGACTTTGCATTAGTCTCTCCTAATTTAAAAAGTCTCATCAGTACAATCCTCATAGAGGCCAGTAGCTTCAGTGATCACAATCCGGTGATCATTAAAATGGAAGGTTTTGTCTTTTCAGTGGAAAAGAGACCGGTTATATTGGAAAGAGCAGTGGACCAGGGTAGAAGAATTAAATGGGCCAAAATTGATGGGAACAGTTTTTATAAAAAACTCTTACGCGAAGCCTCTGCTGCGATCGATAAATGTCTCGACCCCTGCGTAACTGGAGGTGCGGTGGTGAAGGCAGTTGAAGAAATCGCGCAGGTTGTAAATAATTCCCTCCAAACCAAAGGAGCGAACAACAACATTTCCACAAACCCCCGCTGGTTCGATCCTAAATGCACAAAAGCGCTGAAAAACCTGAAGGTCAGTCTACACGCCCAACCAAGGGACAAAACGAAGGTGGCAAAGAACAGAGCCGAATACAAAAAAGCCGTGAAGGCACGAAAGCAGAGTATACAAAACCAGGCTTGGGAAGACCTAAGGGATGCCGCAGAAAGAAAGGACTCTACCGCCTTCTGGAAAGTGATTAATGCCCCCTGCTTCCAGGATCAAGGGGCCCCAAAAATCATGAACACCATCTTGCCGGAGCAATGGCAGAAACATTTCCAGAGTTTATATAACCACTCAAACCAAGCACCCCATGAGGAGCTATCGAAGGCCCATCAGCCCGCTAAACCAAACTTCACCTTAAAAGAGGTCGAATTAGGAATAACCGGACTGAGTAAAAATAAGGCGCCGGGCCCGGACGGAATACCACCAGACCTATTCCTAAGCAAACCAGATCTATGGGCTCCGTTACTCACGAGGGTGCTAAACGAGGCAGTGGAGGTAGGCCTCCCTCAGTCCTGGTCAACGGCGACCATAGTCCCTATCTACAAAAAAGGCAATCGGGACGACCCCCAATGTTACCGACCCATTTCGCTTATCGACGTGACAGCTAAGGTCCTGGGTCGAGTCATCCTATCAAGATTGAAAGACTGGGCAGAGGAGCAACAAATTCTCTCCGAAATCCAATACGGCTTCAGGAAAGGCAGATCTACCACCGACCAATGCCTAAATTTATACCTCCTGATCGTAAAATACACCATCGCCGGTAGGGGGTCAATACATATGGGGTTTATGGATCTCTCAGCGGCCTTCGACCGCGTAAACAGGAGAAAGCTCTGGGCTATGCTAATGGATCTAGGTGCGGATCACCCACTAGTTGACACCTTACAAAACCTACATCGCAACACCTCAGCAAGTGTGAGATACAGCCAGGAAGGAAAAAAGACCGATCCCTTTATCTGCAATAGTGGAGTAAGGCAGGGTTGTATCCTCGCCCCATTCCTCTTCTCCATTTACATTAACGCACTGGAAAAGGACCTTCTTAAACTTAAAGTTGACTCACCCCAAATCGGTCATCGAGCTGTACCCGTACTACTTTATGCCGATGATGCGGTTTTGCTCTCGAGAACACCCCTGGGCCTGCAGAAACTAATTGACGGGTTTGTCAAATTTATGGATAAATTGGACCTGGCAACTAACCTAGAAAAGTCCTTCATTATGACATCAGGGAAACCTACAAAAGGATCTTTTACTTATAACATCGGGTCACACAAAATAGACCAGGTCAAGTCTTTCACATATCTGGGGGTGTTATTCGATCACGATCTATCGTTCAAACCCCTGATTGAAAAACACTCGACCAAATTGGCGGCCGCAGTAGGAGCCATCATGGGGTATGGGCAGAGACTAGGGAAATGGTCCCCGGAACAAATCCTGACCTTATACAGATCCATCTGCTGCGCGAAAGTAAGTTATGGAGCGGAAGTGTGGGGCTTTCTGGGTAAAAAAGCCCAGCCACTCCAGACGGAAGAAAACAAATTCCTACGAAGAATACTAAAAGTCCCACAGAGTGTTTCGGCCCACATCATACATGAAGAGCTAGGAGAACCTTTCCTGGAGGACAAAATAAAAACTAAACCTCTTCTGGCTTGGGTGAAGGTATGGACCAACCCCGAGGCGGCCCTAACCAGACAAATTATCGAGGATTGCCTCAAAAGAGACAAAGGCCATGTAATCCCCTGGCTGAAATTTGTTAAGGAGTCTCTAACAGAGATTGGCTGCTCTAAATACTTTTTAGCCCCCGACTCTTTAACCCCGGAGTGTAAAACCTTGGTTAAAAAACTCTTCCTCACACAGCTGAAGTTAACAAGGGCAGAAAAAGAGAGGCTTAAACCTACTAATCTTTCTTACAATAATCTCACATCGAAGCAAGGCATGGAACCTTACCTAAGGGTCATGTACAATGCGCAGGATCGCTACCTCATAACCCGATTTAGAATCAACATGTTACACCACATCCTTGCAGTGCCATCTGGATTTACCCACACAGTGGAGGAGAAGGGTACCTGCGGCTGCGATCATAGATCTCCGCAGGATACCCTTCATTTTGTCTTACTGTGTCCATTCTACGCGACACCAAGACGCAAGTTCCTGGTGGGTATCCTGAAAGAGTTAAAATTCAAGCACGCAAAACTAGCGTTGAGATTCCTACAGGAAGCCGAGGACGCTCATACCCTATTTTGCACGATAAACTTCATTCGGATCGCAACAAGATTGAGGACTACCAGAGACATTGTCCCTTAATGTAATTGAACATTTAAATTTCTCAAAACTATCCTGCCCTCCCATCAAGTACATAAAATTTTAAACATTTATACCTTTTTAACTGAATATTATTAATATCGCCTTTTAACTTGTGTATGTATATTGCATCTGTGCTTTTATGGTGTCTTTTTAAGAACCGAATAAAGTTTATAAATTGAAATTGAATGAATGGATGCATTCTCACTCCTTATCGGATAGGCAATGTGGGTGACCCATTCCAATTGCTTGGCACGTTAGCTCCGCCTTATGCCTTGGCATGTTAGCCCAGCCCTGTTGCTTGGTGTGTTAGCCCCACCCAAAGTTCAGCTCTAGATAGCAAATGGAACAGGACTCTTTTTCTTAAATATATGTATTTTTCTGTAGTTGTTTCGAAGATATTCGTGCACATATAACCATGTAAATAAAAGGCACATTTTAGGGTTTAACCAAGCTAATTTAATTAGGTTTGAATTTCAAAATGTCTTTGCTGCTTGTCACCTTTGCAGGTGCCATGTCAAGGCTCCATAAGTTACAGAAAGGAGCACTGTGCATTAGTGATAAGAAAACCTGGGAGAGAAAAGAGATTTGGAAAGCTAATAAACTGAAGAAGCCTCCTGTTAATTGTGTATCAGTAACGGTGTATTACCCAAGATTGTTATGAGTGGCCAGGTTTGAGGGTTATGAAAATCCAGAATTATTGCCATTGTGCATGTGAAGAACAACACCATTAGTCCCAGGAGGGGTGTACCAGTTCTGTGGGAATGATGAAGCATCTATGTGTTTTAATTAGTGTTCATACTGCTAGACATTAGTAGAAATCCCTTGAACTGAGAGAGGTACAGACCTCCCTGCTTTCTTTGATTCTTTGCATGAGTATGGCTCTATGGTAAGACTTGTTTCCCTGTTTAGAAGATCTCTACTGGAGTTTCACTATGCTGACACCTTCCTGTTTTTCCAAATTCCCCTGAGACCTTTCATTTTAAACCATCCTTATTTAGATCTAGAGCTAGACTAGATGTCTTTAAAATCTATTCATGTTTAGGAGGGAGGAGGCGAATAACTTGAAAACCCTTTAGTTTCATATTCTTGGCATCTGTATTGTTCTGACTGTCATTACTTTATGCTATCAAGGCAGAATCTGCTTAGATGGCTTAATTTGCTGGTCATGATTCTTTACATCTATAACATGTTCTTGATTTGTGCACCTATTGGATTGATTGCTAATGTGTAATGAACCCACTTAACTTTACTTATTAATTCTTCGTCCTTATTATGTGGATAAATTAGGGGAGAGGATGTCGCCTTACGGCTGGATCGGTCGACCTCGAAGCTGGGGAACCGGGTTCGACTCTCGGCAACAATGCTAAACATCCAGTGATTCTGGGCAAATCACTTAATCTCCCCATGCCTAACAAAAATGAATGTGTCCTTCTGTAACGCAGCTGGTGCTATGTAAAGCACTCTGATACCCGATGTCTCGGGTCTAGTTCGCGCTATATAAAACTCTAAAAACATTTTTTTAAACTACACAAGTATTACAGTTTTTATTTGAATGCCAACTCCCTTTTGCCTCTCAGTCAGTCAAAAAGGTCTATCGGAGGTAAAATTGTAACTACTTCCTGTTCGGCAGTGAGGTGGTTGCATTGTCAGATGGGTGGTTACTAAAGCAACAGGAGTTAGTGTAGTATTTTAGACATGTCCAAACCTAGCCACAGTGCCCAATGCCCATGCCTTGCATCGCAGAAGCAGTGGAGTTTCAGCAGTTCATAAGATACTTGTAACAGCAGAGGAGTGAGTATAAATAGGGTGCGCATTGCAATTGCTTACTTCTAGCTTGGGGCATTTTGCGGAGAATGCGTAGTGTGATTTGGTGATGTTTTTAGTTGTCATGTATTGCGGAGAAGTTGAAGTTGTTATCAGGCTTGACATAGTCTAAAATCTCAGGATGATGTTAAAAAGTGTTGAAGACACTATATTGCAGTTGTCTGGTAAGTTTTGTTGTGCTTTTCGTGATACGTCGTCGATGCCACAATTGAGATAGGGACATTTATATTTGCATGAGTGTCTGGTGTGGCTGGTGTTGTGGATCCTTTGTGCAAGAAGAAGCTACACTGATCTAGGTGATTCACCGCTGGTCGAGGTTTCATCTTAGAGTGAATCTAAGAAGGTTGGAAAGTATCACTCTGAACCATTTCTTTTGTGATTGAATGCTATTGATTTCTTTAGTGAAGTAGAAAAAGTTATTTGTTGAAGTTGCTTTGCATTTTGTTTTGCATGCTTGGTGTTGAGAAGAGTGCATTCGTGAAAATAGTAAAGGAGGGTGAGCCGATGCGAGGAGTGAGACTGACTTCACAGTGTGCCATGCTGGGATTAGTCAGTTGGTGTTGAGCCGTGCTGTTATTGGTTGTTGATTCAGAACTATGGGTAAAGAAATTATTTTCCAGTTTGAGACCAAAAGGTTTACTGCTGTTGTTGACCCTATTGTTAAAAATGAAATTCTTTAAGGCAATTCAAAATCTAGTATGTGAGTATACTGGTTTGGGAGGGAGAAGAAGCACCATCGGAAGATACACCAAGGCAAATATTTGACCACAAATATAGATCTCCACACATGTATTTGGCTGAACCAATGGCATACGATTACAGAGAAAGAAGGCCCATTGAGTTTCCACACTATGGCACATTTAATTTGAGAATAATTGAGAATTTGAGAGGAGTGCTGTATGAAAGGAAGCCACCTTTTAGACCCACACTTTAAACATCCAAAGCATCTATACAAATCATGTCGGAAAAATGTTTTTAAAATGCTAAAAAAATAAAACAAATACAATTCATTTTAAAACATTGCCTTTGCAGAGAGCCTTCAAATCACACTAACAAATTGTCAACTTGCCAGATGCACATACTGAGAAAATTATGGTTCTGTAAAATTTTAATTAATAAAGTAATTCCCCCGCTGTGCTGGGGGGCAGGGGGCCACGGACAGCGCACCCATGCTCATGACGAGAGGCACGGCGCTCCAGTGCTCATGACGAACTGAGCTCGTCCCAGCTGCACCCGTTCCCATGGAACACTCAGCACCGCAGGGGAATTATCCCCGCGTGTGAGCGTTCCACGGCTTATGACGAGCTGAGCTCGTCATGAGCACCGGAACGCCGTGCCTCATGACGGGCTCAGGTCGTCATGAGCATCGATGGTGTTAAAGACAGATTGTGTGTCTCAAAAAGACAAACACATATACACAAAATGACACACAACACAACTGTAACTGGTTTCTGGCTCCACAATGTCCCACAACACAATGTGAATAGGGCAGAGCTAAGCCCGTTTGCTCTATTTAAGTGCTTTCTTTTGTAAGTGATGCCTGTTTCGCTGTTATTTTCAATGCATTATTCAACAAGGCATTAGAAAATGTGTCCATCTAAATTATTTAGAACAATGTTTGGCTAATTTACCCCTAAAATATGCTTCTAAAGTTAAAAGTTACTAATGGTAAATGTTGGTCATATTTGAGTTGTGTGTGTCCCTGCCCCCTAGTGTAGGTAGATGGAGATAGGTACACATGTTACTAGGCATAAATCTCTGTCCGCTGTTTGGGAATTGCATCTAGATGGAAATGTATGCCCTGGCCTAGGAGTAAATCTACCTACAAGAAGATCTGCAGTCATAGAAACACCTTTATGTATTTTCTCCAAGGTATTTATAATTGCTAACATGTGAAATGTGCAGTGAATATGTAAATCTACTACTGAAGTTCTTTATCTTATATTAGTCCACAAAACCTCCATATACAATAAAATGTAAATACCAATACATACATATGCTGTGTCTGTGTTGCAAAACTAAATAAAAACAAGGGACCACCAAACAAATCAATGCTTCCATTAAAATAGAAGAACAAACTAAAATGACCATTATAATTGTGAATTATAGTAAATAAATACAAGCACATTGACTTTTATGTAATGTACAATTTGTTTATTTTGGTATTGTAGATATGTGTTGATGCCAGCACAAAAGCAAATGACTACATCATAGTTTGGCCATGTCAAAAGATAGACAATTATTTCACAACCATCCTTATCTTCTATAGGCAAAATCCAATAAAATGTGCATGATAAAAGGCTCTAGATACCTCTTTAAAGGAGCGTAGCTTCATGTGGGAGTTTGGGGCGCTACCCCCCACTACTATATGTATTCTCTATTATATAGTTGGGTATAAGAGCACTTACTCGGTTATTGTGAGGTCTCTGTCGGCTTTCACCTTGGATTTTCACATGCACACACAGACAAAAACGTACACTTTGTCACTCCATGTTTTGAAGATCATCTAGAATGTTGGTTATTTTAAAAAATATTGTTTACTCCAACTTAGTACCCCTAACAATCCACACTCCTCTCCTTTTTTGCTGCTCCTTTAAGCCCCCCATCATGCCCTCATTGTCGTCTCATGCATTTTAACAGGATATACCAACACAAGTGTTAAAAAATCTGAAGGTAACCCCCCTCACCCCTCCATATTAATGATCATGTAGCTACTTTGGTTGTTGACCAATGGTGATTTGGAGTTTTGCCAAAGCAGAGCTCTCATGTTTCCCAGTTCCATGCATGAGTAGTGTAGGAAGGTGGAATACTATGAGGTTGGTTAGGCTTCACAATGCTTCACCATGCAGTACTCTCACAATACCCAAAAGATGGTCCATGGATTCACAATAATAAATCCTTAGCTCAGTCCTGGTAGAGTGGCAAACATCAGTCAGGCTTTACTAGAGAAACATGTGTTAAGCATTTTAGAGTACCAACATGGACAATAAGTAATTGACACCTCTCAAATGAAATCTGACACCAATTTATAAAAATGAAACAAAATTTCATATAAATTTAGATGCCAAAATGAAGTAAATCAGAGAAGTGTAACTGGGGTTAGGGATTTTAGAAGCAATATTAAATCAGCACAAAGCAATACTGCAAAACTTTATCATTATGGTCCATTGTAAAAAGCACTACTGACAATTGGTCCCTAGCAGGTCGAGTTGCATGGACCCCAAGGATGGTAAAGGTGATGTGTGTCCCAGGACTAGACCACAATAGTCAGTTTGATTTTACCTGGCTCTAGAAGTCCAGGTGCAGAATTGATCTGGCTGTCCTTTGTGCTGAAGTGGGAGCTGCGGAACAGCTGTTTTTGTTGCTTACACGTAGCTGGTGGGGGAACTGGGTGCAAAAAGTCGACGAGGCCACTGCTGACATCGGATGAAGGTTTTGTGGAGTACCCTCGAGGTGCAGAATTGAGGAAAAGGGGTGGTTGTAGTACTGGCAACCAACAAACCTTGGAAAGGGCAGTCAGCAGAAAGTTATTTCAATGACCAGAGAGCCGAGGGAAAATGGTAGCTGCCTGAAATTTGGTGGAGGCCAGGACTACGTTTCCCACAATGCACTTTATCATCTACTTTTGAGCACTCCCTCAGAGGGCCCGATGACCAGCGATTCTATGGTTCTGGTACATTGGTTTTACCTGTGGTGTGAAAAAGACTAGTGCCATTACTACGGGGGATCTGGAGTTGCCTTTGTCTCTCAAAGGGATCCCTCTGCCAGGGGACCCAAGCTTAGGTCCAGGATGAGTCATCGCCATCCAGTTCCAGGTAGATTGTCACATGTGCAGAGTATCACACCTTTGCTTTGTGCAGATCCTGTTGTCGCAGACCAGGGTCTCCTCTTTGTCCTTTGTTGCAAGTCAGATCAGAACTGAGGCTCTAGAGTCAGGAGCTGGTCTGCTCTGGTCGTGAGCACATCCAGGGGTGTTTTCACCTTTTCTACCCAGAATCCTCTATTCTATCACTTAAATAAATGTCTTAAGTCTTCCTCAGCTGTACGGATCAGGTAGCCCGCCCTAGAGATGTGGCTAGTCTTCTGGCGGTGTCACCTCCTGAATATCTAGCTTTTCCATCTGCCCGGCTGCAAATGTGCCAAGGGCGGAGGAAAGGCTGTTTCCTTCTTTGGGAAGCAGGTTGGTTGCATAATACAGGCTGCTGTAAATTCTTTGAAGCTAGTCACCTTTATGTGCCACTTCCCAGTTTACACTGCTCCTGCAGTTTGCAATGGCAGGTCTGCTGTCAGTAGTCTACTTGGATCTCTCAAGATGGCACAAACAGTGCTTCAGGCCTGGTGACCCCTTTAACACCCATCTTCTGGGTACCAGTGGTATCATATACTAAGGACATATAAGGGGGTTAAAGTCCTTGCCAATTGGGGTTACCATTTCACACATATCAGTTTCAGGGAGAGAGCACTGGTGCTGGGGCCTGGGCAGCAGGGTCCAGTGCAGTTTCAGACTCATAACCATCAGCATTGGAGCAAAAAATGGGGGGCGGGGAGGTAGTCGACCATACCAAAAGCGCACTTTATTATGAGCAGTTCATCCAAATACGGATATTTTTTTTATTGTGACACTTGTAGTCCTACATTAAAAATTGGATAAACAGGACTTTAAATTCCACAATAGAAAAGAAAACACCTGGACTGCATGAGGCAGTCACGTATGGACCTGGGAAACTTGAGAGCTCTGGGAAAGTGACTAAATGAAGTATAAGGATCAGTACTGTGGCCTGCGTCTCTGTACTGTACGTTTTGCCATTGAAGAAATAACCACAACCTAGTGGACTATGAAGAGGGAATAGACAAATCAGGGAGCTGAGAAGGCTCATATTTGTATACTGACAATAAAACTATTTTTTTTTAAAGTTTTGTACTTGATGCCACAGTTTTTGTTGTTTCGGGTGATGTAATTTACAGCGGATACGGTTACCAAAACTGGCACAGGCAAAGTGCTTGGCTGGTCCCCCGGGGGTTGGGGGTGCGGCCGAGCTGTTTTCCACAGCCAGTTTTGGCTGATTTTGTTACAGCGACCGATATTGCAGCTATGCTTCAAAAACAGCCCTGTAACAAAATCGGCCCCCCGGGGCCCAAAGCCAGCCCTCAGCCCTGACAGCCCACCGGGGAAAGGCCCGGTGTGCGCTACAGCCAGTCCAGTCTTGCGGTTACCCAGTTTTATAGTGCCACATTTATTAACCTTAGAAAGATGAAAGGCTGAGTTAGTGTTGCAGGGTTTCCAGATTATAACCTACAGATCACACAGATGTGAACCACAGACACGTGCCTTGTTGCTCCATCATGCAGTTCATTAGTGAAATGCCAGGCCACTCTTGCGGGGCTAAACATCAAAGGTTGCTATCCAGTAGTGAGATGTTTGGGCCAGTGATGATTTCACACATTTCCTTGTGAAACCTGATGCAGCATTCCACAGGGAGCAGAACACCCACAAGTGTTAAATGCTCGAACATTCTCCTCCATTGGACAATTTTGGCGCAATCTGTCGACCTCTGCTGGCCAAAGAGGTCATACCTAAGAGTGTACGGTGAAAGGTTACGAGCAGCAAAAAGAAGAACAGTTTTCCTAAATCTATATTTACTGTTTGTGATACAACATCATCAGAAAGATAGACAGAGGACATCCATATCCATGTTTTCTTTGTGATAGCAAGGAGAGCTGTGCCTTTATGCCCCTGTTTGATGTTTTTTGGCATGCCACGCTACACTGGACATAACAATCTCTACGTCCAGTGATGATACACTATATTTTTGCTTCTTATCCAACATAGTGTCAGACTCTGCTGGGCAGGCTGTTGTGCCCACCAATAATGCAGAATGGTTCTTGTCCTCTTACTGAATGATCACTGTGGCTAAATCTGTGGTACAGCTGCACATGATCTTTCACAACCATTTGACCCCCTCTTGTACAATACGTTTATCCATTTTTGACTTTCCCATGTGTGATGTATTACATGTATTTTCACCATACCCTCCTTCTCATCAGTTAGAACACTGCATGATATTTTTCCACACCTTTGGTTCCTGCATAGAGCACGTGCAACCATCACAATGCTTCTGTACCATCTAGACTACGCCTCTGGACTGTACCTTGGAGCCCCCTCTTCATTCTGTGCATTCCACAGTGGGTCCAGAATGTGGCTATAGCACAATTGATGTTCCTCCTCATCTGTGATAACATCTGCCTCAGCCTCCTGACACTGCCAGGACTTCTGTCAGACAGGAAAAACATGACACTGCTAGGCCTTCTTTCAGACAGCAAAAGCATGACACCGATAGGCCTTCTGTCAGACAGTGAAAGATAGGCCTTCTGTCAGAAAGGAACAGCATGACACCCATAGGCCTTCTGTCAGACAGTAAAAGCATGACACCGATAGGCCTTCTGTCAGACAGCAAAAGCATGACACCGATAGGCCTTCTGTCAGACAGTAAAAGATAGGCCTTCTGTCAGAAAGGAACAGTATGACACCGATAGGCCTTCTGTCAGACAGTGAAAGCATGACACCGATAGGCCTTCGGTCATACAGGAAAAGCATGACACCGATAGGCCTTCTGTCAGACAGTAAAAGATAGGCCTTCTGTCAGAAAGGAACAGTATGACACCGATAGGCCTTCTGTCAGACAGTAAAAGCATGACACCGATAGGCCTTCTGTCAGACAGCAAAAGCATGACACCGATAGGCCTTCTGTCAGACAGTAAAAGATAGGCCTTCTGTCAGAAAGGAACAGTATGACACCGATAGGCCTTCTGTCAGACAGTGAAAGCATGACACCGATAGGCCTTCGGTCATACAGGAAAAGCTAGACACCGATAGGCCTTCTGTCAGACAGTAAAAGCAAGACACCGATAGGAGTCCTAATTTTACTACTCCTAAACTGAAAAAAATCATAACTTTAAGACTTTCAGTATTCACAGAAGGCATTTAGGAGTCCTAAAGTTAGGAGTCCTAACTTCTGTGAATACCGAAATGAGTAAGTGCCTTCTGTGAATACCAAAATTAGTAAGTGCCTTCTGTGAATTCCAAAATAGTAGTAAGTTTAGGATGTTGTCTTAAGTTAGTTCTGTGAATCGGGCCCATGAAAACTATATATTTTCTCTCTAAGCCACACACCTATTTTTTCTGGTTTTTTTGCTGATAGACTGAGACCCGCTAATCCTCTTCACAGAAATACTGCCCAGTCCCCCACGTACCTGCATGGGTTCTGCAACATAATGAGTTGCCCTGACAAACTTCGGGAAAAAAAATATCAAAATTGTTAAGGCAAGTATCTTTTAGAACAGTTTAAAGCGGCATTTTTTAGTAGTATAGTTATTGTGTGTAAGATCGCTCGGTACGTACCCTCTTGATCTATCTGTATAATGTGCTGGGCTTAGAATAGAACGCAAGCAGGGCCCAATTTATCGACTCATCCTTCCGAGATCGACTACTGTTGTGATTGCGAATAATTACACCCTTTATTCAAGCAGCAAGCGTCCGTTCAGTTTGTATTAAGCACTCCCATCGTTGCTTTTGGTGCCTATTAACCTTAAATTGCTGCAGAAACTACCTTCTAGCAGTTTGCTATATTGGATGCAGCTGTATGTGCTAGATTGCCTCCCCGTTGATGTTACTAAATGTAGGGCTTCTAAATTTATATATCCCGCCGCCTGCCACTGCCTGGATGCGACTGAAAAGCATGTTGTTCATCTCTTCTGGCAGCTGTTTAAAGTTCTAGGCAAGGGAGTCGTTTCACTCCCCCTGCTGCTTTCATAAACTCATTACACCCGCAAACCCCTCCTCCCACCTCACACTCCCCACGCCTCCCTTAATTCCCTACTATCCTTCCACCCTGGCTGCCAGCGGAGATTAAAAGCCATGTCGCCGTCACCAAACAAGTATCCAATTCGCAAATTGTTTTGAGGGCACATCTGCTAAGAAATGTGCAAAGTTGTAAATTTTGCTGAGTCGCACTTTTGCACGTTTTTAAAGTTTGGAAACTTCCTCAAGAGCTTGCAAACATTAAAAGAAGCAGTGGCAAAGCCAGTCGATTTAATATCGCACTTGAGAGCAGAGAAAAGAAAAGAAAAAGTGCCTGCTGCAACAAAAATAAAAAAAAGTACAGTTCTGTGTATGAAATGCACGTATTCAATGAGTAATAATGTGTATGATGACAGAGTGTACTTTTCAAATCTGAAATAGTCCATCATGCGTTCTGGTGGAGGCGAAAGAATACAGCTAAACATGGAACATAAACAAAGTGAGATTATTTTACTCCTGTTGGCTGATCTTGGGTGTTATTGGCAATATCTCAGGCCAAAGTCCGAATATCTTGAGACAAGTCAATGAACGAAAGAGGCTGAACGAAAGCCCCTTAAGTATACGTAGAATATAATGTGATATTCAGGGATTCCACAAACCCCATTACACATCAAATCTAAGGAAAGGCAGCTTTAGCGAGCTCTTCCCAGGAACTGGAATACATTCCTGATGCTGCCCAAGGCTGGGAGTGGCAGCGCATGGACAATCACCTGCACACGTCAGACACACCACCCACCACCCAAAGCCTTCCCTTGTGATTAAATGCACCATGCTCACCAACTCCTACCTATAACATCTTCCATGCATGCCTATAATGAAAAGAGTTAAGTGCCTCATGAAAAATCTTTAGTGTGGGTGTGAAAATGATATTGGGTGTGAAATGGGGCACGGTTATGGTAGGAGGGTGAGGTGCTGGTGTGCTGAAAGTGGAATGTAGAGGGTGGAGGGCTTGTGTGTGGAGTGTGCTTGGTGTTCCAGTATATGTAATGTTTAAGCACAGAGTTAGGTGTGGTGGGAGAAGGAAAGTGGGGGTTATATGAAGTGATGAAGGTTCGATGTAAGAGGACAATACTAGTAGCTTGCATTGAGGTGGTGGTTTACGTGAGAGTCATGACAGAGCTGAGTGATATGTTAGTGGATGGGGAGTTTAGTGTGTGGTGGGTCAGGTGTGAGAAGGTAGAAGTTATAAGATTCAGGTGGGCAAGGCATGGGTAAGAAGCATGGAAGAGTTTGGTGACAGATTAGTGGATGGAGATTATTTAAATGGGGTGAGGTGTGTGGTGACAGAGAAGGTGGTTGTCGAAGAGAGGAAGGTGTTGGTGACAGGTCTGGTGAATCACGAATATGAGGTAAAGGTAATAGGGATAAGGAGAAAAAGCAGGATCTGTGAAAAAAAGGGAAAGGAGGACGTTGAAAACTTTAGGGTAGGGATTCGGGAGAGCTGGCATAGTGGAGAGCACAGGAAGAAGGAAACATAGAGGGTAAAAAGGGAAGTGAAAACGGGAATGATGAAAGTTAAGAGAGAGAATGGGCATGCGGTCGGTGGGTGGGCATCTTCCAGGGTTGTGGGGAGACACTGTGGCAAAAATGTGGGAGAAAAGAGAATAGGAAAATGTATCAGAGTGGGGGAATGAAAGAAGGAGTGTAGAATTAAGAATAGGAGATAGGAGGTAGAGGATGCACAGTGAAAGATAAGTAAAGGGATTGGGGAAAGGAGCTGCAGGTGTGGAGACTTGACAGATGAGTGTGACTAAAGGCAGGTGGCTAGAAAGAGATTTTGGTAATAAGATTCCTTAAAATGGATTCAATGGGTGTTGAAGTGGATGAGCTAGGTAGGATGGTGATGGGGTCTGACGGGAACCAATAGGGTGGAAGGTGGATGGAACAAGGGGAGCCATCAGCTGGAAGCAGGAAGGAAGAAGTAGTAAAAGAGGTTGTTGATGAGCCGGGGAGAGGTCTGGGGATTAGGAGATCAAGGAGAGCTGTAGAACCAGGAGTGCAAGAGTGTTGTGTAGTGGGGGGAGGCATTGTGAGCCTCTAGATAAGGTAGCAAGATCAATATTTTTTCAGTGGGTTGATTTTGTTGTTGTGCTTCTTTGATTGAAGCTGTTTTAGAAAGAACTGGTGTGTGGTGTAGAATTTGGTATTTGGGTTCAGTGAGAATAATATGTCTTAATGCAGCATGTTAAATTTACTTCAATGTTTTTACATCTGAGTCATTGCATGGCAGGAGTTACAGCTGGAGTCATTACATCCCAGGTAAGTTTTCAATCTCTTATTTTCCTGGTCTTATATTTTGTACGTCTTTAATTCGTAGGTAAGATAGTTTAGAAAGTCCAGCAATGCACTGCTTCTGACTTTACATATTACATCACTCATTACATGGTCAGTGATTTTACTGATGGCATCTCAAATGCCATGACTTATGACATCAGCCAGTGATTGTGAGTATTTTCTTGAGGTTTCTGGGTGTTAAAAATATATACTAAAGTACCACAAAAGTTACATTAGTATACTTTGTGTACTACTAATGTGTGATTCTATTGTTTAATATATATCATGTGAGTGGCTGTGTGACTATGTGTATCCGTGTGTGAGTGTGTGAGTGGCTGTTTGGTTGAGTGAGTTTCTCTGTGAGTAGCTCTATTGTTGAGTGACTAGGTATGTGAGTGACTGTATGGGTAACTGAGTGGCTAGGTGAGCAGCTGTATTGTTGAGCGAGTAGGTATGTGAGTGACTGTATGGGTGAGTGAGTGGGTGTATAAATGGTTGTATGGGTCTGTGAATGGGTATGTGAATGGTTATGTGGGTCGGTGAGTGGCTGTGGGAGTAGCTATATTTGTGAGTGAGGGAGCGTGTGAATGGCTGTATGAGTGAGTGAGTGGCGTTTTGGATGAGTGAATGGGTGTGTCAGTGGCTGGGTATGTGAGTACCCATTTGGGTCTGTGAGGGGGTGGGTGAGTGTCTGGGACGGACTGTGAGTGTATGTGAAAGTGCCAGCATAGTATTTTGCATGAGTGGCTTTATAGATCAGTAGGTGGGTGTTTCAGTGGCTGTATATGTGAGTAAGTGGGTGTGTCAGTGGTTGTATGAATGAGTGGGTGTCTGTGTAACTGTATGTATCCATGTGTGAGTGGTTGCACGGGTGAGTGAGTGGGTGTGTGAGTGGCTGTATGGGTCTGCAAGTAGTTAAATAAGTGGCTATGTGGGTGAGTAAGTGGGAGTGTGAGAGGGTGTATTGGATGTGAATGGGTGTTTGATTGGTTGTATTGGTATGTGAATGACTATTTGAATTGTTCTGTTGGTGTGTGAGTGGATGTAATGGAGGTTGTATGGGGCTCTGAGTGGGTGTTTGAGTGGTTCTGTGGATGATGTCATCAGTGATATCATTTGAGATGTCATCAGTGATATCATCTGCGATGTCACTGACCAACTCATGAGTGATGCAATATGTGAGCTTTTAAGCAGTGCATTGTGAGGGCATAAGTTATAGTTAGCTCAGGTAACTATAACTGCTGAATTTCACTGGGTTAGTACAAGTGAAATCTGATCCTAACTATAACATCCCTGTAACCTTCCTTTTTTTCAGTACATTTCTGAGTTTAAAAAACATTCTATTTCATTACTATAACGTCCCGTAACCTTTGTTTTTTTCAGGGATTTTCTATGTTTTTTAAATGTTATTTCCTAACTATATTGACCCCTGTAACCTTTGGATTGCTTACTGAATTTCTAATAAAAAAATATATTGTTTCCTTACTGTTTCCTTACTGTATCCTGTAACCTTTGAGAGTGAGTGTGAGTGGCTGTATAGGTTGGTGAGCGGATGTGTGAGTGGCTCTATGGTTCTGTGAGTAGGTGTGTGAGAGGCTGCATGGGTATGTGAGTGGGTGTGTGAATGGGCCTTATGGGTCAGTAAGTGGGTGTGTGAGTGGCTGCAAATGTCTGCGAGTGGGTGTGTGAGTGGCTGTATGGGTCTGTGAGTTGATGTCTGAGTAGCTGTGTTAGTGTGTGACTTGTTTTGTGAGTGACTTACAGGTCTGGGAGTGGGTGTTTGAATGGCTGTATAGGTTTGTGAGTGGATGTGTAAGTATGGATCTGCAAGTGGGTGTGCGCATGTCTGTAGGGATATGTAAGTGGGTGTGTGAGTGGCTCTTTTGGTAAGTGAGTGGGTGTGTGAGTAGGTGTCTAGATATGTGAGTGGGTGTATGAGTGTCTGCAAGGGTCTGTGAGATGGTGTGTTAATGGATTTGTGGCTGTGTGAGTGGTTATGCTGGTGTGTCAGTGGGTTTATGAGTGGCTATATGGGTCTGTGAATTGGTGTATTAGTATTTTTGTAGGCGTGTGAGTAGCTGTTTGGGTGTGTGAATGGCTAAATGATTCTATTAGTGGGTGTGGAAGTTGCCATGTGGGTCTGTGACTCAGTGTGTGTCTGGCTCTAGGGGTGGTCTCTGAGTGGGTGTGTGAGCGGCTGTATGGGTAGATGACTGAGTCACTGTGTGGGTCAGTGAGTGCATGTGTGAGTGGCTGTGTGGCTCTGTGATTGGGTGTGTGGGTGAAGGTATGGGTATTTAAGTGGGTGTGTGAGTTGTTTTGTGAGTGTGTGAGTGGCTGTAGGGTCTGTGAGTGGGTGTGTTAGTTGTTATGTCGGGGTGTGAGTGGCTTATAGCTCTTTGAGTGGGAGTGGTTTTCTGGGTGTGTGAGTTGATGTGTGAGTGACTGGGTGGGTGTGAATGGAGGTCTGGGTCTGTGAGTAGATGTGAGAGTGGCAGAATGAGTGTATTAGTGGGTGTCTAAGTTTCTGCATGGGTGTGTCAGTAGCTGTGTGAGAGACTGCACCAGAATTTCACCTGCCTCTTTATGCAATAAAAGTCCCCAGTTCTGTAAAAAAATACAAAGTGCTACCTCATTAGGTAAATGTCAACTGCATATTCGACACTACATTTGTGTAATGGATCGCCCTGAAACTTACCATACACAACTAGACAGTGTACAGCACTTTTTGGGAACATTTGGAGAAAATCCATCAAATGCACCAAAGTAATTAGCAACTCAAAAACCTTTTTTCCTATGGAAGTTACAACCTACTGTAGGCAATATGTATGTGGGTGTGTTTGTGTGAGTGCCTGAATATATATATATATATATATATATATATATATATATATATATATATATATATTATCTACTGGCGATAGGTATATATAGTTAGGACCTAGCTACCATAGGAAATACGCAACATTCTATTGGGAATAACTTTGGCGCCGGTTGAGGAATTTGCGTGTAATTTCCCAAAATTTTGGCCAGCTACGATCCGCTCCTTCCCTGAAAGTTTCGGGGGATTCGTGAAGTGGGGGCTGAGAAAAAAGGGGCGTCCCAAAACGTGTTTTCCCCATGTTAATTTCCATAGGACGTTCTGACACGGCTACAGCCCAAACCGCTGAACGGAATTACGCCAAACTTTGCAAAATTGTAGGGACTGGTACGCAGATGTGCCTTTGCTATATTTGGTGAAAATTGCTCCAGTGTTTTTTTCAAAAATTAACTTCAAAAACACATATATATCTGGGCGGAGCCTAACCACACATCTCATCGTGAGATCTGATAGGCTGTCAGCACTTCATCCAAGAAGTGTTGTCAGCCATCTTGGGACCAATATACATGATAGCACCTCATTAAAAAGCATTGTAGTTAATAGAGGGTTTTAGGACTTTAGTTACATTATAAATCATTTGTTGATGGTACCATACTCATTTTAGGAATTGTGGTGTGTTCTAAGGTGATTTTACTATGTGAAAAAGCCTTCTGCTGGGATATCATGAATCATGTTTGAAAGAAAACTATTATCTCATGCTTTTCCCACAGTGGTTTGGAAGGGGATCTATAAGCTAAACTAAAAGCATATTTTCTGTAAATTTACATTATCTTTCTCAGTCATGTGAGAATGAAGTCTGACATTCTCAGTAAAACATGTACATCCAACAAGGACAGAGACTGTCAGTTGATCCTTTGTGTTTTACTGCAGCCTCCTAGAGTGTTCTAAAGAACAACTAGAGCGCTAACAGTCCTACTTATTACAAAGGTATGGCACACCTGAAGCCATCTTGATTGGAATAAAGTGGTAACTCTTAAAACATTTAATTTAAAAAGGAACAAAATGAGGGGGCATATTTTGCCGTAGAAAGTATGATTAGTGCTGCAGAAAGAAAAATTAGGGCACATTTTGAGTGACTTCTCAAATCTTCTTCTATTTCATTAAAAAATTCAGACATTCAGTCTCCCAAGATGGCCACTAGAGACAAAAGAGCCCAAATGTAGCCCAAATATCACCCAGATGTAGCCCAAGTATAGCCCAATGACAGAATGTCCAAGAGTGTTCTAGAGAACAACTAGAGCGCTAACAGTCTTACTTATGACAAAAGTATGGCACACCAGAAGCCATCTTGATTGGAATGATGTGGTAAGTCTGAAAACATTTAATTTAAAAAGGAACAAAATGAGGGTGTTCATTTTGCCATAGAAAGTATGATTAGTGCTTTAGAAAGAAAAATTAGGGCACATTTTGAGTGACTTCTCAAATCCTCTTCTATTTCATTAAAAAACTTCTGACATGCAGTCTCCCAAGATGGCCACCAGAGACAAAAGAGCCCAAATGTAGCCCAAATAAGATAAAAGAGCCCAAATGTAGCCCAAATATCACCCAGATGTAGCCCAAGTATAGCCCAATGACAGAATGTCCCAGAGTGTTCTAAAGAACAACTAGAGCACTAACAGTCCTACTTATTAAAAAGGTATGGCACACCTGAAGCCATCTTGATTGGAATAAAGTGGTAACTCTTAAAACATTTAATTTAAAAAGGAACAAAATGAGGGGGTATATTTTGCCATAGAAAGTATGATTAGTGCTGCAGAAAGAAAAATTAGGGCACATTTTGAGTGACTTCTCAAATCCTCTTCAATTTCATTAAAATATTCTGACATGCAGTCTTACACCTCTGTGAAATGCAGCCCCCTGGCGCATACTGGAGGTTCCAGGTGGGCTAGTTGGCCCCCAGGGACCCCTAATATGCAAGGTGAATTAGTTCCCCCTCTTCAAACATGCACGGGGGCTGCGTTGCAGAGAGGTGTAAAAAAGGGTGTGTCCTCATTACACCTCTCTGCAATGCAGCCTCCTGGCACATACTGGAGGCTCCTGGTGGGCTAGTTGGCCCCCAGGGACCCCCAGTATGCAACGGGAATTAGTTCTCCCTCTGCAAACGTGCCAGGGGGCTGCATTGCAGAGAGGTGTAACAAGGGGCATAACCTCATTACACCTCTGCAATGCAGCCCCCTGGTGCGTACTGGAGGTTCCAGTGTGCAAGGGGAATTAGTTACCCCTCTTCAAACATGCACGGGGGCTGCGTTGCAGAGAGGTGTAAACTTAGTGAATTATAAAATCATTATTACAAGTATAAAGTTATCCATACAGTCAAACACACAATCATTGAGTCTCATGTATACTTATTTATATACAACAACTGACACATACATTGCCTTTTATTTTTCTAGTTTGTTGGACATGTAATATTGAGAATTATATTTGCTCATCACCACACCCATAAAGATATTCACTCACCCAAAAAATTGTTAGAACATGTAGTTTTAACTTCATATATCTAGTGAATCAACTATTCACACATCTTTGGGCAGTCGCACACCCCCCACCGAACCAGACACACATTCACTCTCCCATACAAATACTCAGTAAACTAATCAATAACTAATATAGACTTTCACATAGCTAGTAACTAACTGGAGAACCAGTTTACACAACAACTGACAAAGTGATGCAGATATTCAAACAGTTTAGTCACTAGCCACTATATTTAGTGAGACACTATAAATTGGTCAAGTAAATAGTTAATTACACTGCTACTAAATCCTCCATCCAAATATTTATTTTTATATATTCACTCATTCTTCAATGCAAATTGCTAGATATATAATGCATATTTAAATAACGAAGCAAATCACATTCACTTGATGATGTCATCAGTGATGTCATCAGTGATGTCATTTGAGATGTCATCAGTGATGTCACTGACCATGTCATGAATGATGTAATATGTGACATCATCAGCAGTGAATTGCGGGTACGCGAAATATAGTTAGTCCAACTAACTATATACGAGCAATTTCAATGGTTTTGTATGAGTGAAATGTCCAGCTAACTCTAAAACCCCTAAAACTTATAGATTTTTTAGTGAATTTTAAAGGTTTTTTAAATGCTTATTCCTAACTATATAAGGCCTGAAACCTATGGTTTTTTTCAGTGAATATATATATATATATATATTTGGTGTATAGGGGTAGTAAGATTTTTTAGGGTTCAGGGATATGTCATGTATGAAGTAGTAGGTATTTTTCATGGTTCAGGGATGGTCTTGTATGGGGTAGTAAGGTTTTTTAGGGTTCAGGGATGGGTAGTGTTAAGTGATAGTAAGAGATATCCTGGGTTAAAGGATAGGTAATATAAAACATTAAATGGCATATATAACAACATATATATAAATGGACGCCCAGTAGAAGGTTGAGGCCTAAATGCATTGGCCTGGGACATGAATTTTGATATGCAGAATCTTGCAGAGTTCGATTATACATAGAATAAAGAAAACATAATAAAGGGTGAAAATAACATTTATTAAGAAAGGCGTTTGAGGTGCTTGTGGTCCACCGTATTGCAGAAGGTGACGACACCTGATGTGTGAACTCGCCCTGTGGCCATTTTAAGTTGGGGAATTAACTCCCCTTGAAGCCTGAGGGTCCCTGGGGTGCAAATAGCCCACCAGGTACCTCCACTAAGCTCCACAGAGCTGTGTTGCAAAGAGGTGTGAAAGGGGCGTGGCCTCATTACACCGCTCTGCAACGCAGCCCCCTAGCGCATACTAGAGGTTCCTGGTGGGCTAGTTGACCCCCAGGGACCCCCAGTATGCAAGGGGAATTAGTTCCCCCTCTGCAAACGTGCCAGGGGGCTGCGTTGCAGAGAGGTGTAATGAGCCCCCCCCCTTTTTTACTCCTCTCTGCAATGGTGCCCCCTGGCCCATACTGGAGGTTCCTGGTGGGCTAGTTGGCCTCCAGGGACCCCCAGTATGCAAGGGGACTTAATTTCCCAACGTAGAACGGTCTACGGGGTGTGTTTGCACAGTGGTGAAGGTAGGGGGCGGGCTTGAGGTGATGTGTGCAAACATGTCCTGTGGTGCGTTTTAAGTTGGGGACTTAATTCCTCTTCAATCCATAGGTCCCCTAGAGGCCAACTAGTCCAACAGGTACATCCAGTAAGCGCCACAGAGCTGCGTTGCAGAGTGTTGTAGAAAGGGGGCGTGCCCTCTGAACACCTCTCTGCAGAGAGGTGTTCAGAGGGCACGCCCCCTTTCTACAACACTCTGCAACGCAGCTCTCTGGCGCATACTGGAGGTACCTGGTGGGTTAGTTGGCTCACAGGGGACCTCAGGATTGAAGAGGAATTAATTCCCCAACCTAAAACGCACCACAGGGCGTGTTTGCCCCGCCCCCTTTCTTCACTACTGAGCACAATATTCCTCTAAAATCAGCGGAACTACGAATTCCGATTTAGACACCTGTTATCAGGAGAGACCTCAGTGCTGCACCTTTCAGCCCACTACTGATCCTGAAAAGTATTTTTAACCATACTTACAGTAACTTGAATTTCCTTCCATAGGCTAACATTGACTGGTTTCACTTGAAAATTCTTCTGAGTGTGGAGTTTTGGAACTTTAAAAAATTCCTCTAAAATCAGTCGAACTACGAATTCCGATTTACTCATCTGTTATCAGGAGAGACCTCAGTGCTGCATCTTTCAGCTCACTACTGATCCTGAAAAGTAATTCTAACCATACTTACATTAACTTGAATTTCCTTCTATAGGCTAACATTGACTGGTTTCACTTGGAAATTCTTCTAAGGGTGGAGTTTTGGAACTTTAAAAAATTCCTCAAAAATCAGACAAACTAAGAATTCTGATTTACTCACCTGTTATCAGGAGAGACCTCAGTGCTGCATCTTTCAGCCCAGTACTGATCCTGAAAAGTAATTCTAATCGTAGTTACAGTAACTTGAATTTCCTTCCATAGGCTAACATTGACTGGTTTCACTTGGAAATTCTTTTAAGTGTGGAGTTTTGAAACTTAAAAAAATTCCTCTAAATTCAGCCGAACTACGAATTCCGATTTACTCACCTGTTATCAGGAGAGACCTCAGTGCTGCATCTTTCAGCTCATTACTGTTCCTGAAAAGTAATTTTAACCGTACTTACTATTAACTTGAATTTCCTTCAATAGGATATAATTGCCTGATTTATAAAATATATATACATTTAAAAAATATAAAATTAAAAAAACTAATATTACAATTTCAATATTTTTAAAAACATTTATTTTCTAATTTATATTAAAAATATGTAATGTAATTTAAAAAATAAAATATCTAAAAATAAATACTTTAAAACAATGCAATAAATCCGTATAAAAAAATATAACAATTAATACATTTAAAAATTATCATTTACAAAACCTTTGAAATTCACTGAAAAAACCATAGGTTTCAGCCAGGTTATAGTTAGGATTTAGCATTTAAAAAACATTAGAAATTCACTGAAAAAACATAGGTTTCAGCCACGTCATAGTTAGGAATTAGCATTTAAAAAACCTTAGAAATTCACTGAAAAAACCATAGGTTTTAAACATGTTATAGTTAGCTGGACATTGCACTCATACAAAACAATTGAAATTCCCCCGTTATAGTTAGTTCAGCTAACTATAACTCACGTGCCCACAATGCACTACTGCTGACGTCTCATATTACATCACTTATGACATGGTCAGCGACATCCCTCATGTCCCGTGGTCATGTGGAGTAGTCTCAGTTCCCTGTGAAAATCCAATTTCTCCACAGTATGATGAATACATGAGGAATGTTGTGGTATGGACTCTATTTATTGATAATTTCTTTATGCTTTGGGAAGGAGGAATATCACAATGCCAGATTGAACACTAACCAAGTGAATTTCCAGCTCACCAATACTTATAGTCTAACCCGTTGTGATTTCCTGGATGTATAACTGTAAGTCTGTGATAGGGAACTATAGACAAGGATACACAGGGAAAATAACTGCAACGGACAGATATACCAAAAATAAATCATGAAGGGCAAAGATTGTTTTTGAAATGTGACCCGGCCAAACAAGAATCAAGATAAGCATGCGAAAATAGGCATATACTCATATCAAGGAGATTGTGAGTACAGACCCAAACATTACCTCCAGAAAAACACAATCCCTGGGCGATACTCTCACACTCAGCTTCTTTGACCCTAACAAGGGTAGGACTTGGTTATATACAGGAATGACTGGCTTTGTGATATGCAGTTCTTGCAAGTTTGGATTGAATCAGAATACTTACCAAACATTTGAGGGTCGTACAATTAAGATTTGGGACTCTATAACCAGTTAAACGGATCATGTAGTGTCTGTATTGCGGTGTGACTGCAACAAGCTGTACGGTAACAGTGTGATCAATAAACTGAATATTAGAATACTACAGCTGGCCATAAAATATGGAGACCAGAGCATAGCCAGTCAGTTTGAGAAATATCACAAATGGTCCCCAATAGGCTAAACATTTTATATTAATCAAACATGTGAAGAAGAATAACCAACAGGTTGACTGGGAAAAATAACAGAGGAGAGAGGAGTCCAAATTAATTGCAATGCTGTGTACAGAAACTCTAAGGGGACATTATACAAATGCAGAGCTCCATGTGCCTCTTTGATTTCACTTAGAATGGACAATGCCATGGTATCCATGAATGATCAGCTATAGATTTCATGCTGAATGGGGATATCTTCAAAACCAAAGGGGATGATGGACATAGTATTGAACAGTGCAAGCATTCACCCTCAGTCAACTGATCTCGGTTTAATCCATCATCATTCTTTAGCTCACTCCGCCATCCCAGTTCAGACACAGCCATATGCAAATCAGTCTGACCCTGTGACCTGACCTGATCACCTGGACCTGATCCAGCACGGTCCCTCCCCCCACGCTCCCTGATCCCAGCTCCTGTTCACGATCTGGCTTGCTGGTGGTACCGTATCGAGACTGCAGATTTGTAACTGCTTTTATTTATTTAATTTACCTCGCGCTGTTATTTATTTATTTAATTTGACTCGCGCTGTTATTTAATTATTTAATTTGACTCGCGCTGTTATTTAATTATTTAATTTGACTCGCGCTGTTATTTATTTATTTATTTTGCATCACGCTGGGAACTGGTTTGTGCCCCCGGTGCCGTGGTGCATCTGCTGCCCCTGCCTTACTCTCCCTTTGACCCTCCATCTTGTTTACGTGTTCCCTGGCCCACCCCTCCTCCCTGCTACCGCCTCCCAGCTGCTGCCCCTCCCACCCACGAATAGAGGGCTCCCTACCTCCTCTGACGCGCTGTGATCACCTGGACCTGATCCAGCACGGTCGCTCCCCCCACGCTCCCTGATCCCAGCTCCTGTTCACGATCTGGCTTGCTGGTGGTACCGTATCGAGACTGCAGATTTGTAACTGCTTTTATTTATTTAATTTACCTCGCGCTGTTATTTATTTATTTAATTTGACTCGCGCTGTTATTTAATTATTTAATTTGACTCGCGTTGTTATTTAATTATTTAATTTGACTCGCGCTGTTATTTATTTATTTATTTTGCATCACGCTGGGAACTGGTTTGTGCCCCCGGTGCCGTAGTGCATCTGCTGCCCCTTCCTTACTCTCCCTTTGACCCTCCATCTTGTTTACGTGTTCCCTGGCCCGCCCCTCCTCCCTGCTACCGCCTCCCAGCTGCTGCCCCTCCCACGCTCCGCCCCCTCCTCTCTCCATTTATGACAGATGTCCGCACGCGCAGCGTCCACGCGCTACGGCCACGCCGAAGGTGCGCCAAAGGTAAGCCCGTCTACGCCCGTCCGCGCCTGGACCGCGCCCAGCGCCAGTCCCCCTAGCCCCCTTCCCACCCACCCACCCCACATTACTTACGATGCCACCACCCTCCTAGCCCTTAACCCCGGCCGACTCTCCAATGCGCCCAAGCCGCCCCTGGCTAAACCCATGGACCCTTCTCTTGCAATTCCTGCAAGTTCGACTGCACCAAGACCAACTCCTCATCCACGAACACCAAACATAGCTCCGACACCAACCACCTTAAATGCATCCTGCTCAACACCCGATCGGTCCACAGGCACGCCATCGACCTCTGGAATCTACTAGACACCATTTCTCCCGACGTCGCCTTCCTAACAGAAACATGGATGAACGCCTCATCAGCCCCAGACATCACCATTGCCATCCCGGAAGGATTCAAGATCATCCGTAAGGACCGCATCGACCAAACAGGAGGAGGCATCGCCATCGTCCATAAGAACTCCATCCGCATCTCAACCAGCTCAGACGTCAACCTTACCAGCGCCGAACACCTTCACTTCCAGATCCACACCGAACCCAAGACCACACTCAGAGGCACACTCCTCTACCGACCTCCAGGACCCCGCGCACAATTTAGCGACGTTATCACGGACTTTATCACCCCACACGCCCTCCCCTCCGAGGAATACATTCTGCTGGGAGACCTCAACTTTCACCTGGAAAAGAGCAATGACAGCAACGCCACCTCCCTCTTGGACAATCTCGCCAACCTCGGACTCAAACAACTTGTCTCTACGCCCACCCACACCGCAGGTCACACACTCGACCCTATCTTCACCTCCAGCAAACATGTTTCCTTCAGTCACACCACTACTCTCCACTGGACGGACCACAGCTGCGTACACTTTTTCTACAACAAGACTACAACTCACAACCATCCTCAACCTACTCTGCGAAGAAATTGGAACAAAATCACTATCGACCAGATCTCCTCATCCCTTCTTCAAAACCCCCCTACCCACTCCTCAAACCCCGACCAAGCAGCCATTAACCTCACCCAATGGCTATCCAGCAGCGCCGACATCCTAGCACCACTGAAAAAACGTCAAATCAAACTAGGCAGCAAAAACGCCTCCTGGTTCAACGATGATCTTAAGAAATCGAAGAAACTCTGTCGCTCCCTCGAGAAGGCCTGGAAAAAAGACCCAAACACCAGCACCAGGGACGCCTTCAAAAACGCCACCCGCATACACCACCAATTAATCCGATCTGCCAAGAAAACCGCATTCAAAGACCGACTAGACAACAACGCCCACAACAGCAAGGAATTATTCAACATCGTCAAAGAATTTACCAACCCCTCAGCCAACTCCAACGACATCACCCCCTCTCAAGCCCTCTGCGACTCCCTAGCTTCGTTCTTCCACAACAAAATCGCAGACATCCACAACAGCTTCGACAACCGACCCGGAGACCAACCCACCCAACCTTCTGCAGGACCTTCACCCCCCTTGAACATCCTTAATGACTGGAACCCAATCTCCACTGAGGACACCATCCACCTGATGAACTCTATCTACTCAGGATCCCCCACAGACCCATGCCCTCACCACATCTTCAACAAAGCAGACTCCATCATAGCACCACACCTCCGAGACGTCATCAACTGCTCCCTCAACTCCGCCTCCTTCCCGGATAGCTGGAAACACGCCGAACTCAGCGCCCTTCTGAAAAAACCCACAGCTGACCCCACCGAACTCAAAAACTACCGCCCCATCTCACTCCTTCCATTCCCGGCCAAAGTCATCGAGAAAGCCGTCAACAACCAGCTCGCCGCCTTCCTCGAAACCAACAAATCCCTCGACTCCTCACAGTCCGGCTTCCGAGCCAAACACAGCACCGAAACCGCCCTCATCGCTGCAACAGACGACATTCGAACTCTACTGGACAATGGAGACACAGTCGCCCTCATCCTCCTCGACCTCTCCGCGGCCTTCGACACAGTCTGCCATAGCACCCTTCTACAGCGCCTCAGTAACATCGGAATCCAAGGAAAAGCACTGGAATGGATCACCTCGTTCCTCACCGGAAGCACCCAGAGAGTCCGCCTCCCACCATTCAAGTCAGAGGCCACTGAAGTCATCTGCGGCGTACCCCAAGGGTCCTCACTCAGTCCCACCCTCTTCAACGTATACATGAGCCCCCTCGCGGCCATCGCTCGCCAACACAACCTCAACATCATCTCCTACGCGGATGACACTCAACTGATCCTATCACTCACCAAAGACCCTAACACCGCCAAAACCAACCTACATGAAGGAATGAAAGAAGTAGCCGAGTGGATGAAGCACAGCCGTCTGAAACTGAACTCAGACAAAACAGAAGTCCTTATCTTAGGTACCTCCCCCTCCGCATGGGACGACTCTTGGTGGCCAGAGGCCCTTGGAAAAGCACCCATCCCGACGGACCACGCACGGAACCTGGGCGTCATCCTGGACTCCTCACTCTCTATGAACAGACAAGTCAACGCCGTTTCATCATCTTGCTTCAACATTCTTTGCATGCTCAAAAAAACATTTCGCTGGATCCCCACCGACACCAGAAAAACGGTCACCCATGCTCTGGTTACCAGCCGCCTGGACTACGGAAACACCCTATACGCCGGTATCACCGCAAAACTCCAGAAAAAACTCCAACGCATCCAGAACGCATCAGCTAGAATCATACTAGACATCCCGCGTAAAGACCACATCTCTAACCACCTGAAAAACCTCCACTGGCTCCCCGTCAATAAGAGGATTACTTTCCGCCTCCTAACCCACGCACACAAAGCACTCTACGAACTTGGACCCGAATGCCTCAACACACGACTTTCCTTCTACACCCCCTCCCGCCAGCTACGATCCTCCAACCAAGCCTTTGCTACCGTACCTCGCATCAATAAAACCACCATGGGAGGTAGATCCTTCTCCTACCTCGCAGCTAAAACCTGGAACTCACTCCCCACTCACCTTCGTCTCACTAAGAACCACCTAGCATTCAGAAAGCAACTTAAAACTTGGATATTCGACAAGTAACTCCCCACCCTTCTTCAAGCGCCGTGAGACCCTCCGGGTATGTAGCGCGCTATATAAATTCTTTGACTTGACTTGACTTGACTCATGGGAACAATCCAGCCCGAACTGCCAAGCCATGTCTTCCCTGGACCACAAACAAGCATCCTGGGACCAGTTTTTGGCTAATCAGCCGTCATTAGCCAGGCTAGCTTGAATCCAGTGGCAAAGTGATTAAGGGACCCACGTCTGGGCATACCCTTCCAACTTAAGGCAAACAAAGCAAAACCAAAGTGGATGATGGACGGAGTGTTCAACATTGCAAGCACTCACCCTCAGTCAACTGATCTGGGTTTATTCCATCATTATTCTTAGGCTCACTCCATCACCCCAGTTCAGACACGGCCATATGCAAATCAGTCTGACCCTGTGCCTCATGGGAACAGTCCCGCCTGAACTGTCAAGCCATGTCTTCCCTGAACCGGAAACATGCATCCTGGGACCGGTTTCTGGCTAATCTGCCTTCATCAGCCAGGCTAGCTTGAATCCAGTGGCAAAGAGAGCAAGGGACCCACGTCTGGGCATACCCTGCCAACTTAGGGTGATCAAAGAAAAACCAAAGGGGATGATGGATGGAGTGTTGAACAGTGCAGGCACTCACCCCCTGTCAACGGATCTGGGTTCAATCCATCATCAGTCTTTAGCTCACTCCGCCACCCCAGTTCAGACAAGGCCATATGCAAATCAGTCTGACCCTGTGCCTCATGGGAACAGAGTATGTGAAAGAAATCACTAAGATGATGGACAGGTTCGCTCAACGGGGATATCCCCATGACGTGCTGAGAGATGCAAAACAAAGAGTGGATAGAAAAACAAGGGAGGAGGTTCTATATCAACAACAGAGGACAGATATACCAAAAATGAAGCATTATGTGCAAAGATTGTTTTTGGAATGTGACCCGGCCCAATCAAGTATCAAGAGGACAATGCGAAAATTGGCATATACTCATATCAAGGAGATTGTGGGTACCTTCCCAAACATTACCTCCAGGAAATCGCAATCACTTGGTGATACTCTCACACTCAGCTTCTATGGCCCTAACAAGGGTAGGACTTGGTCATATACAAGAATGACTGGCTTTGTGAGACGCAGTTCTTGCCAGTTTGGATTGAATCATAATACTTACCAAACATTTGAAGGTCGTACAATTAAGATTTGGGACTGTATAACCAGTGAAACGGATCATGTAGTGTATGTATTGCGGTGTGACTGCAACAAGCTGTATGCTAACAGTGTGATCAATAAACTGAAAATTTGAATACTACAGCATATGCGGGCCACAAAATATGGGGACAAGAGCATAAACAGTCATTTTGAGAAATATCACAAATGATCCCCAATAGGCTAAATATTGTTATATTAATCAAACATGTGAAGAAGGATAACCGACAGAGTGAATGGGAAAAATAACACAGGAGAGAGGAGTCCAGATAAATTGCAATGCTGTGTACAGATTCAAAGGTGACAATATACGGATGCAGAGCTCCTTGTGCCTCTTTAATTTCATTTAGAATGAACACTGCCATGGTATCCAGGAATGATCTGCTATATATTTCATGCTGTATGGGGATATCTGCCATTGAATGGATTGTTGTCTTTGAAAGGTTTTACAATTTGGTCACAGCACAATGATTGATATATTTTAGGTTGTGGGTCTATAGCCTACTACTTTGGGGTAGAGCACAAGGACTTTGGGGACCAATTATTCAACGTATGAGCCCCGTTTATGTATGAAGAAAAGGGATATTGTTCACCCTGTCTTGCTATGTATTTGGGAAATGGTTTACTCGGTTCTGGAAGATATCCTTGCATCCTCGAGACACTCATGTCATGTTTGAAATGTTGATGGTGTCATCTTGAAATTTTACCTTGATCCAGTTAACGCTTTTTGACTCAATTGAATGAGGATATGAAGACCCATTGTATGCCATAATATTTAGAGTGCCAAGCTTTTAATCTAGATCTTTATTAATATTATAATATTATTACTTTTGGGATTGTGTCTAAATATCTCCTATTATGTTTGACTAATTTGCACTAAGCACAGGACACTTTGTTTAGAAATAGTCAGCGGGACGGAACTGAATATACAATCATTTTAATACTTTTTGAATGCAAGGATGCTCTGTTAGTATATGCCCTCCTTTAATGAGTCCTGGCCGAGGGACTGCACAAGTTACAAAGAAAATTACATATTGTACATATTAAAAGCGACTTGAAGATGACATTGGCAATCTATTGTGATCATTCGCATAGCTCTAACTGCCAATCACAGTAACATTGATGTTAATAACAGGTTGATACAGGCACAATTCACTTTAAGATCTTGCTTATGGATGCTGGGAAAAGGTCTGATGATCTCTGATATTCTCCAAGTAACTTTACAAAAGTAGCAAACTCTATGTTGGTGATATACCTGATAGGTAAGTGAAGATATTAGGGTTTTATACATTTCAGTTGTCTAGCTGGTAGCTAGTTATATGAAGGAGGTATTATACTCTGAGGATAGTTCGCTTAGTGAAGCTGTTTAATATCAATAGGTAGTGATATGTAAAAAGTAACATTTTCAGTTAGTTACCTTTGTGGGGACTGCATACTGTTGATATAGTTAGCTTTATGGAGGCGGCATAATGATGGGCTATTTAGATGGTAGTATTCATCACCGATTGTTAGTGATATGAAGTCAGTAAACCTATTAGTTAGTTTGCTTTAGGAACTATACATCCAGTTGAGAGAGTTAACCTTGTAAAAGCAGTGATGAATAATTACCCATATGGATGTATTATACGATTAGGATCGGTAGCTTTCAGAAGGCATTACACAGTTGGCATACTTTGCTTCAACTGTAAATATGATAAACAGGAGTCCCAGGGCTGCAGATTGCACAAGAGGGGGTTACAGAGTTTCGTGGATCCGAGGGACAGCCTGTGGCTGGGCTTGCATTTGCAGACCTACAACTAGAGGTGTCCAGTGGGCCAGAAACCCTTGAGGGCTATGAAGTCAGAATCCTAACGTCATTCATTCTAAGGTTCAAGCAGCTTCCATGTACTCTTAATGCCTATGCACGAGACCATAAAACAGACTGAAAAAATTGGAATTGTTGACTTTATAAGCCGCTGAATCGGTAGCTCAGTTAGCTTTATCAAGCTGGCATACTTCTGAGATAACTGTTTTTCCGAAGCTACAAGGATAGTTAAGTTTAGGAATTTGGTGGACTGACGATCTTGAATACAGCACTGTGCAAAACAAACAATGTTGAACTTCCAGATAACTAGCCTACATTTCTGTAAAACACTTGAATCGGCCTCATTTATTCTGCACATTGCAAATAAGCGCTTCGACGCCTCTTCAGGGTTAGTAAACGCTATATAAATGCAATTACAATACAATACAATGCAATATTTTTTAATAAATATGGCAATAGTTTGGGGATTATTCTTTCTAATTTTACCCTGGCGGGTCGTCATTTGTCGAATGAGAACAGTAGCAAGAACTATGAGTTTCCCTGCGATAATGGGGAATAACATGGAGATCTTGTTGTTTAGTGCACCAAAATCCGCAATCACTGCTTTTTCCTGGAGTTTCCTCTGGTGAATATTCTGCCAATATGAATATTCAGAAATGTCAACGGGGCCTGGATGTTAAAAGTCGGAGTGGGTAAGAGTTTTCAGGCCCCTCAGAGTTTTCTGAAGATAAATATCGGCGTGAATGGTTCTTTCTCTTGTCCCTTATTCGGCAGCAAATGCGTTTGAAAAGGAAGAAAGGCGGGACCAAAGTGTCAAGGTCATTATCTCGCCACTGGCCCATTAGCGTCGCCATTTTGATATCAGCTCTCAAGTGAGTGACGCACTGAGGCCTGGCCGCGGCATTTCAATACAGCTGCGTTGATTATCATACAGGTGGAGAGGCCTTCCCAGATTCACCTTCACTTTTATGGCGCAGAACGAATCTGCAGGCCGCTGCTCTCCAGGAGGCGGGGTGACCGAGCAACAGAGGCCAGCTCCGTTCTACGCCTCTGCGGCCATTAATCGATAGTCAACATTAACATGACAATTCCTTTCAGCTGGATCTGAAACCCTCGGTGGCTTCAGGCCCAAAGAACCATTTAAGGACAATGAGTGATTATGCGCCTGGCCGGTGAAGGTCACAGAGCAATAGTGGAAGCTGACAATACAAGGCTGCTGTCAAAAAAGCCCTGAGGCATTTTTTGCTGCAGTGTTTCACCCGTCTCTAATGGGAAACAGGTGCAAAGTTCATTGATTTTAACTAGCCAAAGTAACTTCAGAAGAAGCTTATGAACAGAGCAGTGGCGGGGGCGGTCAACTACTTCCTCCCTACCCCCCAAACCCACGTGGGTCCCTTGCCCTCCACGCCACTGGAGTCAAGCTATCCTGGCTAATGAGGGTTGATGCACTGAAACCAGTCCTAGGATGCTTGTTTAAAGTCCAGGAAGGACCTGACCTGGCTGGTCGGGCTGGACTATTACCATGGGAACAGGGTCAAAACTGATTTACATTTGGCTGGGTCCAAACTGGAATGGCATGGGGAGCAACAAAATGATGGATTTTAGTCCAGATCCGTGTACTGGGGTAAATATTTGACATTGTGCAGCATTCTGTCAATCAATTGATCTTTTTTCATTTGTCACCCAGAGTGGGACAGGTAAGCCCACGCGTGGGTACTGTGCTCTCCATGTCACTGGGGTCAAGCTAGCCTGCCTAATGAGGGGTGATGCCCCGAAACCGGTCTCAGATGCTTGTTTCCAGTCCAGGGAGGACCTGGCCTTGCAGTTTGGGCTGGACTGTTCCCATGGGGAACAGGGTCAAGACTGATTTGCATATAACTGGGTCCGAACTGGAATGGCATGGGGAGCAAAAAAATTATGGATTTATGCCCAGATCTCTGTACTGGGGTAAATGTTTGATATTGTTCAGCATTCTGTCCATCAATTGTTCTTTTTGCATTTCTCACCCTGAGTGGGACAGGTTGCCCAGACGTGGGTCCTGTGTCGGGGTGGGCGACAACTCTGTTCCACCCACGGAATGTGCGGAATTTAGCCTGGTCCGCGAAGTAGGCGGAGCAGACAAATCTCCGCACACTCGCGGTGGAGCGGCGTTGGCCTCCCACCCGCCTCCCATCCGCACTATTAAAATGTTAAAAAAGAACAATTTAAAACACCTTACCTTATCAGCAGCGTCCCCGGGCTTCCCTCTTCCTCCATCGTGACTTCTTCTTGAAAACGGCGCATGCAGGGGGACCCCGTACATTTCTCACGAGGAATGCACATGCGCGGGCGCATGCGCAGTTTTCAAGAAGAAGGTGCGTGGAAGAAGAGGGAAGCCCAGGGATGCCGCTGATAAGGTAAGGTGTTTTAAATTGTTCTTTTTTAACGTTTTAATAGTGCAGGCATGAGGCGGGCGGTGCGTTGCGGAGCTTTGCGGAGTGTGCGGAGATAGGTTCCATCTCCCTGGCGCTCCGCGTAGCCTGCTATAACCACTACGCCCACCCCTGGTCCTGTGCTCTCCATCCCACTGGAGTCAAGCTAACCTGGCTGATGAGGGGTGATGCCCTAAAACCGGACCCAGGATGCTTGTCTCCAGTCCAGGGAGGACTTGGCCTGGCAGTTCGGGCTGGACTGTTCCCATGGAGAACAGGGTCAAGACTGATTTTCATATGGCTAGGTCTGAATTGGAATGTAATGAGGGGCAAAAAAACACTGGAATCATGCCCATATCTCTGTACTGGGGTAAATGTTTGACATTGTGCAGCATTCTGTAAATCAATTGTTTTTTTTGCGAATCGGGCATTTACAAACAGAAGAATGCTTTGCATTTTGGCCCTATATGATGTAGGAATAAATATTTTCTAAAAAAAGCAATATTTGCGAGGACTTCAAAAACAGAGAGGGAGTGAGTGTATGTGCGTTTTTGTCTGTGTGTATGTAAAAATTCCTTGTGAAATCCGACAGACACCTCACCATACCCAACTAAAGCACCTGTACTCAACTATTTATCAGAAATGACATTTATGGGGGGTGTACGCCCTTGCATACATGTAAGGAGATTTTGACTGTCTTGCCTTAAATTAAGAAGTTCTGTATCTACTGACTGCATAAAAGTGTGCCTATCAAAACTTTTTTTTATCTCCGCCTTCAAAGATTTGTATTCATAAAAGAGTGGATACTTTATTTATTTAGGTACTGACCAAGAAGCTGATCTCTCACCAAGATAAGATAAAACAAAAGCTACTTTAGTCTGGTTGTACAGGTTATAGGTTGACCAGTCCATAAAGTATAATTGGCACTGATTTAGGAATATGGCAAATTTTGCAGGTTCATCCATACATTTTTCAGGTGGAGCTAACGGGATAGCCAGAGGAATAGTGACTCCTGGACTGGACTCTGCACTGCTTCTCCTCTTGATCCCAAATGTGGGACTGATTGCATTAGGAAGGAAAAAGCAGGGTTTTTTCTTTAGTATTGAAGGAGGCTTCTCCCGAAGGTTTTAATACCCTTAGCCATTTTTTGTCTATGAAGGCCATCTACTCATTGCGACAATGAATGAATTTCTCTTTGTAGGTTTCCTAACATGTTGGCTAGGTCATTGTATCTAATCTCTCGATAATCCAATTCATGCAGACAAGATGTTTAAGTGGGCTCACTATTCTGTCAAGATTATCACTAACTGTGTGTTACTGCCTGATCCGTAAGGAGCGAGATGGTTCTTTGAGATGAAATGGCCAGACTCCTGTCCCAAACTTCTATGCCTGTGCAGAACATGTGCAGTTGACTCTGGAGTCTGGAAGGGCAAAGGGAAATGGGACGAGAAATAGAGGAGATATGTAACTTCTACACAAGTTTAGTATTTTCAGCTTTGTCTGATCTGCTACTATGCCTTAAAAGCAATTCACCAACGTCCGAATGGCTTGCAGTAAACAACTAGATAAAAGAGCAGCTGTGGAATTGGTTCCAAACCTGGGGTTGCTTTACTATACTCAACTAACCTTCACAAGTTTTCTCCTAACTTTATTCTAAAGAGTACCCTCAACTTATAGTCCATTTTCCCCCCAAACCTGCTGATAAAATGTGAAACAACCTCCTGCATAGTAGTTATTCAAGTAAACCCTTTATGGAAGATTGATCCATTTTTATCATACCTCTACCGTCTTTTTCACTAGGAACAGCCCCTTAGAGTTCATAGGTATAACAACCCCACCAACGATAAATGACTGTTTTGATTTTCACAAACATTAATTCTTCTCACCACTAAGAGTCTCTTAATATAAATGCATCATTCGTAACCCTTATTAAATCAGTAGTATACATTCCTTGATTCAGGAGTTTGCACAACAACTAGATTTAATGCAAACAGTTTCTTGGAGTAAATGTTGTCTTTTGTATGTACATATAATTAAAACAAGTTTGCTCTTGGAATCGCAATTGCTACAGGTGATTGATGCCTTGAAGCGGTTGGTGGCCCTCTGGAACACTCTGCAGCTCTCCCTCATTGAAAGAAATATGGTGTCTAGGATGGTTGTTCTTCCTCGTTGCCTGTATGTGCTCCCACTCACTGTGCAGTATCTCCATGAGGGTGTTCAGGCAGCTGAACCCAGTTCCGATGTCCCTGTATTGGGAGGGTCATCGCAGCAGAGTAGCCTTCCATATTCTAATAAGGCGGTATGAAGAGGGGGGGATTTGGAAGCCCTCAGATTGGATTTATATTATTACACAGCTCACCTGCAACATGCGACCTGGTGGATGGATGAGGGAGATAATTGGGAAAAAGACTACTCGGGGGAGGTGAATCCAAACAGATAGACTTCAAACTGCTCTGATGAAGGGGCGGGTGCTGCTGGCGACCTGCCATATGTGGTCAAACAGACCGCAAGCATATGGCAGACATTTGTGGAGCACATACTCAGGCATGCACTGTTTTATCGGGAACTAAATGTATGGATTCTTGCCCCAGTGTGAAAAATGATGGAAAACATCTAATTTCAGGCATGGAGGGGGGGAGGCTGCCAGGTGCTGGCAGACTTGTACCCAAAGGAGACCTTCACCTCAGACGAACAGGCCTGTGAGGGTTTTGGACTGAGTCAGGGCCAATACCTTCAGCATGCTAGCCTCATGGACCTGGCCAGGATGTCATGGCTCACACAGATGACTCAAACACTCAACATAATGCTCACCTGCAGGAGCTGGCACCAGTTAATCTCATTATTGTATACAGCTATGAAGGCCGACTCAACGGGCCCATCCGCTAGGGCACTGCCTGCTTGGGATCCAGATTTGCTGACACCACTATGTGACAAGACATGGAAAGCAGCACACAGTATCCTGCAATGCACATTTTAAGTTAATACACTTTAAGTACCTGCACCGCATAAACATGACTCCGACAAGACTGTGCCAGGTTGACCGAGACCGATCTGATGTTTGTCCATTTGCATTTTGCATGAGGGTGTTCCGAGGTGCACCAATTTTGGACCCAGGTGGTCGAGCAGGTGAAGGGTGGAACTGGTCTCCGGGTGGAGTTAACCCCTCTGCACTGCCTACTTGGGCAAGTCACAGAACTTAGACAAATACAAGATGGCATGCAAATTATTGCAATTTCTTCTGGTCCTAGCGTGACATAGAATTGCCATAATATGGATGGGAAAGCCTCCTCAGTGGATGATTGGTTGAGGGATGTACATGAGTGGTTGCTTGGGGAGGAGGCCCACATGAAGGAATTTATGAGGGATGAGAAATTAGAAGAAGATCCCGGGACATGGAGGGAGCTCTGCACGGATTTCCTAACTCTTGATGTTACTGTGAGTGATAAACATGAATCGGATGTGAGCGGCAGTGGGACGGATAATGAGGAGAGTATATGCCCTTCATGGGACTATTCCCAAGCTCCCTGATATACAGCAACTGGTACTTGAAATTGTTTAAATCTACTGTTTCTTTATTTATATCTTGTACTCGGATCCCATCAGACAGCTTGCTCGCAAATGTACACCCACTGTGTCTTTATTTAAAAATAACAAATAAAGGTTTAAAAAAATGTTATAACAAAGTTCATATTCAAAACATCAACAATTTCTGTGCTCGTTTCTTACAGCGCTTTTTCTGTGTCTGGAGATTTTAAAACAGGTACGGTTAGGTCTTTCATTTTTGAGAACTAGCACATTTCCTTCCTTATTTTTTTGTCAAGCATAGAGGTGCAAGATACATTTCTGGTTCTTTTCTTTGCAGATTATTTCTCATGAGTGGAAGGGAGTGGATCCGCTCTCAGGGAAGTCTCTGAATAGTCAACACATGTTTGAGCATGGGCGTGGTATAAATGAAGATTCCCCACCCAAGATGGCACCCAAATCTTGCAATATTTAGCCAAATCGTGTCGGGCTTGAACTCCACAGAATTTGACCATATTGAGAATGTCCAAGGATGCAGGTAAGGCGTCTCCCAAGGCCTTAGTGTAAAAAAAGTGATCCCCGTGCATGGTTCTAATGGTATAAATCAGTTAAATTCACAAATATACTGGAGATTATGCTGGAGTACTTGACATTTGAAGGCATGACTGTTTCTAATGTTTGTACTGAAGCATATAATAAGTTCTTCTGTCCTGGGAATGTGGTTCTTCTGTGCTTGGGATGTGGTGTGATGGCAGGCCCGATAGTGAGTGAGTAACAAAGAACAAGGGCCCTTGTGCAAAATAGAGAAATCCTTCACAGGACAAAATTCAAAGTCAAAACCATAATAGTTTTTTCAAACCTAAGAATCATTACAGAAGGCAAAAATAGTTAGTTAGTTAGTCAGAACCAAATTAGCATCAACAATGCATCAAAAATATAAATTTTGCAAGAGGTAATAAATATGGTCATTTGCCAAGCAAGTAAATAGCTAGAATGAAAACATAGTTCAGCAAAGAACTAACACAAATTAACCCAGTTTGTAGGTCAACGTAAGTCCAAATATAAATCAGCAAGAGGACTCACATGAATTCTACCTCAAAGCAAAAGAACAAAGGGGCCGATTACGATGTTGTGCAGAAACCTTCCCCCCAACTCCTTCTCGGAATCGGTTCCGACCGACTCGCGATCAACAGTTCTGCATGACCGATTACGATGTTTCCGAACACTGTTTGGTCGGACTCCCATTGGCTTTCATGGGAGCCTGTGTACCAATCGACAACACTAGCTCCTATGGGGAAATGGCGTGTTTGCAGAAAACCTTGCACCATGTCGCGGGCACCCCATGATGCCTGCCACACAGTGCATGGTTTTACAGGGGGGTCCAGTGGGTATCCACACAGCCCCAAACCGGAGGCCTCAAGATAAAGGGTGGCCTGCGAGGGCCCCCCAAAGTCAGTTTCTGACAACCTTTTCGTGTCGAATAGTGGGACTCGGAAAGACTGTTGGAATCCGACATCATAATCGCTCGGTGAGAAATGCTGTCTGTAGAGCTGCACGATTCGGCTCTGACCGACACGTATTCTCCGAGAGCCGGTCGGAAATGATTCCGAATGACCGAACGGTTCTCCTTCCGACCGGAAACATCATAATCGGTCGGGTGGAATTGAATCCGATCGATTTCGGCAGATGGGTTCCGACACAGTCTAGGGGAATCCGACAGATGGTCGGAGGCCTTCCGCACTACATTGTTAGCAAAAAGTCTAACATGCAGACTGCTTGGTTCAAAAGTCAAAGAAAGTCCAACACACATCCCAAAAAGGGCACTTGACAGACATGGTGAGAATCAGCCTCATAGAGCTATAGTAATAAAGATACATAACAGGAACCAGTCAACATTGAAGAAAGTGTGGTACATGAAAAAACTATAAGAAAACACTTGTATTATGAATATTTGATCTCCCTTTATCCTACAAAAAAGAGAAATTGCATTGTACTATTGAAGCAAACAAGCCATTTAAGCAATGAATAACACAGAGTTGTGGCCTGGGGTGCAGGCCGTGAAAATGTTACTTGTGCAGCATATCTCCTGCAACAAGGCTTCCTTCTAGAGGAAAAAGTGGTTACATTTTATGTGCAACTTCATCAGCACCATGAAAATGACATCTAGTTTGTTTATTTTCTGAAAGAAGAAAACCACTAGCTAGAAGTGTGATTGTGAAAGCTCATTAATGGAAAATAAAAGCAACACTTTTTCTTCAGCAGCTTTAAAATAGATGTCAGTGCAAGTAGGCTGAGGTCCAGTAATGTTAATTTGCTGCCTAGTTATGCTGACCTAAACACAACTAAATAAACATTATTTCAAATCATTATAAACACTCTCTCACATGAGCTCCATTGAGTCAACCACTAAAACATTTCCCTGATGTCACACTAATGTGTAACTGCCGGATAAATTTCCTTAAAGATTTGTGTGTGCTGACTGATTTATCTATTCAGTTGGTGCACATCTTCAACCAGTAGCAGTTTGGATTATGGTTGGCATAAAGCATGTTCATTGTATGTTTGCAGATACAGGCTGGAGCAAAAGTAGCTGTCCCCCCGAATCCAGCATGAGGGCCTCAAGTCCTGCCCCCAGAACTGAGAGGGATTCATTGTCAACCTCAGTGATACCGGCTGGGCAAGTCCTCACAAAGCAGGGGCAAAATTGTACCTTAGGCTCTTTATATAAAGTTTGGGTACTGCCATAGATTTGCGGGTTCAGAGCTCTGAAGAGCAACAATTCTACACCAGTTAATAGTAGTCAATAATACTCTTTTCTTACACTTTCCAGGCACTCAGTACCAGGGTGGCAAAGATGTCTGTGTTGAGCTCGGGCTGAAGTACCACAAAGCACAGGCTCCAGATGTCTACTTCTATCTTCATACACTGAGCTGGCCAGTAATGTGCAAACAAATATCTTGTTCCTGTAGGTGCCTGTCAAGTTGAGATACTGCTATGAATAAGAGTTTTGGTATCAGGGCAGCAAGGTGGTTAATACATACCCCAAGAATAAAAGGGACGCCTCTCTGGGGTAGAAGGAGTGGGTACTCAAAGCATCAAACAGAGCCCAAGCATTCTCTACAGTAGATCCTTTCACCCACTAAGTTATCTTGCCATATAGGTTCATCTGAAGCATATTCCTGCAGTGAGGAGCGATCACCAAGTTGAGAGAGCTGCCCTGTTATCATGGGAACCCTGTAGGCACCCAGGGATCCCAATGAAATGGACTTGCAGGTCCTCATTTCCATGTGAACAGGGATTTACTTAGGGCTGTGATTGGGAGAGTGGATTCTTGCATAGCACAATAACAGACTTCTGCTGAAGGTGTATTTTCTCACTCAACTTACTCTCTTGACTGTGAACTCTTCCACAGTCCCTTTCTGCAGTTGCAGACCACTTTGAGTTATGAGAGTTGTTGTATTGTCATTTGGGCCTCTATTGAGACCAAGGCACCACTGTGTGAAGTGCCTTTTCCCACTGTGCTCATTGGCCAGTTAACAGTTTGTCCTCTTCCACAGAATGGAAGAGCTTCTGTACCCTGAATTTCTTTTAAAACCCCAGGTTTGCCAGCAGTAATGAAAAGATAATGCATGGCAGTGTGAGGCGGCATGGGAAGGGCAGTACCACATATTCATACCTTGGAGGATAGAGATTCTTCAAAGGGGCTCCAAATGAAGCAACCAGTGCTTAATTTGTGCCTGTGTTTACCAGTGCTCAGCACCACCATTTATTTGTAAACATCGGCACGTATACATGAGAATCTACCACATGGTGGCGTTATGCATCTATTTTTAAGCACAGTTCACTATTATAACGTTTAATTATGTAATCTATCTTTAAAAATAATAAAAAATAGGATTGAAACCTGCACCTTAAAGTGACACATGGGTTGTGCCAGCGGTGGTGGATCAATGTGAAATACGTTGAGCCCTGGGCACTTCATTTTCTACAAATTAAGCCCTTCAACAACATCTCACATAGAATAGGGCACCACATTGCTACACCATGCAAATTCATCTGCTGACGTGTATCATTGATATGTGTGCTCACCAGAGCCATCCTTTAGCGCGTGAGAGCTGGGCCCATGCCCAGGGCACAGATTCTTGGAGGGTGTTGTACTTGGCTTAGATCCTGGGTTGGGAGGCCAGGGACAGGTACTGCCTGACCTGGTGGGTGGGACATCTGTAAGCAGAGTCCCCCCAGGATTGTCTTCCAGGGGTACTTCTCCAGTTGGGAGAGTGCGGAACTCTGGGAGTGGGAGCAGGGGGAGGGAAGACTCACCCCTGGCACCAGTCAACCTAAGGGTTTAGACCCTGGGTTGATGGACCAGTTGGAGGGCCACGGCCCTGGATGACCTGGCACCAGTCAACCTAAGGGTTTAGACCCTGGGTTGATGGACCAGTTGGAGGGCCACGGCCCTGGACGAGTGAGAGAGTGGTGTTCTGAGGGTGCCCCGCATAGGAGGAGAGGGCAGAACCCCAGAAGGAGAGGTAGAGGAGGAGAGCCTCGCCCCCGATTGCTGGTCAGCCTGAGGGTGCGGACCCCAGGTGGGAGGTCCGGTGGCAGTTTGGAACTGCACGGAGGAGAGGGAGAGTGGTCAATGGGTACTACGGACCTGGGGCTACTGCCCCCCACTCTGTGAGAGAGCAAGGGCCAGAGACATCTGGATGGCCTAGGGACCGGTCTTGGCCGCAACCAACTAGAGAGTACCAGTGGGGTGGCTTAGTTGGTCCAGGGAGGTTTGAGAGAGGAAACCACCGGATTCCAGAGTGGCGGAGAACCTGCGGGTGCCCCTACAGTTGCTTGTCCACCTCCATGTTTTCTCGTCCTAAGCAGGAAAGCCCATCAAGGCATTGATTGTTCTACCCTGGCGTTTGGCTGGGGGGGTGGTCCTGTTGGACTGGGCCCTGCTTGCAGGGTCCTCCCGAAACCTTTCGCCTTTCCCCTAACCCTTTGGCTGTGATGGAATTGGTGGGTTCAGGATGTTGGACACTTTGGCGCTGGTTAGCAGTGCAAAGTGTGTGTGCTTTCTGCCTTACATAGGTATATTAGGACCACCCCCCCTTTAGGGGACATCTCCCCCATGGTAGGAAATGTATTTGCCATGTGTGGTGTGAGAGGAAAATAATAATTGCTGTGTAATGGTGTAGGCACCTTTATTTTCACGATTGCAGAAATGTCACTTTTAAAATGGACTCCATTTCTGTCTGTTTGTGCCGCCTGAGGTGGGTTGGCGGTCTAGTGTTTGAAGTGACAAGGTGCTCTACACTTCCCCCAGTGACAGTGAGGCTGGAACTGCCAGGGACCTTCTAGAAGCTTCCAGCTCTTTATGGTAGGTGGGAGGAGGAGTGTATATGTAGAGCAGTAGAGATGCCATGTGCTCAGACTGAGGGTGGACTGGAATGAGAGGGGACACTCTGCCAGGAGGTACCGCCGCATGGGCCTGTGTGCTGGACCCTGAGCCCAGCCCTGCTGTTCACAGGGCCAGTGAGAGGCTTTGCTGCAGTGAAGACTGCTGTGTCAGGAGGAGTGCCACTTTATGGGAGATGGCTGCGTCTAGGAGCTGCTGTCCTGTACTGATGAGTGCCCACTGTCTGCTGATCTTGCCCAGCCTGGCCTGCCTGCTCTGCTGCCCTAGCACCTCGTGAGTGCTATACTTTGACTGCCTGCACTCCAAGGAGGTGAGGAGCGTGGGTGATACTCCTACGAGTGGGACCCCGGGAACTGTGTGTTACCTAGTGCCTGGTGAGCGCCATATATGAAGTGACTGTGCTGCTCTGCCTGCACTCTAGCACCTGGTGGGCACTGTTTTCCTGATTTCCAGAAAAGGTACCCTATCTTCTGTCCCCGAAGCTTCTAATGGGACCTAGTGCCTCACAAGCGCTATATTCAAGCTGCCAGTGGAAGAGGAGCTGACGCCTACAACGCTGTGCTGTCTAAGCACTATATTTCAATTCCCCTGCGTGTGTGCTGCATTGGGGTGCTGCCAGGGTGCCATATATAATGACTGTGCTCTGCTTGCTGCCAAGGCACTACAACTGTGCCCAGGAGAAGGAGCGGACGTCTGCAGGGCCGGGATTCTAAAGCGCTACGAAGGGATCCCCGCGTGTGGGATTTCCCCCTGCCTGCTTGGCTAACAGTGGCCAGCTGCAACGTATTGGGGGGCATTGTACTCCTCAGGAGAAGAAAGAGAGGAGCGAGAGACACTCCTCCCTGCCCCAGTGCTTTGTGCACTTTGCTTTTGCTGTTTTTGCAGCCAGCCCTGACTTTGCGGGACATAGGGGATTTGAGCGCCGGAGAGAGGCCAGTTGGCCTGGAGCCAGTTTCAGAGTGTTGTGCCCCCAACTGGAGCAAACTGTGTTTATGCTGGCGAGGCCTATTGCCCCATATGATTTCTTACATAATATTGTTGCATAATGCATTTGTACCTAGGATGATATCTAATGCTTTTTCCTCCGGTTTGCAGTGCTGATTTTGGGCCATTGGTAATTTGAGAGCCCCCAAGTAGGGGCTTCCCAGGCACAGTAGCGCCAAAAGCGAATCTGCAACCTTGGGGCAGCTATTCCAGGTGTATTTACATAAAGTGCACTGTTAATGTGGTTTAACCTAATGCATTTATGCTAATGGCGGCTTTGGGCGTAGTGTTGTCCGGCTACGGAGAGGCCATAGGCTAATGTTGTTCCCTCAATGTTAAAGTCGTTATGCTTAGGTTGCCGTCTCCTACTTCAGGCCTTGAAGTTTAATGCTATGGGTGCCATGTAAGAGTAGGCCCATACTCCACTTTTGGTCTTGGATATTTGATGGACCTGTGCAAGAGCTAGTCCCGCCAAACTGAGGTGTCTTGTAGGATGGTGGAAGTGGATCCTACTGTTGATGTATCCTGGTACAGTCTTGTGGAGTATCACACACACAAGGGTGAGCTGATTGAACCGGATTCTTTTGTGTATTGGAAGCCAGTGTAGTTTCTGGAGGTGAGGCGTGATGTGCGCTCGATGAGAGACGTTTAGTATGAGGTGGACTGCTGTGTTCTGTATGATTAGAATTCTGCTGGTTAGGTGTTTGGAGACTCCGGTGTGGAGGTTTTTGCCAAAGCTGAGTCTGCTGCTAGTGAGGGCATGTCGTTGGGTGGGAGCCACCTGTAGATCTTTTTCAGCACTGGAATATGTGGACTCACAATGGTATTTGGGGGCTAACAGCTTTATCAATGTTTTTTGGCAATGCTGCATAATATTACTAAACATCAAACTGCTTTTAGCCCATTCTAATGCAGCATGGGCAAAAAAAGGAAAGAAAAATGTGTCATTATGCTAGTGGCACTTACATCTTTCTGTAGGCTTGTGCATAAGTGATGATGTATGTACATGCATGCATTCCCACGCATGCGCATGCCTACTGAATGAGGTGGGTGCCATTTTGTTTTGTTTACTGATCCATGATGGCCAACGCCACCTGGGATAGTAAATAAAAAAAATATTTTCAATTATTCTAAAGTGCATAGGTGTAGCGGGAGCTGCACAGCAGCAAATGTGAGCTGCTGAGACCTCCAAGAAATGTAAAACAACGTAAAAATAGATCATTAAAGGACCACAGGAGGGTGAGCAATGGACAAGAGGGTGGGGGTATTAAAATATAAATAAGAGTAAAGCCGGTGGTGTGAGAATCAATAATGAAGGAGGGAGAAAGCGGCACACACAGGCTAGAGCAAAATGGAGCATGGGTGAAGATTTGGTGGTAGAGAAGCTATTGAGGGAGAGTGTTGCAAAACACATGCACTCCCATGGAATGCCTAACAGAAAAAGAACAAAGTAGCTCCATAAAAAGGAGAACTAGAAGGAGGCAAGTCAATCAATCAAAATGATGATAAAGAGGCTATGCTCTAGGAGAGGGACAAACATAACAAGAGGAAGAAGGCAAGAGATCAAATCAGGAGCAAGCAAATGAGAGTGACAATAAAGCAAACAATTGTAAGCATTGGGTGGGCTTTAAGAAACCTGACAATTACGTTTTTTGTTGTGGTCCATTCTCCGTATTAATCCCTCTCGTCCATGTGCTTCTCTTCCCCTGCATTTGTGTGTGCACAGTGCTGGTCTCACCTGTGTGCTTTTTCCTTTGCTCCCATGTTGTTCTCTCCCTTATGTGTATCACTGTCCGAATTCCCTTTTGCTCTATTTCTAGTGCACTTATTTTTCCTTACTCCCCCCACCCGCAATGTCAACCCGCTCCTACCCTTATCCTCCACCCTCCCCCATAGTTTTTTAGGTCTCGGCCTGCGTAGGCTGTGCAGGCGCAGTCTCGCTGGTGAGATTTTATGATTTTAGGTGGGATTCAGCATCGGGCTTTAAGCCCCGCCCCTCTTTCCCATTGGCCGGCGTCACCGTTTAGGCTAAACCTTGGCCGGCCATTGGGAAAGAGCTTTCAGTGATGTACTGTTTTCTCTTTTAGAGCCGTCCCACTTGGATGGTCTTCTCCGACTTACTGCTGGCGTAAAAGGTTTCTTATCTTCTTTATGGGTCCAAACAGATGGCCCCATAAAGAAGATAGTACACCTTTTACGCCAGCAGGACGTCCGGCCGAGCCCGTCCAAGTGGGACGGCTCTAAAAGAGAAATGTGTACGTCGTCTTTTTTTTCTATTTCTTTCATTTTAGTATAATCGTGGCACCCGCGCTTTACTTTTAAAATGTTATAAGTAAAGCGCGGGTGCCGCGATTATACCAAAATGAAAGAAATTGAAAAAACATCTATTTCTTTCATTTGAGTATAATCGCGGCACAGCGCTTTACTTAGAACATTTTAAAAGTAAATTGCGGGTGCCGCGATTATACCAAAATGAAAGAAATAGATGTTTTTTCTATTTCTTTAATTTTCCCAGAGGCAGAACTGTGGCCTAACACCGTCTGCCTGCGGTCAAAGTCAGGCAGCGGGAATCGAGATCACGCGCAGTCTTCGCTCCAAGGTGTAAACCTGCGGCAGTGTATAAATGGAACCAGGAGTCAAGCCTAATTCACCCCCCCAAAAATATACAAAATCACAAAATAGAAATACAATCTTGCGGTCAGCCCGGACGTATGAGATGTAAAGCAGCAATTACTCCAGACTTATTAAAGGTTATTTTGGGGCAAACGCTAACACAGACCCAATAAACAGCCCCACATTGTGAGTGTGGCTCCGGTTCTACAAATGTTCCGCTGTGCATTGCTTTCAAAATTGATCGCGTTACACCAAATAAACATCCGTAGCTGTCAGTTGTGCGGCGTGAGCAGTGGCACAGCGGCCCATGGTGGTAAAGCCTCTCTACTGTAATTATGGATGTTTTGGAAATGGAATTTGCCATGCTTGCATCAGGGGCCCCAACACTCTCACCAGTGCACCGCCTATTAATATACTGCCACCGTTCTCAGGGTTTAATGGCGTGGGAATTTTTGCCTCATAACGTTCTTACTCTCTGCGCTTAACTTCAACTCATACGGATACAACCCACAGGTCGTTGGTTGTACATACAGTGCACAGCGTTGTGCTGCAGTCACGCACTGGCTGATAACCGGTCCTGTCCAGTTGGCGTGTGTGCGCTCACCCGCGGCGCGGCAGTGCCCTGTAACATTTGCACCCAGTTTATCTTATGATCAATTTTGTTTTATAGGTTTTAGCCCCTTGTCTCCATCTGGTTTGGTATCACATCGCAAGAATGGTTGGGTGTATCCAGACATGCATTTTTGTAGTTTCATTTTGTGCTTTTTTTCAATCTTAACAAGCATTTATTTTTTAGTCAGTACTTTTTCCGGACTCTATTTCCTAATTGAGTTGCTGGTTTGTACTGATTTTAGGTTCCCCCAGCCTACCTCCTGCTGATCATCACATTGTGTTTAATCACAAATACGAAGGGTGAAACGAAGAAGGTTAGGAATAGTTGTTTTTTTACCGCATTGGTGGCGTAGCCCTGGCTCTAGCTTGTTAAGGAGCACAATCTGAGTGTTTCAAGACTAATAATACAAAATTTTATTCCAGATTAACTGCATTTCTGAACTATTAATCCCACTTTGAAGAAGAGACTCATAGAATTGTTGCCACTTTTGTAATTACAATAAATTATTGCAAAGATAACAGGCAGTTTGATGTTAAATGGAGAACATTTTTATTTCACAGTTCTAAAGAAGTCATGTCAGATATGCCCCTTATACAGTGAGCTAGAGCGGGGCTAGTTAGTCGGTCAACTAAATAGTGAAATCTGATTGGGTGATCAGCACCATTAACAAATAAAATAATCTCATAATAATAATAATAAATAATTTTTTTAAAAATCAACACTGAAGTTTAGCATATGTTGTTCTCTCATACTTATCCGTTGTAAATATCCTAAAAACCTGAAGGCGTTTTTACTATTCTGTGGGCCAGTAATACGTATTTTGAGTGAATATTAAAGTGAGCAACACATACGTTTGGCAATAACCGCACTAGAGACCAGGTGACATATTGGCTTCCACTTCTCAATTTGGAAATTGGAAAGATAAGTTAGTTAAAATGAGTGGCATGTTTCCTTAAAATCTGTGATGCCTCACTGAAGTATAACTGATGTATAGAATAATAAGAGTTTCCCCCTTGCACCAGGTTATTAGACCGAAAAACTTGGCACATTTACAGAATTGTTCACATTTCTCATGTGCAGACGAACTAAAGAGCATTGGACCACTTTGCATCTTAAACACCCTTAAGGCCAGCATGAAAGACCATTAATGTATTAATAACCAAGTCCACAACCAAATGATAAATAATACAATTAAAAATTAACCCAGGCCAGGGTCTTTTCCCTCGAGCCTTGCTGAGCAATGACAAGTTGAGACATTTGCCAATCTAGTTAAATAATAAATAAAACACAGTTCCTCTTAGAGAAGTTAAAACATGCTGATACCTGAAGAATTTGTGGCTTGTCCCAGGCCACCAGTATCCCATGGTAAGTATGTCTGCCTTTCCCATATTTACATTTGGACAAGAAATCAACCCAAGTTTGCAAGTAAAAACCTAAATTTTGAGCTCTCCTAGACAAGTTGTGCAGAAGAAATAGATACGACTATAGGAGATGTCACTTTAAAATAATTTGTGGCAGACAAGTCCTTCTCCAGAAGAATTATGATTGTTCTTTTTTCCAGTTGCTGGATTCCGAATCTTTCATACAACTAACAGAATAACCAAATCTCTCTTGCCACTCTCTCCTCTCACCTACAATGGTTCAACGTCCGCTCTTTTACTCAAATATCGAAGTGAAGCACACTATGGGTTTGACGGGAACTGTGAAAAAAATCTTGCGAACAATCTGTGCAAGCCCCCTCACTCAAACTAACCACTTGAAGGGAGCCACGATGAGTTAGGAGAAGGAAGGGATGGACAAACATATCAAGTCTGTGCTACAACCAGTCACTGCTCATATGACGTTATAATTTTTTATCCAGAAAAAAGTCTGCCTGGCACCGCATTGACTTTATGCACTTGCTTCTTTAATGAATAATCCAGCGCTTATCTGGAATAATGGGAAAGCATTTTGGTCATCCTCTCCAAATGGGAAAACAAGGAAATAAGGTGCCCACACATTCAAAGCAACCTAATCTATCCGCTCGATTCCCTGCTACGAAACCAATTAAAACAAACATTTGCAATGCAATAGGTCTCGCCTTTGAGAGTTTGAGCTATTGTCATTGTAAATGACAATGCCTTACATTTATGTGTTTTGAAAACCTGTAAGCGGTCCGTAAACACGCACTTTATACTAATAGCTGGCAGTAAAAGAGCCACAGTTACTGCCAGCCTTGCTTCTTCTCGTAAGCAACATCTATAAGTACAAAGTGTGTGTTTATGCCCCACTTGCAGGTTTTCAAAACACATAAATAAAAGGCATCGTCATTTACAATGCCAATAGCTCAAACTCTTTCAAAGGCGAGACTTATTGCATTGCAAATGCGTGTTTTGTTTTTGCTTTAGGAGGGCCAGGCAGCAGATTGATCCCGGCTCTTCTGGTTTAGAAATAAAAGCACTTTGCACTTTTTAATATTTAATATTTCTTTATTTAGCCACCCATCTATAACAAAATATTGTATTTTACACCATTTGCAGTCCATTCAAGGAGACACCATCCTTTGTCAGGTACTTTTAATACCGTAGACTGGCAAAGTGGCTGGTCCTAGTGAATCCAGTACTACTGGAGCGTCCAAAAATGCATTCACTGAATTACCCAGGTAGATCAAGTGTTATTTGAGAAGAACCCTTTTAATAGTGAATATTGCTATACTGTGTTTAACAGAATCTCTTTTAAAAGCCATCTGCTCTCCATTCACACTATATGGTGTCTGAAAGCCCGAAAGCAATAAGCCTCATTACCTTGGATTGCTGTCTTGCAGAACACCAATCCTTGGCCTAGCAGAGATGTTCGTTCCTATCACTGCATGGATGCTAAAACTTAACTCCACTTGGAAGCGCGAACGGCGGGAGAAAATAAATATTGTATCTGCACATGCACTCAAGGGTTACCGAGAGGGAAAGGTTGAAACCAAGCGGGCAGAGTAACTATTTACCCTGGAGAGCGTCCAGCTGCTAGACAAAATGGTTTGCAATTTTCCAGACTGACAAGCCTTGACATTAGAATGAAGAGCATTTAAAGTACTTCAGCTAAATGGCTGCTAAGGTTTCTTCTTAAACTAACAAAAGTTCCTAAATATACCAGTTAAGGAAGAATGCATTACCTGCCTGGTCCACCCCGATCCCCAACTCAAGACCGTGCAGATGACTTCATTTCAAATGACAACGGTCCTGACATTGCTGATGACGTTCTTTGTGACCTCCCTCATCAGAGCTTGCCAGCCCTGTCCCTCGATGCCTATGGATAATCTTTCCATTTATCCTAACTGAAGGTATACATTATTGGAACAAATTTGAGAATACATTTCTGTTTAGTCACAAATATCAAGATATTCTTATTTTTGTATGTATTTAAATCAATATTTTACACAGCACAAACTTGACCAATATAAAGTGTTAGATCACTGAACAGAACTTTGCATGTTCTTTTAATAGGACGTTTTAAAGATTTTTTTTGAGCATTGCAATTGAAGAGACCTGTCTTATTTGAGTTGGAAGTGCATGAAAGGTTTTAGGTCCGTTCGTCATAAGTACAGTCTAAGTGTAGTTTCCTACTTGAAATTAGTAGTTTCAGTGGGAAGGTGTGACTTTCTTTCGACATACTGTTAGTTTTTGCCTCTGTGACTTTGGCGAGTTCACATTCAGACTTTGAAATTAATTGATGAAGTGTTGTAGATGCTTCAGGCGTCTAGAAGCGCAACCATTTTTGTATTTTCTAGGATCCTTTGAGTGGTTTGATAGTATGCGAAGGACAGTTACTTTTATTTACATAAGTACAAATTTAAAGGAAGAAAACCGTTTAAATCACAAAATAATTCACAAGCTATTTATGAAGCATATCAGCAACAGGGGATTGAATACTGGCGCACATAGTTTAGATGTGATGGTCCTTGTGTGTTTCACCACATTATTGCAGATTCCTTTATGAAAGCAAGACATGGCCCGCATCACATATATCCCTCAGTTTTCATAAAGATTAAGGCCGAGAACAAAGCGAGAGGAGAAATGATCTGAGTAGTCCAGTTGTTAAAATCCTTTTAGAGAGAAGATGGACGGGTGTTGGCGTACTATTTGAGACCCCCTACCTGGATGTGTCGGTTCTGATGCCTCCAAACACATGGCACTGGGGTTCTGCATCCTACAGCTAGCCCTATCTATTGGGCTGAACAGAGCATGACACTGCAGGCCGCAAGCAGGAGTCCCCTCCCCCATTCTCTGTTGTTCTGATAATTAAAAGGAGAAGGAACAGCTTTTCTGTAGTCTACACTGGATATGGCCAAGGCTTTTGCTATTAGCTGGAGATTGACTGTTGAAATGAATGCTTTCAATGTTTTGATATGTTTTTGCTATTTTATTCTACCGCATCCACCTTTTAATCACGGCAAATGCATAAAAACATCTGGCATGGAAGCAAACGTGTACTTTGTAAGTACAAGTAGTTCAGAAGTCAGTGCTTACCGGTAGAATCTTGCAACCAGTAGTTTGTGAGCTATTGTAGCTCTCCAGCTACCTCTGAGGAGCTCACCTGTGTGCAGCCCAGCTTAATAAATTAGAAAGCTTTTGCTTGGTTGAATTAGTATACATATAAAAAAATGAGATTATACAGCACTAATAATATTAGCAGCACTATGCGTTTCATTGAACATAAGTAGCTCTCAGTACAGAAAAGGTTGTAAAACCTTAAAATACAGACAAAAGAGTACACAGCACATGACGGAGATAACTGTTTTGTATTGATATATTGTGGAGTCTTGTTGTGTGCAGGCTGGGACTTCTGCACTTTTTTGTTGCCAGAGAGAGAATGCGGAATTGACCTGAAGAAATAATATTACTGTCAGCTGTTTCCCAATTACATTTATTTCGTCAATTACATTTTATGAACTTTTTATCTGTGTGTGTATAGCTTATAATATTTTATCCTTCTATGGAAGAAATCATTACATAAATGGTGTGCTAATTATAAAAACAGAATACACTAGCCCGTCTTACCCTTTTTTCCCTATCCCTGCAACAAAACAAAAGCAGCATCTTTTGACATATGTGTCTGAAACACATCGGCCTGGGGCAATCCCCTCCTGTGTGGTCCACCATGATCTGTCCCTGATTCATTCAAAAGAATATTCCCAATGGCCTCTAGTGCATATGGAGAGTATTTCCTATCATCCCTTCCAACTAGTAGCTGATGCTCAACGGGGTGAAATGCCAGTCATAGTTCAACCTGCGGTGTTCTTTATTCCTCAAAGGCAGGGTTCTCCAAAGTCGGTCCTGGAGGGTCGGATCCATGCCAGATTTTTTAAGATAACTACATTTATCTAAATGGAGATATGCTGAAAATCTGGCATGGATCCAGCCTTCCAGTACGGACTTTGGGGATAGAGGTCTTGGGTATGTCCCTTCGGAGAAGTCCCCACTCTCTCTGTCTAATTTAGGTATTCAGGTATTTACCCCAATATGTCCAATGTTCTGTTTGAGTTGTACTTATTACTAACTTTTTAAATGTTGGAAACTACCGCTTTGAGATGGGGAGTTTGCCTATCATGTTCTCGGACAAGGCTTTATCTCTGATAGCGTATCCTTTAGCTCAGGTTGAATGTCTCAGTGTAGGAGATGTGCGTAAAGTAGTCTCTCAGTTTACTTTAAGCTGAATGTCGCTTTGCATTGATTGAAGGATCGTGTTGCCGCCTTTTGAAAAAGGTAACATATTATCCAGCAGCTGCCCTCTTTCCATTTCTGAAATTATGGTTAAAGTGTATAGGAAGGGGCAAGTTGTAAGTTTACATTCCAGGTAGCAGGTCCCAAATGTAAAGTGGCATTGATAGATGCATTTTGTGGCCTTCTTGTTTTCAAAACTAGATAAGATCCCACAGGGATCTCTCATCTATTTTATGGCCAATAAAATCCCATATCTTATTCATTTCAGATTAAGACCATTCTGTAATAACTCTAAGTTGTGAAGCCTAGTTATATTCTTTAAAATATGTCAGTGCAATGGCTACGTCCTCCCTAGATTGTTGCAGTAGCTGTAGGGGTACCTGTGGTCAATTCCCTTTAATATTAATTTGTCCACCGATCAGTATAATTGTTAAAAAAAATGCGTGCTTTACCTTTATTGAGAGGGCTTAGAACACATGTAATACCCTAGGAGGATATTACTTTTAATCACAAATATTCCCCAAATACATAAATGCATTACATTCAGGTACTTTTTGAGATAATTTTTAACCTGAAGTGGGAGGTGGAGTTAGTTTGCTGTGCACAACTGATCATCGCAAGTATTAATTTGTATCCCTAAATATTGTATTTGTTTGAAGCCCACTTGAAGGGGAATTGGTCCTTCAGAACCTGTACCAGTTGAGCTGAGAGAGTGAGATTTAACACCTCCAATGCATCCATATGTATCTTTAGCCCAGATATCCTCTCACATCTTCCTAACTGCTCAGCTAATGCATGAAATGAGATAGTATGACTACCTACCATACAGAGGACGTTGTGTACATGTAGCAACGGTTTATATTCCTCTGTCCTGAAAGAAATGCTATTCATGTTTCTGTCACTCCTTATTTTTTTTATTAGTGGTTCTATGCGTAAACCAAAGAGGATTGGGGTGTTGGACAACCTTGACTAGGGTCGCTTTTCAAATGTAGACACCTGGATAGCAAAACGTTCAGTGCAATCCTTGCCTTTGGAGAGCTGTATGGCACAAGTGCCACAGTTAGTAATTGTCTATTAATTCCCATGCTCTTCAAGACCAACATCAAAAAGGACCAGTCCACCCCGTCATAGGCCTGGTCGGCACTAAGAGGCACCAAAATTGCTGGTATTCCTTTTTCCTGAGCCATCTCGACCAGGTGGACCATATTCCAAATATTTTACATTCTTCTCCCTAGAGTATATATAACTAGACTAGTCTGCATGGATCAGGTAGGGAATGACACACTCCATCTTACTCGCAAGAATTTTAGAATATCATTTAAGGTCAGCACTTATAAGTGCTATTGGCTTTTAGGAGGCACTGTGGGTTCTTCCTCTGTCTGATAGATGATAAATTGTTTGTATCCCAATTGTACCAGCTTCAAGAAACTGTGGTGTTGGTATTTCTACCTCAGAAATCACCACTCTGTTTATCGGTATGTCACTAAGAGCCTCGAAGGCAGAAATATTGCGATCATGGTATCATTCATGTTACACAAGCGACCAAAGTTTGGTTCCAGTTTACCTATTTATTAAAGATGACATTTTCATGCAGCCAGACAAAAAACCTTGGATTGGATAGCAAGATTTATAATGAAAACATGTACTACATCAGGATTTGATCGTAGAACAGGTTTTATTTCAATAAAATGTAATTACAAATGAAATATTTATGATTTTAACAGTGCCCCATCTCCTTCTACATATGATCTCTTGTAACTTCATAAAATAGCAAAAAAAAACTTTATGCTCAATTCTCAAAGATATCAGCACAAATTAGCAAATTTAAGTATGTAAAAGTCTTATTTTACAAGTGTACAGCCACATTTTGTGCTTATATAAAATATATGTACATTAATAAATTAATATGCCGACACTTATGGACTCTCCTATATTTTTATAAGTCAGCACTCGTAAAGATACTGCTCGTAAATCCCTTAGTGAATAGCAAACAATCCCAAACATACATGCAAGTGTATGCTTACCTTTGTGACAAATGCCCAAAGCATGTGACGAGCATGTAGTTGTATTATGTGAGAAAAATGTGATCCAGAAAGTCAACTGTGGATCTTCCATAGCAATAATAACTGCCTCAGCAGTAGAACACTGAGAAACATGAGGATATGTGGGTATTCACAAAATTTGGGTAGGCATGTTCCACCCCTGCCTATAGTCTGAGATTTCCTCTTTTGAATGACAGGAGTAAATATTTATTTTAGGTTGGAATATAGAGGAAACACCCCCACATTTGTGGCTATGTACTGGACAGGGTTTCTCCATAGGGAGGAAATATTATCCCTGAGTGGATAAAAGCATTACCACCCATTGGAAAAGCCAACCATTTTCGCCTTTTGACTTCGTCAGTGATGTGCAAAATGGAAAATGAAATGGGCCTGCATTAAACCATGACAGCAAATGTTCTCATGTGTCATCAAGCAAACACACAAACGTATCATAAAGCTACGGCAGACCCAGTGTGATAACATATGTGCACACTTTTATCACCACACATCAGTATCGGAAGCTTGTTTCCGGTCCAGGGAAGACATGGCTTGGCCGTTCGGGCTGGACTGTTCCCATGAGGCACAGGGTCAGACTGATTTGCATATAGCCATGTCTGAACTGGGGTGGCAGAGTGGGCTAAAGAACGGTGATGGATTAAACCCAGATCTTTTGACTGGGTGTGAGTGTTTGATTGATTCAGATGCTCCGTCCATCACCACCCCCTTTTGTACAGCTTTTGGCCGCCATAAGTGTGGCAGGGTATGCTCAGACGTGAGTCCCTTGCTCACTTTGCCACTGGATTCAAGCAAGCCGGGCTGAAGACGGCTGGAATGCCAGAAACCGGTCCTCAGAAGCTTGTTTCCGGTCCAGGGAAGACATGGCTTGGCAGTTCGGGCTGGACTGTTCCCATGAGGCACAGGGTCAGACTGATTTCCATATAGCCATGTCTGAACTGGGGTGGCAGAGTGGGCTAAAGAACGGTGATGGATTAAACCCAGATCTTTTGACTGGGTGTGAGTGTTTGATTGATTCAGATGCTCCGTCCATCACCACCCCCTTTTGTACCGCTTTTGGCCGCCATAAGTGTGGCAAGATATGCTCAGACGTGAGTCCCTTGCTCACTTTGCCACTGGATTCAAGCAAGCCGGGCTGAAGACGGCTGGAATGCCAGAAACTGGTCCTCGGAAGCTTGTTTCCGGTCCAGGGAAGACATGGCTTGGCAGTTCGGGCTGGACTGTTCCCATGAGGCACAGGGTCAGACTGATTTGCATATAGCCATGTCTGAACTGGTTTGGCAGAGTGGGCTAAAGAACGAAGATGGATTAAACCCAGATCTTTTGACTGGGTGTGAGTGTTTGATTGATTCAGATGCTCCGTCCATCACCACCCCCTTTTGCACCGCTTTTGGCCGCCATAAGTGTGGCAGGGTATGCTCAGACGTGAGTCCCTTGCTCACTTTGCCACTGGATTCAAGCAAGCCGAGCTGAAGATGGCTGGAATGCCAGAAACCGGTCCTCCGAAGCTTGTTTCTGGTCCAGGGAAGCCATGGCTTGGCAGTTCGGGCTGGACTGTTCCCATGAGGCACAGGGTCAGACTGATTTGCATATAGCCATATCTGAACTGGGGTGGCAGAGTGGGCTAAAGAATGGTGATGGATTAAACCCAGATATTTTGACTGGGTGTGAGTGTTTGATTGATTCAGATGCTCCATCCATCACCACCCCCTTTTGTACCAATTTTGGCCGCCATAAGTGTGGCAGGGTATGCTCAGACGTGAGTCCCTTGCTCACTTTGCCACTGGATTCAAGCAAGGCGGGCTGAAGACGGCTGGAATGCCAGAAACCGGTCCTAGAAAGCTTGTTTCCGGTCCAGGGAAGACATGGCTTGGCAGTTCGGGCTGGACTGTTCCCATGAGGCACAGTGTCAGACTGATTTGCATATAGCCATGTCTGAACTGGGGTGGCAGAGTGGGCTAAAGAACAGTGATGGATTAAACCCAGATCTTTTGACTGGGTGTGAGTGTTTGATTGATTCAGATGCTCCGTCCATCACCACCCCCTTTTGTACCGCTTTTGGCCACCATAAGTGTGGCAGGGTATGCTCAGACGTGAGTCCCTTGCTCACTTTGCCACTGGATTCAAGCAAGCCGGGCTGAAGACGGCTGGAATGCCAGAAACCGGTCTTCGGAAGTTTGTTTCCGGTCCAGGGAAGACATGGCTTGGCAGTTCGGGCTGGACTGTTCCCATGAGGCACAGGGTCAGACTGATTTGCATATAGCCATGTCTGAACTGGTTTGGCAGAGTAGGCTAAAGAACGAAGATGGATTAAACCCAGATCTTTTGACTGGGTGTGAGTGTTTGATTGATTCAGATGCTCCGTCCATCACCACCCCCTTTTGTACCGCTTTTGGCCACCATAAGTGTGGCAGGGTATGCTCAGACGTGAGTCCCTTGCTCACTTTGCCACTGGATTCAAGCAAGCCGGGCTGAAGACGGCTGGAATGCCAGAAACCGCTCCTCCAAAGCTTGTTTCCGGTCCAGGGAAGACATGGCTTGGCAGATCGGGCTGGACTGTTCCCATGAGGCACAGGGTCAGACTGATTTGCATATAGCCATGTCTGAACTGGGGTGGCAGAGTGGGCTAAAGAACGGTGATGGATTAAACTCAGATCTTTTGAGTGGGTGTGAGTGTTTGATTGATTCAGATGCTCCGTCCATCACCACCCCCTTTTGTACCGCTTTTGGCTGCCATAAGTGTGGCAGGGTATGCTCAGACGTGAGTTCTTTGCTCACTTTGCCACTGGATTCAAGCAAGCCGGGCTGAAGACGGCTGGAATGCCAGAAACCAGTCCTTGGAAGCTTGTTTCCGGTCCAGGGAAGACATGGCTTGGCAGTTCGGGCTGGACTGTTCCCATGAGGCACAGGGTCAGACTGATTTGCATATAGCCATGTCTGAACTGGGCTTGCAGAGTGGGCTAAAGAACGGTGATGGATTAAACCCAGATCTTTTGACTGGGTGTGAGTGTTTGATTGATTCAGATGCTCCGTCCATCACCACCCCCTTTTGTACCGCTTTTGGCCTCCATAAGTGTTGCAGGGTATGCTCAGACGTGAGTCCCTTGCTCACTTTGCCACTGGATTCAAGCAAGCCAGGCTGAAGACGGCTGGATTGCCAGAAACCGGTCCTCGGAAGCTTGTTTCCGGTCCAGGGAAGACATGGCTTGGCAGTTCGGGCTGGACTGTTCCCATGAGGCACAGGGTCAGACTGATTTGCATATAGCCATGTCTGAACTGGGGTGGCAGAGTGGGCTAAAGAACGGTGATGGATAAACCCAGATCTTTTGACTGGGGGTGAGTGTTTGATTCAGATGCTCCGTCCATCACCACCCCCTTTTGTACCGCTTTTGGCCGCCATAAGTGTGGCAGGGTATGCTCAGACGTGAGTCCATTGCTCACTTTGCCACTGGATTCAAGCAAGCCGGGCTGAAGATGGCTGGAATGCCAGAAACCGGTCCTCGGAAGCTTGTTTCCGGTCCAGGGAAGACATGGCTTGGCAGTTCGGGCTGGACTGTTCCCATGAGGCACAGGGTCAGACTGATTTGCATATTGCCATGTCTGAACTGGGGTGGCAGAGTGGGCTAAAGAACGGTGATGGATTAAACCCAGATCTTTTGACTGGGTGTGAGTGTTTGATTGATTCAGATGCTCCGTCCATCACCACCCCCTTTTGTACCGCTTTTGGCCACCATAAGTGTGGCAGGGTATGCTCAGACGTGAGTCCCTTGCTCACTTTGCCACTGGATTCAAGCAAGCCGGGCTGAAGACGGCTGGAATGCCAGAAACCGGTCCTCTGAAGCTTGTTTCCGGTCCAGGGAAGACATGGCTTGGCAGTTCGGGCTGGACTGTTCCCATGAGGCACAGGGTCAGACTGATTTGCATATAGCCATGTCTGAACTGGGGTGGCAGAGTGGGCTAAGGAACGGTGATGGATTAAACCCAGATCTTTTGACTGGGTGTGAGTGTTTGATTGATTCAGATGCTCCGTCCATCACCACCCTCTTTTGTACCGTTCCATACCCTGAAGATGCATGAAAGCATTTTAAACTTACTCCCATTAAGCACCTGGAAAACCATCACACACCCTGGTCACAGGCAAGCTGGACTATAGGAACAATCGCTATGCCGGGATCAACAGAAAACTCACCAGAAGGCTGCAGACAACTCAGAACTCTACAGTCAGAATCACTCTCAACCTCCCATGATACGCTCACATCACACCACACCTGAAGGAGTGCCAGTTACTCCCAATTCACAAACAAGAACAATTTGAACTCCCCACCCACACTTTCAAGGCACATCATAATGCGGACCCAGCATACCTCAACAATTGCACCTGTTTTCACCAACCTTCCAGACACCTTTGCTCGTCCAGACTCCTGTTTGCACAAATTCCACGCATAGGAAAAACAGATCTGGCGGTACAGCCTTCTTCTACATAGCTCCTAAAGCGTGGAATAACCTGCCACTACACATAAGAGCCTCCTCCTTACTTCTTGAATTCTGCAGGAGGCTCAAGATCTGGCTTTTCGAGTAGTACCAGTAGCCTCTAGGTTTAGCTGCTCTGTGTGTGCTACAAACCTGGATAAGACAAGGTAAGATAAGAAAATGTAAGATAAGGCAAGATACAGTAAGGTAAGAAGATAAGATAATATAAGGAAAGATAATATTAAATTGCAGCAACTGGGCCCTCCAAACAAGAAAAAATAAATAAAAATTAAAAAATGCAATAGAAATGAATGGGAACAATGGCTGACCAGATGGGGTTAGTAGTAATGTGGGCAAGGAGTGACGGGAAGGAACAAAGTAGCAGGTGGTAATTAAAAAGGCAACACAAAAAACAGTTGAGTGGAATGATTGAGCATCTGAAGGTGGGAAGCAGCATAAGTGGAGACAGAAAGAAAGATAGTTCCCTGATGTAGACCTCAGAACAATGTCTAGTGGTGGGTTGACCGTCAGCTCACTGTGTATTGTTCTAGTATAGAATACATAAAAATAGATCGTAGGCAAGAGCGAAAACGTTACCACATATAACTGCATTTGGGTGACGCACATTACAACAGTGGTAAAGATATCCCTGTTATATTTACACTCAAAAATGCGTTCATAGTTGAGTAACTTGAAATTCTCCAATGGATTCTAGCAGTATGTCTGGCAAATTGTGTACTCAATTGAAGGGCAGATGGGGCACCATTGTTACATGGAGATGGCTACAAGGTAAAGATTGTTTTGTTCGCTGAGTTTTCTCCAGTGCTTCCATGTTACCTTTCAATAATATCAGAGCACTTTAATAACACGAGGAGAGCGAGAACGAAAGATGGAGAAAGCAGGGAGGTGGGAGCAGATGTTTCTGCACTGTCTGGACCACTCTACAGAACTGCTGTGTTCCCTGCTGTCTGCACACCTATTGGTATCGATTCTGTAAAAACATCCACAGAGTGGGCTAAAGTTCCACCCTGCGGGGCATTACTCTTTCACCTCTTGATATTCCCTGTTTGGTGTATAACTCCATCTCTTGTAACAAGCTTGCATTCCAATGCACGAGAGTCTCTTCTACATCTATAAAGCACAGTGATTAATCACACATTAAATTCTTGGTCATAGATACATCGCATGCAATCATTATTTCGTCTTCTTTTTCTAACTTTTTAAATGTCTGAACTCGCAATTTGCCCACTAGAGTTCCACACGTGCACTGATAAACAAGTAATTTGTAAATGAAATGCTGTTTGCATAATTTTGCTCATTTAGGCCAGACACACTGGCTTTGCCAATGCCTGTCTAAACTCGCAAATTACACCAACGAGCATCAAGACGAAATCCAAAGCATACATTCTGAAAGGAGACATTCTGTCCTTTTTCTCTGCACGTGCTCTCTTTGCCTTGCCCTGCGTTGCTGGTGCCGGCCCTCTGTTGTCTCTTTTCCTATTTATTTTAACTTTCATGCATCGCCAGATCATCACCTGAATGGATGGAGCCCTGATGAACTTCAGCGAGTGCCGGGGGGTTCACGAGGAGGTTAGGGCCTTTGAAGAGCCACTGGGCCTTGGATGCAGGCGGTGGCATTTACAAAGTGAAGGAAGGAAGGGGAACAGATGCTCTCAAGTCCCAACAATGAGGCCGCCACATGCTGCGTTCACACCTGTGGCGTTCCTAGTGGAGCGTGGACGTACACTTTCTATTACCAAAGCACAGGATGTTTCAGACACTATCAAAGGTCATGCTGGTGGAAACGGGAGCAGTGCAGCATAAGAACAGGCTCCAGCTCTGATGGAGTGAGGTGGCAAACACAAAATTTTGTGTACCCCTCATGAAGTCAATGTCCCATAACAATAATGTTTACTAATTGCATGTTTTGTGAAAATAATCAACCATAGAGTAAAATGCACACGTTATTTCATTATTATTTTTATTATTATACACGGGGAATACTAATACTGCTTAAATGTCACAATAATACTAGCTAATATGTAATGTTATTGTGTTGTGAATAATGTGCCGCTTAAATATTAAATAAAATGCTATTTAAATGTGCTTTTGTACATGTTTTGTGAAAAGAGAGGGTCGATTATGTAAGTATAAAACGCATTTGTGTGGCTTATCTGCTAGGTAACGGCGAATGGGAAACATTAGCATGGTGGGAGGTAAACAGAATGGGTTTCAATGCAATCACTAACGTGAATTTGTGTTTATTTCTATAATAGTTCCAAAATGAGGCCTCTGAGGCCTGTATGAAAACTGTGAGCAAGAGCTGGACAGCGCAGGCGCGTCAAAACCTGCAAGTCAGAGTGAACTGTTTGTGCTCGAGAGAAGTTCAAGGCTGCCTAGCCCGGAACGTAGGATGAGTGCCAAGCATGAACTATGTAATACTCAGAGCCTGGGAAGAAAACTTGAGGGCATATTACCAATGGCTAGTATCGCCGCTTTCTCGGCGAATTGTGCCGAGAAAGCGGCGATACAGCTCGAGCCCTATTACCAAGGGCACTTTAAAGCCTGGGCCGAGCCCACTTTGCATGTCGGCGATAAACATTGCTAATGACATGCAAAGTGGGCGTTCCCACGTCCAACCACATGTAAAATGTGGTTGGAGGTGGGAACACCCTATTACCAAGGCAGGCGTTGGGAGACAAAAACCTGCGATAAACTCATTTATCGCAGGTCTCCCAACGCCTGCTCCGACCAGGCGTTAGGCATTGTTAACATGGGGGTGTGGATCATAAAGCTGAATCCACCCCCCATATTATCAAGGCCCACATTAGCGCATGAAAACGTTTGTTTTCATGCGCTAATGTGCCATATCGCCGACAATCGCCGGATTTCTAATCGCCTGCCTGATGCGCATTGATAATTGCGCGCTAATTAGGCGATGAAATCCGGCGATAGCAGGTAATACGGAGATGTGCGTTGTGCGTTTTGCAACGCACACCTCGGTAATATGCCCCTTGATGTTTTGAATGCAAAGAAGCGCCTAGGCCAAAGACTGTCCTAAACAATGCCCCATTATTTTTCTGCCGACATGTTATAACATTAATGTCGTAATGGTGAGAGGATGCTCACCCACTCTGAATTGACCAATCAGAGTTTTGAATGAGTAGTGTAAGTTTCATTTTAGATAGATTAAGCATGAGAAATAAGGTATAAAAACCCCATGATTTGTAAGGTTGGGGTCGCTTTTTCCATTTCCATGGGAGATGCTGCCCATTTGCTGACTGATTCCTGAATGTAAGAACTCTTATGTTTTTTTTCTTCCTATTTGTTTGTTTTGCAGGATTCTAAGTATAAGATGAGGGTGTTAGTTAGGGATGCTAGGGAAGAATGAATTTGGAACTATCTGTTCTTTGCTAAACTTTAACTGAATTCTAAAATAAAGCGATTTTCTTGAGCTCTAAATAAAATGATCATTTTGAAATAAAGTTAATATTGCTGAATAAAGATTTTGACTAATGCATAAATGTCAGACATAATAAAGTTTTGCTTTTAATAAAATTGGAAAATGGAATCTTAAAAGCTGGTCTTGTGATTTTCCTACGCCTAATTTTCTTTCTAGCAGATCCATTGCCATTATGGTGTTGTGTGTCTGAATAAATTAATGGTATAATGAAACCATGGGAAATGTTTAAATATTACAGGTATAAATAATAAATAGATTGAATAGGTTTAGACGCTCCACCAAATGTTACAGCATTTCTCCATTGCGATTCACCAGAAGCCTTGAAGCCAAGTGTAAGTGAACAGGGTAAATGCGCAGAGTTATGGGCCCCACTGGTGCATGTTTTGAGTGTTTAAAGGTTGACATGGTAAGTAGGTATGAGCGGATTTTGCGGATTGGCAATCCGCGAATTTGCGGATTTGCGGATTTGCGGATTGCCAAAATCCGCAAAATCCGCGAATCCGCGCGGATTTATTTTTTTTTATGTTCGCACGGGTTTCTGCAAGTTCGCACGCGTTTTGTACAATTTCGCAAATTGCGAAATTGTACAAAACGCGTGCGAACTTGCAGCAACCCGTGCGAACACAAAGAGAAAGAAGCTCCTGGTCACAGGAACAGCATGGGGATTGCGCTCATGAAAGTCAAGGATGCAAAGGCCTCTACCCAGCATCACAGCTGATTTTCCACGGTAGATTTGGGAAGAGGCACACCTGTCCAGCCTCGAAGACGCTCATGATTGTTTTTGGGCTAATGAATGAGTCACTGATTTTGAGCATCAACTAGTTCGAGCGACCATGCAAAGGCCGCCCTCTACCCAGCATCACAGCTGATTTTCCACGGTAGATTTGGGAAGAGGCACACCTGTCCAGCCTCGAAGACGCTCATGATTGTTTTTGGGCTAATGAATGAGTCACTGAATTTGAGCATCAACTAGTTCGAGTGACCATGTGTGTGTTACTTACTATGCAATCGCCCTGAAGGGCGCAGGGGTCCCTTGAGTGACTTGGCTGTGCTGGCTGTAACTATTTTACAATGGCGCCAGCAAGCTGCCAGTGCCGTTGTAAAATAGTTACAAAGTTAGCTTGCACAGGAAGCACTTAGATAAAATAAAGCAGCACCTGCTTCGTTTTATCTAGTGGTTCCTGTGCAAGCTAACTTTGTAACTATTTTACAACGGCGCTGGCAGCTTGCTGGCGCCATTGTAAAGTAGTTACATGAGTGTGGGTTCAACTTTTGAACCCGTTACGTTCGCGGATTTTTTTTGCGGATTTTGCGTGAAATCCGCAAAATTCGCGGATTGCGTATTTCCCGAAAATCCGCAAAATCCGCGAGCGTAACGGATTTCACGATCATGCTTAATGGTAAGTGGAATAACGAGGGAAGAACACAGTACCAGCTGTATATTTGACTGTCACTCTTAGCTGCGATAAAAATAAGTGGGAAAGTGCAATTTCGGATGATATTGAACATTCACTCATTCCAACAATTATGCATTTAAAAAGATTTTAACTTTCAGGCTTATTGTGAACATTTGAGGGTTACGGGTGGCGAGTTCAGTAAGAGGTAAAGAGTGCGCTTTTCATGCCCTACTTCGGGTTCAAAGTGTGAGTTTGGGCGGCTGCGACACCAGCTAAATATAAATCTGGCGCAGTCCTACTGGGCACCATGTTGTATGTCAGTCTATGAAGGAAGGCGCCGTTCTGCTCTGTGCTGTGGTGAAGGATAGGGACATTGTGAACAACGATGGTTGGGAGCAGGAGATGGCCTTCGGGGTGACGACGTTATGTGCAGAGTGCAGTTTGGTAGTGCAGAGTGCAGAGTGGTAGTGCAGAGTGCAGAGTGGTAGTGCAGAGTGCAGAGTGGTAGTGCAGAGTGGTAGTGCAGAGTGGTAGTGCAGAGTGCAGATTGGTAGTGCAGAGTGCAGAGTGGTAGTGCAGAGTGGTAGTGCAGAGTGGTAGTGCAGAGTGCAGAGTGGTAGTGCAGAGTGCAGAGTGGTAGTGCAGAGTGGTAGTGCAGAGTGCAGAGTGGTAGTGCAGAGTGCAGCGTGGTAGTGCAGAGTGCAGAGTGGTAGTGCAGAGTGGTAGTGCAGAGTGCAGAGTGCTAGTGTAGAGTGCTAGTGCAGAGTGCAGAGTGGTAGTGCAGAGTGGTAGTGCAGAGTGGTAGTGCAGAGTGCAGAGTGGTAGTGCAGAGTGCAGAGTGGTGGTGCAGAGTGCAGAGTGGTAGTGCAGAGTGCAGAGTGGTAGTGCAGAGTGCAGAGTGGTAGTGCAGAGTGCAGAGTGGTAGTGCAGAGTGCAGAGTGGTAGTGCAGTTTGAGAGTGCTGAGTGCAGATTGAGAGTGCATAGTGCAGAGTGGTAGTGCAGAGTGCAGAGTGGTAGTGCAGAGTGGTAGTGCAGTGTGCAGATTGAGAGTGCAGAGTGCAGAGTGGTAGTGCAGAGTGCAGAGTGGTAGTGCAGAGTGGTAGTGCAGAGTGCAGATTGAGAGTGCAGAGTGCAGATTGGTAGTGCAGAGTGCAGATTGGTAGTGCAGAGTGCAGATTGGTAGTGCAGAGTGCGGAGTGGTAGTGCAGAGTGCAGAGTGGTAGTGCAGAGTGCAGAGTGGTAGTGCAGAGTGCAGATTGAGAGTGCGAGTGGTAGTGCAGAGTGGTAGTGCAGAGTGCAGATTGGTCGTGCAGAGTGGTAGTGCAGAGTGCAGATTGAGAGTGCAGAGTGCAGAGTGGTAGTGGAGAGTGGTAGTGCAGAGTGCAGAGTGGTAGTGCAGAGTGGTAGTGCAGAGTGCAGAGTGGTAGTGCAGAGTGCAGAGTGGTAGTGCAGAGTGCAGAGTGGTAGTGCAGAGTGGTAGTGCAGAGTGCAGAGTGGTAGTGCAGAGTGGTAGTGCGGAGTCCAGAGTGGTAGTGCAGAGTGCAGAGTGGTAGTGCAGAGTGGTAGTGCAGAGTGCAGAGTGGCAGTGCAGAGTGGTAGTGCAGAGTGCAGAGTGGTAGTGCAGAGTGGTAGTGCAGAGTGCAGAGTGGTAGTGCAGAGTGCAGAGTGGTAGTACAGAGTGCAGAGTGGTAGTGCAGAGTGCAGAGTGGTAGTGCAGAGTGCAGAGTGGTAGTGCAGAGTGCAGAGTGGTAGTGCAGAGTGGTAGTGCAGAGTGGTAGTGCAGAGTGCAAAGTGGTAGTGCAGAGTGGTAGTGCAGAGTGCAGAGTGGTAGTGCAGAGTGGTAGTGTAGAGTGCAGAGTGAGAGTGCAGATTGAGAGTGCAGATTGGTAGTGCAGAGTGCAGATTGGTAGTGCAGAGTGGTAGTGCAGAGTGGTAGTGCAGAGTGCAGAGTGGTACTGCAGAGTGCAGAGTGGTAGTGCAGAGTGCAGAGTGGTAGTGCAGAGTGCAGAGTGGTAGTGCAGAGTGCAGAGTGGTAGTGCAGAGTGCAGAGTGGTAGTGCAGAGTGCAGAGTGGTAGTGTAGTTTGAGAGTGCTGAGTGCAGATTGAGAGTGCAGAGTGCAGAGTGGTAGTGCAGAGTGCAGAGTGGTAGTGCAGAGTGGTAGTGCAGAGTGCAGATTGAGAGTGCAGAGTGCAGATTGGTAGTGCAGAGTGCAGATTGGTAGTGCAGAGTGGTAATGCAGAGTGGTAGTGCAGAGTGGTAGTGCAGAATGCAGATTGAGAGTGCAGAGTGCAGATTGGTAGTGCAAAGTGCAGATTGGTAGTGCAGAGTGCAGAGTGGTAGTGCAGAGTGCAGAGTGGTAGTGCAGAGTGCAGAGTGGTAGTGCAGAGTGCAGAGTGGTAGTGCAGAGTGCAGAGTGGTAGTGCAGAGTGCAGATTGAGAGTGCAAGTGGTAGTGCAGAGTGCAGAGTGGTAGTGCAGAGTGCAGAGTGGTAGTGCAGAGTGCAGAGTGGTAGTGCAGAGTGGTAGTGCAGAGTGCAGAGTGGTAGTGCAGTTTGAGAGTGCTGAGTGCAGATTGAGAGTGCAGAGTGCAGAGTGGTAGTGCAGAGTGGTAGTGCAGTGTGCAGATTGAGAGTGCAGAGTGCAGAGTGGTAGTGCAGAGTGCAGAGTGGTAGTGCAGAGTGGTAGTGCAGAGTGGTAGTGCAGAGTGCAGAGTGCAGATTGGTAGTGCAGAGTGCAGATTGGTAGTGCAGAGTGCAGATTGGTAGTGCAGAGTGCGGAGTGGTAGTGCAGAGTGCAGAGTGGTAGTGCAGAGTGCAGAGTGGTAGTGCAGAGTGAAGAGTGCAGATTGAGAGTGCGTATGGTAGTGCAGAGTGGTAGTGCAGAGTGCAGATTGGTAGTGCAGAGTGGTAGTGCAGAGTGCAGATTGAGAGTGCAGAGTGCAGAGTGGTAGTGCAGAGTGGTAGTGCAGAGTGCAGAGTGGTAGTGCAGAGTGGTAGTGCAGAGTGCAGAGTGGTAGTGCCGAGTGCAGAGTGGTAGTGCAGAGTGCAGAGTGGTAGTGCAGAGTGCAGAGTGGTAGTGCAGAGTGCAGAGTGGTAGTGCAGAGTGGTAGTGCAAAGTGCAGAGTGGTAGTGCAGAGTGCAGAGTGGTAGTGCAGAGTGCAGAGTGGTAGTGCAGAGTGGTAGTGCAGAGTGCAGAGTGGTAGTGCAGAGTGGTAGTGCAGAGTGCAGAGTGGTAGTGCAGAGTGGTAGTGCAGAGTGGTAGTGCAGAGTGGTAGTGCAGAGTGCAGAGTGGTAGTACAGAGTGCAGAGTGGTTGTGCAGAGTGCAGAGTGGTAGTGCAGAGTGCAGAGTGGTAGTGCAGAGTGCAGAGTGTTAGTGCAGAGTGGTAGTGCAGAGTGCAAAGTGGTAGTGCAGAGTGGTAGTGCAGAGTGCAGAGTGGTAGTGCAGAGTGGTAGTGTAGAGTGCAGAGTGAGAGTGCAGATTGAGAGTGCAGATTGGTAGTGCAGAGTGCAGATTGGTAGTGCAGAGTGGTAGTGCAGAGTGGTAGTGCAGAGTGGTAGTGCAGAGTGGTAGTGCAGAGTGCAGAGTGGTAGTGCAGAGCGCAGAGTGGTAGTGCAGAGTGCAGAGTGGTAGTGCAGAGTGCAGAGTGGTAGTGCAGTTTGAGAGTGCTGAGTGCAGATTGAGAGTGCAGAGTGCATAGTGGTAGTGCAGAGTGCAGAGTGGTAGTGCAGAGTGGTAGTGCAGAGTGCAGATTGAGAGTGCAGAGTGGTAATGCAGAGTGGTAGTGCAGAGTGATAGTGCAGAATGCAGATTGAGAGTGCAGAGTGCAGATTGGTAGTGCAGAGTGCAGATTGGTGGTGCAGAGTGCAGAGTGGTAGTGCAGAGTGCAGAGTGGTAGTGCAGAGTGCAGAGTGGTAGTGCAGAGTGCAGAGTGGTAGTGCAGAGTGCAGAGTGCAGATTGAGAGTGCGAGTGGTAGTGCAGAGTGGTAGTGGAGAGTGCAGATTGGTAGTGCAGAATGGTAGTGCAGAGTGCAGATTGAGAGTGCAGAGTGGTAGTGCAGAGTGGTAGTGCAGAGTGCAGAGTGGTAGTGCAGAGTGCAGAGTGGTAGTGCAGAGTGCAGAGTGGTAGTGCAGAGTGCAGAGTGGTAGTGCAGAGTGCAGAGTGGTAGTGCAGAGTGGTAGTGCAGAGTGCAGAGTGGTAGTGCAGAGTGGTAGTGCAGAGTGCAGAGTGGTAGTGCAGAGTGCAGAGTGGTAGTGCAGAGTGCAGAGTGGTAGTGCAGAGTGGTAGTGCAGAGTGCAGAGTGGTAGTGCAGAGTGCAGAGTGGTAGTGCAGAGTTTTTAGTGCAGAGTGCAGAGTGGTAGTGCAGAGTGCAGAGTGGTAGTGCAGAGTGCAGAGTGGTAGTGCAGAGTGCAGAGTGTAGACTGGTAGTGCAGAGTGCAGAGTGGTAGTGCAGAGTGGGAGTGCAGAGTGGTAGTGCAGAGTGCAGACTGGTAGTGCAGAGTGCAGAGTGGTAGTGCAGAGTACAGAGTGGTAGTGCAGAGTGCAGAGTGGTAGTGCAGAGTGCAGAGTGGTAGTGCAGAGTGCAGAGTGGTAGTGCAGAGTGCAGAGCGGTAGTGCAGAGTGCAGAGTGGTAGTGCAGAGTGCAGAGTGGTAGTGCAGAGTAGTAGTGCAGAGTGCAGAGTGGTAGTGCAGAGTGGTAGTGCAGAGTGCAGAGTGGTAGTGCAGAGTGCAGAGTGGTAGTGCAGAGTGCAGAGTGGTAGTGTAGTTTGAGAGTGCTGAGTGCAGATTGAGAGTGCAGAGTGCAGAGTGGTAGTGCAGAGTGCAGAGTGGTAGTGCAGAGTGGTAGTGCAGAGTGCAGATTGAGAGTGCAGAGTGCAGATTGGTAGTGCAGAGTGCAGATTGGTAGTGCAGAGTGGTAATGCAGAGTGGTAGTGCAGAGTGGTAGTGCAGAATGCAGATTGAGAGTGCAGAGTGCAGATTTGTAGTGCAGAGTGCAGATTAATAGTGCAGAGTGCAGAGTGGTAGTGCAGAGTGCAGAGTTGTAGTGCAGAGTGCAGAGTGGTAGTGCAGAGTGCAGAGTGCAGATTGAGAGTGCAAGTGGTAGTGCAGAGTGCAGAGTGGTAGTGCAGAGTGCAGAGTGGTAGTGCAGAGTGCAGAGTGGTAGTGCAGAGTGGTAGTGCAGAGTGCAGAGTGGTAGTGCAGTTTGAGAGTGCTGAGTGTAGATTGAGAGTGCATAGTGCAGAGTGGTAGTGCAGAGTGCAGAGTGGTAGTGCAGAGTGGTAGTGCAGTGTGCAGATTGAGAGTGCAGAGTGCAGAGTGGTAGTGCAGAGTGCAGAGTGGTAGTGCAGAGTGGTAGTGCAGAGTGGTAGTGCAGAGTGCAGATTGAGAGTGCAGAGTGCAGATTGGTAGTGCAGAGTGCAGATTGGTAGTGCAGAGTGCAGATTGGTAGTGCAGAGTGCGGAGTGGTAGTGCAGAGTGGTAGTGCAGAGTGCAGAGTGGTAGTGCAGAGTGCAGAGTGGTAGTGCAGAGTGCAGAGTGGTAGTGCAGAGTGCAGAGTGGTAGTGCAGAGTGCAGAGTGGTAGTGCAGAGTGCAGAGTGGTAGTGCGGAGTGGTAGTGCAGAGTGCAGAGTGGTAGTGCAGAGTGCAGAGTGGTAGTGCAGAGTGCAGAGTGGTAGTGCAGAGTGCAGAGTGGTAGTGCGGAGTGTAGACTGGTAGTGCAGAGTGCAGAGTGGTAGTGCAGAGTGGGAGTGCAGAGTGGTAGTGCAGAGTGCAGACTGGCAGTGCAGAGTGCAGAGTGGTAGTGCAGAGTACAGAGTGGTAGTGCAGAGTGCAGAGTGGTAGTGCAGAGTGCAGAGTGGTAGTGCAGAGTGCAGAGTGGTAGTGCAGAGTAGTAGTGCAAAGTGCAGAGTGGTAGTGCAGAGTGGTAGTGCAGAGTGCAGAGTGGTAGTGCAGAGTGCAGAGTGGTAGTGCAGAGTGCAGAGTGGTATTGTAGTTTGAGAGTGCTGAGTGCAGATTGAGAGTGCAGAGTGCAGAGTGGTAGTGCAGAGTGCAGAGTGGTAGTGCAGAGTGGTAGTGCAGAGTGCAGATTGAGAGTGCAGAGTGCAGATTGGTAGTGCAGAGTGCAGATTGGTAGTGCAGAGTGGTAATGCAGAGTGGTAGTGCAGAGTGGTAGTGCAGAATGCAGATTGAGAGTGCAGAGTGCAGATTGGTAGTGCAGAGTGCAGAGTGGTAGTGCAGAGTGGTAGTGCAGAGTGCAGAGTGGTAGTGCAGAGTGCAGAGTGGTAGTGCAGAGTGCAGAGTGGTAGTGCAGAGTGCAGAGTGCAGATTGAGAGTGCAAGTGGTAGTGCAGAGTGCAGAGTGGTAGTGCAGAGTGGCAGTGCAGAGTGCAGAGTGGTAGTGCAGAGTGGTAGTGCAGAGTGCAGAGTGGTAGTGCAGTTTGAGAGTGCTGAGTGCAGATTGAGAGTGCATAGTGCAGAGTGGTAGTGCAGAGTGCAGAGTGGTAGTGCAGAGTGGTAGTGCAGTGTGCAGAGTGGTAGTGCAGAGTGCAGAGTGGTAGTGCAGAGTGGTAGTGCAGAGTGGTAGTGCAGAGTGCAGATTGAGAGTGCAGAGTGCAGATTGGTAGTGCAGAGTGCAGATTGGTAGTGCAGAGTGCAGAGTGGTAGTGCAGAGTGGTAGTGCAGAGTGCAGAGTGGTAGTGCAGAGTGCAGAGTGGTAGTGCAGAGTGGTAGTGCAGAGTGGTAGTGCAGAGTGCAGAGTGGTAGTGCAGAGTGCAGAGTGGTAGTGCAGAGTGCAGAGTGGTAGTGCAGAGTGGTAGTGCAGAGTGCAGATTGAGAGTGCAGAGTGCAGATTGGTAGTGCAGAGTGGTAATGCAGAGTGGTAGTGCAGAGTGGTAGTGCAGAATGCAGATTGAGAGTGCAGAGTGCAGATTGGTAGTGCAGAGTGCAGAGTGGTAGTGCAGAGTGCAGAGTGGTAGTGCAGAGTGGTAGTGCAGAGTGCAGAGTGGTAGTGCAGAGTGCAGAGTGGTAGTGCAGAGTGCAGAGTGGTAGTGCAGAGTGCAGAGTGGTAGTGCAGAGTGCAGAGTGGTAGTGCAGAGTGGTAGTGCAGAGTGCAGAGTGGTAGTGCAGTTTGAGAGTGCTGAGTGCAGATTGAGAGTGCATAGTGCAGAGTGGTAGTGCAGAGTGGTAGTGCAGAGTGGTAGTGCAGTGTGCAGATTGAGAGTGCAGAGTGCAGAGTGGTAGTGCAGAGTGCAGAGTGGTAGTGCAGAGTGGTAGTGCAGAGTGGTAGTGCAGAGTGGTAGTGCAGAGTGCAGATTGAGAGTGCAGAGTGCAGATTGGTAGTGCAGAGGGCAGATTGGTAGTGCAGAGTGCAGATTGGTAGTGCAGAGTGCGGAGTGGTAGGGCAGAGTGGTAGTGCAGAGTGCAGAGTGGTAGTGCAGAGTGCAGAGTGGTAGTGCAGAGTGCAGAGTGGTAGTGCAGAGTGGTAGTGCAGAGTGCAGAGTGGTAGTGCAGAGTGCAGAGTGGTAGTGCAGAGTGGTAGTGCAGAGTGCAGAGTGGTAGTGCAGAGTGCAGAGTGGTAGTGCAGAGTGCAGAGTGGTAGTGCAGAGTGCAGAGTGGTAGTGCAGAGTGTAGACTGGTAGTGCAGAGTGCAGAGTGGTAGTGCAGAGTGGGAGTGCAGAGTGGTAGTGCAGAGTGCAGACTGGTAGTGCAGAGTGCAGAGTGGTAGTGCAGAGTACAGAGTGGTAGTGCAGAGTGCAGAGTGGTAGTGCAGAGTGCAGAGTGGTAGTGCAGAGTGCAGAGTGGTAGTGCAGAGTAGTAGTGCAGAGTGCAGAGTGGTAGTGCAGAGTGGTAGTGCAGAGTGCAGAGTGGTAGTGCAGAGTGGTAGTGCAGAGTGCAGATTGAGAGTGCAGAGTGCAGATTGGTAGTGCAGAGTGCAGATTGGTAGTGCAGAGTGGTAATGCAGAGTGGTAGTGCAGAGTGGTAGTGCAGAATGCAGATTGAGAGTGCAGAGTGCAGATTGGTAGTGCAGAGTGCCGATTAATAGTGCAGAGTGCAGAGTGGTAGTGCAGAGTGCAGAGTGGTAGTGCAGAGTGCAGAGTGGTAGTGCAGAGTGCAGAGTGGTAGTGCAGAGTGCAGAGTGCAGATTGAGAGTGCAAGTGGTAGTGCAGAGTGCAGAGTGGTAGTGCAGAGTGCAGAGTGGTAGTGCAGAGTGCAGAGTGGTAGTGCAGAGTGGTAGTGCAGAGTGCAGAGTGGTAGTGCAGTTTGAGAGTGCTGAGTGCAGATTGAGAGTGCATAGTGCAGAGTGGCAGTGCAGAGTGCAGAGTGGTAGTGCAGAGTGCAGAGTGGTAGTGCAGAGTGGTAGTGCAGAGTGGTAGTGCAGAGTGCAGATTGAGAGTGCAGAGTGCAGATTGGTAGTGCAGAGTGCAGATTGGTAGTGCAGAGTGCAGATTGGTAGTGCAGAGTGCGGAGTGGTAGTGCAGAGTGGTAGTGCAGAGTGCAGAGTGGTAGTGCAGAGTGCAGAGTGCAGATTGAGAGTGCGAATGGTAGTGCAGAGTGGTAGTGCAGAGTGCAGATTGGTAGTGCAGAGTGGTAGTGCAGAGTGCAGATTGAGAGTGCAGAGTGCAGAGTGGTAGTGCAGAGTGCAGAGTGGTAGTGCAGAGTGGTAGTGCAGAGTGCAGAGTGGTAGTGCCGAGTGCAGAGTGGTAGTGCAGAGTGGTAGTGCAGAGTGCAGAGTGGTAGTGCAGAGTGCAGAGTGGTAGTGCGGAGTGGTAGTGCAGAGTGCAGAGTGGTAGTGCAGAGTGCAGAGTGGTAGTGCAGAGTGCAGAGTGGTAGTGCAGAGTGCAGAGTGGTAGTGCGGAGTGTAGACTGGTAGTGCAGAGTGCAGAGTGGTAGTGCAGAGTGGGAGTGCAGAGTGGTAGTGCAGAGTGCAGACTGGCAGTGCAGAGTGCAGAGTGGTAGTGCAGAGTACAGAGTGGTAGTGCAGAGTGCAGAGTGGTAGTGCAGAGTGCAGAGTGGTAGTGCAGAGTGCAGAGTGGTAGTGCAGAGTAGTAGTGCAAAGTGCAGAGTGGTAGTGCAGAGTGGTAGTGCAGAGTGCAGAGTGGTAGTGCAGAGTGCAGAGTGGTAGTGCAGAGTGCAGAGTGGTATTGTAGTTTGAGAGTGCTGAGTGCAGATTGAGAGTGCAGAGTGCAGAGTGGTAGTGCAGAGTGCAGAGTGGTAGTGCAGAGTGGTAGTGCAGAGTGCAGATTGAGAGTGCAGAGTGCAGATTGGTAGTGCAGAGTGCAGATTGGTAGTGCAGAGTGGTAATGCAGAGTGGTAGTGCAGAGTGGTAGTGCAGAATGCAGATTGAGAGTGCAGAGTGCAGATTGGTAGTGCAGAGTGCAGAGTGGTAGTGCAGAGTGCAGAGTGGTAGTGCAGAGTGCAGAGTGGTAGTGCAGAGTGCAGAGTGGTAGTGCAGAGTGCAGAGTGGTAGTGCAGAGTGCAGAGTGCAGATTGAGAGTGCAAGTGGTAGTGCAGAGTGGTAGTGCAGAGTGGTAGTGCAGAGTGCAGAGTGGTAGTGCAGAGTGGTAGTGCAGAGTGCAGAGTGGTAGTGCAGTTTGAGAGTGCTGAGTGCAGATTGAGAGTGCATAGTGCAGAGTGGTAGTGCAGAGTGCAGAGTGGTAGTGCAGAGTGGTAGTGCAGTGTGCAGAGTGGTAGTGCAGAGTGCAGAGTGGTAGTGCAGAGTGGTAGTGCAGAGTGGTAGTGCAGAGTGCAGATTGAGAGTGCAGAGTGCAGATTGGTAGTGCAGAGTGCAGATTGGTAGTGCAGAGTGCAGATTGGTAGTGCAGAGTGCGGAGTGGTAGTGCAGAGTGGTAGTGCAGAGTGCAGAGTGGTAGTGCAGAGTGCAGAGTGGTAGTGCAGAGTGGTAGTGCAGAGTGGTAGTGCAGAGTGCAGAGTGGTAGTGCAGAGTGCAGAGTGGTAGTGCAGAGTGCAGAGTGGTAGTGCAGAGTGGTAGTGCAGAGTGCAGATTGAGAGTGCAGAGTGCAGATTGGTAGTGCAGAGTGGTAATGCAGAGTGGTAGTGCAGAGTGGTAGTGCAGAATGCAGATTGAGAGTGCAGAGTGCAGATTGGTAGTGCAGAGTGCAGAGTGGTAGTGCAGAGTGCAGAGTGGTAGTGCAGAGTGGTAGTGCAGAGTGCAGAGTGGTAGTGCAGAGTGCAGAGTGGTAGTGCAGAGTGCAGAGTGGTAGTGCAGAGTGCAGAGTGGTAGTGCAGAGTGCAGAGTGGTAGTGCAGAGTGGTAGTGCAGAGTGCAGAGTGGTAGTGCAGTTTGAGAGTGCTGAGTGCAGATTGAGAGTGCATAGTGCAGAGTGGTAGTGCAGAGTGGTAGTGCAGAGTGGTAGTGCAGTGTGCAGATTGAGAGTGCAGAGTGCAGAGTGGTAGTGCAGAGTGCAGAGTGGTAGTGCAGAGTGGTAGTGCAGAGTGGTAGTGCAGAGTGCAGATTGAGAGTGCAGAGTGCAGATTGGTAGTGCAGAGTGCAGATTGGTAGTGCAGAGTGCAGATTGGTAGTGCAGAGTGCGGAGTGGTAGGGCAGAGTGGTAGTGCAGAGTGCAGAGTGGTAGTGCAGAGTGCAGAGTGGTAGTGCAGAGTGCAGAGTGGTAGTGCAGAGTGGTAGTGCAGAGTGCAGAGTGGTAGTGCAGAGTGCAGAGTGGTAGTGCAGAGTGGTAGTGCAGAGTGCAGAGTGGTAGTGCAGAGTGCAGAGTGGTAGTGCAGAGTGCAGAGTGGTAGTGCAGAGTGCAGAGTGGTAGTGCAGAGTGTAGACTGGTAGTGCAGAGTGCAGAGTGGTAGTGCACAGTGGGAGTGCAGAGTGGTAGTGCAGAGTGCAGACTGGTAGTGCAGAGTGCAGAGTGGTAGTGCAGAGTACAGAGTGGTAGTGCAGAGTGCAGAGTGGTAGTGCAGAGTGCAGAGTGGTAGTGCAGAGTGCAGAGTGGTAGTGCAGAGTAGTAGTGCAGAGTGCAGAGTGGTAGTGCAGAGTGGTAGTGCAGAGTGCAGAGTGGTAGTGCAGAGTGGTAGTGCAGAGTGCAGAGTGGTAGTGTAGTTTGAGAGTGCTGAGTGCAGATTGAGAGTGCAGAGTGGTAGTGCAGAGTGCAGAGTGGTAGTGCAGAGTGGTAGTGCAGAGTGCAGATTGAGAGTGCAGAGTGCAGATTGGTAGTGCAGAGTGCAGATTGGTAGTGCAGAGTGGTAATGCAGAGTGGTAGTGCAGAGTGGTAGTGCAGAATGCAGATTGAGAGTGCAGAGTGCAGATTGGTAGTGCAGAGTGCCGATTAATAGTGCAGAGTGCAGAGTGGTAGTGCAGAGTGCAGAGTGGTAGTGCAGAGTGCAGAGTGGTAGTGCAGAGTGCAGAGTGGTAGTGCAGAGTGCAGAGTGCAGATTGAGAGTGCAAGTGGTAGTGCAGAGTGCAGAGTGGTAGTGCAGAGTGCAGAGTGGTAGTGCAGAGTGCAGAGTGGTAGTGCAGAGTGGTAGTGCAGAGTGCAGAGTGGTAGTGCAGTTTGAGAGTGCTGAGTGCAGATTGAGAGTGCATAGTGCAGAGTGGTAGTGCAGAGTGCAGAGTGGTAGTGCAGAGTGCAGAGTGGTAGTGCAGAGTGGTAGTGCAGAGTGGTAGTGCAGAGTGCAGATTGAGAGTGCAGAGTGCAGATTGGTAGTGCAGAGTGCAGATTGGTAGTGCAGAGTGCAGATTGGTAGTGCAGAGTGCGGAGTGGTAGTGCAGAGTGGTAGTGCAGAGTGCAGAGTGGTAGTGCAGAGTGCAGAGTGCAGATTGAGAGTGCGAATGGTAGTGCAGAGTGGTAGTGCAGAGTGCAGATTGGTAGTGCAGAGTGGTAGTGCAGAGTGCAGATTGAGAGTGCAGAGTGCAGAGTGGTAGTGCAGAGTGCAGAGTGGTAGTGCAGAGTGGTAGTGCAGAGTGCAGAGTGGTAGTGCCGAGTGCAGAGTGGTAGTGCAGAGTGGTAGTGCAGAGTGCAGAGTGGTAGTGCAGAGTGCAGAGTGGTAGTGCAGAGTGGTAGTGCAGAGTGCAGAGTGGTAGTGCAGAGTGCAGAGTGGTAGTGCAGAGTGCAGAGTGGTAGTGCAGAGTGCAGAGTGGTAGTGCAGAGTGCAGAGTGGTAGTGCAGAGTGGTAGTGCAGAGTGCAGAGTGGTAGTGCAGAGTGGTAGTGCAGAGTGGTAGTGCAGAGTGGTAGTGCAGAGTGCAGAGTGGTAGTACAGAGTGCAGAGTGGTAGTGCAGAGTGCAGAGTGGTAGTGCAGAGTGCAGAGTGGTAGTGCAGAGTGGTAGTGCAGAGTGCAAAGTGGTAGTGCAGAGTGGTAGTGCAGAGTGCAGAGTGGTAGTGCAGAGTGGTAGTGTAGAGTGCAGAGTGAGAGTGCAGATTGAGAGTGCAGATTGGTAGTGCAGAGTGCAGATTGGTAGTGCAGAGTGGTAGTGCAGAGTGGTAGTGCAGAGTGGTAGTGCAGAGTGGTAGTGCAGAGTGCAGAGTGGTAGTGCAGAGTGCAGAGTGGTAGTGCAGAGTGCAGAGTGGTAGTGCAGTTTGAGAGTGCTGAGTGCAGATTGAGAGTGCGGAGTGCATAGTGGTAGTGCAGAGTGCAGAGTGGTAGTGCAGAGTGGTAGTGCAGAGTGCAGATTGAGAGTGCAGAGTGCAGATTGGTAGTGCAGAGTGCAGATTGGTAGTGCAGAGTGGTAATGCAGAGTGGTAGTGCAGAGTGGTAGTGCAGAATGCAGATTGAGAGTGCAGAGTGCAGATTGGTAGTGCAGAGTGCAGATTGGTGGTGCAGAGTGCAGAGTGGTAGTGCAGAGTGCAGAGTGGTAGTGCAGAGTGCAGAGTGGTAGTGCAGAGTGCAGAGTGCAGATTGAGAGTGCGAGTGGTAGTGCAGAGTGGTAGTGGAGAGTGCAGATTGGTAGTGCAGAATGGTAGTGCAGAGTGCAGATTGAGAGTGCAGAGTGGTAGTGCCGAGTGGTAGTGCAGAGTGCAGAGTGGTAGTGCAGAGTGCAGAGTGGTAGTGCAGAGTGCAGAGTGGTAGTGCAGAGTGGTAGTGCAGAGTGCAGAGTGGTAGTGCAGAGTGGTAGTGCAGAGTGCAGAGTGGTAGTGCAGAGTGCAGAGTGGTAGTGCAGAGTGCAGAGTGGTAGTGCAGAGTGCAGAGTGGTAGTGCAGAGTGGTAGTGCAGAGTGCAGAGTGGTAGTGCAGAGTGCAGAGTGGTAGTGCAGAGTGCAGAGTGGTAGTGCAGAGTGCAGAGTGGTAGTGCAGAGTGCAGAGTGGTAGTGCAGAGTGCAGAGTGGTAGTGCAGAGTGGGAGTGCAGAGTGGTAGTGCAGAGTGCAGACTGGTAGTGCAGAGTGCAGAGTGGTAGTGCAGAGTGGTAGTGCAGAGTGCAGAGTGGTAGTGCAGAGTGGTAGTGTAGAGTGCAGAGTGAGAGTGCAGATTGAGAGTGCGAGTGGTAGTGCAGAGTGCAGATTGGTAGTGCAGAGTGCAGATTGGTATTGCAGAGTGCAGAGTGGTAGTGCAGAGTGGTAGTGCAGAGTGGTAGTGTAGAGTGGTAGTGCAGAGTTCCAGAGTGGTAGTGCAGAGTGGTAGTGCAGAGTGCAGAGTGGTAGTGCAGAGTGGTAGTGCAGAGTGCAGAGTGGTAGTGCAGAGTGCAGAGTGGTAGTGCAGAGTGCAGAGTGGTAGTGCAGTTTGAGAGTGCAGAGTGCAGAGTGGTAGTGCAGAGTGCACAGTGGTAGTGCAGAGTGGTAGTGCAGAGTGCAGATTGAGAGTGCAGAGTGCAGATTGGTAGTGCAGAGTTCAGATTGGTAGTGCAGAGTGCAGTTTGGTAGTGCAGAGTGCAGATTGGTAGTGCAGAGTGAAGATTGGTAGTGCAGAGTGCAGAGTGGTACTGCAGAGTGAAGAGTGGTAGTGCAGAGTGCAGAGTGGTAGTGCAGAGTGCAGAGTGGTAGTGCAGAGTGCAGAGTGCAGATTGAGAGTGTGAGTGGTAGTGCAGAGTGGTAGTGCAGATTGTTAGTGCAGCGTGGTAGTGCAGAGTGCAGATTGAGAGTGCAGATTGCAGAGTGGTAGTGCAGAGTGGTAGTGCAGAGTGCAGAGTGGTAGTGCAGAGTGCAGATTGTTAGTGCAGAGTGCAGATTGAGAGTGCAGAGTGCAGAGTGGTAGTGCAGAGTGCAGAGTGGTAGTGCAAAGTGCAGAGTGGTAGTGCAGAGTGCAGAGTGGTAGTGCAGAGTGGTAGTGCAGAGTGCAGAGTGGTAGTGCAGAGTGGTATTGCAGAGTGCAGATTGGTAGTGCAGAGTGCAGATTGGTAGTGCAGAGTGCAGATTTGTAGTGCAGAGTGCAGAGTGGTAGTGCAGAGTGCAGATTGAGAGTGCAGAGTGCAGATTGAGAGTGCAGAGTGCAGAGTGGTAGTGCAGAGTGCAGAGTGGTAGTGCAGAGTGCAGAGTGGTAGTGCAGTTTGAGAGTGCAGAGTGCAGAGTGGTAGTGCAGACTGCAGAGTGGTAGTGCAGAGTGGTAGTGCAGATTGTTAGTGCAGAGTGCAGATTGAGAGTGCAGAGTGCAGATTGGTAGTGCAGAGTGCAGATTGGTAGTGCAGAGTGCAGAGTGGTACTGCAGAGTGAAGAGTGGTAGTGCAGAGTGCAGAGTGGTAGTGCAGAGTGCAGAGTGGTAGTGCAGAGTGCAGAGTGCAGATTGAGAGTGCGAGTGGTAGTGCAGAGTGGTAGTGCAGAGTGCAGATTGTTAGTGCAGAGTGGGGACTCGCCTTGCTACTGCCTCGCCTGATGGGATTTGGACCTTTGCTGCTGGCGTAGCGCTCTTGTGCTGTGACCTGTGTGCCTCCAAAAACGCTGCTCCTCGCCGGACCCGCTCCGCGGGTCTCGCTTCGTGGGCTCTGACTCTTGGGTGCAGGTGATTGAAAGGATTGCTGTGGGCGTAAGTGCTGCAGGGCTGCGAGCGTGTTTGGCAACTGGACTCCAGTTCCCAGGAGTCCCTGCTGTTGCTGACCTGCCCGAGTCACCTGGGCAGCTCTCCCTGTCTGGACACGCCCCCATCAGCCTGCTCAAATTCACCGGACCTGCTAACCTCGTGGGACTCGCCTTGCTACTGCCTCGCCTGATGGGATTTGGACCTTTGCTGCTGGCGTAGCGCTCTTGTGCTGTGAAACCCTGTGTGCCTCCAAAAACGCTGCTCCTCGCCGGACCCGCTCCGCGGGTCCCGCTTCGTGGGCTCTGACTCTTGGGTGCAGGTGATTGAAAGGATTGCTGTGGGCGTAAGTGCTGCAGGGCTGCGAGCGTGTTTGGCAACTGGACTCCAGTTCCGAGGAGTCCCTGCTGTTGCTGACCTGCCCGAGTCACCTGGGCAGCTCTCCCTGTCTGGACACGCCCCCATCAGCCTGCTCAAATTCACCGGACCTGCTAACCTCGTGGGACTCGCCTTGCTACTGCCTTGCCTGATGGGATTTGGACCTTTGCTGCTGGCGTAGCGCTCTTGTGCTGTGAAACCCTGTGTGCCTCCAAAAACGCTGCTCCTCGCCGGACCCGCTCCGCGGGTCCCGCTTCGTGGGCTCTGACTCTTGGGTGCAGGTGATTGAAAGGATTGCTGTGGGCGTAAGTGCTGCAGGGCTGCGAGCGTGTTTGGCAACTGGACTCCAGTTCCCAGGAGTCCCTGCTGTTGCTGACCTGCCCGAGTCACCTGGGCAGCTCTCCCTGTCTGGACACGTCCCCTTTCACTCCTCCCCCTATAAATTGTGTTAGTCAACCCCGCTGCGCGGGAGCGTCCCGGGAGAAGCCCGGGACAAGGGCAGGACCGTCTAAGGCCTTCATAGGCCGGAGTAGGCTGGGCTGGGCCTACCCTCTTGCTTTAGATATCTGAGTCCTGGTCCTATTAGCCGATATAGCTCCCATTGAATACCATCAAACCTCTGTTGAAATGCCGTCTCCAGCAAGGGAGGGCACCCCCATGAAGCAGGGAGGGGTTAAAAATAGGACCTTAGATAACTACTTTCCTCGGGCTGTGGGTGATGGGGATAAGGAGAGTACCTTAATTCGACTCAGGGCAGAGCGGAGACGTTCTATAGATAACTTGAAACACAGGCCCCTTGGTGAATATTCTACTTCGCTCAGTGAAGAGCCGACTTCTATAGACGATGTCCCCTTCTGCTGAGGGATTGTACGAACACCCCACCTGTCCCACTTAAGAGTCCAACCCCAGCCACCAGCCCAAGTCCAAGCAGGGTGACCATTGACTTAATTTCTCAACCCCCCCCAGCCCCGAAAGCTAGGAAAGCCAAATCCAAGCCAGCCGCTGTACATGGAGTATATGGGCCCCCCCCAAACAAACGTAGGAGGAAGTCAAGGGGTGCCCAGGGCAAAAACAAATCTAAAATCCCCCACTCTGAGTTTGGGAGGTCATCAAAACTCCTCACACCGACTGAGAGATTAGCGGATGAATCACAACCCAAACCCACCGTACAGGCTGCTATGGCCCCCGCCTTGACAAAAGACACAGGTAATAACACTGCCAATGTCCCCCTTTCTGTTGCTCCGCTAGGTAACCTGGAATTTCTCCTCAGGTCGCTACTACTACCAATCAGCGAAAGCATTAAAAAGGTCGAGATCAGACTCACCATCCTGGAGGCCACATTAAGTAGCATGAAAACCCCGGCTGGCCTCCAGGGAAGATCTCAGGAGCTCACTTCCACTCCTACGGCTCCCCAGCAGCCCCCAAATAGCGCAATGAGCTCAGCTCCCCCACAGGCTGTGAATACTGTGGCCCCTCCACAGCCCCTGAGGACCAATCCTGTACCAACCAAGTCATTTAACTCTAATAGGCCCACTCCTCCAGTAGACCCTGTCCCTCTGGCACAGCCTGCAGACAGTGCTGCACCGACACCTTTAATGAAGCCTCCCCCCAGGCCACGTAGGCCTAATCTACCCCCAGAGGCAAACGACTTTACGGTAGTCATGGCGGGCGTCCCCCCACTTGAAGCGGGTGAAGCTGAGGATTTTTGCTCCTTAAAAAGCAGGGTAATCAAGTGGCTAAATATGAACAGACCGCTCCCGGTACATCTAAATAATGAAATAACAATGGTTAGAAGGGTGCCATGGGTGGGGAGAACACATAAATCTATAACAGGGGACTGCATATTGGTGAGCTTCAGGGATGCTGCAACTGTCTCTCACATATGCCAAGGAAAGAATAGATCTCGGGTATCAACTATTCAAACCCTCCAGGTTTCTTTCTTCTTTCCCCCTACCCCTGCCCCTGTACACCCGTTCCAAACCTATGATAACTGGGAGAGGGTTGGTCGGAGGGGAAGACATCATGAATTTAACCCCAGGCCACTATTTAGCCGCCCAGAGCCACCCTTTCACACTTTCAACCGGTTCAATTGTTTGAGTGGCCTTGAGGGGGTTGATTGACAAACAGATACTGCCCCTCCAGGAGATGGGGAAAAAGGGGCCTCGGTAGAGGAGCCGGCGCAGCAAAGCCTCCTGGCACAGCAAACTCCATCTAGCAGGGTTGGGAAGTCTGTGGTAGATGGGCCTAGGGTTATAAATATTGAATGTACAGGAGGGGGACATGGGCTGGATATACAAGGGTTTGAGCGGGAGACACAATTGGGGCCCCAAGGGGGAATAGAGCAGAGTGGTGAGGTACTGAGAATGATTTCTTGGAACATTGCAGGTTTGGCAGGCAAATTTAACAACAAAGAGTGGCTTGATTACATTAGAAAATTCCACGTAATCAGCCTGCATGAGACATGGGCCCTGGAGAACAACTTTCATTTGCAGGGGTATAAGTGTTTCTTTGTACCCGCGCAAAAATCAAGATCAGGGAGAGCCATGGGAGGAATATCCATTTACATAGATTTAGACCTCCCGGGCAGTTGGTCTTCCCCAGGTTGGAATTCCCATGGGATTCAGGCAGTTCGGTTCTCCGGGAAGGGGCTAAGACTCATTATTTTTAATATCTATAACAACGAGATAGCGGGAGACCATACCTCACTTGTAGCTGAACTGGATCTTAGGCTGGGTCAGGAAACAACAGTCCAGAAAAAGGGGTAGTCATATGCGCTGCTGGTTATGGGAGACTTTAATTGCCACCTTTGTCCGGCATTGGTCCCAACAAACACAGACTGGTCCCAATGCCCCAGGGAGAAGGGGCCGCACTTTTCCCATACCCCGATAGGGTTAGCTTTTAGTATGCTCCGGCTCAAGTATGATCTTGAACATACTATTAACATGATAGGCACACAGAAGGATGGAACATTCCCACCCACATTCAAGGGTAGAGGATGCTCATCCGTCATCGACAACATCCTGGTCTTAAGATCCCTGCTAAATAAGACAATTAGTGTAGGGATTGAATGGAGCAGTTTTAGCGACCACAACCCACTTGTTTTGGAGCTGTTGTATAGGGTGGGTTCAAAAAGGAGAGACCATCGCACAATCACGGAGAGGGTAACAGATCAAGGCAGAATATTAAAGTGGTCCAAAATAGATGGGGAAAAGTTTTATAAGGCCCTGGTGGACGCTGGCAAAACTGCCATTAATGATTGTTTAGACATAGAAGTCCACGGATCACGGCTACTGGAAGCTTTCGATCAGATTGCAAATCTGATTGATGGCCTACTTAAAACTAGTGCGCCCACATGGAACCACGGTAACCCTCGATGGTTCGATAAAGATTGCTCCAAAGCACTGAGGGAGCTCAAAAGCTGCCTTAAATTTAAACCAAGGGACCCCCAAAAAATCAAGGCGTGCAGGGAGAAATATAAGAAAGAGACCAAGAGGAGGAAACTCGCTCTGCAGGCAGAAGCGTGGGCAGACCTAAGAGAAGCAGGGGAAAGAAAGGATTTAGCGGGTTTCTGGAGAATTATCAACAAACCCACTTTCCAGGAAAACGATACCCCGGAGATAGGGTTTAATATTCTTCCAGAACAGTGGGTCACTCATTATAGGGGTCTGTATAATCATGAGCCCGGTACCCCCGTAGAGTCACCTGAATTTGCAACCCAGGTATCAACAGTTGTATTTACTATCAAGGAGATTACCGCTGGGATAGAGGGTCTGACCAAAAACAAAGCCCCGGGCCCTGACGGAATCCCCCCCGACCTGTTTCTGAGCAGCATAGAACTCTGGGCCCCTTTAATGACTAGGGTCATAAACACTGCCATTACCTGTGGTCTGCCACCGTCCTGGTCCAAAGCTATAATTGTGCCGATTTTTAAGAAGGGCAATAGGGACGATCCCAAGTGCTATCGCCCTATCTCCCTGATTGATGTATCGGCTAAACTCCTGGGTAGGGCGATCCTCAATAGACTGTCCGAGTGGACCGAAGAAAACAACATCTTCTCGGACACCCAATATGGTTTTAGGACAGGGAGGTCCACTAGTGATCAATGCCTGAACCTTTATATGCTGACTGCCAAATATACCATGGCCAGTGATGAATCGATCTATATGGGATTCATGGATTTGGCAGCGGCATTCGATCACGTCAACAGGGAGAAACTATGGAACATGATGTCCAGTATGGGGATAGAGAGTGGCCTAATTAACATTCTTAGGGAACTGCATAGTGATACCACGGCTAGAGTTTGATTTAACAGGGAGGGGGGTCTGACCGACTCTTTTCCCTGCATGAGTGGAGTCCGGCAAGGCTGCATTCTTGCCCCTTTTTTGTTCTCCCTCTACATTAACAATTTGGAACAGCATTTGTTAGGTTTAAAGGCAGATTGCCCAAGGGTGGGGTCGCGTCATATTCCTGTTCTGCTCTACACAGATGACGCGGTCCTGATTGCACGCACACCCAGGAGCTTACAAATCTCGATCGACGGATTTGTAAAGTTTATGGGGGCCCTAGATCTCTCTGTCAACCTGGGCAAATCCTATGTGCTCCTGGCTGGTAAAAAAACCTCTTCTAAATTTACTTACACAATAGGAAGCCACATAGTAGAAGAGGTTAAAACGTTCCCTTACCTAGGTGTAACCTTTGATGGGGCCTTACAGTTTAACTCCCTGGTGGAGGAGCGTTGTAGTAAAATGATTGCTTCCAAAGGGGCAATTGCAAGCTACGGCAGGAGGTTAGGTAGATGGAGCCCGGAACAGGTGATGAATCTGTACAGCTCCGTATCATGCTCCAAAGTAATCTATGGGGCATAAGTATGCGGCTTTGTTAATATTACAAGAATCCAACGGGAAGAAAACAAATATCTAAAATCCATCCTGAGGGTACCCCCAAGTACTGCTGGCTCTATAGCACACAGGGAATTAGGGAGGCCACACCTAGATGATTTGGTAAAACTCAGGCCAATTGTGGCCTGGTTAAAAATCTGGGTTAATCCTGATGCGTCTCTAAGCAGAGAAATTTTATCGGACTGTTTAGAGAGGGACAAATGTATGCGTATTCCCTGGCTCAATTATGTAAAGAATGCCCTAGAAGAAATAGGCTTTGGGAATCTCTTCACTAACCCTGCAACAATTGTAGCCCAGCACAAGATGCAAGTAAGGAAAACTTTCCTAGAGCTGAAAAGTCAACGCAGAGCTGAGGCTGAAGGGCTTAAAAAGACAGTGAGGGCCCACAACCTGGTGAAGAGCGTTGAGGGAATGGAGCCATATTTGTACCTTATGCATAACGCACAGGACAGATTCTTGATGTGTCGTTTTAGACTGAACCTACTCCCTTTTATGTTAGCATCACCAGCAGGATTTGCAACATCAATTGAACAGAAGGGATCCTGCGGCTGCGACAATAGGTCTCCGCAGGACTCCCTTCACTTTGTTTTACTCTGTCCTTTTTTTACAATGCCCAGGCGCAGATTTCTTGTAAATGTTTTAAAAAAAGCTAAACTGGAACATGCAAGGGAGGCATTAGTCTTTTTACAAAAAGCATTGGACCCCTTAACACTGTGTTGTATAATGAATTTTATTAAGGTAGCGGTCCGTCTAAGGCTAACTAGGGGAGTTGAATGAAATGTTTCTGATTTTACCCTTTTTTAAAATGATATATTCTTTTGTCTGTGTTCCATGTTTACTTGTTGTTGTACAAGCTTTATTCGAGATAAATTCTCATAAAAGCACAGAATAAAATTGAACATGACAATAAAAACATTTCAATGGACAATACAAGTTCATATAAACATTTGTGCAAGCTCATACAATACCTTTATAAAAGATTTACATATATACCACAATAAATTTTAAATATTATGAAACAATCTAAGAACGTATTTAGCTGGACCCTCCCAGAAATCGCCGCCTGATTGCCCAGGCCCACCCCAGATATTTGGCCACCCCAATAACTATCGACTCTTGAGTTGAAGTGCACAAAATTCTCAGTGCCACAGCACTATCACGTGTCCCGAGGTTCTTACATACAGGTGTAAGCCATACCCTCCTAGGTGAAGAATAGGCTGTACAGGCAAATAGAAAATGGCCTAGACTTTCCTCAGCCGTTTCGCATGCCGGGCATAGCGAGTTGGTCGACCTTTGCCACCCTGCGGTTAGTTTTTTAGGGGAATGGAACCAGATCTAACCTGAAAGACCAACTTCCTATCCAATGGGACCGTAATGGTATCCCAATAATTTTCCAGAATAGGATAGATTTTAGTCTCCAGGAAGCGACCCGCCATAGAGTCAGACCTAACACCTCTCAACAAATTACTATCCACCCAGTCCCAATATTGTAGTTTGAGGGCTTCCTTGCTAGGGAAGACCTCCCCAAGAGGATTGGTCCACAGGTTGGAGAACCCAAGATTAAATAACATGGACCTTAAGTTTTTTAACCACTTTATCTTGTGGAAGTTATCCTCCCTGATTATTGAAAGGAAACCCTCAGCATATTGCCTAATCTCTGGAGTTGTCCATAGACGTCTCCAGTAGAGGACAGGGCGCAACCGCGCTCTATCGCTAATGGGACGTCTACCCAACTCCAGAAACAGTGGCAATAAGGGGGTGCTCTGTGGGAGTCCTGTAATCCCTCTGAGAAACTTGTTCTCAGATATCTGTAAAGTTGAGAGATTATCCCAGGCCCATAACTCTGCACCGTATAGGGTCGCGCCTAAGACCTTTGCGTCATATACCATGAGAACAGGTTTGATCGGTTTCGTCTTGGATTTGCGATGTTCCCCCCGCAATGCTCCTGATAATTGTTGATGTTTTAGGGCCGCTTTTTCCAAGTGACGTGACCAACCAGAGCCCTCTGCTATCTGTACCCCTAGATATACAAACTCTTTAACAGTCTCTAGCTTGCTATTATTCAGGGATACCTTAGGATAGATTTTACGGCGAGGGGAAAAGGCCATTAGTTTCGTTTTCCCCACGTTTACTTCCAGGCCATGCTCTTTGCAGAAAGCATCAAATATATTTAATGCGCGTTGTAACCCCGCGGGGTTTTTTGACATGATCAGGGTATCGTCAGCGAACATCAGGATGGGGACCCTGGCGTCCGCTAACGATGGGGCATCTATGCTTGCTTTCAACATTTGCTCGACAATCCCATTAATAAATAATGAGAACAGTAAGGGTGCCATGGCACAGCCTTGTCGGACCCCCCTTTCCACCGGGAAGTCCATAGTTGACTCACCATTCCCACCCCACTGCACTCTTGCAAAGTTAGATTCATGCAAGCGCATGATCAGGGTAAGAAGTTCAGGAGGTATCCCCAATTTTTGCAAGACCAGCCATAACTTAAACCTGGGGACCAAGTCAAACGCCGCCCGTAGGTCGACAAATGCGACGTACAGGCAGCCCCTACCAAGCAAGACCGTCTTCCACCGCAATATAGTGAAGCGGAAGACCTGGTCTATAGTGCTGGTCGCTCGCCTGAATCCTGCCTGAAATGGTGAGAGAGCATTGTTGTCTTCCACCCAGTCCATAAGTTGATTCGTAACCATTCTCCCCATTACTTTTTGCACGGTTGCTATCAAACTTATGGGTCTGTAGTTGGCGGGGAGTGAACGGTCTCCCTTTTTATGAACAGGAATAATTATTGCTCCTTTCCATAACTCAGGAACCACCCCCCCCTTGGCTAGGGCGTTTCCTAACAAAAAAATATATTTCACCCACCTCTTCATGTCATGTTTAAAAATATCCGGGGGAATCCCGTCTAACCCTGGAGCTCTCCCACATTTTACCGAACTAATAGCATTCTCAACTTCTTTGTGGGTGAACAAATTGTCGGTTGCAAAGACTGGCAGTATGCCCTCCCCTACCCCGGGTAGCATGACTTCAGAATATTGTGGTCTGAAGTACTCAACCCATGCTTCTTCAGCTACGTTGTTATCCGGTCTTGCGGGGCTACCTCCTCTACCCCACTTGATGATTTTCCAGAAGAGCCTGGAATCCTTGCTATTAGAAGCCCCTTTTAACTCAGCCCAATGATCTTCATCCCATTTCCTCTTTGCCCGAGAAATGGCTAATTTGTACGCTTTCCTTGCCGCTCTAATTGCAACATTATCCCTATTTCTAATGGCTTGGCCTAAATGCAATCGTGCAGATCTACACTGGCAATTATACCATCTACCAACATCCAAATTTTTCCTCCCTTTGTTGATCTTGGTCAGAAAACATGGTTTTAGGAGGGAAAATAGCTTATTGTGGATGTCTGTGATGTCCCTAGCCCCTGGAGTTATTGGATCTACCGCCTCCATGGCAGAAATTGCATTATCCACCGCTAGGTTAATATAAGTCATTGTTTCATTGTTTGCCAGTACCCTTGGCCATTTTAGCCTGCGTCCATCATTAGTCATAACCGGGGTCTGGACATTCCTTGAATGCAAATTTTCAGGTCCAGCATTCCACCACCTATGGGTCACACAGAGGGGATTGTGATCACTTTCAATTCTAGGGTTAATTACCATATCAATAACCCCCTGCCACAGTTGGAGACTACATATTACATAATCGATCCTGCTCCTACTGTTGCCATTATCAAAAGTACAGCCACCCTCTTTGTCCCCTGGGGTTCTCCCGTTCAGGGCCCTTAAACCATGCTCCATACAAATAGCATTTATTAACAGGATATCCTTTGTCCACCTTGTAATAGAATTTAGAGTTAAAGGCGGTACTCCCCAAAGATTATCCTCTTCCTTCCCTAGGGGGTCATTTGTACAGTCAAGGGGTTCAAAGGTCCTATTAAGATCCCCGGCTACTATTACCCTGTTATCTTGCGACTTGGTTTCTAAGGCAGCAGACAGCGCCTCTAAAGTAGAGGAGTTGGTTGAATTACTCCCTCTTGCATAAACATTATACAAGTCAATTGAAACCCCCTTTTCCGATGAGATTCTTAGCAGTTGCAGGTCGCCAATTCCCAAATACAGCGTTTTAATAGAAATGCACAGGTTCTGCCTTATCCAGACAGTAAGACCTCCCATTGGTCGACCTCTTCCGCCTTTGGTGGCTGGTATAGAAAAGTTTAAATAGCCACAAAGAAAAACGGGTTCACAAGCCCAGGTTTCTTGAAAACAGCATACGTCGAACCCATTGATGAATTCTACCCAGGATGGTGAGGCTAACTTACTGCCCAACCCAGCAACATTCCAGGATAAGAACATACCAGAACTGTGCACGATCCCACCAGAATTGCTAGTTTTAGAACTTGGTTGGGGGGCCATTAGGTTTTCGACAGTATTGGCAACCTTCGCACAACAAAAGGCGTTTACTGATGGTATAGTTAATTCCCCAACACTGACATTTATATTCACCATCCCGTCACCTCCTGCCACGGTGAAACTCCCATTTCCAGTTTTCTCGACAATTGTATTTATACCCGCAATATCATTGTAATCATCACAACTCCCTATAAATTTCATTACAAGACCGGAGGCTACATTATGCAATAACTTTTATTGCTGCTCAAGATATGCAGCCCTTTAAAGTGTAACAATTACATCATAAACAAAACATTCCATAGAACATAGTCAAGTGACATAGCAACCAGATAACTTCCTCTTTTATTCGCTGCTCATGGAGAGTTAAGTATTGTTTCTTCCTTTCTCCCCTTTTATGAGTATATTTGTATGCTAATGTTTGTTTTAGCAATTTATTTTCAGGTTTACCTTATTTAGGTAAGTAACCTATTCATTACTATTGTTACTAAATGTTTTTAGTGTTTTCATATTTTGCCATTTCGGGTAAATTTCTCAATCCTTCCAATTTATGGTTGGTTCTCTTCTTTTATTTTTCTTTGTTTATTTCTTGGCAGTCCGCCGCATTTAATTTTGCGGAGGCTGCTCTTATTCTAATGACATCTGTGTCTCTCTCATGAGGTAGAACGAGTCCTGTCTCTCTGTTTATTATAACGATCCCCCATTATCGGCATCTCTGTATTTTTTCGTGTCATGTTTGTGCCTCTTGTGCCCTCCTTCGGAGACTTTCTCTCTGGGGCATTTATTGAAATGCGAAGCGCTTACCTGACAATTCCGGTGGAACCACTCTTCGGAGCTCGAGCCTGCGAATAGCTCCGACGCTTCTTCCTTTTTTCCTTTCGTGACCCGCTCGCGGAAATGAGCGGCGGAAATGAGCGGCTCTTAGACCTTCAAAGCGCAAATACAGCCTGAACTCAGGGGCTTTGACGGCTCGCGCTGTGCGTTTCCTTGCCAACGCACAGCGCAGGACTGGATCTTTCATTTTAACCGCCGCATCATTCGTCTTTCTGCGTTTACACTGGGTATTAGACACTTGTTGGTGAACTTTGACTAAAAGCCTGCCTAACGATTTATCTCAACTATATGGTATATATTTTACCTTTCCATTTGAATTACATATTTTTGAAATGGCTGAGAAAATTAATGAGGCTTGTGAAGCCCCTCTCACAGAGATTTCCCTGATGAATCTTTTTGAGAAACAACTAAAATCCTCCCTTAAGGAGGCAGTTGAGGCGGCATTATCAAAGAGAAAAAGGGATACTCCTCAACAGAACTCAGCTTCTTCGGATGAGGAAGACCCTCTACCCACCAAAGGCGGCAAAGTCTTAAAAAAGACCAGACATCTTGATAATATTGGTGACCCACGCGGTACAACTGAGCAAGGTGTCCAAAGCGGCACAAACAGATCAAGCGTCCAAAATGGCGCAAAGACTACAGGTGTCCTACACGGCACAATTGGACATGGTGTCCCTTGCGACACAAGAGACGTCATCCTTCTTGATGATGACGATTACCTATCCCCTAATGATAATTTGGATGCTGATGAGTACATTTTTGATCCTTCAGAAAAATTGGATGATTTATTGGGTGATGATTTGATCCAATCCTCTACCTCTTGCTCTATTAAAGATCCCTCTGGAGCGGAGATGTTTAACCCTTCAAATATTACTCACCCTAGAGGCTCTGACTGGTGGCCCCTTGACCACGTAGCCAAGTTTATAAAAACTTGGATCAGGAAACCCCTTGAGAGAGATTCAAGGAACTTAATGAAATCGGAATGCCCTAGACCTTTCCTTGACAATAAAGCAGCCTTGACGCCTATACTAGACCCTGAGCTATTGACTTTTCTCTTTAAGACTGGAAGAGACCCTCGTAAGGGTATCGAACGCTGTCTGAAACAGTGTCAGGATAAACTCCTAGACACCTTAGGTCCTCTAGCGAGAATTTTAGATCTTGCCGAGGAATCTGCTATTAATGGTACTCCAGTTGATATCGAACTCTTGAGGGGTTGGAGTCAACGTGCCTTATGCCTCCTTGGTAATGCCAACGCTAGCCTCACATCTGAAAGACGTAGAGGAATCCTGATTCGAATGAACCCGAAGTTGGGGGACCTAGCTAATAAAGAGATCGAAGGAGACCCTAACGGGCTCCTCTTCGGAGATTCCTTTATTAAGGTTCTTGGCAAATACGTGTCTACCTTCTCTGCTTTTAGCAGAGCTCAAAGTAACATGAGAAGGATGTTTGGAGGTAGACAAATTTTTGGAAGGGCTGACAGAGGAGGACCATCTGTCAGCCGAGGATACAACAGGTCCTTTTATCAGAACCAACGTGGAAGATACTTCAGAGGGAACAATTCCTTCTTCCCTCAGAGAGGACACAACTACCGCAATCGAGGAGGTGGAAACAACCGTGCCAGATTCCAGAGTCAAGGAAATCAAGGTAAAAACCTCGCCTTTTGGTTCTTTCCTCCCAAAGGTAGGGGGAAGACTTGCTTCTTTCAGCCAGAACTGGCTATCAATAACAAACGATGTATGGGTTCTAGAAACAGTGAAAGGTTTCAAAATAGATTTTGTTTCTACTCCTCGCCAGACCTCACCCCCCAGGGAATTAGTTTTAGATCAAGATCAATCAACCCTAGTAGACGAGGAGATTCGTAAAATGCTGAAAAAGGGGCAATTTTCATTGTGTCCAAGGCTGGCCCCAGCTTTGTGAGCACAATTTTTCTCGTGAAGAAAAAAGACAAAGGTTGGCGTCCCGTAATAAATCTAAGGCTTTTGAACTCCTTCCTTGTGTACAGACACTTCAAGATGGAAGGTATCCATCTTTTGAGAGATATTCTCCAGGAGAGGGATTGGCTCATGAAGCTGGACCTGAAAGACGCTTACTTTACTGTCCCTATGGATACGGAATCTCAAAAATATCTGAGGTTTGTATGGAAAGGTATAACCTACCAATTTCGATGTCTTCCTTTTGGCCTTACTTCAGCTCCTTGGTGTTTCACCAAGATACTGAGGCCGGTTGTTGCATCTCTAAGGAGAAGAGGAGTTCGTTTGATTATATATGTAGACGATATCTTATTGATGTCCCAAAGTCAGGACGAACTCCTTCTCCTAATGAGGTGGACTGTGGATCTTTTGGAGTCTTTAGGCTTCATTATCAATGTAGAAAAATCTGTCATGACTCCTTCGCAAAATCTAGAATTTCTTAAAACTACAGTCCTTTCCTTCGCAGCTCTAAGAGGAAGTTATCTGGTTGCTATGTCACTTGACTATGTTCTATGGAATGTTTTGTTTATGATGTAATTGTTACACTTTAAAGGGCTGCATATCTTGAGCAGCAATAAAAGTTATTGCATAATGTTAGCCTCCTTTGTCTTTAATGAAATCAAGATTCTCTCTGCATGCTAATTGGAGAATCGACATTCGTTGGCACATCTTCCAATACAACTGTACGAATCCTACACAGTTTGTCAACAACCCCAGCTCTGTTCCTGCCATCCGACAGGAGGGTTATAATTCGTACATGCAGTATAGTTATGGAACAATGGAGGGGGAGCTGATGTAGGAATGGTTTGCAAAGGTAGGATGGGAGGATTTATGGGTTCATTGAGCAGGCTAGTCAATACACTGGTTGGGCGGGGGTAGAAAAAGGTGAGATCAACGATTCCAATGCCTCCCTTAGATGTGCCCCACCCCTGCCTAGTTATCCATCCGGCCACCCTTGGATCTTGAAAATTCACCACAATACAATCCCCTCCCAGACTTTTAGTTGTGTACCCTAACCAATCTATTCTTCCAACCCCTATGATTAGCCCTTCAACGTCTCCAGGAAGAGGTCGATTCTCCCTTAACCAGTGCATGATCTTATTCTTAAGCATCTGGAAGGTTTCTCTCTGTCCTTCAGATAAAGGTGGAACATTTATGAGAACGGCTACGTAAGGGAAAGAGTCTGGAGTAAGGTTCACTGGGGGTTTCCTGTGCGGTGGCTTTGTCAAGGGTGGAGGAATCGGTTTGGGAACTGTAAAAACAGGGCGGGGTACAAGTTTGTTTAATAGCAACTGGTTGTTAGTAGGTTGGGCAGGTGCTGTAACTTTACCCGTCGATGAACATGCATTAACCCCTAGCCCAACTACTGCTTTGCTTAGCACCGTCTGGGTGTTAGTTGGTTGAGTAGGTGCAATAGCTTTACCCGCTGTGGGACATACGTTAGTCCCTGACCCAGCTACAGAAGGAGGAACTGGTATTATTGTTGGTTGGAGCACCACAGACTGGGCAGAATTCACAGTATTTGGGGCAGTCCCTAGATGTACCGATTCTATAGGATTGGAGGTTCTGTTTACAGATGCACTACCTGACTTAGATGGTAATAGGGGGTTTGTTTGTGGTTTTTTCCCCTTATCTTGTGTTATAGGGTTGATATTGCCCTGGTGCTTGGCACTTACGTCCATCCTAGCGTTTGTTTTTATCAGTGATTTTGTGGAAAAGAAGTTGTCGAGCGTTGCCTGCTCGAAATGGTCTAGGCGGTCTGAAAGCTTAGCAATTCTATCCTCTATTGGGGAAAGGATTGTTCTAAGCAGCTTTTCCAACTCAGGGATCAGGTTTGAAAGCAGTGAAAGCTTATCATCAGTTGAGGGGCCTTGCTCAATAACAATATCCCTAGCAAGTACAGGGCTATCCAATAAAACAACATTCCCATTCGGTACGCTTTCTGTGCTACAACTTTCTGCAATGTCAACCTCACTGGTACACATAGATTTATGTAATTTCCTATGCTTTTGTAGGGGTTTCACAACAAATTTACATTTTCTCGGTGCAGTAGATCTTTTCCGCTTAGAACCGTGCTTGGATTGAACCAAGACAGCCTGGGCACCTGAACCAAGAAGCAGCGTAGTATTAATATCACTCCTACCAGATAAAACCAGTTCAGTAGCGTTGTCTTTATCCACAACATTTGTGGGTACCTCGAATTGCTCGGTTACAGCTGGGAGATTGACCGAGGATAATGGTGTTACCAAGGTGGGATATATTTGGGTGGAATGCTTGTCCGGAATGTTTTTAAGTAGTTCAATCGAAAGTCTGCGCTCAGCGCGCTTCTCAGCCAATGATATCTCTTTGTCTATGGATAAAGCTGAACGATTGAAATTTTTTTTATCCAGTGGTCCAATTGCCAATGGGCCAGTCTCAACCGGTGGAATTGGCGGACTGGCACTACTTGAGGAGGCAGACATTGCACTAATATACACCAGCAGAGGTACAATAATTGGGTATCACTTACTAAGGAGTATGCCGTCAGGCGAATGTCAGAGGAATGGCCCAGCCCGGCCTCTTTCGGCCCCTGACGGCCACAGACGGTCCCGCCCTTGTCCCGGGCTTCTCCCGGCGAGCTCCCGCGCGCTCCCGCGCCGCGGTGGAGCAAGCGTTTGTATATAGAAGGTGTAATTGGTAAAGGGGCGGGGCTTGCAGGGAGAGCGGCCCAGGTGTTTGCTGCCGGGCTATCAGGGACTCCTGGGATATGGAGTCCCTGACCACGCTGCTCGCAGCCCTGCAAGGCTTACCGGCACCCTTGGCGTCTGCACACACTCCCGATGTTCCTCTGCTCCCAAACAGCGATGCGGGACCCGCGGAGCGGGTCCGGCGAGGAGTTGATGGGTCCACAAGGAGAAAGCTGTTCCACCAGCAAACGGACAGCAGGTACACAAGTAAAGGGTCCCAAAGAGGCGGTGGGAGCGAGGGCTTTTAGCTCCGTAGGTAAAGGGGCGGGGCTTGCAGGGAGAGCGGCCCAGGTGTTTGCTGCCGGGCTATCAGGGACTCCTGGGATATGGAGTCCCTGACCACGCTGCTCGCAGCCCTGCAAGGCTTACCGGCACCCTTGGCGTCTGCACACACTCCCGATGTTCCTCTGCTCCCAAACAGCGATGCGGGACCCGCGGAGCGGGTCCGGCGAGGAGTTGATGGGTCCACAAGGAGAAAGCTGTTCCACCAGCAAACAGACAGCAGGTACACAAGTAAAGGGTCCCAAAGAGGCGGTGGGAGCGAAGGCTTTTAGCTCCGTAGGTAAAGGGGCGGGGCTTGCAGGGAGAGCGGCCCAGGTGTTTGCTGCCGGGCTATCAGGGACTCCTGGGATATGGAGTCCCTGACCACGCTGCTCGCAGCCCTGCAAGGCTTACCGGCACCCTTGGCGTCTGCACACACTCCCGATGTTCCTCTGCTCCCAAACAGCGATGCGGGACCCGCGGAGCGGGTCCGGCGAGGAGTTGATGGGTCCACAAGGAGAAAGCTGTTCCACCAGAAAACGGACAGCAGGTACACAAGTAAAGGGTCCATGTTTACACTAATACTTTTGTATAAGGATCTTGAAAATGTTTAATGACTTTTTATTCATGTAAATATGTGTATGCTTTTATGGTGATTTTTAACCACCGAATAAAGATTCTTTGAATTGAATTGAATAGTGCAGAGTGGTAGTGCAGAGTGCAGATTGAGAGTGCAGAGTGCAGAGTGGTAGTGCAGAGTGGTAGTGCAGAGTGCAGAGTGGTAGTGCAAAGTGCAGAGTGGTAGTGCAGAGTGCAGAGTGGTAGTGCAGAGTGGTAGTGCAGAGTGCAGAGTGGTAGTGCAGAGTGGTAGTGCAGAGTGCAGATTGGTAGTGCAGAGTGCAGATTGGTAGTGCAGAGTGCAGATTGGTAGTGCAGAGTGCAGAGTGGTAGTGCAGAGTGCAGATTGAGAGTGCAGAGTGCAGATTGAGAGTGCAGAGTGCAGAGTGGTAGTGCAGAGTGCAGAGTGGTAGTGCAGAGTGCAGAGTGGTAGTGCAGAGTGGTAGTGCAGAGTGCAGAGTGGTAGTGAAGAGTGGTAGTGCAGAGTGGTAGAGCAGAGTGGTAGTGCAGAGTGCAGAGTGGTAGTGCAGAGTGGTAGTGCAGAGTGCAGAGTGGTAGTGCAGAGTGGTAGTGCAGAGTGCAGATTGGTAGTGCAGAGTGCAGATTGATAGTGCAGAGTGCAGATTGGTAGTGCAGAGTGCAGATTGGTAGTGCAGAGTGCAGATTGGTAGTTAGTGCAGAGTGCAGATTGGTAGTGCAGAGTGCAGATTGGTAGTGCAGAGTGCAGATTGGTAGTGCAGAGTCCAGATTGGTAGTGCAGAGTGCAGATTGGTAGTGCAGAGTGCAGCGTGGTAGTGCAGAGTGGTAGTGCAGAGTGGTAGTGCAGAGTGGTAGTGCAGAGTGGTAGTGCAGAGTGCAGAGTGGTAGTGCAGAGTGCAGAGTGGTAGTGCAGAGTGCAGAGTGGTAGTGCAGAGTGCAGATTGGTAGTGCAGAGTGCAGAGTGGTAGTGCAGAGTGCAGATTGAGAGTGCAGAGTGCAGATTGAGAGTGCAGAGTGCAGATTGAGAGTGCAGAGTGCAGATTGGTAGTGCAGAGTGCAGAATGGTAGTGCAGAGTGCCTAAAACACATTTCCATTTACAATGCCACTATCTCTAACTTAAAACAAACCCGAGCCCTAATGCATTCCTAATGCTTGTTTTTTACTGCGTTATCTTTCAAACTGGAAAATGCTCACTGAAAACAGTACTACTACTTCTACTGTAAACTTTAGAATACTACATTAGTGCCCAGGCTTTCCATTTTTTGACTGGTACTCACCTCCCCCATAACCCTTCCTCATTCACTGGCCCTCACTGCAAAAGCCCCAATACTCTCCAACTGGCCCCAAAAACCACCAAAGACACCACAGTGATCATGGCATCCACCCACCCAGGTGCCTCCACAGACACCTGCCCGCACCACCTCTTCAATCTAGGCAGCACCACTATAAGCTCAGTATTACAGTCCATCATCAACACGTCCATCTCCACTTTCCCAGATGCCTAGAAATACACAAGTAACACTCCTCCACTCAAGAAACCACCTACAGACCTGGATGTCCCCAGGAACTATCTACCCATCTCTTTGCTTCGCTTGCCCAGAAAATTCATGAAAAAAGCAATCAACAGCCAGTTTCCCACTACAATATACACAAACTCCTTGACCACTCACAATCAGGATTTCACAGCAACCATAGCACCGTAACAGCCCTCATCGCAGCAAAGGATGACATTTGTGCTATCATGGACTGAGCCCTACTTCTACTCGACCTCTCTGCCTTATTCTTCACAGCCGCCCACCTAGCACTCATCACTGGACTCCACGACGGCGGAATTCAAGGACCAGACCGACAATGGATGCACTCCTTCCTGACCAGAGGAACGCAATGGGTTAGACTGCTGCCTTTCACCTCTGAGTCTAAAGACATCAGCAGCGGAGCCCCACAGGGGTCATCCTTCAGCCCCACCCTCTTCAACATTTACATGGCACCCCTTGCGAAGATCACCCACTCCCCCGGACTCAGCATCTTCCTTTACACCAATGACAAGCAGCTGATCCTATCGTTCTCAGAAGACCACTTCAACACCAAAAACAACTTAAAATGCTGCTTGACGGAAGTCACCACAACGATGAGGACCAATCGCCTGAAACAACACAGAGAAAATGGAAGTCCTGATTTTTAGACCTAACAACTCCCCCTGGGCTGCCACCTGGTGGCTCATCAAACTGGGACCCACCCTAACACCCACCGATCTAGCACAAAATCTGGGCATCATCCTGGACACCGAAACAATCCATGAGACCCAAAAACAACGCCATCACATCTGCCTGCTTCAACATCTCCATACAAACAGTTTATTTTAGATCCAAACAGGACCTCATATATGAGAAGTGGGAGGGTGTCACAGAAATTATTTGCAATAATATTAGTGAGCTGCTGCTCTGCGACAATATTGAAAACACTTTACTATCGCTGAATATTAGATGTAAACACATTTAGAATGTGGACGAGTGTTGCCTTGCACTTTCAGTGACCTGACCAAAGAGGGCATGAAAGAGCTGAAATTGGATCATAAATGTAAAGCTGTTCCTTGAGATGGCGTTGCTCACAACTGCATCACATTTCACTAAATTTGACATTCACTCTGAACCAAACTTGGACCCAGGTGGGACAAGGAATGGAAGCAAATTATCTTGCATTTCTGGAGACAATACACATTGAACAAGGTTTAGCTTTAGGTATAATTCAACACCAGCAGATCTAGTGTGCAGGTGCATTCTAGCTATGGTATTCGTGCAACTGAACATAGGCAGTGCCTCACATAGTAGCAAAAAATTGTGGTTTGTAACATCTCCTGACTACGGATTATGTGCATGCTTGAACTTCAACACAGACCGAATACATGGGCACTCACCATTGGCACACTGATATAACTTTCAGGCATTCAGTCACTTGTGTATGTACATCACTGTTAAACTGCAACATGTTGTTTAATGTTATACATATAGTTCAAATACACACTTGTGCAACATTTACACCCTCTTGCTAAAACTAGGGACCGAACAGGCACTCATTTACTAGCTGAATGCACATACATTGACAATTGCAAACCAGTATGAAGTACAAACCGAACCAGCATGTGGCCCCTCATTCATGCCCAACATTCTCAGAATCCAATGTATGCTGGACTAAATTATACGAGCCAAAATATTAAGAACGGCGTTTGCTACAAAGAAAGAGGGATATGAAATGACGGACTTTCAAATTTCGAAAACATCAGAACTTCCAAGCCTAGAAGCTAGTAGCCCCCAGTCAAATCAAGTTACAGTAAGTGACTTAGGAAGCGCGAGGCTTGAGCCCCCAAGTGGAAATAGAGGGTGTCAAGAAATGCAGTATGGCATTCCGCCAGTTACACTAGTAGCAACATGTACAATTCAAGCAGATGCGCATAAAATTAATTTAATAGAGTCCTTCTCAACGCTAAGTCTCAGCAACTGGGACAATCTCAGCCCAAGGTCTATAATGGTCGATCATCAGGGACAGACAAAAGGCCCAGAGACACAGGATCAGCCATTGATTAAACTGTCACAAATTGTCTCCTTTTCACACGCAGCAAGCGCATTGCAGATCAATCATCCACTGGTGCCGCTCCTGGCCCCCTTGCAAGGGGACCGGAGACACTTGGATACTACAAGTAGGGAAACATCATTTACTACGAAGGCATTACCACTAATAACGTTTACCACGGGTCACTTACCACGCGAACGTCTTTTCAACGAGGGTGCCTTCCATGACCGTCTTTACCACGCAAGTACGATCTGCGTGGGCTGGGGGGGGGAGACGTGGTATTCCTTCCAGTCGTTCAGCGTGGGCTTGGGGGGTCTGGGGGTCTCCCCCCCAAAAAAAAACAAAGGAGCGGGTTACTTAAATAAAAAAAAAACGCACTTCAGTACCACTGAAGTAAAAGGAAAGTGCCTCCCCCAAAGACGTGCCGTGTACGTCAAAATAGCAGTCCTTTTTTAATTTTGGTATACGTGTTTTGACGCTTGTTTCCATGGTGGATGGAAGTAAGGGCTTCTGGTGAAAGACGGGAAGGTGTCAGGTAAGAAAATAATCTTTATTAAAAATATATATATATTTAAGCGCACAGTAAAATAAAAGAATTTATAAATCTAAGGTAATTTGTAGTTTTTGAATGTTGAAAAAACTATCGATTGGGTTGTTAAGCAGTTACTCCATACTCTAGACATACGTTTTTTGCCTATCAGTTTCATTATGTTTATTACAGAGTCATTTGTGCTTAATGGACGTTTCTACGCGTAGTATAATCCTTCGTTGAAAATTCCAGCGTGGTAAAGCCACTTGCGAACTAAAATTCGCGTGGTAATGCCATGCGTGGAACTTGTAATCGTGGTAAAATCATATATTCCTACAAGTCAGTCTAAGCCCGTTTCGACTCGAGGTAGCAGTTCCTTGGCCCAGGTCGAATTCATCTTGGGTATTATATAACCCCAAATCAGTAGGCCCGGAAGATACAGATTAAATATCTGGCAGCCTTTCAGTGGGCACATAGGGTGCCCTTCTCTCGACCATGAATGCCATGTCAATGGCAATTCACCATCAAGCGGATAAACAGGAACTTCAGGGGGACTTTCTTAACTTCTTGGCAGCCAACATAGTGAGTATAGATAAGAACCTACAAGCCCTCAATGATCTGACATGGAGGGCGCAAAATCAAACTCTAACGCCGGCGAACAACCTGGACGAGGTAAAGAGCATAGTAGACGGAGAGTCAATCAACACTAGTGAGAAGAGCCCCCCCATATGCAAGCTGTAGAGGTATAAGGAGAGGACAACCTAACAGTTGTGACACATGAAATGGCAGAGACAGAGCAGGTCATTACAATAAGGGAAAAGAAAAGACAAAGGATAGTACAGAAGAAAGGAAAGGTCGCCCAACAAAAGGCCATATGGCAGGTGTTATTTAAATGTAGAACCCGGGATGCTGAGGGAATAAAAAAGACAGCAATTGAAACAATTGAAACATCACAGCAGAACATAAATGGGACTGTGTAGGGAAAAATAGAGGCTGAAAGTCCGCAGAGCAAGCATGCTGCTGTAATACAGGAAGGTCCCATAGTACGAGCACAGAATATCACATTGGAAAGCAAAGATCAACAAAAACCTCCACGACCTAAGAGGCAGGAATGTCATTATCAACAGAATGAGGACCAACAATTCCAAAATCATTCTCGGAGCAAAGAATTTCAAAGCGTGGAATGAGGTTGGGGGAATGAACAATTCCAATATGATGAAAAATTATCATAAACCAAGGGGCTTGAGTGTACCCAGCCACTGAATGAAGAGCAACAAGTCCAGCAAGTCCTCGGCCCCATCCCTGTGGGAATTAGTTGGAGGACCATCTACTTGCAACCTGAGGAAACACTACCACAGCATCAGTAGCCTCACTCCACCGAGGAGAAATGTCCATTTACAAAAAGAAGAGCAAATAATAGAGGGACCCCAGGTAAAAAAATTACTGTTAATCCCCACCGACAATTCGATGGGGGCTTTTGACAATCTAAAAAAGGAACCATTATAAAACTTACAAACAAAATAAAGGACTTGGTACATATTACATCTTCAGACTTGATTTCAGTGGAATTTAGACCACATTTATACTGAAGTCACAGAGAGGCAACATTAACAACTTGGGCCATGATGGCCACATTTGAGTGAATATTGGATAATCAGGCCATCTTCAACTCATGGGGGATAGAGTTACAAAAAATCATACTCCGTTGATCCAGCGGTTCACCAACAACAGATACTTCACTACAATATACACACTTGGGCCCATAAATTCACTGTGCGTAAACCGCTGTGGTCAAGCTAACTATTTGGATTAGTTTAATTAATAGCTTTTTTCATCTCTAACTAACCCTTTCACAGATCAAAAGTTCTTTCCTCTGGTCAATGGACCATTAGTTGATGGTGACAAACAACATTAAGTCTAACTTTTATATACTTTCGAAGTAAATAACCACAGACTAAGGAATGTTTAAATCTTATCTAAAATTTCAGGTGCATTTGAACAATCTCAGTACAGTGCAGTCACCAACATTCATTCGAGAAAAAAATATCAATTAATAAAACACAATGCATTTGCCTCGGACTCACACAATAATCAATGCTCAATTTCTTTATTTTTATTTTATTTAATACGATTTTATATAGCGCAAACTTTAGCCAAAGGTGTCAGAGCTCTTTACATAAGAACCAATTGCAAAACATAAGGATTTAGGATTACATGCGTGAGACAGAAAGATAAGGTAAGAACATTAGCAAAATAACAGAAATTAAATTTACCAAGGATGGTGTGAAGACCAACCCCTTGGCCAAAGGGCTGGTAGGGGTCCCCTGAGATAGATCAGGAGACAAAGGCTTTAGGACAGGAAATCAGGGCAGGATAGTTGACCTCTCTAAAATACCGATGGTTGCGCTGCACCCCTCTCTGACAGTCCTTCCGCCTTGAGTTTCTTCCGCAATCTTCAGATCTAACCCAATTAGATCAGAATAGAATTTTCTGCTTCAGATTATACAATCAGCTCCCTCCACCCTGCTCCACACTCCTTCAGTCTCTCCAGCTCTCCATCAGTAATATCAGCAACTCCCAACATCCATAAACTCATCGTCTAGCATCAGCTCTCTGACTAACTAAAACTATCTTAATTATACCTTTCGTTTCTCCATGTCCCACCCACTATAGTTTCAATATCCGGAACATGCCAGATTTGATTGGTCAGGCAAGGGGGACTTTCATCACACTATGCATACATGTAAAAAAATCAATTCAGTTATTGTTCGCAAACCCATCCCCTTTCTTTTTATTCATAAATGTAATTCCTATATACTAATTGTATCTCTTCAGCAACATTTTAAACTTTATTACGAATACAACTCTTCACAGTTGAACTCTGTGCCATCCTGTTACCATGAATGTTCCCTTGTTCTTGACTCCCATTCAAACGCACTGTCATAGTTTAATGGTTCCCTTCCAAAGGACATGCACAGACATTACTTCTCTCCCTTCAGTTCAGTTATGCGGGAAAGGTCCAAATGCGCACTAATAATAATAAAATTCAAAAGACAAATGTTAATATCTCAAATAAAGTGTTTGCACTGTATGCCACCCACCTCTACTCTATCCCATTTTATTTATTGATACTTTTTTCCTGCATTAGCATTAGTAAATAGCTTACTTTTATTTCAGATAAGCAGAAGCCATGCATGTGAGTCTTCAAGACTGCAATTTAGAAGCTTCTGTTCATGCGCAAGATTTACCTCCAAGCATCACATCGTCATCCTACGTAGATGTAGTTTATGCATGCGCAAAATAAGTTTTTCCGTTTAAAGCGGTATTAGTCCTACTTCAGTGTTCTTTGCGTTAACACATGCATACGCAAGCTTCACTAACCCACAATGCTCATATAATGCATATTAGTTTTCACCAAACTTTATTAAAAACGTATTAGTGAGTTAAACAAGTGGATTGCTTCCGATCAAGTCTCTTTTCCTCGAGACTCTGCTCCATCACCGTGATATTCAGGCCGGTTCCATGTTAAAATATTGTTAACAAAAATATAGTTTACAAAAATATAGATGTATAAATATCGTTTACAAAAATATCGACTCCCTATACCTAAACAGGTAAGTACATAAATATCGACTCAAAAATATAGATGTAATAAATATAGATGTAAAAAATATCGACTTTAATAATTATTATTAAATAATTAAAAAATATAACTATTATTAACAAAATACATTCCATTACTTTTATATTTTAACTATTTATAACAAATTAACTAAATTTAATCATTATAAACTTAATAAATGTGCACATATACATATATTTAACACATAAAAGTATATAACAATAAAAATACATACATTTAATAAAAATATGAAAACATTAATAGTTAAAACATTTGATAGCGAAGGGGTAAAAATAACTATTCCCACTCCAGTGAGTGCAACAGTAGGGAAAGCGCTGAATAGCGTAGGGGTTAAAATTACTATTCCCACTCCAGAGGGTGCAACAGTAGGGAAAACGTTGGATAGCGTAGGGGTAAAAATTACTATTCCCACTCCAAAGGGTGCAACAGTAGGGAAAGCGTTGGATAGCGTAGGGATAAAAATTACTCTTCCCACTCCAGTGAGTGCAACAGTAGGGAAAGCGCTGGATAGCGTAGGGGTAAAAATTACTATTCCCACTCCAGAGGGTGCAACAGTAGGGAAAACATTGGATAGCATAGGGGTAAAAATTACTATTCCCACTCCAAAGGGTGCAACTGTAGCGAAAGCGTTGGATAGCGTAGGGGTAAAAATTACTATTCCCACTCCAGTGAGTGCAACAGTAGGGAAAGCGTTGGATAGCGTAGGGGTAAAAATTACTATTCCCACTCCAAAGGTTGCAACAGTGGGGAAAGCGTTGGATAGCATAGGGGTAAAATTACTATTCCCACTCCAGTGAGTGCAACATTAAGAAAAGCGCTGGATAGCATAGGGGTAAAAATTACTATTCCCACTCCAGAGGGTGCAACAGTAGGGAAAGCGTTGGATAGCATAGGGGTAAAAATTACTATTCCCACTCCAAAGGGTGCAACAGTAGGGAAAGCGTTGGATACTGTAGGGGTAAAAATTACTATTCCCACTCCAGTGAGTGCAACAGTAGGGAAAGCGCTGGATAGCGTAGGGGTAAAAATTACTATTCCCACTCCAAAGGGTGCAACAGTGGGGAAAGCGTTGGATAGCGTAGGGGTAAAAATTACTATTCCCACTCCAGTGAGTGCAACAGTAGGGAAAGCGCTGGATAGCATAGGGGTAAAAATTACTATTCCCACTCCAGAGGGTGCAACAGTAGGGAAAGCGCTGGATAGCGTAGGCATAAAAATTACTATTCCCACTCCACAGGGTACAACAGTAGGGAAAGCGCTGGAATTCAAAACAAAAAAAAAACCATCTATTAAATTTAGTATAAAATTTTATTTAGATTATAAACATATTTAATACATACATTGAAATATATTATTATTAACAAACACCTACACACCTAAAATTAATTACTCAATTACATTTAATATTTACTAATTAATTAATGATTATTAATGTATTTTTAAATTATTTTATTAATTAATTGACAGCTTTCACACCATATACACTTATAAACACCACAACCCAAACTTAAATCTATTTACTCTTTTACAATTAATAATTATTTAATTAGAATTAATTTATAATTTATTTATTAATTATTCAATTAAAATTTAATTACTTCAGAAAATTTCTGTTATAAAGTCCACTACACACACCTAACATTAATTAAACAATTAACATAATTAATTAACATAATTTATTATCAATTAACTAATTGAAATTAATTAACACATAATTATTAAACAATTTATATTAAATTAACACATTAATTAATCAATTAATTTAATATATTTAAATTAATTCCCACCCTATTCCCATATAAACCCACAACCCGCTACGGAATTAATAACACACAATTCAACATTAAATACATTAATAACTAATAAAATGCTATAACATATAATAAATTGACAAACAATACTCATTAAAAACACTAAAATACTTAATTATTATAAAATCGATATTTTTGTTAACTATATTTTTGTAAACAATATTTATTACAACTATATTATTGTTATCGATATTACTTACCTGTCAGTCGATATTCTGGTCAAACTATATTTTTGTTGTCGATATTTCTTCTTGTCGATATTTCTGCGGAGATATTTATGTAACACGATATTTTGCCGTCAATATTCCCGCTCCATACCATCCAGGGCCACTGAAATCCTGTAAACCAAGAGGAAGCTCAGTCTTAAGGTGAGCTGCAGGATCAGACACTAACCCGAGATCATTCAAAAACGTAACAATTGTGAAGCCTTTAGGCATGTCACATCAGGGTCAGGCCCACTGAGTGTATATAGAATCCACAACCTCCTTCAATTAGGTCAGAAACCAGTCATACATGGATGCAGCCTTTAAATGGTCCTGACAAGAAGATACAAAACCCCACAACAGAGTCAACCTGTTTAAACATCCGTTCATGGAACCCACACGGGTTGGGTAACTTACTCCAAGAAGAGAATGCAAGGGCATTCTGCAGAACTATGACATCATTTTGATGCAGGAGACATGGTGTTTGAAAGTAACACATATAGTAGTTTACGTAGTATTTTACAGTCCAGTGATAAAATCCCTGAAATATAGGCACCCTAAAGAGGGACTTGCTATGTTCTGTTCCACCAAATTCAAATGGACCATACACTAACTAGGCCTCAGGGTAAACTTGATCTGAGCTATCCAGCTGGAGCTTTAGAACGCAGAACCAACTCCTATGGCAGTGCTGCTTTTAAATGTATATATACATCCAAATAAAACACAGAAAAAAGCCCATATGGAAGCGTTGCTCAAAATAACAAAACTCTTACAGAAGCAAAACAAGCATGCAATAATAATCTCTGGTGACTTCAATACAGATCTAAGCATGGCAGCACAAAAAGGGTCATCCATCACAGTGGAACCAGTTTTAGAAAGCTGCTGTAGAAACTTGGATTTAGGATCCTGAACGGCAATATAAAGGAGGACTCTCCTGCATCGTTTACCTTTGTAAGCGGCAGGAACAGCGAAAGAATTTATTATACAGCAATCAGTGAAGCAGTGCTGCTCCTGGTGTGTCACTTTAAAATTTACCCACGTGCACAGAGCAATCATTTTCCCCAATCCATCAGGAATCTGTGCAAGACCATTCAGCTGAGCCTGACAAACAATTTAATCTCTGCACCAATAACATACAATTTAAAAAGCTTAAAATGGTGGGGTCAGGGGACTGAGAAGCTGATGTCTGATGTCTACCACTATGCTGGAACAATTGAGATCATAAAATGTAAGTTAGAAATACAGGAGCCTGTAGAAACAGAAACAAATGAGCGTGTTGAGGCATGGATACAGCTAAGATTTTCAAGATTTCAAGATTTGTTTATTTAATTTGATTTATGCCTCTACTGAGGTCATCAAATAAAAACAATTTGTTAAAAGCAATTATGATATTTTACTTTAAAACAATTTTAAGAAAAACTTTAAAATGTATGTAAATTTTGACAAAGTCGTCAGTTGAAGATTTACAGAGCACAATTAGACTGTGTGCAGAGGTTATGTTAGATCTAAAACAGACAGGTTTTAAATACCGGCATTGGGCCTCTACCAGGGTTGGATTTGGACAAACAAACAATACATGAAGTAAATCTTGCACTCCTTCGTCACACAAATCACAAATACCTGTTTTATATTCACAGTTGTCTCAAGTCATCGTCTGTCAGATAAATATCATCCAGATAGGACAAAGCTTCTTCATCAAATTTTTGAAGTAGCTCGGTTAGTCTTGCTGAAAATACACCCGGGCTATTTTTTTACCCTTGTGCTAGACGACAAAATTGTCATTGAGAAGCTAAAGCACCGAATGCAGTCAGATACCTGCTTTCAGGAGCTATATTTTGGCAGAAAAATCCATTAGAGTTATGAAGTGTGGTTTTGTATTTTTTGCACACAATGTTATTCATTAATGTGGCACTATGTGCATTTTGGACAGCAAATGTCTTTGTGCATGAGTTTAAATGTCAGTAATCTAAAACTAGACGATATGTATTGTCGGGTTTAGTGACAGGAAACAAAGGATTGTTCATGGGAGAGGTACATTTTTCAATTACCCCCTGGTATGCAAGTTGATCTAAATCTCCCTGACCTGTTTTTTAGCTTCTTGCTTTATTGGATATTGCCTCTAAGCATTAGGTGAAACTTTTAACGGGATCACGTGGTAGGTTAAGTTCTCATCCCAGCCTGCGTGATTTTTGTACAATGCCGGAGCTTGGGCTACTGCCCACTCCTGCACATATGTATGCTTAAGGTAAATGTGAACATGGTTGGAAAATGCAAGAAAAATTATACTTTCTCCCCTGAAGACGGACAATCTTGTTCTGCTAACAGGATGTCATAACCAGATGATAAGTTCTTCCAAAAAGGACCTTTTATTTTCCTGGGCTTGTCCTCCTCCAACCGGAGTGCTATTTCATATAACTTATGAGGGACGCTCACCCTGGTGTCTGGTGTTTCCACCATGATGTAATCATTCAACTCCGCTGTCACCAGAAATTCCTTCAGGTTTAGGCGAGCTATTCTTACTTCTGCCGCACTGTCTAGCATCGTCAGAGCCCATTCCCTGTTCAGAAGTTGTGTCCTCAGAATTCTGGCCTTGTCTGATTTTCAGACCACCAACTTTCTTTTTCTTAAATTGAGGTTTTGGATTTTGCTTATCTTTTTTTATAATTAAAGTCTTGAGCGCGCTGTTTGTCGCTGGACTGTGTGCACTCCTCTCTATTTTCTGACTGTCCTGCCCTTTTGGTGCTTTTCTTCGAGCCCTGAAATGAACAAGAGGAACTTGTATCAGTATCCTGATACCTGTCAGGTTTCCTAATGTTATCCCTAATCCTAAGGTTATACCTCTTTTCAGAGGGCTCCTGTTGAGGAGACCTACCTTGGGATTGAGATCTCTTGGCTTTAGAGTTTTCTTTTTTTTTATCCCACTTCTTTTTAGAAGAAGTAGGTGTCTGCTTGGAAGTGTCCTTTTCAGGACTGCCCTCTAGTTGAGGTTTTAAAGCTTTTCCCCCCAAACTATTTCTGCCTAATTCTGCATATGCAGTTTCAATTATCTTGGGTATTTCAGCCTCCTGAGTTAACATGCTGACCTCCCTTAGGTGTTGGCGGATTGCCACTGTTGCTGCTTCCCATTTGATATAAGCTAGTGTTATGGCTGATACCTGGTCGTAGTTTTTTAATAACTTCCTCCCTAACTTTAGGGCAGGTTCTGCTCAATAGTCATTTTGTATTTTTCTTAATATATCGTTTGTGTTACTGCTAAGGAAGGAATACCATGGGTTCTGGTATATATGGCAGCAAAGACTGTGCCCCAAAGGTTGCAATCCTCGGACTGTGGTGTAATCCCCTTGGGCAAACAGATTGTTAACATTCTGGGCTCGATTCCGATCCGGTAAAAAAAATTTCCGTACGATTCGTATTCGTAGCCGTTTCCATACGACTCGTAAACACACCGTACGACCCGGCGAGTACGATCCGGACCGGGTGATCAGGACGCTATTCGTACGGTCCGCGTCAGGTAAGGGCGATTCGTACGGAAAAGCGCTCAATCACATACACACCGTACGCCGCGTACCCCCCATGATCGCCAGGGTACACGCCGTACCCCTGCGATCATGTGGGGTACGCGGCGTACACCCAGCGTACATGGGGTGCGCACCATACACCCACCGTACATGGGGTACGGTGCGTACCCCATGTACGCTGGGTGTACGCCGCGTACCCCACATGATCGCAGGGGTACGGCGCGTACCCCGGCGATCATGGGGGGTACGCGGCGTCCCGGGGGGGGGCGTTCTGTACTTGTTTTGGCGCGAACTATGCGTTTACGGCTGTTTCCAGCTCCCGTAAAAAAAAGGGTTGTACGTTGCGTACCCGACACTAATCGTACTTGCTGGGTCGTAAAAACCAGCCGCGAACCGTAGCGATGTCACGTACAGCGGGTTCCGAGTGAGACTCGTACGGATATTTTAGTCGTACGGAGTCCTGTACGACTCGTACGGTCTTTGGCTCCTGGTACGGATCGTACTTCGTCGTACGTACGGGGACGTGTACGGGTACGATTCGTACGGGGAAAATTGCTCCGTACGACGATTCGGAGCGCATTTTACCGGATCGGAATCGAGCCCCCTGTGTTTTTCAAATGGTGTTGTATTTGGGAATGCTGCCTCTAACTGGGTTATTTTCTGAGCTACCCAGAAAGAAATTTGTTCACGTTTTGTGGGCACTTTGCCCTTTACTGCGTGTAATGTTTGTGGAGTAATATTAGTACTAGTGCTCTGTGTAAGAGCTGCAGAGGTGTAATTATTGTAGGTTGAACCGCTAGTGTCCTTAAGATGAAGTGTGTCATGTTTCTGTAAAGTTTTTATCAACTCTTTGATTTGAACAAGTAGTTCATCACCTGGCATTGTGTCAATGTCTGGATGTGGTGCATAGGTCGCTAATATCGGTCATGTTGTTCCTGGTCTTCCTAAAGGACCAAGCCTTGCTCTTGTTCCTGTGTGGGGTAGGGCGTCATTAAACCAGAACATATGTTCCTGGAAAGTAAGCAGAATCTCAATCCCCTCAAATGGAGTGTAAGCCGCTGGAACTTCTTCATGTTTGTAATAATGAAAAGTTGTTACAGCATCTGCTTCTGGGAATATAAGCCATGAGTAGAATACCTATGTTTTGAAATCTTCATGTGCCTCTATCACAAATATTATTACACCTCCTCTGGGAGAAAGTCCATGTTTGACGAGTTTAACTGTCAGAGTTTGTCTTACTTTGGGTGCAATATGTATTGCATTTGTATCTTCCTCACCCTCTGAGTGAGTAAGTACCTGATCTATTGGGTTTGAGTCTCCGTTCTCGACAGGCATCTTGTTTAAGACCCGGAATTATTGTCTAAGGAAATTATGAAAAGGTTTTATGCAAAGGTTTTATGCACAATTTTGGGAATTACTCAGCTGTAGTGGAGTTTTTTTCCTCCTACTCCAGACATCTCTGGGTTTTGTACGGAGGGTCTCTATGAATAAGCACAACTGAGCTACTCAGATTCTACTGTTGAGTAAATGCGCCATGTATATACCACGTTGGGTAACCCATGTTTGACACGTTGGGCCTACGCTGTTTACGGATAACATATACAGTGGGCTTGGTGGCAAACTGACTCTGTACACACCCACACCGAATGTCAGCCTATGTTTTCACATTAGCTAGCTTGCAGTGCCACTAGAATCTCCTGTTATCAGGTGTTGAAGATTAGATTGCAAACGTCAACATTATCGGCGCCATCTTGCCCCTTTCAAGCTCATTCGTGCGCGTAGGCGACAGCCATTTCAAGCACCATGGCCCCTCTGCCCCTCGCTGATAGCCAGCGCGTCTCTCACTCTCTTTCTTAGCCTCGCAGGCATCCCCCGCACGCTGGCAACCCCCTTGCTCTCCTTGGGTCATAAACCCCTCTTCAGCGCAGATCTGCCTCAGAATCCCATCCTGTTCCCAGCGCGACACCTCCCTTCATTCCTTTCATAGTCTCAGGCCCTTTGACGCAAACTCCCCTTTTTCCTGTGTGCCCGTCTGTCTTCCTTGTTCCCAAGCCACCACCTGGCCCTGCGGATACTGTTTATTACCCCGTACAGTAGGAAGCCTCCCCTCCCCATCAAAAGACCCTCGAGCCGATCAAAGCCCCCACCCTACGAGATCCGATCAAACTTCAACCATTCCGTGAATCGGCGGAATGTCCTGCTGCGCGATAATCATCACCTGTTGCGACCGGGGTGGGGAATTCAACTGTAAATGTATGTGGGAACGGGCCTGAAGGGGAGATTCCGAGGATGTTCTTTCACATATCAAAGTGTTGCAAGAATGTGTTACGTGCAATAAAGATCATAAACCTGAGTATAAGAGGCCAGGCCTCAGAGATGTGGCTAGAGCACCTCGTGACGATACTTGCTGTCTGAATTGATGTGTTCTCCTCCGGAGAGAATAAACCCTCGTTTCCTGCCTTTCAGTCTCCAGCGCCTGCTTCTTCATTGATTAAATTTTGGTGGGTCAGAGAGGCGACACCGCCGGGCAACACAAAAAGGGTCTTTGGTCACTGGTTGTCTACGACCCCTTTTACAATTGGCGTCCCAAGCGTGGGGCCCATCAGCGACTCGTGGATCCAGTGGGAGAGGTCCTGACGACAGAGTGAACGACTGCAACGATCGGAAGGTACCCTGTCCGATAGACCCTCGTCTGACAGCCGATCATCCGAACTTCACTGGTTCCGAACGGACCTCTCTTGAGTGATCTACGGTCCTGACTGGGAACCATCAGGAGTGCCACGAGGAGTACGAAGAGAAGAGGACGATCGGGCGCTGGATTCGGAAGACAAGAAACTGTCCATGCGGTCCGGGTAAGGTCGTGTAAACACGACAAATCGCGAAATAATTGATAATTGATGGAAAATACTAGTATTACTTTTTGTTAATTTATTTGGAGATTCGCTGTCTGCAAACGGAGAAACAACAGGCTCTCCCTTTACAAACAGTGAAGGATAGGTACGCATCCGTTGGACCTATCTTTCTCCCCCACTGATCAATTGCCCCTCCCCATTGATTAACTGTTACGGATTGTTTTCTGGAGATTCTCTGTCTGCAAACAGGAAAGAATAGGCCCCCCTCTTTGCAGATAGTGAAAGGGTAGGTGACGCAGACCTTTGCGGGCCTACTTATTCTCCCCATTGACCATTTTTTATTTTATTTATTGACCAAACACTGATTGCCCGATATTGGTTCTTGAGGTATTCACTGCCTGCAAACAACGTAGAATAGAAATATTCTGTCTAGTCTTTGCACGCAGTGATAAGATAGGTAGTGCTGACTATTATCCCCATTGCGATCCGTCATGCCTGTCTTCTCCCCACTGGTTAGTAGCCTGTTTAGCCCGGACCGCTTATTAGAGATGAACCATCCGGCTCCGCTGGAAGGCACCCCTAATAAGGACATGTTCATGAAGCATGGATTGATCGCTATAGCCTATAGCAAGCTGTGGCATAAATATACGAAAAAGGATCGAGAAAGTCAGTGGCCACTGATAGGATCCTTCGATGATGATAAAATAAACGCACTAGAAACAGCCCTTGGTAAAAACAAGACGACGCCCACTATGCTTGATAGTTTCGGCATGTGGCGCAAAGAAACTGAACAACGTAAAAAGAGAACTGAGAGTAGGTTGGGAAAGGAACTGCGGAAAGCAGCCCACCTAGCGGCTCAGAAATTAGAAGAAGAGATAAAAGAAAGAGAGGAAGCCAAACTGAAACTAGAAATAGAAATGTCAAGCCAGTGTCCGGTTAGAACATCCTCCACGCTCTACCCTGAATTACCCTCGAAACAACGAGCCAACGATGATCTGCTGCTAGGTCCTCCGATCATCTACATGCCCCCTCCATATGCCCCTTCCCAACCCTTAGCTCAACACCCACCACCCCCAGGTACAAGCGAGAGTAGCGCCACAGCTTCGGCCCCCAGGGCCTCTGTGCCGGCCGGACCCCTTGCATTAGATACTACGCAAACAACAACGTTAGGCGACCCCGAGGCCCGAAGGGTTGGTTCTGCAAGAACAAACAGACTAAGCAAAGATGAGCGAGCAGGGGTTGATAAGATAGCAAGGACACTGGTAGAAAGGAGGGAAGATGAAGAATACATCACGGATGTGTTCAACTCGTATACAGGGAGTTACAGACGACACTTTACTGTACAACTGTGTTACCATGTCTTGAATGCGTACGAGGACCGGTATCGAGACAAAGGTCCCCAGAGCCTAACGACTCTGTACCGGAAGGTCGATATCGGAGATGAGGGTGAGTGTGATGTGACGGACCTCCTTACGCGTACGCTTGAGGTTTTCCGCCACCTCACTGAACGAAAACCGACGACTGAACCTACGGCGCCTGTAGTGACCGAACCTCAGACTGAACAATCTAACGCCATGATGCCGATACGAGAGGCTGCCCCTTACTGGGTCCCTCCACGAGGTGAAGGGACTCACGATGATGCAAACAACAAAGATGCAAAAGGGAGGGTAGTGTACAACTGGGTCTACCAGCCCTGGGACCGGCAAGAGATTCTGACATTCCGGAAATCTCTGCCTGACCTACGTAAAAACCCCACTGCCTTCTATACTGAGTTGGGTACAGCCCTAGGATCAACGATTATGACCCTGGCTGACATCGACTTGTTTTTCGGGTTATGCCTACCAGCTGATGTGTGGAAGCAAATCCGGAAAGTCGACCACGTTGAGCTGTTTGGACATAACTGGTCACAACTCGATGGCATAGATAAACAACGAGAACCCGGACAAAAGCCTTTGAAAGCCATTTTAGACCTCCCGGATAAAATCGTACAGAAATTAAAAACCCTGATCCCAGAAAAGAAAGTGGACTGGTCGATAGTAACGGCCTGTCGCCAGAAACCTCAGGAGGATGTATCGGAATACTTCTCCCAGTTTGAAACGGTGTTCTCCGATTACAGCGGCCAGGACTTGACCACTGCAACCGGACACCATCTGTTTGTCCAGAATTACGTTAAGGGTCTATCACCAGAGGTCTCACAGAAACTGCAGGCGAGCGAGAGTAGCTGGGCAGCCTCCAAACCTACGGCTATCCTCCAGATGGCCCAATATTATGAACATCAGAAAAACGAAAACGATAGAGCAACAGAGAGAAAGAAGAAAGACTTAAAAGAGAGGGTGATGATTGCTCAACTGCAAGGGGTGACTATAGGACGAGACCAATACCGGGGAAACCATCAGATGAACGTCCCTAA